>NC_133148.1:20267418-20867418 GCF_048418815.1 Hemitrygon akajei | reverse complement strand
CATCTGCTGAAGGCTAGATCTGTGGCATTCAAGTCTGGCAACCCAGGCCTGTACCAGAAAACCAGGTATGATTTGCAGAGGGCTAATTCAAGGGCAAAGAGACAATTCTGAACAAGGTTGGAGGCGACGTTGGGTGCAGGGTTTGCAAAACGTTACTTTCTACAAAGCAAAACCCAATAGCATGAATGGCAGTGATGCTTCACTACCAGATGAAGTCAATGAATTCTCCGCTCACTTTGAAAGGGAGAATAGAACTACAGCTCTGAAGATCCCTGCTGCACCTGATGACCCTGTGATCTCTGTCTCAGAGGCCGATGTTAGGCTGTCTTTAAAGAGGGTGAACCCTCACAAGGCGGAAATATTCAAGGACATTTTCAACCTCTCACTGCTACAGGCGGAAGTTCCCACTTGCTTCAAAAAGGCAACAATTATACCAGTGCCTAAGAAGAATAATGTGAGCTGCTTTAATGACTATCGCCCGGTAGCACTCACATCGACAGTGATGAAATGCTTTGAGAGGTTGGTCATGACTAGACTGAACTCCTGCCTCAGCAAGGACCTGGAACCATTACAATTTGCCGATCGCCACAATAGGTCAACGGCAGATGCAATCTCAATGGCTCTTCACACGGCTTTAGACCACCTGGACAACACAAACACCTAGGTCAGGATGTTGTTCATCAACTATAGCTCAGCATTTAATACCATCATTCCCACAATCCTGATTGAGAAGTTGCAGAACCTGAGCCTCCGTACCTCCCTCTGCAATTGGATTCTCCCCTTACTAACCAGGGATCTCCTCCTCACTTACGATCAACACTGGTGCACCTCAGGGTGTGTGCTTAGCCCAGAGCTCTACTCTCTATATACCCATGACTGTGTGGCTAGGCATAGCTCAAGTACATCTATAAATTTTCTGACGATACAACCATTGTCGGTAGAATCTCAGGTGGTGACAAGAGGGCGTACAGGAGTGAGATATACCAACTAGTTGAGTGGTGGTGCAGCAACAACCTGACACTCAACGTCAGTAAGGTGAAAGAGCTGATTGTGGACTTTAGGAAGGGTAAGACGAAGGAACACATACCAATCCTCATAGAGGGATCTGACGTGGTGAGAGTGAGTGGTTTCAGGTTCCTGGGTGTCAAGATCTCTGAGGACCTAACCTGGTCCCAACATATCGATGCAGCTACAAAGAAGGCAAGATAGCGGCTGTACTTCATTAGGAGTTTGAAGAGATTTGGCATGTCAACAAATACACTCAAAACTTCTGTGGACGTACCATGCAGAGCATTCTGACAGGCTGCATCACTGTCTGGTATGAGAGGTGGGGGCTACTGCACAGGACTGAAAGAAGCTGCAGAGGGTTATAAATTTAGTCAGCTCCATCTTGGGTACTAGCCCACAAAGTACCCAGGACATCTTCAAGCAGCGGTGTCTCAGAAAGGCAGCGTCCATTATTAAGGACCTCCAGCACCCAGGGCATGCCCTTTTCTCACTTTTACCATCGGGCAGCAGGAACAGAAGCCTGAAGGCTCACAATCAACGATTTCAGGAAAAGCTTCTTCCCCTCTGCCATCCGATTCCTAAATGGACATTGAACCCTTGGACACTACCTCACTTTTATAACATATAGTGTTTCTGTTTTGTGCACAATTTTTAATCTATTCAATATGCATATTCTGTAATTGATTTACTTATTTATTTATTATTATTATTTTGCTTTTTTTCTATCTGCTAGATTATGTATGGCATTGAACTGCTGCTGCTAAGTTAACAAATTTCACGTCACATATGCTGGTGATATAAAACCTGATTCTGATTCTCTGAATGGGTTCACATACTCTTCCATTCCCCTGATACACCAGGGCATTGATAGTGAGGTGAGGCCATTCAGCTGCCCCCAGTGTGGGAAGGGAGTCATTCCATCAGCCAACTACCCTCCTGAGACACCAGTGAGTTCACACTGGGGAGAAGGTTTACATGTGTCCTGTGGAATAGTTCAACACCTTGTCTCTGCGATGTCGGAAAGACACTGGATTCACAGTTATTGCTGCTGCTCATCGCACTGATCACCGGCACAGCCGGAGTTTGCTCTGCTGATGTTAGTGACCCCGGTAACCGGGCTGGGGTTCTACAGTCTCGGTCAATGCCAGATAAACAGTTCTGTTTGAAACAAGAGATTCCACAGAGGTTGGAAATCCTGAGCACACACATAACATTCCGGAGGAACTCAGCAAGTCAGGCAGCCTCTACAAAGAGGAATAAACAATCAAACATATCAGTCTGACCCTTCTCCAGGACTGTTTGAAACACTCTTCTTTCTCAAATCCTTACTGGTCCCCCCAGTACAAAATCAGAATCAGACTTTTTCTCACTGACTTATACATGATATGATATTTGCTGCTTAATGACTGCAATACTGCACAAATGCATAAAAATGATCATTAATTACAAAATAAATCAATAGTGCGAAAAAGAAGAATGATGAGGTGTTGCTCGTGGAACTGTCAGAGATTTGTTGGTGGAGGGGCTGGAGCTGTTCCTGAACTGTGGGTCTTCAGGGTCCTGCACCGCATTCCCCGATGGTCGTTCAGAGAAGAGGCTGTGTTCCAGACAGTGATGGTGTGGAAGTTATATTAAGGTAAAGGTTAAAGGCAACGTCCTGGCAAGCTTAGCCTGCAGTAATTATAGTCAAGTAAGACCTTAAGACCACAACCATAAGACATAGGAGCAAAGAACCTTTAATACTTCCTTCTAAGTTTTATTCATTACCATTGTCAGTAGCCATGTCATGTCGTTTGCATGTCCTCTCAAGAAGCCCAAATTGTTAGATATGTACTATGAGAGGGTGACGATGATGATGGTGACTGTTATTAATGTGAGTATGATAGCAAAATGTGAGGAAAACGAGTCTATGTTTATAGTCGTTGAATTGAATGAATTGAATTGAATTGAATTTCAGTTTATTGTCATTTAGAAACCACAAATGCAATGCATTTAAAAAATGAGACAACGTTCCTCCAGAATGATATCACAAAAGCACTTGAGGAAACAGACTACACCAGAAAATCCACATAACGTTTGGTAATCCCCAAATCCAGGGTCCGGAGAGGCTGCTCTGTATTAATATCGCGCCACCATCTTAGCGTGTTCCCCGGAAAGGAACTCCAAATCCACCAGACAAAACAAGACTGCCCAGACACACCAAGTCAGGAGACCAACTCTACCACCCAGCAAACCAAAAACTAAAGCTACAAGACCTACACAAAACCACATAGCTACATATAGTTACAACAGTGCAGACAATACCATAATTGATTAAAAAAACAGACCATGGGCACAGTAAAAAATAGTCCAAAGATGTTAAAAGACTGTAAGTTCGAAAGAAATAACCACTCAGTTAAAGTTAATGGAAACCGTTTTCAAGCTCTTTTTGAGTCAGGTTGCTCACTATCAATTATTAAGAAAAGTCCCATCTCTGCTTTTGATATTGACACAGTCACCAAACCCCTGTCCAATGTCTTCATGGAGACGGGAAGTCCGAGCCACTGGAAGAACTCACTATTGAGCTGGTTGACCACAGGTATTTGATGAAAGTGGGCGTAATGGAGAAACTACCAGTTGGCATGATTCTGGGGAGAGATTTGCCTGTCTTACACGAGTTACTGAAGAAGGGAAATCACCAGTCACTTTCACTTGTTGACCCAGCAGCAGATCGTGCTCTTTCATATTTTGTCGGGACTTGTGTTAAAACCAAAGCAACGGCTGAGTTGCAATCTTTGCCTGATTTGGGTGCTAGTCTGTGCGAGGTAGGATCCAAAAGGCCTAGAAAGTCACTTTATCGATGGCGCTGTGAGATATATGCCGGTTCTCCAGCCTCCGTTGATATTTGTACAGATGATGTACCCATTGATGACGAATCTGAAGGGGTCCTGGGAAGTTTGACCTCTGCCGTCTCGATGGCCGCCAATCAGTTGAGTTGGAGGGTGTTTGCTGTCTTTCGCCAGCCGTTCCAGCAGAGACCAGGACCGTCAAAGTTTCTAAACCTTTCCATCAAGATGAGACCTGAGAGGCCCAACACTGCTACAGGTCGCCAGAGTGACTTGTGGGCGCTGTTCGGAGCACGCCTGAGCTGGGAGTCATCGAGCCTTCGACGAGTGAGTGGAGAAGCCCTATCATTATTGCCCCCAGGAAGGGCAGCAGCCTGAGGTATGCATTGATCCCTGGAATTTGAATGCTCTTTGTTTTGATGCTCACCTACGCCCTGTATTGATGACCCACTGGAAAGGATGGGATGGGCATTATTACACTGGACATCGGTAAAGGATACTGGCAGGTTCCCCTGGGTCATCAATCAAAGCCCCTCATTGCCTTCCCTACACCCCTGGGTCTGGTTCCGTTCACAGTGACGCCACCTTGGTCTTCCTGGCGCACCAGCAACACCGCAGCGGCTGATGGACCAGGTACTTCAAGGCCGTGAAGGTTGCAGTGGCCTACCTAAACGATCTGGTTGCCCACAGCCAGGCACGTTCAGGGCATCTGGACCATCGGCACAGGGCCCTGGGAGGTATTCATGCTGCCCTCAATCTTCAAAAAAACATGTGAGTGGGCAAAAAGGGAAACTGCATAGTTTGGCCGTCAGCTATGACTTGGAGAGGTGGACAAAGTGGACCAGGCACTGAGAAGGAAGTGAAGTCCTTCCTGGGTCTGGTAAGGTGCTATCACAGGTTCATTCCCCGATTCATAATTTGGCTGCACCTCAGACTAATCTGACTGGGAAGTTTGTAAGTAACCAAGTGAAGTGGACAAGTCAGTGTCAAAACACCCCTAAAGCTCTCATGTGTTCTTCAGAGGCCAGACTTTAACAAGTGGTTCCTTTTCCAGGTAGATACCTGGAGTAGGATTAGGATTTGGAGCAGTGTTGGTACAAGGAGAACCTGGAGGAAAGTGACCTGTCCAGCTGAGATAAAAACTCCTCCCCAGAGAAACAGGAATTCCACCATTGGAAAGGAGTGTGTGGCCATTAAGTGAGCTGTTGACCCTCTCGCTGGCAGAGACTTTGACACTTGCTCAGATCACAGGGCATTGGCATGGATTCAGAAGATGAAGAACCATAATAGCAGAGAGTGACACGGGGCTCCAACCTTTCAAATTCTGGGCCCATGATCAAGCGGGGAAAGGGAATGTTATTGCAAGCTACCTGCTCGGCTGCTGAACATCGTCACCGCAGGACGGTGATGCAGGGCGCTCGGTCACCGCACCGTGCAGTTTAAAGGGGGCATGACCGCGCAAGCGCGTGTAAGTCAGACCGTGAGGCAGCGGGAGTATTTAAAGAGAACAGTTAGATGGAGCAGGCGACGTTGTAGCGGGCAACGGAGTAGTGGGAGACAGAGTAGGAAGGCTTTGTCTCGAGAGGCTGAGGACGAGCTTCACTCCAAGTGAGGTAAGGGCGGGTAAGATACTTTAAAAGGAGGAAGTTTAAAAAGTTGAGGCAAGTATTGGGTAGGTCATGGCAGCTGAGATCGGCCCCGTGGTTTGTTCATCCTGCAGCATGTGGGAAATCAGGGATACTTCCAGTGTCCCTGACGACTATGTGTGCAGGAAGTGTGTCCAACTGCAGCTTCTGGCAGACCGCATTGAGCGTCTGGAGCTGTGATTGGATTCATACTGGAGCATCCGCGATGCTGAGAAAGTCGTGAGTAGCACGTTCAGTGAGTTGGCCACACCGCAGGTAAAGGCTACACAGGCAGAAAGGGAAGGGGTGGCCACTAGACAGCGTAGCAGTAGGCAGGTAGTGCAGGAGTCCCCTGAGGTCATCTCCCTCCTAAACAGATGTACTGTATTGGATACTGTTGGGGGAGATGTCTCATCAGGGGAAGGTAGCAGCAGCCGAGTTCATTGCACCATGGGTGGCTCTGCGGCACAAGAGAGAAGGAAAAGGAGTGGGAGAGCTATAGTGATAGGGGATTCGATTGTAAGCGGAATAGCTAGGCATTTCTGTGGCTGCAAACGAGACTCCAGGAGGGTATGTTGCCTCCCTGGTGCAAGGGTCAAGGATGTCTCTGAGCGGCTGCAGGACATTCTGGAATGGGAGGGTGAACAGCCAGTGGTCGTGGTGCACATAGGTACCAACGATATAGGTAAAAAACGGGATGAGGTCCTACAAGGTGAATTTAGGGAGTTAGGAGATAAACTAAAAAGTAGGACCACAAAGGTAATAATCTCTGGATTACTACCAGTGCCACGTGCTAGTCAGAGTAGAAATAGGAGGATATTTCAGATGAATATGTGGCTTGAAAAATGGTGCAAGGGGGAGGGATTCAAATTTCTGGGGCATTGGAACCAGTTCTGGGGGAGGTGGAACCGGTATAAACAGGACGGTCTGCACCTGGGCTGGACTGGAACCAATGTCCCAGGGGGAGCGTTTGCTACTGCTGTTCAGGAGGCTTTAAACTAATGTGGCAGGGGGATGGGGACAAGTGCAGAGAGACAGAGGGGTGTAAAATGAGGGTAGAAGCAAAAAGTAGTAAGGTGAAAAGTAAAAGTGTCAGGCAGGCAAATCCAGGGCAAAAAGCAAAAAGGGTCACTTTTCAACATAATTGTATAAGGGCTAAGAGTGTTGTAAAAACAAGCCTGAAGGCTTTGTGTGTCAATGCGAGGAGCATTCATAACAAGGTGGATGAATTGAATGTGCAGATAGTTATTAATGAATATGATATAGTTGGGATCACAGAGACATGGCTCCAGGGTGAACATCCAGGGATATTCAATATTCAGGAGGGATAGACGGGAAAGAAAAGGAGGTGGGGTAGCATTGCTGGTTAGAGAGGAGATTAACGCAATAGAAAGGAAGGACATTAGCCTGGAGGATGTGGAATCAATATGGGTAGAGCTGCATAACACTAAGGGACAGAAAACGCTGGTGGGAGTTGTGTACAGGCCACCTAACAGTAGTAGTGAGGTTGGGGATGGCATTAAACAGGTAATTAGAAATGTGTGCAATAAAGGAACAGTAGTTATCATGGGTGACTTCAATCTACATATAGATTGGGTGAACCAAATTGGTAAGGGTGCTGAGGAAGAGGATTTCTTGGAATGTATGCGGGATGGGTTTCTGAACTAACATGTCGAGGAACCAACTAGAGAGCAGGCCATTCTAGATTGGGTATTGAGCAATGAGGAAGGGTTAGTTAGCAATCTTGTCGTGCGAGGCCCCTTGGGTAAGAGTGACCATAATATGGTGGAATTCTT
This sequence comes from Hemitrygon akajei, assembly GCF_048418815.1. Classification (NCBI taxonomy): domain Eukaryota; kingdom Metazoa; phylum Chordata; class Chondrichthyes; order Myliobatiformes; family Dasyatidae; genus Hemitrygon; species Hemitrygon akajei. The sequence continues at coordinate 20,860,164 of NC_133148.1, read as the reverse complement.
CATTAAGATGAAGAGTGACATAGTTAATTCAGAAACAAAGGTTCTGAACTTAAAGAAGGGTAACTTTGAAGGTATGAGATGTGAACTAGCTAAGATAGACTGGCAAATGATACTTAAAGGGTTGACGGTGGATATGCAATGTTAAGCATTTAAAGATCGCATGGATGAACTACAACAATTGTTCATCCCAGTTTCGCAAGAGAATAAACCAGGGAAGGTAGTGCACCCGTGGCTGACAAGGGAAATTAGGGATAGTATCAAGTCCAAAGAAGAAACGTATAAATTAGCAAAAAAAAAAGCGGCACACCTGAGGACTGGGAGAAATTCAGAGACCAGCAGAGGAGGACAAAGGGCTTAATTAGGAAAGGGAAAAAAATATTATGAGAGAAAGCTGGCAGGGAACATAAAAACTGACTGTAAAAGCTTTTATAGATATTTGAAAAGAAAAAGATTGGTCAAGACAAATGTAGGTCCCTTACAGTCAGAAACAGGTGAATTGATCATAGGGAACAAAGGCATGGCAGACCAATTGAATAACTACTTTGGTTCTGTCTTCACTAAGGAGGACATAAATAATCTTCCGGAAATAGTAAGGAACCGAGGGTCTAGTGAGATGGAGGAACTGAGGGAAATACATGTTAGTAGGGAAGTGGTGTTAGGTAAATTGAAGGGATTAAAGGCAGATAAATCCCCAGGGCCAGATGGTCTGCATCCCAGAGTGCTTAAGGAAGTAGCCCAAGAAATAATGGATGCATTAGTGATAATTTTTCAAAACTCCTTAGATTCTGGATTAGTTCCTGAGGATTGGAGGGTGGCCACTTTTTAAAAAAGGAGGGAGAGAAAAACCAGGGAATTATAGACCGGTGAGTCTAACATCAGCGGTGGGGAAAATGCTAGAGTTGGTTATCAAAGATGTGATAACAGCACATTTGGAAAGAGGTGAAATCATCGGACAAAGTCAGCATGGATTTGTGAAAGGAAAATCATGTCTGACGAATCTTATAGAATTTTTTGAAGATGTAACTAGTAGAGTGGATAGGGGAGAGCCAGTGGATGTGGTATATTTAGATTTTCAAAAGGCTTTTGACAAGGTCCCACACAGGAGATTAGTGTACAAACTTAAAGCACACGGTATTGGGGGTATGGTATTGATGTGGATAGAGAATTGGTTGGCAGACAGGAAACAAAGAGTGGGAGTAAACGGGACCTTTTCAGAATGGCAGGCAGTGACTAGTGGGGTACCGCAAGGCTCAGTGCTGGGACCCCAGTTGTTTACAATATATATTAATGATTTAGACGAGGGAATTAAATGCAGCATCTCCAAGTTTGCGGATGACACGAAGCTGGGTGGCGGTATTAGCTGTGAGGAGGATGCTAAGAGGATGCAGGGTGACTTGGATAGGTTAGGTGAGTGGGCAAATTCATGGCAGATGCAATTTAATGTGGATAAATGTGAGGTTATCCACTTTGGTTGGAAGAACAGGAAAACAGATTATTATCTGAACGGTGGCCGATTAGGAAAAGGGGAGGTGCAACGAGACCTGGGTGTCATTGTACACCAGTCATTGAAGGTGGGCATGCAGGTACAGCAGGTGGTGAAAAAGGCAAATGGTATGTTGGCATTCATAGCAAAAGGATTTGAGTACAGGAGCAGGGAGGTTCTACTGCAGTTGTACAAGGCCTTGGTGAGACCACACCTAGAGTATTGTGTGCAGTTTTGGTCCCCTAATCTGAGGAAAGACATTCTTGCCATAGAGGGAGTACAGAGAAGGTTCACCAGATTGATTCCTGGGATGGCAGGACTTTCATATGAAGAAAGACTGGATCGACTAGGCTTATACTCACTGGAATTTAGAAAATTGGGGGGGGGGGGATCTTATTGAAACGTATAAAACTCTAAAGGGATTGGACTGGCTAGATGCAGGAAGATTGTTCCCGATGTTGGGGAAGTCCAAAACGAGGGGTCACAGTTTAAGGATAAAGGGGAAGCCTTTTAGGACCGAGATGAGGAAAAACTTCTTCATACAGAGAGTGGTGAATCTGTGGAATTCTCTGCCACAGGAAACAGTTGAGGCCAGTTCATTGGCTATATTTAAGAGGAAGTTAGATATGGCCCTTGTGGCTGAAGGGATCAGGGGGTATGGAGAGAAGGCAGGTACAGGGTTCTGAGTTGGATGATCAGCCATGATCATACTGAAAGGCGGTGCAGGCTCGAAGGGCTGAATGGCCTACTCCTGCACCTATTTTCTATGTTTCTATACACACACACACACACACACACACACACACACACACACACACACACACACACACACACACACACACACACACACACACACACACACACACACACACACACACACACGTCATTCTGGGGCTGTTAGGCCGAGTGTGCGCACTTCCATTTCTTCTCATAATTGGTTGGTTCTATGGCACTTCTCCCACCACACACAGTGAAACATTCTATCTCCTTACTAACGGGGATATGTAAATGTGCATATATTTTTCTTAAACTATATTATAACTGTATTTAAACTAGATTATTCTCCTTATTTTCTAATATGATTGTAACAACATCATAGTTTGATCCATGCGTAGTCTTAACTGAATTCTGTGGGTGATTAAAGACTGTATGTGCGGGAGCCCACAACAGGAGGAGGATCGATCTGGGCAGGGAGAGAGTGATCAAGCTGCCAGGAGCTCACACTGAAATAGTACGGAGCTGTAGTGGTGCTTTCTGGTAGAAAACGTTTTATAAACAGTGAAAGTTTTCTGTTCACTGTTGTTTTGTAATACTTAAAAAGCAATGACGCACCGAATAAACACCCTTACACAAAAGTGCTAAGCGACTCCAGCCATTCTCATATCCGGTCGTAACACACGTACGTAACAGAGACCCGGCAAATATTGAAAAGCCTGGAGAGACTGGAGATAGATAGAATGTTTTCAGTGCTGGGAGAGTCGAGGACCACAGGCCACAGCCTCAGAAAACAAGAATGTCCGGTTAGAACAGAGATCAGGAGGAACAACTTCTGCCAGAGTGCAGTGAATCTGTGGAATGCATTGTCCGCGATAGCTGAGGAGCTCTGCGGCCCCTGGCTAAAAGCCGTTAGATTCCAAGGCGATAACTCCACGGTGTGTGTGAATGTTGTCTGATTCACTGCCCTACAATAGCCACTAATCATGAAATATCAGATCGCACACTTCATAGTTATAAAGTATATTTGTGAATGATAACTTAACCAAAGATTTAGTAAAGAAAAGAAAATAACTTAACAGTCAAATGGGCACAGGTTGGGGCTCAAATCGTCCAAAAGCCGTATTTCCCTGCCCTCCATCGAATGGCGTTCCCCAACTGGCTGAAATCCCACGACTGGTTACCTCTCTCTTCCTCGCCCGCCGAACTGAGACAAAGGCCCACCACAGCTGGTTGCAAGGGCGTGGCTGGGGACGAACCCAGGCGCGGAGACAGAGCCGGGAGGCGTTAGCAGCGTAGCGAGCGTGGAATAGGTTTCCAGGGGAGTCTACATGGAGACCAGGTTCACGTGGAGAATCCAGGAAATGATGCGGAACTTAGAACCGACAGAACCGTGAAATGGGATTACTCAAACAAGAGTCGACCAACGAGCCGGCAGTTCCCTGTTGTGGTTCCAGGGTTTGTATCCTGCAGTTACTGATGGGAAGGTGTGTGTAATCAGTGGAAATGGAAATGATAGGGAATTAAACGAGGGGATTACTGAGGTAATAGCAACGTGGGGCATTGCCCGACGGGACCATGACACTCCCTCAGCCTGCTCTCGTGATAGGATGGCCCACACCCCTAAGCATCCCTTATCTCCAAATGTAACCCAAGCACTGCTTCTACAGGAAGCTTGATAGGTTCTTTATTAGTGAAGGCATCTAAGATTAAAGATGTAAACCAGAAATAATTGCCTGTGTTTGTACTATCGGCTTCCAACTGTGTCCATTAGCAAACAGACTAGGAGACTCTGATCCCCATTGCAACCACTCACAGGGTTCCTTTTATCCTCGCCATCCACCCCTTACAATCCCTGTCATCCATACGAGTGGAACAGCCGCCATAAACGGACCAAAAAACAAACAGTATTCGAGACCTTTATTCATTGTTATCCATGAACATAGAAGTCGATCCCAGTTACAGTGGCTGAAAACATCAGCAGACAATTCAGACTGGGACAATGAGCTGGATTGAGCCCTGGATATAATGATCAGGAGCAACAGGGGATCCAGCTCCTGCAGTGACCTGTGGACACACTGGTGATTCCACGGAGCAGCTGACTGAGTGAATCCTACCCACACTTGGTGTGGGTAAATGGTTTCTTGGTGTGTCATTATGCTGTCTGACCCACCGAACCCTTTTCCCCTGTAGGTATGCAAGAGTCCTCCTTGCAGTGAATTCGCTGGTGTGTCCTTAGTTTGTTAGTTTCAGTGAATCCCTCTCCACACACAGAGCAGGCAAACGACTTTTCTCCAGAGTGAACACGAATGTGATTCTTCAAAACAGATACTCGCCTGAACCCCTTCCCATACACAGAGCAGACAAATGGCCTCTCCCCAGTGTGAACACACCTGTGATTTGTAAGGTTTGATGCCCGACTGTACCCCTTCCCACACACGGAGCAAATAAATGGCCTCTTCCCGGTGTGAACACACCTGTGATTTGTAAGGTTTGATGCCCGACTGTACCCCTTCCCACACATGGAGCAAATAAATGGCCTCTTCCCGGTGTGAACACACCTGCGATTTGTAAGGTTTGATGCCCGACTGTACCCCTTCCCACACATGGAGCAAATAAATGGCCTCTTCCCGGTGTGAACACACCTGTGATTTGTAAGGTTTGATGCCCGACTGTACCCCTTCCCACACACGGAGCAAATAAATGGCCTCTTCCCGGTGTGAACACACCTGTGATTTGTAAGGTTTGATGCCCGACTGTACCCCTTCCCACACACGGAGCAAATAAATGGCCTCTTCCCGGTGTGAACATGCATGTGGATCCTCAAGGCAGTTGAGTCAAAGAATCCTTTCCCACACACAGAACAGGTAAATGGCCTCTCACTGGTGTGAGTGCGCTGATGGTTCGATACGTTGGAGGAACAGTGGAATCCTTTCCCACACACAGGGCAGGTAAACGGCCGCTCCCCGGTGTGACTGCGGTAATGAATTTCCAGAAGGCACGGGTATTTGAATCCCTTCCCACAGTCCCCACATTTCCACGGTTTCTCCCTGGTGTGACTATTCCGGTGTCGCAACTGTCCGGTTGCTTGGCTGAAGCCGTGCCCGCACTCGGAACCCTGATGCACGGTTTGGTTTGAAATTCCCTTCATTGCTGTGATCCTGTGAAATGTATTTCAAACAGGAAAGGGGAGAGGGAGAGAGAGACAAGAATGAAAGGCAGGTTGTGAAATTTGGAAAAATAAATATCAGTGGATCATGGTAAAGTCCAACCGGCTTACTTTCCCCAGCTAAATTAAAGTGACTAACTTTGACCATAATGAAAAACTTTGAGAGGTTAGTAATGGCCCACATAGCACCAGCACCCAGTCAGTCTATACTGCGTACAGGAAAGGTATGTCTATGGAGGACACCACCTTTGAATATGGAGGCCAAAGGGAGACACAATAGGGTGTAATAGGTTATGAGAGTAGTCCATCCAGTAGTTCTCCCCAGGGTCAAAACGTCTAATAGTAGAGAACCGACATCTAAGGTTTAAGGGGAGAAATTCACCACAGGATGTCCACTGCAGATGCAATTTAGTTTGTCCTTCTCATAGCCTTGGATCACCTGGACAATGCTAATACTCACGACAGTCTGCTGTTTGTTGACTACAGCTCAAAGTTTAGCACAGTGCTTCTTGCAGTTCTGATCAAGAATGCTTCAAAACCTGGGCCCCTTGTATCTCCCACTACAACTGGGCCTGCGACTCCCTCACTGTCCGAGCGACAACCTTGCACTTAATGTCAGTGAGGCCAAAGAATTGATTGCGAACTTCAGTGTGAGGAAGATGAAGGAACACCCATTAGTCCTCATCGAGTGATCAAAAGTGGGAAGGGTCAGCAATTTCAAGATTCTGGATCATCTTTGAGGATCCATCCTGAGCCCAACATATCGGTGCAGTTGCAAAGAGCCCGAAAGCACGTGTGCAACGATCCTTCCCCTCTGTCATCTGATTTCTGAATCAACTTTGAAGACATGAACACTGCCTCTTTTTGCAATACTTGCTTAATTTGAGCTTTTTAAAAAGATGTATTTTTTCCTGTAATTTACAGTTTTTGTTATGTATTGCATTGAATGCTGCCACGTAACAACCAACTTCATGGTATATGCCAGTGATACTTCAATCCAATTCTGATGCCCTTCTATTCCGAAGCTGGACACTCTGGTCCTAGACTTTCCTACTATCAGAAATATCCTCTCCATGTCCACTCTGTCTAGGCCTTTCAATAGTTTCATTGAAATCCAACTTCTTAACTTGAAACCTTTTCATAATGGATCAATATCTAATATGTATGGTTTGTTGTTGGGAATGAGAAACGTTCCTTTAGACAAAATTCAAAATCTTTGGGAATGAGATTTACAGACTTCAATTTCTGAGGAAACTTGGAATGAAATTTTTAAATTGGTTAAAACCTCATCGTTATGTGCCCGTCACTCCCTCCTACAATTTAAAGTGGTCCATAGGGCCCACACGACCAAAGATAAGGTGTCTCAGTTTTATTTGGATATATCTTCCTATTGTGACAGATGTAACAATGGAGAGGCTTCATTAATTCATACGTTCTGGAGATGACCGAGCCTTGAAAAATACTGGAAAGCAGCATTTCAAACTTTTTCTGTACTTGTTAAAGTAAATTTTAAACCAAACCCTTTGACTGCCTTATTTTGGAAGTCATTTTTAACATTTTGTAATGTTAAAATTGTACAAGGCATTGGTAAGGCCAAATTTGGAATATTGTGTACAGTTCTGGTCACCGAATTATAGGAAAGATATCAATAAATTAGAGAGAGTGCAGAGACGATTTACTAGGATGTTACCTGGGTTTCAGCACTTAAGTTACAGAGAAAGGTTGAACAAGTTAGGTCTCTATTCATTGGAGCGTAGAAGGTTGAGGGGGGATTTGATCGAGGTATTTAAAATGTTGAGAGGGATAGATAGAGTTGACGTGAATAGGCTGTTTCCATTGAGAGTAGGGGAGATTCAAACGAGAGGACATGATTTGAGAGTTAGGGGGCAAAGGTTTAAGGGAAACACGAGGGGGTATTTCTTTGCTCAGAGAGTGATAGCTGTGTGGAATGAGCTTCCTGTAGAAGTAGTAGAGGCCAGTTCAGTTGTGTCATTTAAGGTAAAATTGGATAGTTATATGGACAGGAGAGGAGTGGAGGGTTATGGGCTGAGTGCGGGTAGGTGGGACTAGGTGAGATTAAGAGTTCGGCACGGACTAGGAGGGCCGGAATGGCCTGTTTCCGTGCTGTAATTGTTATATGGTTATATGGTTATTCAGTATTGCTGGAGGAAAAGATATTATCTTGGAGACACCTGATTTGCACATTTTGGTTTTTATAGCTAGGCGGGCATTCTGCTTAGGTGGAAGGATGTTGCTCTGCCTACTCATGCTCAATGGCTAAGCCAAGTTCTGTCATGTTTAAATTTAGAGAAGATTCGTTGTTCGATTTCTGAATCAAGACAAGATTTCTAACATTGTGGGGACCTTTTTTGAATTATTTTCAAAATCTTTGATTTGTTATGAAGTACAGATATTGGCTAATAATTTGTTTTACTATATGATAAGGATTTTTTTTCCCTTTCTTCTTTCTTTACCAAACAGCTTTTCGTGGTAGTGGGTTTATATTTTTTGTATAATAAAACTATTACTTTTCAATATTATGATTCGATGTAATTTAGATGAATATGGGGTAATGAGACTAAGTGTGATTCAAATATATTGTAATTGATATATGATATATATCCTCCTGTACTCTGTATTCTTTTTTGCAAGAAATCAATAAAAGTATTGAGAAAGGAAAGATATCTGACCACACCAGACCCCGATAGAATTCTAGAGTCAGTGGCTTTCTAGAATATGTCAGAAGGTCTGTCTTCTGAGATGGAGACAAAGATGAAGAAAGTGAAGAGAGGTGTTGGAGATCGACAAGTGAATCTGAGGGCGAGGTGGAAGTTGACGGAGACATTGAGGAATTGACGAGTGCCGCACTGGTGCTGGTGGGGGAGCATGAAAGCAGTTGTTGCTATAACAGAGAAACATGCAGAGTGCTGGCATTCCAGGTTTGAACATGGATTGCACCAGACAGCCAGTGAAAAGGCACACAGACCTGGGGCAAGTGGCAGTGTCCACAGCTATAGCTTTTTTATCCCCCCCTCAGAAAGTGAGGGTGCCAAAAAGAAAAGCTCCTGAGGATAAGCAGCAGTTCTGATCGATGGACTGGGGCAGTGGTGGAGGGCAATTATCAGGTCTGTTAGCCAGAATGAAAATGGAGAGTCCAACTGGGGCAGTTAGATCTGTGGATCTGGAGTAGGAGGTAGAAATGGGCAGAGCGGTGTTGGAGTATGATGAGGACGGAGACTGTAGTGGGGAGACCTCCAGAGGAGATCAAGTCAGTGACGGTGTGGGAGACAGGGGTCCGATATGTGGCAATTCGGAGGAGGTGTCAGAGAGTTCACCTCCGGCCTCAGACAAGTTAGCCAGGCAACAACGTCACCAACCAGTAATGCTGCTGTATGTTTTTCATTACACCTGTACAGACATGCACTTGTCCACAGGACAATACACTCCAACAGCTTAGAAGCTGGAACAATTGGTGTTGACCCACGGCGACATTATGTTTTGAGCCATCAAGTCCTGACACGTTCCAATGTCTAAACCATGGAAACCGAGCCCAGCACGTGTTTCATTACCTGTGTTTCCCGGGTGGAAGTTGTAATCTCCGCAGTACGACCCGCGGCCTCAGCACCCCCGACAACTTTGGATCAGACGCCATGTCCCACGAGCTCCCCCAGTCGCCCATTCGCTCCACTTCTCCAGCATCCATTTCCCTCTCACCAGGTCTGTTGGCCAGGACTCTGGCTTTACTCTTGTCCTCAGGGTTAGACCTTGATAACAGGAGTTTTCCCAGTTAGTGACTTCTATAAACCACATTGTCCAAATACATCAGGGACTTCCATCCAAACACTTTAATGTACTTTTCATGGAGTCCAGTATTAACCAGAAACACCTGTGCCCCAGAAAGCACCCTATCAATGTTAAGGGAACGTCGATGAAACTTCAGAAATTGAGTGGCTCCTGACCCTGTAAGATTGACAATGTCTCGGTGGGAAGGACAGTGGCAACATCAGGTTTTGTTCCCTCCCCGAGCAGAGGGAGGCTGTGGCAGCTCAGCTACTGGTAGGAGCGGGACGTCAGGCCAAGGAACGGTTCCCCAACGGAGCAAAATCGGGGCATTCTCTGTCATAATAGGACCTGGCTCTTGTTGGATGGAAGGGGATGAATGACTGAAGCTTGAGGGTGCCTGGGTCGAGCGGCAGCCATTACTTCTATTCATACAGGTCAAATACATTGGAAAAGCAGGCAGACTGTTCATCATCACAGATCTGCTCTGACACCCGTAAATATCATGTTAAGCATCATATTCAAGATAGAGGAGTCCACAAACAGGGCCATAGATTTGTGGTTGGGGAGAGATTTGAAACAACATGAGGGCCCATATTTTTCCATGGAGAGGGCAGTAAATACATGAATTTACCGGGTATGTCGAGCTACGGAGTGAACAAGTAATCTTTGGCTTACTGCAAGTCTGGGTCTCTAATGATGCATTGTTGCATGCTTGACTGCTTGCTGGGGAGTACTGATGCTTTTTTGTTTATTCTTTTAGGCTACATCCACACTAGACCGGATCATTTTGGAAACGCCGGTTTCGCGTAAAAACGATAGGGGGGGGGGGCCACACTGTGCGTTTTTAAAAACATCTCCGTCCACATTGAAACGGAGATTTCGGCGAATCTTCTCCTACTGTGCATGCGCAGGACACATCCACCGAAAACAAGCGACACGTTCGGTGTCGAATCTCGCCGTAAAAGTGCGCGTTTGTGTAGTTACACACTAGAAAAGCTTAAAACGACGGACAGCTGTTGGCTCTCGTGCAGGAGAACTAAAAAGTTAAAAAAAAACAAATACCGGAGTGTACGGAGGCAACCGACAGGGAGCTTACGGGCAGATTGACCCGGCTGACGACGAACATTGAAAAGCTGAATAACTCAGTTGCATTAATAAAGCACCTTGTTAAATGTATAAAACATGTCTGCATCAGTGTTATCTTGTATTTCCATACAATGTTACATTAGGCTGTTACACATCTATTGTCAGAGAAGTGCTTGCATAGATCGGTAAACCACCTTCATACGAGCAAGGACAGAAAACAGGGCAAAGTGAGTATACTTATTTATTCAGTAAGTTATGGGTCAAAGTTTTTGGTGAGTACATTTCTAACTCTTGTGACTTCAGTCTCGTTGCCGTCTGTTCTGAAATTTTTAGGTCGAGTTCAAGAAAACAAAAACTCAGTTTTAGTGTGGACGGAGGGTAAAAACGAAGAGAAAAAGCTCCAGTCACGGAATTATCCTAAGGATAAGGCTACGTCCACACTACACCGGATAAATCCATGGAACCATTAAATCCACCAGACTCACTGTCCCAGACTGACCCTTTCCACTACTTTACCCGACTGTCTGAAGTTACCGTCGTTGCCGTTTTATTCCGAGCCGCAGCCGCCATCACCCGAACACACTCATGTCTGAGCCGCGGTGAGCAGCGAGTGTTTTACCTGCGGTTCCCGGGAGGAATTCGCAATTTCCGGAGCACCATCCGCAGCCTCAGTGCCCTCGATAACTTTGGATCAGTCAGTGTGTCCCGAGAGATTCTCTAATCGCCTAATCCCGGCTAGCCAGGTAAGGGAAGCCCCGTGACCCTGACACTATCTGTTAGCTCATCAGCCGGTTAAAGGTGATGTAGCGACCCCGGGAGCACGTTGTCCTTGGCCATCGGGAATACAGATCAATACATTCACAGGCAGTTAGCGAGCTCGTCTGAAACTAGACTCTCCATGGTTTATCCCACTATCACCGGGATCCCACAAACCGTTTCTGGGACTTTCCGTTCCGGTCCTTGTCCAAAGCAGAGCCGAACATCAGTCCATTTGCGAATCAGAATTCTTAACACTTGTTGAAAACAAATTAAAACAAAGTATTGAAATCGGTTGGATGTGCAATTTGAAATGTAACATGATATGGTTTTTGCCTTGTCAAAGACAACGTCACAGTTTAACGTTCGGGTTCAAACTAAGCAGCCTTCACACTGCTGTCTTTGAGAAATAAAATTTAATTATTTTAAATGTATAGTTTTGTTATTTAATACCTCAATACGGAAGCACACGTGACTATATCACAAATGAGTTCTTTAAAAATATTTTGATAACTGGATTTCAATATAATTTGCTTCTTTTGTAATCCTATTTTATTTTATATATTTAGATACATTTTTCTGTGAATGGGGTCTATCGGCTTCACCGGACTGCTAAAGGGGTCCATGGCATCTTAGCTGATCTAAGCACTAACTCCCTGGCACCTAAACAGAGCTCTGTTGTTACAGAGTTATACCACTATCCAGATTACTAAATCACAAAACAGACCCGTTTTCCACTGTACGTGAAGCGGCTGCTTAAACAATATGTTAAATACAGGAGATGGGCACTTAATGCCTTCCCTACCACAACTGGGTTACCAATTAAGATGGATGCTCATCTATTGTCTTCAGCTGCAGTTTCAATCGTTCCCAATCAAAATGTCCCTCACCCAACTATAGGTTTTAACAGCCTTTTAAATAGTTAAATGGTAAAGAGATTTTATATCTTGAAGATTGGTGTTCAATTTCTTGAATATCTGTATCCATAGTAACATTATTTCCATTGGTTTTAGAGTCACAGTACCTTCACCTGAACTTGTTCTTCTACCTCCTGAACTACCCACTTCCATCTCCACCCAGTCCCTACAGCCTGTTTAATTCCCCAATCCCCCAGCACCAATGGCCTCGACCTAGGCCAACTAAAACACTCAAGTTCGAAACACAAGAGATTATGTGCATTCTGGAAATCTTGAGCAACACATAAAATTCTGGGGGAGCTCAGCGATTCAGGTAGCAAAGGAACAAACAGCCAACATAACAATCTGGCCTTTCATCAAAACTGAAACCATACGACAAAGGAGCAGAAGTCGGCCATTCAGCCCATCGAGTCTGCTCTGCCATTTTATCATGAGCTGATCCAATCTCCCCTTTAGTCCCACTCCCCCACCTTCTCACCATAACCTTTGATGCCCTGGCTACTCAGATACCTATCAATCTCTGTTTTAAATACACCCAATGACTTGGCCTCCACTGTTGCCCATGGCAACAAATTCCATGGAACACTCCTCTCTCAAATCTTTACTGTCTCCCCAGTACAAAATCAGAATCAGACTCATTATCACTGACTTATATGATATGTTATTTATTGTTTAGTGACAGCTATTGAACACAAAAATATAATACTATATATTACAAAATAATTAAATAGTGGAGAAGAAAATAGAATAATAAGGTAAATTTTCAGAAATTTGATGTTGGACTGAAAGCACATTAAACCACATTTTTTTGCATTTCATTCCTTATCTGTGCTTTAACTTTTCAGTTTGTTTTTTTAATGGTTATTGATTTTTTTGCATATTTAATGCTGACCAACACACCACAGCAAATTCATCAAATATGGAAATATATTTGGAGAAGGAAGTTGATCCTTGATCCTTTCTGCCTCTGAACTAAATACTGGGATACGGAAAAAGGAGAGACCTTCCTTTGACTTTCTGAGCTAATTTTTGCAAAGCCTCAAGCCACATCTTCCCTCTAAGTTGACATGGTTAACTGGTATCTTAGTTGAGAGTTAGGGGGCAAAAGTTTAGGGGTAACACGAGGGGGGAGTTTCTTTACTCAGAGGGTGGTAGCTGTGTGGAATGAGCTTCCAGTAGAAGTGGTAGAGGCAGGTTTGGTATTGTCATTTAAAGTAAAATTGGATAGGTATATGGACAGGAAAGGAATGGAGGGTTATGGGCTGAGTGCAGGTAGGTGGGACTAGGTGAGAGTAAGCATTCGGCACAGACTAGAAGGGTCGTGATGGCCTCTTTCTGTGCTGTAATTGTTATATAGTTATATCTTGTTTGCAAACACAATCAGAGGGTTTTGTTTAGCTCATGAGAGCTAAACTCAGTTCCTGTTTTGCAGTTTTCAAAATCGAAGTTGAGTTTATTGTCATATGTATGTGTATACATATGTGGTCAGCATAGTAACATACCGGTCAGTGTAACACTTTACAGCACCAGCTGTAAGATCGGAATTCAGTTCCCACTGTTGTCTGTAAGGAGCCTGTGCATTCTCCCAATGACCACATGCTCCAGTTTCCTCCCACATTTCAAACACGTAAGGGTTAATGTCAGTACGTTGTGGCCATGGTATGTTAGTGCTGGAAGCTTGGTGAAATTTACACAGGTATTGGACTGGTTGGTCGATATTGCAAAGCATGGCATTTCAATGTACGTGATTTATGATTTATTGATTTATGTGTGACGAATGAAGCCAATCTTTGCATCCTCAGCCCCAAGGATCACCGAAACAGAAAGAGGAATAAGGAGAAACAGGTCAAAACTCTCTCAAATCACTCCTGTCCCAGACATTTGAAGATTAACAACCACAGTCAGATCAGTCTGTAGGAAATCCGTGAAGACCATTAGACAATAACAGAATAAGGCCATTCAGCCCATTGAGTCTTCACCATGTGATCATGTTTGATGTATTTTCTTTCTCAACCCTATTCTCCTGCCTTCTCTCCTAACCTTCGACACCCTTACTAATCAAGAACCTTTCAAACTCTGCTTCAAATACTGTGGGTTCCAATTCAAAGGGAAGCATTGGGACTGGTACATTTTGGCCCAATTTAGCAACACCCCGCATAGCCGAAGTTTCATGAAAATAGTTTGGAAGGTCTAAAAAGGATGAACTGCCATTTAACTGAGTAACAAGTTAGTACTATGAATGAAATACAGAACAAATTAGAACACTGCCAATGCCACTAAAATATGATAAAACTGTGCATTAGTTCCTCAAGGCTATCAACATTCGAATTCAGGCAGTGTACGCTGCTGTGTTCTTTTGATTGACTGTCAAAGAACAAAATCAGTGTGGATAATAGACTGCCTTTAGAATTGAGAATACACGTGGACTAAGGTGTTAACTGTCCTGTGCTATCATCATCATTTGATCTGCCACCTGCCCTCAGGAGTTTCGGCCCGCTTATGATCAAGACCCCCTCGAGGTGGTGGGCCAGCAGTGCTAAAGCACCACCTCCCGCTGATGAGCTTAACAACTTGGCATCGGCCTCTATCACCGTTGTTGGTCGCTTCCATCCAACAGATAGTCTACTCTTCGGGTAACTATGCAGCTACTGAAGAGTTTACAAAAGATGTATACACTGTCCGACTATCTGCCCCTCTGGACGTACTTAGTCCACACCCATGATGATCCTGTCTCTGCTGCCTCAGCTACAGCCCTGCTGGTTGACTTGATCTCTCTTCTAGTAAAGCCAATGCCTTTGACAATTATATCCTCCAAATCTTCATTTTTATTGTCACATTCAAGATTATACATGTAAATACAGATGTTTCAGAAAGAACACGGTGGGAGACAAGAGGTGGGGGGCATGGCACTGCTGATGAGAGATAGTGTCACGGCTGCAGAAAAGGAGGAAGACATGGAGGGATTGTCTACGGAGTCTCTGTGGGTGGAAGTTAGAAACAGGAAGGGGTCAATAACTCTACTGGGTATTTTTTTATAGACCACCCAATAGTAACAGGGACATCAAGGAGCAGATAGGGAGACATATTCTGGAAATGTGTAATAATAACAGAGTTCTCATGGTGGGAGATTTTAATTTCCCAAATATTGATTGGCATCTCCCTAGACCAGTGGTTCCCAACGTGGGGCATACGCCCCACAGGGGGGTAATTTGATTTTTAAGGGGGGCAATTCGAGAATGCGTTATTAACAGTGAATTTTTTCTAGTAAGTCTGTGTGAGTATGAGTGTGTGTGCGAGTTAATACATATGTGTATATACAGTATGTATGCATAAAAATACTTGTGTGTATGTACATGTGTAATTGCGTATGTACTGTATATATAGTGTATCACCAACATTACAACCTTCAAATGGCTTTCATAATTAAATTAATGAATTGACTGATGTAGGAAGGAATGAATGAACAAGTCCAAACGCGTAAGAAACTCGTACAAGGTCGCGCCAATGCTGCTTTTTGCAGTAGCTTTCGGTTCTTGGTGGTGTGAAGGTGTGTACATTGCGTCATCTCTTTTAAACGGTGTATCTGTCTTTGTATGCTGTAGAAACGAATCGGCATTGGTTTATTTATTATTATTATTATTTTAATATCACTTAATGTTCTTTTTTTTTTACAATTTCTTAGTAATTTCTTCCTCAGAACTTTAACAGTCCTTTGGTTCTTTTATTTTTCTCTTTCATGAATGCCATGTTCTTTGGAAGCTTGTTTAAACCAAGTTAATGGTCTTTTAGGCTTCCTCCAGGTGAATAGGAGTTCACTTTTTGAATAATAAGAATTATATATCACCACAGGGGGCATCAGGATTTTAGAGGTGATTAGGTGGGGCATGGCCAAAAAAAGGTTGGGAACCACTGCCCTAGCGTGAGGGGTTTAGATGGGGTGAAGCTTGTTAGGTGTGTTCATGAAGATTTCCCAACACAATATGTAGATAAGCCTACAAGAGGAGAGGCTGTATTTGATCTGGTATTGGGAAATGAACCTGGTCAGGTGTCAGATCTCTCAGTGGGAGAGAATTTTGGAGATAGATATTATTTCAAGAGTTTTAAATATTAATCTCCAACCACATCCTTTTACCGCAATTTTTGGTCTACCAATGATAGATAATAAGCGTTTATCCGCTTCATCCCAACGAATGGTTGCATTTGTTACACTAATGGCTAGAAGATCTATTTTACTGAATTGGAAAGAAATTAACCCTCCAACTGTATTTCAGTGGTTTTCTCAAACTATTTCCTGTTTGAGTTTAGAAAAAATTAGAAGTGTGGTTTTTAATTCTTCAGTTAAATTTGAGGAAACTTGGAGACCATTTATTCAACATTTTCATATGAATTAAATGGTCTGATCCTGAACCTTATTGTTACTATCCTGAATTGTATGGATGGAGGTTCGGAGTCATTGGCACTACTGTATGTATTTAACATTATGCAATTACCCATGTTGGTTAGTTTTTTTTTATTAGTTGTTTTTTTTTAAATTCTTTTAGTTTTTTTTGGGGGGGGGTTCTTTTTCTCCTTTTTCTTTTTTTTTCTTAAATCCTCTACATTAATACTATGAGTTTGGGAGACTTTATATATTGATTAATACATATCTGTTTGTTAATTAATCTATTAATTGTGTACTCTCAAATGTTTTGTACTTATATTTTACTTACGTTTTTCTTAAAAATTAATAAAAAGATTTGAAAAGAATTTTGGAGATAGAGATCACAATTCTATCTCCTTTACCACAGCATTGGAGAGGGATAGGAGCAGACAAGTCAGGAAAGCATTTAATTGGAGAAAGGGGAAATATGAGGCTATCAGGCAGGAACTTGGAATCATAAATTGGGAACAGTTGTTCTCAGGGAAATGTATGACAGAAATGTGGCAAATGTTTGGGGGATATTTGCATGGATTCTGCATAGGTACGTTCCAATGAGACAGGGAAAGGGTGGTAGGGTACAGGAACCGTGGTGTACGAAGGCAGTTGTAAATCTAGTCAAGAAGAAAAGCTTACGAAAGGTTCAAAAAACTAGGTAATGATAGAGATCTTGAAGATTATAAGGCTAGCAGACAGGATTAAGGAAAACCCCAAGGTATTCTACAAGTATATGAAGAGCAAGAGGATAAGATGTGAGAAATAGGACCCATCAAGTGTGAAAAAGGTGAACAACTGAAGAAGGAATCTGATAGGAGAGGAGAATGGACCATGGGGGAACAAGCAGGAAGAGAGGATCGAGAGGGAGGTGATAGAGAGCTGAGGAGAAGGGAGTTATAGAGGGGAATGAAAATAGAGAGAAGGGGGAGAAGAGAAAATCAATATTCGTGCCTTTGGAAGCTACTCGGACAGAATATCAGCTGTTTCTCCTCTAACCTGAGAGTGGTCTCCTCATGGCAGCAGAGAAAGCCATGGACCTCCTCCATAGTTCTCCCCTACTGCCAGACCTGTCATCACTTTAACTGGAACATGCAGGCCAAGACCTCTCGAGAAAAGCCTCAAACTTTGAAATGTCTCCTGCTCCCCAGGTGGCCCTTTCCCTCCAAACAATCTACCCAATTCACTTCTGCGAGTTCTTGACTAATCTGTTGACTTTGGGTTCTATACGGTGGTGTAGCAGTTAGCGTAACACTGTTACAGTGACCCAGGTTCAATTCTGCCGCTGTATATGATCAAATGCGTTTCCTCCCGGTACTCTGCTTTCTTCCCACATTCCAGAGATGTATATGTCCATGGGTGACTGGTCACATGGGTGTACTTGGGTGGTGCCATGCTTTTAGGCCAAAAAGGCCTGTTACTGTGCTACATGGTGAATTAAAATGAACATGTCCTGCATTTTGTCTTGTTATTTCCGATTCCCATCGTGGTTTCCTGAAGAAGGGTCTCGACCCAAAACGACACTTCACCTGTGAGTCGGCTGGTGTGGTATACTGCGTCCGGTGCTCCCGGTGTGACCTTTTATATATTGGCGAGACCCAACGCAGACTGGGAGACCGTTTCGCTGAACACCTACGCTCGGTCCGCCAGAGAAAGCAGGATCTCACAGTGGCCACACATTTTAATTCCACATCCCATTCCCATTCTGATATGTCTATTCATGGCCTCCTCTACTGTCAAAATGAATCCAAACTCAGGTTGGAGGAACAACACCTTATATACCGGCTGGGTAGCCTCTAACCTGATGGCATGAACATTGACTTATCTAACTTCCGTTAATGCCCCTCCTCCCCTTCTTACCCCATTCCTGACAAATTTAGTTGTTTGCCTGTTCTCCATCTCCCTCTGGTGCTTCCCCCCTCCTCTTTTCTTTCTCCTGAGGCCTCCTGTCCCATGATCCTTTCCCTTCTCCAGCTCTGTATCACTTTCGCCAATCACCTTTCCAGCTCTTAGCTTCACCTCACCCCCTCCGGTCTTCTCCTATCATATCGCATTTCCCCCTCCCCGCACTACTTTCAAATCTCTTACTATCTTTCTTTTCAGTTAGTCCTGACGAAGGGTCTTGGCCCGAAACGTCGACAGTGCTTCTCCCTATAGATGCTGCCTGGCCTGCTGTGTTCCACCAGCATTTTGTGTGTGTTGCTTGACGTTCACTGTGCAGCTTTGGAATATTATTTTGTTGCTTACACGTTTCAGATACAGTTCACCCGTCATGAATTCCCACTTATGGATAGATTTTGTAATTGCTTCTGCAAATGTTAGGGTGGAATCCCTTCATGGGAAATGCCTGTGTGTGACTTGGTTTAACATGGGGAGGTTGATGCACGGTCGTTGATAGATCAAAGAGTGTCGGGGTCCAGTGACTCTGAATGCAAGATAACTGGGACCCTTCATAATTAGACCAAGTGGAAATGTTCCACCAACCTGGCCTGGATTATTGGTCCAAAAAGCTCACATTACTACAATAGATTCTATCTAAAACTCAAAAACCACAAGACAACAATGATGTCTCGTGTTATATTTCTAAATTGTGAAGAGTACAGCACTTGCACTAATTAAATGATATGCGCTCAAAATCTAGAAAATTTATTGGGCACGGCTGAGGAAGATTAAAATTCATCCCAGTTACAGGAGCCGTAAACATCATCAGGATGCCAGGCTGGGATAGAATCCCGGATACTAAGGAGTAATGACTCTGGAATCCAGCTCCTACGGTCACTTGCGGACTCACCGGCGATTCCACAGACTGGCTGAGTGAGTGAATCCCTCCCCCCACTTGGAGTCAGTGAACACCCTCCCTCCAGTACGGATTTGCTGCTGTGCCTTAATCCTCAACGACTGAGTGCAACTCTTCCCATATTGATGGATGCCTCTTCTTCATATGCTTTTGCTGGTGTGCTATCAGCCAGTTGACGGAGGGATATTCATCCGGGTCAATTGAGGAACTCTTCGTTCAGACAAAAAAATGGAGGGCTGTATAGGTGGCAAGGATAAGACTTTAGAAAAGATTAGAAGGTCAGTATAACATTGTGGGCCAAAGGGCCTGTACTGTACTATAATGTAGCTATTCTATTTTGATGCAAGTGGGATTAGTGTAGAGAGCCGTGAACGGGTTGGGCTGAAGGCTCCGTTCTGAACATTCACAAGGTTCACAGGCCAATTGGGAAGAGCTGACGAAGTGCAGCCCCCTGCTCCAGCGCGGTGATGACAGGTTCTCGCACTGCGAGGCGCAGCGTCTGTTATGTTCTGTAACCTCAGAAACTAGCAGAGAGGAAAACACGGAGCCCGGAGGTACTCACGTACTTAGTTTTACTTTCACGAGGCGCTCACACGTGACCTGGTGGCATAATAACGTATGCCATTCACATACATTGCACACAGACTTATGTAAACAAAGAGTGCTTAATCAAACAATAAACATACAAGTTTTACTGAACTATTTAACAAGCTACACTGGAGCTGTTCTCTCAACTGAAACACAAAAGATCCCCAACTACGTGAACCAGAGATGGGGATCGATTCCCAAGGCCCCAGATAACATTTCCTCCCCAGTGAACATTACAGATCCTTTCACGGTCACCTTGTCGTTTCGGGAGGCTGTCAACACACACACACACACACAAAATGCTGGAGGAACTCAACAGCTCGGGCAGTGTCTGTGGAGGGAGATTCGGGGAGACCCCTCAGTGACCCTCCCCGTCCCCCACCTTCGTATTCTGGCTTCTGCCCACTCCCACTCCGGTCCCGATGAGGGTCTCGGCCCGAAACGGCGGCAGTTCACGCCCCTCCATAGGCGCAGCCCGATCTGCTGATTTCCTGCAGCATTTTCTGTGTGTTGCTGAAGATTCCCAGCACCTCCAGAACTTCTTGCGTCTCCGATGGTCTGTGCACCCATCTTTCCCGAATTTGCGACAGCACGGCGAAAAAGAGCAGCGAGGAAACCGGAAGCCAGTGAAGAGGCGGTCTCGACCCATCGCCCGGGAGCCTGGCGCGCACGCGCAGTGACGTCACCGGCCGGGCGGGTCGGCGCCGGTTTGGAACCGGGGCGGAGGACGGGCCGGTACCGGAGATCGCGGAGACCGCGGGCCGCGGTAAGTGTGGCCGGGAGTGCGAGTGCGAGTGCGAAAAAAAGCGCAGGTTGGGGTAAATCCGGCCTGCCTTTCGGCGGCTCGGGCACGGGGAGTCGGTGGCAAAAGCCCTACCGGGAGAAAGGGGCAGGTTCAGATACGGTCCCTGCACAAGCGCAGCAAGTGTCGGCTTCAGAGGCCTGAACTCAGCTGCAGCTGCTGGACGAGGAATGTCGGCAACAGCGGAGCGGCCTTGGTCAGACTGTGCCAGTGGTAGAGTGGGAAGTCTTTGGTTTAACGTGCTTTGGCGTGAATAGCTGGAGACACAGTGAAGAGGAGATGAATCTTTTTAATACGGAGTAGTTAGGAATGCTCCTCCTGTCATTGCTGAAACTTAGTAGAGAGGGGACAGGAATGGGTGATTTAATGCCTCTATCTTAAACTTTAAAAATCTATAGAACTTCTCACATCTCTGATTTGCTGTTAATGTGTTTTCCTGACGTTACAATAACAGATCACAAGGCAGAGCAAGGAATCCAGAAATCAGTGTCACAGCTCAGCTCAACTCAGGGAGGACATAAGGGAGGGGGTCGGGCACTGGGTAGAACTCAGGAATAGGAAGGGTTCGATCACACTGGTGGGATTTTACTACAGACACTGAGGAGCGGATTAAGGAAATGTGAAAGAATAATAGGGTTGTGTTGTTGTGGGGGATTTCAGCTTCCCTAATATAAACTAGGGCCTTCTTAGTGTAAGGGGTTTAGATGGTGCAGAATTTGTTGAGAGTATCTTGGATCAATATGTGGAAGGTCCAATGAAAGGAGGTGCTGTACTGGACCTGGTGTTGGGTAATGAGTCTGGCCATGTGACTCACCTTTCAGTGGCTGAGCAGTTGGGGACGGTGACCACAACTCAACCCTAAGGATAGGCCCAGCCCTTGTGGGAGGACCATACCAAATTATGAAGACGTTAGGCAGGAACTAAGAAGAGTTATTTGGGAACATCGTTTCTCATGGCAACTCCTCATCCGAATATGAGGAGGCAGTTTGAACATCAATTGCACAGAGTACAGGAAGGGTACGTTTCTGGTAAAAAGGAAAGATAAGAGAACCTTGGATGTCCGGAGAGGTGATGAATATAGTCAAGGAGAAGTGGGGAAAGTATGTAAAGATTCAGAAGTTAGGATCAAACGAAGCACATGAGTATAAAGAATATAGAAAAAAAGCTAAAGAAGGAGATTAGGAAAGCTAGGAGAAGCCATGAAAAGTCCTTGGCCAGTAGGATTAAGGTGAATCCGAGGGCATTCTATGCCTACATCAAAAGCAAGAGGATAACCAGGCAGAGGGTGAGACCACTCAAGGATAAAGGAGGGAACGTGTGCTTGGATGCAGAGTATGTGTGTGAGGTACTTAATGAGAGTTGTACAGTGCCTGATGCCATTAACTCAAAGTAATTGAGGGAGGCAAGAGACGAGATTGATGTTGCCTTGACTAGTATCCTCGTGGCCTCTCCGGCAACAGAATATGTCACAGAGGACTGGCGAGTGGCTAATATTGTATGTCGATTTACGAAGGGAACAATGGAAAAGCTTGGCATCTATGGACCGGTGAGTCTCGTCAGTTGTAGGGAAATTCCTGGAGAAATTTCTTAGAGATAAGATGTATAAAGATTTGGGAACATATGGCCTAATGAGGGAGAGCCAGCATGGGTTTGTGTGGGGCAGGTCGTGTCTTACCGACATGACTGTGAGTTTTTTTGAAAAAGTGACGCGAGAAATTGATGAAGATAGGGCAATGGATTTTAGCAAAGCATTTGACAAAGTCCCTCATTGGAGGCTTATTCAGAAGGTTAAGGTGCATGTAGTTTGCGATGAATTAGCTGCTTGGATTTAGGACTGGCTTGTGCTTAGAAGGCAGAGCTGACTATTTGAAGAGGCTTTTTGGAGAATGAGGTCTGTAATAAGTGGTGTTCTGCAGGGATCTGTGCTGGGACTTCTTCTGTCCCTGATGTGAAACACCACTGGCTTCCTTGGCTGCCTGAGTCACAACAGCCCTGACGAACCCATGAGATTGAGACGGCTCTCCCACCCCAAACCCCGGTTTGTGTGGACGCTACCCTGTTACAGCTCAGTGCCAAGGAATGACAGACAGACAGCACACTGCGTACGATCAAAGGAATTATATTTACAAATCTTAACTGAAGTAAAGAGTTAGTAGAGAGAAAAAAAAGAGACAACAGAAAGGAACTATTATAATTAAACCATCAAATGTGCAGAAGTTAGAGCTCAACTCTTCCCAACATACATATTCACTGATCCTCAGCCAATCTCGGCGCCTGGCTCCATCGAATCACAGTCCCCCAATGGGTCAAATCCTACGACTGGTTCTCTCCAGCATCTTCTCTTTTCATCTCCCGCCAAACAGAAGATCCAGCTCACATTCCAAAGCACCTGTTATCTCGAACCATAACCCAAACACTGCTTCCACAGAAAGGCAGGGAAACCTTTGCCAGGGTGTTACAGATTTATGTACATGATCCGGATGAAAGCGTAGATGGGTGGGTTAGTAGGTTTGCTGGTGATGCCAAGATCGGTGGAGTTGTGGAGAGTGTAGAGGACTAGACTCAGAACTGGCAGGTGAAGTTTAGACAAGAGAAATGTGAGGTTTTTCAAATGCAAGGAGACAGCACACTACTAAGTACAACGAGATCTAGGTGTCCTCGTTCATCAGTCACTGAAAGTAAGCATGCAGGTACAGCAGGTAGTGAAGAAAGCTAATGGCATGTTGGCCTTCATAACAAGGGGAGTTGAGTATAGGAGCAAAGAGGTCCTTCTGCAGTTGTACAGGGCCCTGGTGAGACCAAACCTGGAGTATTGTGTTCAGTTTTGGTCTCCAAATTTGAGGAAGGACATTCTTGCTATTGAGGGAGTGCAGCGTAGGTTCACAAGGTTAATTCCCGGAATGGCGGGACTGTCATATGTTGAAAGATTGGAGCGACTGGGCTTGTATACACTGGAATTTAGAAGGATGAGAGGGGATCTGATTGAAACATTATTAAAGAATTGGACATGCTAGAGGCAGGAAACATGTTCCCGATGTTGGGGGAGTCCAGAACCAGAGGCCACAGTTTAAGAAGAAGGGGTAGACCATTTAGAACAGAGTTGAGGAAAAACTTTTTCACCCAGAGAGTTGTGGATCTGTGGAATGCTCTGCCTCAGAAGGCAGTGGAGGCCAATTCTCTGGATGCTTTCAAGAAAGAGTTAGTTAGAGCTCTTGGTGGAGTCAAGGGATATGGGGAGAAGGCAGAATGGGGTACTGATTGTGGATGATCAGCCATGATCACATTGAATGGTGGTGCTGGCTCGAAGGGCTGAATGGCCTACTCCTGCACCTACTGTCTAAGGGCAAGATTCTTAACAGTGTTGCTGAGCACAGAGAGATCTTGGGTTCCAGTTCACAGCTCCTTGAAAGTGGCTACGCAGGGAGATAAGGTGGTTAAGAATGCTGGCTTTTATTAGTCAAGGCATTGAGTTTCAGAGTCAAGAGGTTACATTGCAGCTTTATGAAGTTCTGGTTAGGCTGCGTCCCTGGTATTACAGTACAAACAGTTCTGGTCACCCCACTCTGGGAAAGATGTTGAGGCTTTGGAGAGGGTGCAGAAGAGTTTTACCAGGATGCTGCCTGTTTCGGAGGGCATGTTCTATCACGGGAGGCTGGACAAACTTGGGTTGTCTTCTCTGGCGTGCCGGAGGCTGAGGGGGTATCTGTTAGAGGTTTATAAGATTATTAGAGGCATAAGAGTGGACAGTGTCTTGTTTCCCGGGGTTGAAATGTCATAATACCAGAGGGCATGTATTGATGGTGAGAGAAGGTAAGTTCAAGGGGGATGTGAGGACTGAGCTTTCTACTCAGCGAGTCATGAGTGCCTGGAATGTGCAGCCTGGTATGGTGGTAGAGGCAAGCCCGTTAGAGGCTCTTAAGGAATTAGTGCTCGGGCGTTTTTGATAGATAGATAGATAGATAGATACTTTATTCATCCCCATGGGGAAATTCAACATTTTTTTCCAATGTCCCATACACTTGTTGTAGCAAAAACTCATTACATACAATACTTAACTCAGTAAAAAATATGATATGCATCTAAATCACTAACTCAAAAAGCATTAATAATAGCTTTAAAAAAGTTCTTAAGTCCTGGCAGTTGAATTGTAAAGCCTAATGGCATTGGGGAGTATTGACCTCTTCATTTGCTTTTTAGCTGGTTTGGCACAGCATTGTGGGCCGAATGGCCTGTTCCTGTGCTGTGTGAACCGCCCCTCACCACCTGCCCTGTGACTGCCCGCTCCGAGCTGCTGCCCGCCAGATATCTGGAGTTAGCTGGTTATTCAACGCAGTGATTCTGCGTGGGGCAGGCGCTTCCGGCCAAACGAGCCCGTGCTGCTGGGACGACCGCGCCGATTTAACCTCATCACGGGGCAATTTATAATTAACCCACCAACTGGTACGTCTTTGAAACGTGGGAGCTCCTGGGGAAACCCGCGCGGACGCGGGGGCCCCAACCCTGCGCAAGCCATGACCAGTGATTTTGGGGCCGAGTGCCTTGTATCCAGAGTTGCTGATGGTGCAGAGCTGTGTGTACTGTAACAAGGACACAGAAAGTGGTCGAGTGTACAGGATATGTGTGTGGGCGAGAACGATTGACCGGTGGATTGTCCATCCTATCTGACTATGACCGTGAAACTGGTGCGGGCAAGTTGTTAAAGTGGAAAAGCACAGTTCCGTTGGTGGCCTCAGAACTCCGAGCCCGGTCACACGAGTAGTGTCACAACAGGGGTCTTCCTTGTTTGCAGAGGATAGAGTGACTTCTGTGCCGTGCCCTTCGCTCCTCATGAAGCATTGCAGAACCATCTTCTGACTGCTGGATCTCACTATTGATCCCACTGTCTGATCAGTCTGCTGCAGCTGACTTTGCACGCTAGGGCGGGCACGTCCCTAACTCGTCGTTACTTTGAGCCGCAGGTGACACGTGAGTGGGAGCAAAGGTGAGTGAACTGCCCGAGACGGGACATGACAAGTATTTTCACCAGTGCTACTATCCCTGGTGGGTGAGAGTAGGGCAAATTAAATATTACACTGAGAAATCTGTGACTCTGAGCACGTCCAATTCAGTGAAATAAACAGAGCGGTGGATTACTTTTTAAATGACTACTGATTCAGAAGTGAGGGTGTTCAGAGAGACCTGGGCGCTTTGTACATTGAGTCACTGAAAGCGAATTTGCAACTAAGATGACAGAAGGTATTGTGAAGTAATTTAAATATATAATGTTGCAGTTATACTTATTAGGTATCTCCTGTAGGCACTGAATGTGTGTTTGTGCCGTTCTGCTGCTGTGAACCAGGATTGATGTGTGTGTCAGAGACGCTCTTCTGAACACCACTGTTGAAGTGAGTGGCTATTTGAGTTACTATTGCCTTCCTGTCAGTGTCAATCAGTCCGGCCATTCATCTCTGACCTCTCTGATTAACAAGGCATTTTCTTCCCCGGAGCTGCCGCTTTCTGGATGTTTTATTTATTTTTTCACACCACTCTCTGTAAACTCTAGAGATTGGTTGTGTATGAAAACAGCAGCTTCCGAGATACTCAGACTGCTCCGGCACCAACAGACATCCCACGGTCAAAGTCACCTAGATCACATTCTGATGTTTGGTCTGAACCCCAACGTGCATTGAGGTGCTGCCGCGTGATTGGCTGATTCGGTGTTTGCATTAATGAGCAGGTGTACTTGTTAAAGTAGCCCCTCAGTGTAATGAGGCCCTGGTGAGATGGTTTCTGGAATATTGCATATGAGTGTGATCTCCATCCCAGCCTGTGGTAAGATCCACCCCAGGCGGCCCTCGAGGTTGAGTCCCTGAGTACATTTAAGACAAAGATCAATAGATGTTAAGGTACCTGGAATGGGCTGCCAGGGGAAGTGATGGGAAGCAGATACAACTGGAACATTTAGACAGATGCGTGAAAGGCAGGGAATGGGGTCAGATGGGTCCCGTGCGAGTGGACGGGATTAATTTGGATCGGCATCACGGTTGGCACAGACATGGTGGGCCGAAGGGCCTCTTCCTCTGCTGTACTGTTCTGCACTCCATATTGGGAGGGCGAAAGAAATGGGGGTCAGTGCAGGGAAGATGCATCGAAGGAAGAGATCAGAGGTAAAGGGC
Source organism: Hemitrygon akajei (assembly GCF_048418815.1). Taxonomy (NCBI): domain Eukaryota; kingdom Metazoa; phylum Chordata; class Chondrichthyes; order Myliobatiformes; family Dasyatidae; genus Hemitrygon; species Hemitrygon akajei. The sequence continues at coordinate 20,833,503 of NC_133148.1, read as the reverse complement.
TGAAAATCACACTGCCACTTCCAATCTCGTTTAAAACCTGTTCATCAATAAAATACAAATGACAATAAAAATATATTTTAAATAGTGAGATAGTATACATGGGTTCATTGTCCACTCATAAACCTAATGGCAGAGGAAGCAACTGTTGCTAAAATATTGTGTATATGTGTGTGTCTTCAGGCTCCTGTACATCTTTCATGATGGTACAGTGAGAGGGGGTCACGTTCTGGGTGCTGGTGGCCTTAATGCTGGATGGCACCTTTCTGCGCCATCACCTTTTGAAGATGTCCTTAATGGTGAAATTGCAGGTGCCCATGATGGAGCTGGCTGAGTTTATAACCCTCAAGATGAAGCCACACTCAGGTTGCAGGAACAACACTGTATACCGGCTGGGTAGCCTCCAACCTGATGGCATGAACATTGACTTCTCTAACTTCCATTAATGCCCCTCCTCCCCTTCTTACCCCATCCCTGATATATTTAGCTTTCCCCCCCCCCCCTTCTCTCTTTCTGCCCATCACTCTGCCTGTTCTCCATCTCCCTCTGGTGCTCCCCTCCCCCTTTCTTTCTCCCTAGGCCTCCCGTCCCATGATCCTCTCCCTTCTCCAGCTCTGTATCCCTTTTGCCAATCACCTTTCCGGCTCTCAGCTTCACCCCACCCCCTCCGGTATTCTCCTATCATTTCGCATTTCCCCTCCCCCTCCTACTTTCAAATTTCGTACTATCTTTCCTTTCAGTTAGTCCTGACGAAGGGTCTCAGCCCGAAACGTTGACAGTGCTTCTCCCTATAGATGCTGCCTGGCCTGCTGTGTTCCACCAGCATTTTGTCTGTGTTGGTTATAACCCTCTGCAGCTTTTCCCATCCTGTGCACTGACCCTCCATTCCAGATGGTGCTGCCAGTTGGTGTGCTCTCCAGAGTACATTGACAGGAATTTGGTGGAGTCTCTTCATTCTCCTAATGAAATGTGGCCACCTCCCACCATGTTCTTGCTTTCCCTCCCTGATTTGCAGAGCTCTTGTTAATCATCGGTCTGTTTTTTTCCACGTAGCACCCCACTTCCTCAGCTCCCTTGCGTCACAGAAGTGCTTTCGTATCACCTGTGAATGTATTCAACGACTCTGCCTCCATCGTCAATTCAGGCAGGGAGTTTCATGAGAAATCCATGGATTTCCAATCTTTATGCGGTGATCCGTGATCTGAATGTGAAGTAATTGACCTCTCTGCCCAGTCTTGTGCCAAAGTCCTGGGAGCTGGACACAAGCCCCTGATCCTGACCCAGAGGCAGGATACAGCACAACAACAGGCCTTTCAGCCCATCTAGTCCATGGTTTTCTACCCAGACGTGTCTACCCCTAGCCCTTCCTTCCCCTCTCATCCATGTACATATCCAAAATGCTTAATTGTTTTAATCGGTGTCATCATCAGAGAACCAGCAACTGAGTCACAGCCGACCCAGGAGATTAAAGTGATCTGTTCTGAGTCTGTCACTACCCTGTACTTACTGATGATTTTTGTAACTTTTTACAGGACATCAAAGGTGGAGGAATTGCGACTGGGTATCTCAGACGGAATATCACATCCGATCTACACCCCACTCAGCTCCCCAGCACCTGAATATCATCGGCCTGTGAACGTGGAGGGAGAGACGCTGGTTTGTTTCACTTCAGACCCCAGGCAGTGAGGGCTGTTGCAGGCACCGACCGTGACACAGCTGGGGAGAAGACACACTGTCTACAGCGGAGAGGGGAGAAACCACTGATGTGAGGTCAGGAACCAATCTGCAGAGAAGCCGAGTAACTTCTTCCAGCCCGTGAAGGAGCGGGCAGTGATCACTCCAGTGCGGATTGGGAAAGGAACAGGCACTGCAACGAGAGACCGTGTGTGACACGTTGGGGGAGGTGAGCTCACCTGATCTGTGACTGGGAACGTGTTCACCACATCCTTGTTTTTGAACCAGTGAAACATTCGTTCTTTTGACTGAGATAGACTTGATCCATTTCCCTGAGAGTATTCAAATCTGCTTTCCACCTGTTTATATTTGAGGAAAGTAATTAGTTCGGTCATCTTTTTACTGACTGTTTGCTGAGGTCCTGGAAAAACGTCGTCACCCTGCGTCAGGCATATGAAGGAACTCACTTGATGAGACACTGGCAGATTCACACTGGGGAAAGGTTGTTCCCCATCTCCTCATGTGGGAAAGGATTCACTCACTCATCCCATTTAGTGATACGCCATTGAGCTCACAACACAGAGAGACCATTCTGTGAAAGAGCGTTCAACCAGTCACCCAACCTTCGGAAAGAGTTAAGCAACTTAGCGACCTGATGAACCACCAGCAAAGTCCCACCAGTGAGAGGCCGTTCACCTGCTGTCACTGCGGGAAGGGTTTCAAAAACTCCTCCGGACTACAGAGACACCAGCTGGTCCACACCAGGGAGAGGCCTTTCATCTGCACTGAGTGCGGGAATGGGTTCACTCAGTCGTCTGACCTGTTGACGCACCAACGGATTCACACCGGAGAGCGGCCGTTCGTGTGCCGTGAGTGTGGCAAGGGATTCACTCGCTCGTCCAACCTGCTGACTCACCAACGAAGTCACATGGGGGTGCGGCCATTCGTGTGCTCTGAGTGCGGGAGGGGATTCACAAGGTCTTCCGAGCTTCTGAGGCACCAACGCATTCATAATGGCGAGAGGCCTTACGTTTGCTCCGAGTGCGGGATGAGGTTCACTCGTTCATCCCACCTGCAGTCTCACCAACAAACTCACACCGGGGAGCGGCCATTCGTCTGCTCGGAGTGCGGGAGGGGATTCACTCGGTCTTCCGAGCTTCGGACGCATCAGCTCATTCACACCGGGGAGAGGCCCTACGTGTGCTCTGAGTGCGGGAAGGGGTTCACTCGTTCATCCCACCTGCAGTCGCACCAAAAAATTCACAATGGGATGCGGCCCTTCATCTGCTCTGAGTGCGGGCGGGGGTTCACTTGGTCGACTGAGCTTCGGACACACCAACGTATCCACACCGGGGAGAGGCCCTTCCCCTGTTCCGAGTGTGGAAAGGGATTCACTCGGCCGTCTGACCTTCTGAAGCACCAACGAATTCACACGGGGGAGCGGCCGTTCATATGCAGTCAGTGTGGCAAGGGATTCACTCGCTCGTCCCACCTGCGTACACACCAACGAATTCACAACAGGGAGTAGGCCTTCACCTGCTCTGAGAGAGGGATGGGATTCACTCAGTCCGACCTTCTGACGCACCAACAAATTCACACTGGGGAGCGGCCGATCACCTGCCCTGAATGTGGGAACAACTTGTCTGTCGTGTCACCTCAAACACCAGCCAGCTCACACTGAAAGGGCAGTTCAAATCTGCAGTACGTATGTAGGGCATTTAAATTGCAGCTGCTGAGAGCGCGGTGAGTTCACAAGTGACTGCAGGAACTGATTCTGCAGTTATTACTGCTGTGATCACATCCAGGTTTGAACCCTGGTCACTGGACACATTTGGGTTGTTTCCCCCGGAACTGCAGGTACATTTGTATTCTGCATTGATTATAAATAAATCTGTTCGGTGTGAATGAACTGGGCTTGAAATGATAACACCTAGGAATTTATGGCTTGCTGATCCTTTCCACCCCTGATTCTCCCATGATGACTGGATCATGGACCTCTGGTTTACTCCTCTTGAAGTCAATAATCAAATCCTTTGAGTAACTGGGTGTTGTGACACCACTAAGCCAGATTATCAATCTCCCTCCTTTCTGCTAACTCGTCACCACCTTTGATTCAGCCAGCAACAGTGTGTCATCGGCAAATTTGAATAAGGCATTAGAGCTGTGCGTATCCACACAGTCATAATTGTAAAGCGAGTGGAGCAGGGCTGAGCACACAGCCTGGTGGTGCACTTGTGCTGATGGAGATTGTGGAGGGGGTGTTGTTGCCGATCCAAACTCACTGGGGTCTGCAAGTAAGGAAGTAGAGGATCCACGTTTGCAGAAGGGCGTTTTGGCGCCAAGGTCTAGAATCTTATTGATTAGTTTTGAGGGTATTGAATGCTGAGCTGTAGTGTATAAGAAGCCTCCTGATGTCTGTATCTTTGGGTTGAGTGAGGAGCCAATGAGATGGCATCTGCTGTGGATCTTCTGCTGCGGTAGGAAAGTTGGAGAGGATCCAAGTCACTTCTCAGGCAGGAGTTTGTGTGTTTCATCACCGCCCTCTCAAAACCGTTCCTGACTGTGGGTGTAAGTGCTTCTGGATGAAGGTTATTGAGGCTGGTTACCGTGTTCTTTTTAGACGCCGGTGTAAGTGAAGCAGGTGGGCACCTCAAACTGCCGAAGCGACAGATCTCCGTGAGACCTGCATCCAGATGAGGTCAGGGTAGACAGCGCCGAGGTGGGATGCTTTGCCTGGGTCACTTTCCTGAAGGCCGCTTGCCCGTTAGCCTCGAGCTGAAATCGCAGGGTCGCCGGTGGCTGTGGCAGTTTGTGATGGGTTCCTCCATGTTCAGACGGTCAAAGTGAGCTCCCCTATATCACCTCATCTGTCAGGGAAGCTAGTGCAAGGGGCAGCAAGGTGTGTTGCAACTGCACAAGATATCGTGACCACACTTGGCGCTTACATGTATCTCGGGCCACCTAACGATTGGAACGATAACATTTTGAAGGCAAATATGCAAAATAGGCTCACAAAGATGACACCAAGGCTGGATGGCTTGAGTTGTAAGGATAGACTGGATAGAACTTAGAACAGTATGGCACAGTCCAGGCCCTTTGGCCCATGATGTTGTGCCGACCTTTTAACCAACTCTAAGATCAATCTAGTCCTTCCTCGCCATGGAGCTCTCCATTTTTCTGTCATTGATGTGCTTATCTAGGATGTCCTTAAATGCCCCTGATGTATTTGCCTCTATCATTTCTGGCAGGGTCTTGCGCTCACTCTCTGGCTTTAAATAAAAACCTCCCCTGGAGCACAGTAGTTTGAGGTGTTGGCCATGAACAGATTAAAATAAGGAAGCAAACATCAAACTTGAATGAGTCAGTGAGTCAGTAAGTAAACAAACCAGATGTTTTTCAAGTCGTCACTTTTTAATTTTTAATTTTTTTTTTATTTTTTATTTAATTTTTAACTTTTTAATGTGGCCACACATTTTAATTCCACGTCCCATTCCCATTCTGATATGTCTATCCATGGCCTCCTCTACTGTCAAAATGAATCCAAACTCAGGTTGGAAGAACAACACCTTATATACCGGCTGGGTAGCCTCCAACCTGATGGCATGAACATTGACTTCTTTAACTTCCGTTAATGCCCCTCCTCCCCTTCTTACCCCATCCCTGACATATTTAGTTGTTTGCCTGTTCTCCATCTTCCTCTGGTGCTTCCCCCCCTCCCCCTTTCTTTCTCCCGAGGCCTCCCGTCCCATGATCCTTTCCCTTCTCCAGCTCTGTGTCACTTTCGCCAATCACCTTTCCAGCTCTTAGCTTCATCCCACCCCCTCCGGTCTTCTTTTATCATTTCGCATTTCCCCCTCCCCCCACTACTTTCAAATCTCTTACTATCTTTCCTTTTGGTTAGTCCTGATGAAGGGTCTCGGCCTGAAACGTCGACAGTGCTTCTCCTTATAGATGCTGCCTGGCCTGCTGTGTTCCACCAGCATTTTGTGTGTGTTGTCACTTTTTATTGTCATTTTGACCATAACTGCTGGTACAGTACACAGTAAAAACGAGACAACGTTTTCCAGGACCATGGTGTTACATGACACAGTACAAAAACTAGACTGAACTACGTGAAAAAAACAAAACAGAGAGAAAAAAAACTACACTAGACTACAGACCTACCCAGGACTGCATAAAGTGCACAAAACAGTGCAGGCATTACAATAAATAATAAATAAGACAATAGGCACAGTAGAGGGCAGTGAGTTGGTGTCAGTCCAGGCTCTGGGTATTGAGGAGTCTGATAGCTTGGGGGAAGAAACTGTTACATAGTCTGGTCGTGAGAGCCCAAATGCTTCGGAGCCTTTTCCCAGACGGCAGGAGGGAGAAGAGTTTGTATGAGGGGTGCGTGGGGTCCTTCATAATGCTGTTTGTTTTGCGGGTGCAGCGTGTAGTGTAAATGTCCGTGATGGCGGGAAGAGAGACCCCGATGATCTTCTCAGCTGACCTCACTACCCACTGCAGGGTCTTGCGATCCGAGACGGTGCAATTTCCGAACCAAGCAGTGATGCGGCTGCCCAGGATGTTCTTGCCATGTGCTTGAAGGAATCGAGTACGCCATTTTGTGAAGCCCTTCTGTAACCTCCATGTTGTGAACTGTTCAGCTGATTCTTGTCCTGCAATAACTTGATCAGAGCCATTTGAACGTGGACACAAGGAGTTTCTGCTATTGATCTACTCAACCTGCGGTCATGTTCAGATAAGCTGTTTGTGTACGGTATCAGATTCGCAGAAGTGATCTTTGTTATCTCAGCCCAGTGACTGGTGACACGGTTTGAATCAGAGCCGAATAGAACAAAAGAAGTCACCTAAGGCTAAATTGTGTAGCCCTTGGTCACAGATCGGTCAGATAATCTCGATCCAGTGAGATTGAAATGCAACATTTGAACTGATGAGTAGAGACTAAAAGTAAATGCAATATGGTGAGAACTCTGGGGAGTAACAAGCACAATGAACGACCCATGCCAGGAGCTGGGAGAAAAGAGGATCAATTATCTGACCAACAGGAGATTCCATTTTGGTGTTACAAATGGAGACATGGTTTAAGCGAGTATTGGTACAGAGGGATCAGTAGAATTCATGTTTTAAGTTGTTGGCCAGGGGTCAACATAGTTACATTGTTGCTTGTGCAGAGAAAATAAAATGCAAACTTTAATAAGAGTTGTGTAGTGAATTGCCTGACCCAGATCAGTTTTTTTGATGAGAGTTTGGTGTCCTGGGGTGCGCTCTGAAAGAAAGAATAGAAATCTTGAGCTCCTGTTTTGAGTTGAACCACCCACTAGGTTAGGATATTAAAATGGGAAAATGAAAGCACAAGAGGAGCCCAGGGAGTTTGGAGGATTGGAAAGTGAATCAGATTTAATATCACAAGCGTATGTCATGAAATTTGTTAAATTTGCGGCAGCAGTACAATGCAATACATAATAACAGAAAAAGACAAATACAGTAAGTACATTTATTAAAGAGTTGAGTTAAATAAGCAGTGCAAAAATAAAAAATAATAATGTGGGTGTGTTCATGGTTTGAATGTCCATTCTGAAATTGGAATGCAGAAGGGAGGAAACTGTTCCTGAATCATTGAGTGTGTACCTTCAGGCTTCTATACATCCTACCTGCAGGTAGCAGTGAGATGAGGACATGTCCTGGGTGATGGGGGTCCTTAATGATGGATGCTGCCTTTTTGAGGCATTGCTCCATGTAGATGTCCTGGATACCCTGGAGCTAGTGCCCAAGATGGAACTAAGTTTGCAACTCTCTGCAGCCGCGATTCTGTGCAGTAGCCACGCTACCCCCCCCCCCCTCCCCCAGCCCCATACCAGACGGGGATGCAGCCAGTTAGAATGCTCTCCATGGTACATCTATAGAAGTTTGCTGGTGTTTTAGGTTACATATCAAATCTCCTCATAATCCTAATGAAATAAAGCCACTGCCTGCCTGCATTATAGCTGCAGCGCTGTGTTGGGTCCAGGTTAAATCCTCAGAGATGTTGACACCCAGGAACTTAAAATTGCTCACTCTTTTCACTTCAGCTCCCTCTATGAGGACTGGTGTGTGTTCCCTCATCTTACACTTTCTGAAGTCCTACTCACAATGAGTGCATGTTGTTGCTGTGACCCCATTCAGCTAGCTGATTAAATCTTGCTCCTGTACACACCCTGATCACCATCTGAAAATCTGCCAACATGGTTGTATCATCAGCAAATTTATAGATGGTGTTTGAGCCGTACTTAGCCACACAGTCATGGGTGCAGAGAGAGTAGAGCGTTGGCTAAGCACACATCCCCGAGGTGCGTCAGTGGTGACTGTCAGCGAAGCGGAGATGTTATTTCTGATCCTCACAGATTGTGATGTTCCAGTTAGGAAGCTGAGGGTACAGTTACAGAGGGAGGTACAGAGGCCCAGGTTCTGGAGCTTTTCAATCAGAACTGTAGGAATGATTGTGCTAAATGCTGTGCTATAGTCAACAAGCATCGGCATTTGTATTGTCCAGCTGATTCAAGGTCATGTGAAGAGCCAATGAGATCACATCTGCCTTAGACCTATCGTGGCGATAGGAAAGTTGCGGAGGGGCAAGGTCCTTGCTGAGGCAGAAGTTAATTCTAGCCAGAACCAACCTTTCAAAGCACTTCATCGGCGTAGGTGTGAGTGCTACTGGATGATAGTTGTTGAGGCAGCTCTTACTGCCTTGAGAATGGAGGGTCAGGAATCCTGGGGGATGCATTGTGGAAGGTAGGTAGTGAAAAGAAATCAAAGAAGTTACAAGATATTTTAAAAGAAAAAAGTTGTTATAATGGGATGTATGTTGGAAGATCGAACTGAAGAGAAGGCAGAAAAACAGGACTGGCAGAATTGTGTAAGTGTATGGAAGAGTTAGAGAAAGAGCCAGAGAGAAGGGAAAGAAAATAAAATTCTGAGGCAGCAGGGTCAGGTGAATTTGACATGAATCCGTTTCAGTCTCAGTGTGTGACAGGTGAGAAGGAGGAAAGTGAAGATGAGTGTAAAAGGGTGAGAACAGGAGCAGAGAAATGGAAAAGTCAGTGTCAGGATTTACGGACTGCTTTGAATGTCATGCAGAATTCAGCAGGTGAGATGAAAGGAGTTGCCGATCACACCCAAGTGTTGAAAACAGATCGAAAAGCTGCAAAGTCATCTCGGCTCAGAGAGGAGTGACGTGTGTACTTGATGTGAGAACTGCTGCTGATGGTGATGTAGACTGGGGTGATCTACGTCTGAGGCGACACACTGTAATAGTGAGGATGATTAGGGAAGTGGTCCGTCTTCATGTGGAGAGTTCAGCAGCACAGGATACTTCACAGTTTAGATGAAACAGAGGAAAGGAAGTTAACCCTCCTGTGCTTAACTTTAGTGTTAACCTCAGCCCTGCTGGAGGAACAGGCATGTGGCCAGGGGTCACAGGGTGATTTACAGGAGCTATATTAGAAGCTGCAGGGACCAATTGAGGTGACCTGGTAGAGGCTTTGCATACGTGCAGAGAGCAGAAAAGGGGAGCACCCCTCAATGTCTGTGAGTGTGTATGGATCTACTTAGGATAGGATTGGGGGATTTCAACTTCCCTAATATAAACTGGGACCTCAGTGCAAGGAGTTTAGATGGGGCAGGATTGTTAAGTGTATCCAGGAAGGTTTCTTAAATCAATATGTGGACGGTTCAATGAGAGGAAGGGCCGTGCTGGGCTTGGTGTTGGGTAATGAGCCTGGTCAGGTGACTGACCTTTCACTGGGTGAACAGTGTCCACAACTCCTTAACTTCCAGGATGGCTAGAGATAAGGACAGGTATGGTCATTGTGGGAGAGTTTTAAATTGGAGTAGCATAAATTACGGGAGCATTAGGCAGGAACTAAGACGCATTAATTGGGATCACCATTTTCTCTGGCAAGTCCACATCAGACATGTGGAGGATGTTTGAAGATCAGTTGTACAGAGCACAGGAAATGTATGTTCCTGTTAAAAGGAATTGAAAGGTAAGAGAAGCTTGGATATCCAGAAGGGTGGTGAATTCAGACAAGGAAAAAAAAGGAAAAGTATGTTAAGATTTGGAAGTTAGGATCAAATGAAGCACATGAGGGTATAAAGAAGCCAGAAAAGAACTAAAGGAAATTAGGAAAGCCAGGAGGGGTCATGGAAGTCCTTGGCAAGTAGGATTAAGGTGAATGCCAAGACATTTTACACATACATCAAGAGGCAGAGGATAACTAGGGAGAAGGTGGGACCACTCAAGGATAAAGGTGGCAACATTTGTTTGGATGCAGAGAATGTAAGTGAGATAGTTTGAGTACTTTGCTTCAGCATTTCCTAAGGGAAATTATATGGAAGACCAGATCAATGCTGAGTGTATAAATATGTTAGGGCATTTGGAGCTCAAGGAGGAGGAAGTGATGGGCCTCCTAAAGAGTATTAAGGTGGATAAGTCCCCAAGCCTGATGGGATCTACACCAGGTTATTGAAGGAGTCAAGAGATAAGATTGCTGGGTCCTTGACCAGTATCTTCATGCCACCTCTAGCCACAGGCAATGTCTCAGAGGACTGGCGAGTGTCTAATTTTGTACCTCTCTTTAAGAAGGGAACAAGAGAAAATCATGGGAGCTATAGACCAGGGACTCTCAATTCAGCAGTTGGGAAATTGCTAAAATTCTTAAGGAGAGGATATGAGCATTTGGAGACCCTGATTATGGAGAGCCAGTATGGCTTTGTGCGGGGCAAATTGTGCCTTACCAACTCGATTGAGGTTTTTGACAAGGTGACAAGGGAGATTGATGAGGGTACAGCAGTGGATGTTGTCTACATGGATTTTAGTAAGGTACTTGACAAAGTCCCCTGTGGGAGGCTAATCCAGAAGATTAAGATGCATTGGGTCCATGACAAATTGGCACTTTGAATTTAGAATTGGCTTGCACATAGAAAACAGGATAGAAGTTGAAGGGACTTGCTCGAGCTGGCGATCTGTAGTTAGTGGAGTTATGCAGGAATTTGTGCTGGAACCTCTGCTCTTTGTATGTATAAGAATGAATTGGATGAAAATTTAGAAAGCTGAGTTAGTACATCCAATAGGAATCTGACACAGGTCAGTCAGATGACCTTGAGCCAACAAAATCTAAACTCAATGTTTGAACTGATGAGGAAAGGCTACAGAAATGAAAGGCTTTGAATGCAAGGTAGTACCCCACACCAGTGGCTGACAGAAAAAAAGGATCAATCGTCTGCACAGTGGGATTTTCTATTTCACGTTTTAAATTGGGGAAGTGGTCTGAGTGAGTACTGGTACAGAGGGAGTAGTAACATTCATGTTTTAAGTTGGTGGTGTGATTTACAGTTTGATGGTGTGTTTTCAGGCTGACTGAGCGGTCCGGTGCTTTACTGTAGCCGAGAAGGTTCTGAGAAGTGAGCGGCCCTTAGGCTAAGAAGCTTAGGGATGGGGCAAGTCCATGATCAACTCCATTGCTCACTGATCTCACTGATTAAAGCGCCAAGGAAGATTGAAAGTATGGAGGCGAGCGAGAATTCAGTGCCGTTTACCCGCCTCTCTCTCGCTGCTGCCAGAGGACAGAGTCTGAATCTCAGGGGTGCACACCGGGTACATCATTTGATAATAAATTTACTTTGAATCTTTTGAACTTGGCAGATCAGGCAGCATTCAGGAAAATGAACAAACAATCAACATTTCAGGCCAAACCCCTTCTTCAGGACTGGAAAGGAAGGGGGAAGATGCCAACAGGAAACGTTTGGGGGTTGGGGGAAGAGAGATAGCTAGAATGTGATAGGTGAAGCCAGGTGGGTGAGAAAGATAAATGGCTGGAGATGGAGGGATCAGATAGGAGAGGAGAGTAGACCACAGGGAACAGGAGGGAGGAGGGGCACCAGGGGGTGGTGAGAAGTGGTAAGAGGCCAGAGTGGGGAATAGAAGAATGAGGAGAGGGGGATATAATGCCCTCTTGCTTTGATACTCCAACATGGGGAAAAGTTTCTGGCTACCTGTAATCATAAACAGCTTTATAACATCATCTCTATGTCTCACCTACCGTAGGAAAACTGTCCCAGCTTATCCAATCTCTCTCGCTAACTGACAGTATCCAAAACAGGCAACATCATGATGAATCCTCTTCAATTTTTCTAAATGACTAGGATGAGGAAGGGTGGGTTAGTAAGTTTCAGATTTACATGAAGGTTGGGGTATTGTGGATGGTGTAGAAGGTTGTTATTGATTATGATGGAAGATTGATGGGATGCGGAGCCGGGCTGAGAAATGGCAGGCGGAGTTCAATCCAGAGAAGTGCGAAGTGATACAGTCTGGAAGGGTCGAACGTGAAGGTGGAATACATCCCTCAACGTTGCCGAGCAAGTTGATCGGGTTGTTAAGAAGGCACGTGGAGTGTTGGGCTTCAGTCAGGGGGTTGAGTTCAGGAGCTGCGTGGTAATGTTGCAGCTCAGGAAAACCGATTAGACCACACTCGGAGAATTGTGTTCCGCTCTGCTCCCCTCACACGAAGGATGTGGAAGCTTTAGAGAGGGTGCAAAGGTGATTTACGAGGATGCTGCCTGGATTAGCAAGAGTGGAACCACTAAACCCATGAACTCCAATCTCTCTCTAATTGCCCCTCCTTGTTTACTGTAATTAGATTCTGGGATTTGTGCCAATTCACCATCAAGTCAATCATCTACCGTCAGGCAGGAGGTACAGACACCTGAGCCCCCACGTGGCCAGGATCCAGAACTGTTATTTCCCTTTCACATTGGGTTCTTGGACCAACCGGCACAGCCCTCATCACCCGTCTGGTAACACAGACCACTTTGCATTAAAATTCACTTTTGCTCTATTTGTGACTTTTCTGGTAGAAATTTGTTACAATTCGTGCTTAATTTCTGTTTTCCTTGTGAATGTTACCTCTATGATACCATGAACCTGTGATGCTCCTGTACGTTTTTCATTACACCTGTACAGACATGCACTTGTGCCCAGGACAATAAACTCGACCGGCTTGGAATCTGAAACCATTGGTGTTGACCCACGGTGACATTAAGTTTTGAGCCACCAAGACCTGACACGTTCCAATGTCTGAACCGTGGGAACCGAGCACAGCGTGTCTTTCGTTACCTGTGTTTCCCGGGTGGAAGTCGTAATCACGGCATTGCGACCTGAGACAACTTTGGATCAGATGACGTGTCCCACGAGCTGCCCCCACTGTCTCTACTTTTCTGGTATCCGTTTCCCTCTCACAACGTCTTCTGCTGGGGTCTCTCCCTTTAACCTTTTCCTCGGCTTTCGATCTTGCGAACAGGATTTTACCCAATTACACAGACCGTCAGTGAGTTCGTCTGAAACTGGGCTCTTTTGGGCCTCAAAGCAACACACAGAATACGCCGGAGGAACTCAGCAGGCCAGACAGTAACAATGGGAAGTAAGTACAGTCATTTCGTGCCGAAACCGTTCGGCGTGACTGGAGAAAAATGCTGAGGAGTAGATTTAAAAGGTGGAGGGAAGGGGAGAGAGAAACTCCAGGTGATAGGTGAAATCTGGAGGGGGAGGGATGAAGTAAAGAGCTGGGAATTCTCCGAAACTTTCGTCACCTCCAACGGGATTCCAGAACCAAGCAGATCTCACACAGTCCTCACACACTTCCTGCTTTCCACAGGGATCGCTCCCTACGCGACTCCATGTCCATTCGTCCCTCACCTCTGATCTCCCTCCTGGCACTTAGCCTTGCAAGTGCTACACCTGCCCCTACACCTCCCTCCTCACTACCATTCAGGACCCTAAACGGTCCTTCCAGGTGAGGCGACACTTCAGACGCGAGTCTGTCGGGGTCATTAACTGTGTTCGGTGCCAGAACGAGCGGGATCTCCCAGTGGCCATCCACCTTAATCCCACTTCCCATTCCCATATGTCAAACCATGGCCTCCTCCTCTGCCGTGATGAAGCCACATTTAGGTTGGAGGAACTACACCTTATATTCTATTTGGGAAGCCTCCAACCTGGCATGAATTTCGATCTCTCAAACTTCCGGCAATGCCCCCCTCCACTCCCCTCCTTCAGCATTTCCAATTTCCCTTTTCCCTCTCTCACTTACTTCCCTGCCTCCCTCTGGTGCTCTTCCCCCCTTTTTCCTTGTTCCATGGCCTTCTTCCTCTTTCACCAATCTACTTCCCTGCTCTTTGCTTCATCCCTCCCCCTCCTGGATTCACTTATCACCTAGTGGTTCTCTTCCCCCCCCCCCCCCACACCCACCTGTTAAATCCACTCCTCAGCGTTTTTTCTCCAGTCCTTTCGGCCCAAAATGTCGACTGTACTTCTTCTGGCCTGCTGAGTTCCTCCAGCATTTTATGTGTGTTGCTTGAGCTTACAATATCCACAGATTTTCTCTTGTTTGTCTTTTGAGCGTCATCCTGTCTCCCGGAATTCTACAGACCGCTTCAGTTCACTTCCTGCCTCCGCCCCTTCGGAACTTTCACCTACTTCCCTCACACTCTCTGTTCTCCGCAGTCTCGCTGTTTGAAATGCGGGCTTAGCTTGGGCACCAAGTATTCGCTATATCTGTTCTGAAAAAAAACTTTAAAGCACTTTCCATGGTGTCCAGTATTAACCAGAAACCCCTGGGACACAGAAAGCGCCCTATCATTGTTACGCGAGCGCCAACGAAACGTCATAAATTGAATTGACAACGTCTCAGTGGGAATGAGGCAGGGGGTTGTTCCTGCCCCGAGGGGAGGGAGGCTGCGGGAGCTCAGCGCCAGGTAGGAGTGGGCATTAGAAACATAGAAAACCCACAGCGCAATACAGGCCCTTCGGCCCACAAAGTTGTGCTGAACATGTCCCTACCTTAGAAATTACTAGGGTTACCCATAGCCCTCTATTTTTCTAAGCTCCATGTGCCTATCCAAAAGTCTCTTAAAAGACTCTATCATATCCGCCTCCACCACCGTTGCTGGCAGCCCATTCCACACACTCTAAGTAAAAAACTTACCCCTGACATCTCCTCTGTACCTACTCCCCAGCACCTTAAACCTGTATCATCTTGTGGCAACCATTTCAGCCCTGGGAAAAAGCCTCTGACTATCCATTCTCATCATCTTATACACCTCTATCAGGTCACCTCTCATCCTCTTTCGTTCCAAGGAGAAAAGGCCGAGTTCACTCAACCTATTTTCATAAGGCATGCTCCCCAATCCAGGCAACATCCTTGTAAATCTCCTCTGCACCCTTTCTATGGCTTCCACATCCTTCCTGTAGTGAGGTGACCAGAACTGAGCACAGTACTCCAAGTGGGGTCTGACCAGGGTCCTATATTGTTGCAACATTACCTCTCGGATCCTAAATTCAATCCCACGATTAATGGAGGCCGATACACCGTACGCCTTCTTAACCACAGTCAACCTGCGCAGCTGCTTTGAGTATCATATGGACTCAGACCCCAAAATCTCTCTGATCCTCCACATTGCCAAGAGTCTTACCATTGATACTATATTCTGTCATCATATTTGACCTACCAAAATGAACCACTTCACACTTATCTAGAAGGATGAGAGGGGATCTGATTGAGACATATAAGATTATTAAGGGATTGGACACGCTGGAGGCAGGAAGCATGTTCCCGATGTTGGTGGAGTCCAGAACTAAAGGCCACAGTTTAAGAATAAGGGGTAGGCCATTTAGAACAGAGATGCGGAAAACATTTTTCACCCAGAGAGTGGTGGATATGTGGAATGCTCTGCCCCAGAAGGCAGTGGAGGCCAAGTCTCTGGATGCATTCAAGAGAGTTAGATCGAGCTCTTATAGATAGCGGGGTCAAGGGATATGGGGAGAGGGCAGGGACGGGGTACTGATTGTGTATGATCAGCCATGATCACAGTGAATGGCGGTGCTGGCTAGAAGGGCCGAATGGCCTACTCCTGCAGCTACTGTCTATTGTCTATCTGGGTTGAGTTCCATCTGCCACCTCTCAACATTTTCTGTGTGTTGCTTGGATTTCCAGCGTCTGCATATTTTCTCTTGTTTCTATTGGAACGGTTACCTTTTGTTTATCAATTGTTTTATAAAATAACATACGTTTAGAACAAAGAACATGTCGATCTGAGAAACACAAAATAAAATATCCAGGAGGGAATAGAGAGCTGAACGACAGTTCTGTGAAGCTGTTGCTAGGCGACGTTGGCGGGGTCAGAGTTGAAGAATTAAACACCTCCCCCAGCCGTCGTCCGGGTGTAAGATGTAGGGGTTGGGGTAGAAACTAATTCGCACACAGCAGCCGAGGTCCGGCACTGAAATCAAGCGGGAGAGCAGAGGCAGGAGGAAGGTCATAGGCTGTAGTTTTTGTCATCCCCGAGGAAGGATCGCCAGATGGGGAAAAGTCAGTACAATCTCCGTCACGTCTTGGCAGATGGATGGGGCTGATGGCTTTGAGCGTGGGGTATTATGAGTAGGCCTGACAACCACATTGGGAAAGGCAGGTGGACTGATTGGGAATGTGTGTGATGGGAACCTTGAACTGTACAAACACCGCCAACTTGTTACGAGCCCATAGGTTTCGTTTGCGGTGGACTGTCCCTTTAAGGGAGTGACTGAGTGAGGCGGGACTATGACGTCAGTCACAGGCTGCTGCGGACTGAAAACGAGAGAGAGAGAGAGAGAGAGAGAGAGAGAGAGAGAGAGGGAGAGGGAGGGAGGGAGAGAGAGGGAGAGGGAGAGAGAGAGAGAGAGGGAGGGAGGGAGAGAGAGAGAGAGGGAGGGAGGGAGGGAGGGAGGGAGAGAGAGAGAGAGAGAGAGAGAGAGAGAGAGAGAGAGAGAGGGAGGGAGAGAGAGAGAGAGGGAGGGAGGGAGGGAGGGAGGGAGAGAGAGAGAGAGAGAGAGAGAGAGAGAGAGAGAGAGAGAGAGGAGAGAGAGAGAGACAGAGAGAGAGAGACAGAGAGAGACAGAGACAGACACACTGGGGAAGCCGGGATTTTCAGCTAGTCACAGCTGGGGCTTGGCACTCTCCTGTGCCCACAAGAGTGGGTTGATCACCGGCACACGGTGCACAACGAATGCGTGGCTGTCACCTCATATCATCCACAGGAGTGGGTTTTGTTTGGGATATCCCGTGGAGACCTCTGATGTGTTAACCCTTGCCTGGCTATGTGGTATGGTAATCACTTGAGGCTGGTATCCCTGTCACTTTCGGTGATAATTCGTATGGGGATTTGGAATGATACGACGGATAAAATGCTACACCTGTCCCTACACCTCCCCCCCTTACCACCATTCCGGGCCCCAGACAGTCCTTCCAGGTGAGGCAACACTTCACCTGCGAGTCTGCTGGAGTCGTCTGTTGCATTCGGTGCTCCCGGTGCGGCCTCCTCTACATCGGTGAGACCCGACACAGATTGGGGGACCGCTTCGTCGAGCACCTCCGCTCCGTCCATCACAACAGACTGGATCTCTCGGTTGCCACCCACTTCAACTCTGCCTCTCATTCCCATCTAGATATGTCCATACATGGCCTCCTCTACTGCCATGATGAGGCCAAACTCAGGTTGGAGGAGCAACACCTCATATACAGTCTGGGTAGCCTCCAGCCTGGTGGTATGAACATTGAATTCTCCAATTTCTGGTAATTCCCTCCCCCTCCCCCTATCCCAGGTCCCTCTCTGCCTCTCTCCTCTTTCAACTTTCTGCTTCTTTATCTCTACAGTTCTTTCATGTCTATCCCCTCCCCTCCCCCCTTTATCTTTCCTCTGATTGGTTTTCCACCTGGCGCCTCTAGGCCCTACCCCCTCCCCTATCTCTATTACTGGGCTTCGGCCCTCTCTTCCCCCCCATTCCTGATGAAGGGTCTCGGCCCGAAACGTTGGCTACTCTTTTCTCACGGATGCTGCCTGACCTGCTGAGTTCTTCCAGCGTTGTGTAAGTATTCTAAAATCTACGGCGACTGTTACCTCATTTTACCATCGTGGAACCTGTGGAATTCGACGTAATTGCCTCCTTTCTACATTTACCCTGGATTACAAATGTCTCTCTCCTACCACTTACTCCGTGACAAACTGAACTTTCCCTACTTTACCATCTCAAGACTCTAAGCCATGTCCCCCCCCAAGCTCAATATAGTTTGCGAGTTATATTCACACACATATATACACACAACACTGTTAACTTTTGTTTATCTTGGTTTAAGTTACTAAATTATAAGTAGTTACTAATAAAGATAGTGGTTTTAGCATCAAATCCAGACTCCATGTGTAGTCTATTGCTGCTGGTTCGCTTCTAAAACGTTACAGTTCGTAACAGAATTGGGGGCTCGTCTGCGAAAAGGATAAAAATTGGAGCTTATTGATCGATTGATTACCGATCTCATTGGCCACTCCTCTTTCGATTTATCTGTGTGTGGAAGTCAGCAGCTATGGATATTAGTGTTGAGGCATTTCTGGGACAGCCGACCCCTGAGGCATTAGGAAAAGCCAAAAAGGATGAAGTTTTGGCCATTGCTAATGCGCTGAACCTTACTGGGATAAAGCGGGCTATGAGCAAGCCAGGGATTCAGAGGAAAATAGCTGAGCGCTATATATCTTCGCGGTGTTTGATGAGGAGGTGTTAAACAGGTTCCCTGTGAGTAAAGAGGAGATCCAGTTACCACCGGAACAACTGTGAAGTTTGATATGTTTAAAGTACAGGCTGAGGAAAAAGAAAGACAGAGGCAGACAGACAGAGGGAAGACGTGGGAAAAAAGGCGTTTTGACAAACAAAGGCAGCTTGCGATAGATAAGTTAAGGCTTGAGAAAAATTGAAATCCAAGGACTGGATGTCGAGAGCCGAGCCAAAAGTGAACATATCAGCAGATGAGGATCTAAACATTTATCAGGACAGTGAACCAAAGCCATCCTTCCAAAGAAAGAAAGAATTTCTGTCTTTCCACAGCGTGAAATCCCCTTTTATAGTGAATCTTGTCACCTGTCCACCACTTCCCCCTGCATCCTCTGATGGTCCACTCTGCTCTCCTGTCAGATTCCTCCTTCTCCAGCCCTTTACCTGTCCCACCCACCTGGCTTCTTCTATCACCTTCCAGCTAACCTCTTTCCCCTCCCTCCAACTTTTTATTCTGGCATCCTTTCCCTTATATTCATTCCTGAAGAAGGGTCTTGGCCCAAAACTTCAACCATCTATCGATTTCCATAGACGCTGCCTGACCTGCTGAGTTCCTCCAGCATTTTGTGTGTGTTGCTTACAGTGAATTCGCCTTGATGTCTCTGACACCTGTAAAAATCATATCAAGTATCATACCCAGGATAGAGGAGTCCAGAACTAGGGGCTTAGATTTGGGGTGCAGGGGAAAAGATTTAAAACAGACATGAGGGTCAATTTTTTCCATGGAGAGGGACAAATACATGGAACAGGTTCACAGAGAAGTGGTTGATGCAGGTACAATAGTATCATTTAAGAACATTTTGGGTACATGGAGGGACAGGACAGAGAGGGATTTGGACAGAATGTACAAACCTGGGAATAGCTGGGTAAGCACCACATTTAGCATGGATTTGTTGGGCCGAATAGCCTGTTTCTATGCCATATTGCTCTATGACTTCACGTTTTCTAAAGCAGAGCGTTAAGTTCAGAGTAGGACGTGTACAATATATCTCACTGAGATTCACTCTCATGCAGGCATTTACATAAACGGACAAAGATTGATGAATAGCCAACGTGCAAAAGAACATAAACTGTGAAAATATAAAAAAAAATACAAATTGAAAAGAGTCTTTGAGGATGAGGTCTTAGGATCTGTTCGGAGTAATGTTTACTGAAATTATCCAAGCCAGTTCAGGAGCGTGATGGCTCTAGGGTAATAACTGTTCCTGAACATGATAATCAGGGCCCCAAGGTTCCTGTATCTCCTGTCCAATGGTAGAAGTCAGAAGAGGTTATGACCTGGATG
The DNA here is from genome assembly GCF_048418815.1 of Hemitrygon akajei. NCBI lineage: Eukaryota > Metazoa > Chordata > Chondrichthyes > Myliobatiformes > Dasyatidae > Hemitrygon > Hemitrygon akajei. The sequence goes on along the minus strand of NC_133148.1, from coordinate 20,813,878 downwards.
AAACTGAATTGACTTTATTTCTTACATCCTTCACGTACATGAGTAAAAATGTTTATGTTATGTCTCCGACTGAGTGAGCAATGTACAATTTATACTATTTGTATAAATACTACATACAACAGAACAGGCAACATAGCTTAGAAATACATTTATGTCGGCGTGAATTAATCAGTCTGATGGCCTGGGGGAAGAAGCTGTCCTGGAGCCTGTTGGTTCTGGCTTTTATGCTGCACTACCGTTTCTCAGATGGTAGCAGCTGGAACAGTTTGTGGTTGGGGTGACTCGGGTCCCCAATGATCCTTTTTTTACGCACCTGTCCCTGTAAATGTCCTGAATAGTGGGAAGTTCATGCCCACAGATGCACTGGGCTGTCCACACCACTCTCTGCAGAATCTTGCGATTGGGGAAAGTACAGTTTGCATACCAGGCAGTGATACGGCCAGTCAGGATGCTCTCAATTGCGCCCCTGTAGAAAGGATTTGGGGACTGGGTGGGGGGTCCTTGATGATGGATGCTGCTTTCTTGTGACACACTCCACGTGAATATATTCGATTGTCAGCGATGGACTGGCCCATGTCCACTAGCTCCTGTAGCCTTCGCTGTTACTGTTCATTGGTAATTCTGTACTATGCCATGATTCCACAAGTTAGGGCACTCACCAATGTGCATCTATAGAAGCTTGTCAAAGTTTCTGGTGACATGCCAAATCTATGCAAGCTTGATACACTGTTGTGCATTCTTTGCAATTGCATTTCTGTGCTGGTTCCAATGGAGATTGTCCGATATGTGAACACTTGAGGAATTTAAAGCCACTGACCCTCTCCACCTCCAACCCCCTAATGCAGACACTAATAAGAACATATCTGCAGTGTCGTCATCTTGCCCTGGGAGCTTCAGACGTCCGGTGAACATTATTCTCCAGGTCTATCTGTTCCAGAACCTCCTATTACTTGAGAATGGGGTGGGGGATTCTAATTGGTCTCTTCACCTTTTGTTCCACATTCATCAATGGTCACAAATCACTTCGGGATCTCCTGAGTGTGAGAATGATTGAAAGACAATTAAAAGCTTTCTGTCTCCCTGAGCTCATGTAATCTGCCACAGATAGTAAAACTTGCCTCAGGATTGTTCCCGGTTTCACCATTTTATTACGGGTGCAGTTACAAGTGGTGTCAGTGAGCCAAGGGAGAAGATCACCAGATGTGGTCCCTCCAGTTACAGTTCGACCAACTCCAGTCCCATCACAGGAGACCCCAGTCTCCCCACAAACTCCATCCGCAGGGACCTGGGACCAACATTTCAACAGCTGCAACACCGGCAGCGAAACCTGAAGCTCTGACCAATCATCTCGACGCTATCTGTGGGATCTTTCTGTGTTGGTTCTGACTGATGCAACCTCAGCGGGAATTGTCTGATCATAATGGCAAACAGTGCATTTAAACCAATGAAATGTCCAGTTATTAGTGATGCCATGGGAACTGCAGACCATGAGTTATAAGCAGAGGCTGAATAGCCTGTGGCTTCTTTTCCTGGGATATCAGCTGAGGGACGACCGTGCAGAAGTGTACGAGTTTTTGACAGGAGTAGATAAGGTGAATGGTCGGTCCATTCCCCAGCATAATTAGACAGCAACAGACTGAAGGACAAGAAAAGAAAGATTAAAACGGACCCGAGGAGCAAAATTAGGCCAATCGGCCCATTAATTCTGCTCCACCATTTGATCATCTCTGTTCCACAGGGATGGGCTTGTATTGCAAGACTGTGGCCTCTGGTCCTCAACCTCAACTCCACTAAAGAAAGCACCCTCTCCACGTCCAGGTATTTCAATATTGAATAGGTTTTCAACGAGATTCCCTTCATGCATCGAAATACTCCTCACATTATAAACCTGGAATCATGAACCTCCTCTGGACCCTCTCCAACGCCAGCACTCCCTTCCTTAGATAAGATGCACAATCACGTTCACAATTTTGTTGAATCAACTTGGACGGATCAGATCTCTGAGGGAGTGGACAGCTAATTCCATGTGTAAGTGAAAAAAGCTGGTTTGCAGACCTTTGCAAAAGGAAACAGTTCCCATCGCAGTGACACTGGTTTATGCCTCCAACCCCCTCTGCTCTTTCACCTCTCCCCTTCCCACCATCCAGAGATTCAAACAACTCTTCAATGTTGCAAACCTTAGCGGAAAGCTGAACGATTGAGAAGCTTTTAATAAATGAAGGCAACTGAAAAGTTAAAAAAAAAGAGGATAAATACTGAAATATAAAGCTAAGCTCGTCATTAATGTCAAAGAGGAGACTGCAACACTTTTCAGACATACTGTATAAAGAGGCAAGAGTGTACATCAGACCAAGTACAGTCGGCCCTCCTTATCTGCGGATTCCACATGCGCGGATTCAACCAACTGCAGATCGGGAAAACCTGGAAGTTCTCTCTCCAGCACTACTTGTTTTAGCAAGTACAGACTATTTTTTCTTGTCATTATTCCCTAAACAATACAGTATAACAACTACTTACATAGCATTTACATTGTATTAGGTATTATAAGTAATCTAGAAATGACTTTAAAGTACAGGCAGTCCCTGGGTTATGAATGACTTCTGTCTTTAAGTCGGATTTGAAGTCAGAACAGGTACATCCGGTATTATTTAATGTCAGTTAGTCAAACGTTTTTCTTAGTATATAGTATATATTTTACCTTTTTATGCATATAGAAAGGAATGGAGCGACTGGGCTTGTATACACTGGAATTTAGAAGGATGAGAGGGGATCTGATTGAAACATATAAGATTATTAAGGGATTGGACACGCTGGAGGCAGGAAGCAGGTTCCCGCTGATGGGTGAGTCCAGAACTAGAGGCCACAGTTTAAGAATAAGGGGTAGGCCATTTAGAACAGAGATGCGGAAAAACTTTTTCACCCAAAGAGTGGTGGATATGTGGAATGCTCTGCCCCAGAAGGCAGTGGAGGCCAAGTCTCTGGATGTTTTCAAGAGAGAGTTAGATAGAGCTCTTATAGGTAGCGGGGTCAAGGGATATGGGGAGAGGGCAGGAACGGGGTACTGATTGTGTATGATCAGCCATGATCACAGTGAATGGCGGTGCTGGCTAGAAGGGCCGAATGGCCTACTTCTGCACCTACTGTCTATTGTCTATAAAACACTTAAGAAACATACGTATTTCAATAATTAAACCACTGCGTTGCTTAGTAATAATTGTAGCTTTCATCGAGGCAGGGCCTTTCACATGCTCCATTAAAATTGTTCCGATCGCTGACCGACTGTACCCTAATGCTTTTCCAATGACCGATGGCATTTCACCTCTTTCCAATCGCTTTATTACTTCGCCTTTCCAATCGCCTTATTTTCATGAACAGAAACACCGTGGATTCAGAGCTGCGCCGGGTCCTAATGTCCACCGCACTGAGCATGTTAAATAAAGTCCAGGGTTCCACTGGGTCCTAAAGACCACCACACTGAGCATGTTAAATAAAGTCCGGGGTTCCGCTGGGTCCTAAAGACCACCGCACTGAGCCAGGTTAAATAAGGGAACTTGAGCATCCAAGTTTTTTGGTATCCGCGGGGGGGGGGGGGGGGGGGGGGGAGGTCTCAGAACCAATCCTCCGCGGATAAGGAGGGCCGACTGTAATGGGGAACAAAGGAATGGCAGATGAACTGACAAATCTGTCGGAATTTTAGGAAACAATAGGGAGGACAGACGAAGGAGAGTGAGTGGATGTTGTTTACTTGGATTGTCAGAAGCCCTTTGACAAGATGCAGTGCATGAGGCTATGAAACAAAAAGGTGCCCATGGTATTACAGGAGAGGTACCACATGGACAGAAGACTGGCTGCCATTAACTACTGGTGTCTCCTGAGATCGCTGTTGAGTTCAATAGCCTTCACTGTATATGTTAATGATCTGGATGACAGAATTGATCATGTTAACCATATAACAATTACAGCACGGAAACAGGCCATCTCGGCCCTTCTAGTCCATGCCAATAGTCCGTGACCAAGTTTGTGTAAGATATAATAGAATTTTAGAAACTAAAGCAAGGATATAATGCTAAGGACTTGCAAGGTAATTCTCAAACCACATTCGGAGTAGCTTTGATGTAAGAAAGCACGTGCTGGCATTGGAGAGGGTGCAGAGGAGGTGTACTGTGGAGAGCGTTGTAACTAGCTGCACCACCATCTGGTATGGGAAGGGGGCGCTACTACACAGCAAGCTGAGAGAGTTGGAATATTAGTCAGCTCTATCATGGGCACCCAACTCCATAGCATCAGGACATCTGAAAGGAGCAGTGCCTCAGAAAGGTGGTGTCCCATCATTAAGGACCAATCAGCCAGGTCCTGCCTTCTTTTCACTACTACCAACAGGAAGGAGATACAGAAGCCCAAAGACACACACTCTACTACGAGGGGTGATTGATAAGTTCATGGCCTAAAGTAGAAGGAGTCAATTTTAGAAAACCTAGCACACTTATTTTTAAACATAGTCCCTTCCAACATTTACACACTTAGTCCAGCGGTCATGAAGCATATGGATCTTGGACCTCCAGAAAGTGTCCACAGCAGGGGTGATTGATAAGTTCATGGCCTAAGGTAGAAGGAGATGAGTTATACAGCTCTCAACATGCACATGCAGTTCAACTCTGAGTGATTATGCAGAAAGTTTGAAGTTAATAACTCATCAGGGGTGATTGATAAGTTAGTGGTCTAAGGTAGAAGGAGACAAGATACTAACTTGCATGTAACAAGAGCTGTATAACTCATCTCCTTCTACCTTAGGCCATGAACTTATCAATCACCCCTGCTGTGGACACTTTCTGGAGGTCCAAGATCCGTATGCTCCACGACTGCTGGACTAAGTGTGTAAATGTAGGAGGGGACTATGTTGAAAAATAAATGTGCTAGGTTTTCTAAACTTGACTCCTTCTCCCTTAGGCCACAAATTTATCAATCACCCCTCGTATTCAGGAACAGTTTCTTCCCCTTTGCCATCCAATTTCTGAATTGACATTGAACCCATGAACACTACCTCTCGACTTGTTTATTTCTGTGTTTTGAACAACTTATTTAATTTATCTATCAAATAAATATATTTACTGTAATTCAATTTTTTTCTCTATTATTATGTATTGCTGCTGTGAAGTTAACAAATTTCTCAACATATGCCGGTGATATAAAACTTGATTCTGAGTCTCGGATGGAAAGCATACAGAGAAATGTTACAAGGATGTTGTCGGGTTTTGAGAGGCAGTGTGAAAAGGGAAAGGTTGAGTAGGTTAGGACTTTATTCCCAGGAGTGTAGGAAAATGGGGGGAAATTGGATACAGGTATACAAAATTATGACAGGCATAGACAGAGCAAATGCAAGCAGGCTTTTTCCACTGAGCTTGGGCGAGACTAGAACTAGAAGTAATGGGTTAAGGGTGAAAGGTGAAATTTTTAAGGAGAACATGAGGGGAGCTTCTTCACTCAGAGGGCAGTGAAAGTGTGGAATGAGCTGCCAACTGAAATGGGTACGGATTTGATTTCAACTTTAAGAGAAATTTGGTAAATACAGGTTTAAAAAACTACTAGAAGGACCGAAAGGTGTGTTTCTGTCTGTAGCTCTTTGATATTATCACTGGAACCACTAGTCCCACACCCCGAGAATACGCACATAGACACCTTAAAATATTTAATGTTCCTTTACATTGATCCATTATCTCACTGATATAGTGCTTCCATGTCAGCTTATTATCCATCCACACATTTCAAAATCTTACCACTGACACTTCTTCAAGAGTTTGACCATATAATTTTAAATCAAGTGCAGGTTCTTTGTGAAACACATAACTTGAATTTTAACCACTGAAAGCTTAAATCCTTATCTGTTTGCCCAATGTTCGACCTTATTAATCGCATCCTATATACAGCAAAATTGAAATTTCTACCTCTTATCTACAAAGGTCCATCATCTGCACATAGTGATTTACCCACCCCATTATCTACCGCAGAGAAAATATCATTAATCGTAACATTAAATATTAAAGGGCTACAAATATCGTGGAGGCCGTAAAATAGTGAGAGGCGCTGTTTAAATGCAAGCTTGTAAACAGTTTGCAGAACAGAAAAATGCTCAGGAGCCCAGTGCGCATGCGCCTGACGACAAATGTGACGACTCTGACCGTACGGTTCGGCGGCTGTTCGGAGCCGAGCGCCGGGCTCTGGGTTCAATCAGCATCGAAGAGCAGTTCGGGGCGGGGCGAGAGAGCCGGTACGGGCTCCGGCATCGCAACAGTAAGTTTAAACCCTCCCCCATTCCCGTTCCCGTCCCCACCCCGGTTCCCGTCCCTCACCTCCCGCTCCGGGGCTCTGCGACCCGAGGCGCCACTGGCGGCCTAAATTGTATGTGGTGGCGCATGCGTGGATGTGCTGGTGTGCGTGGGATTGTGGGTAGGGAGGCGGCCATTGATTCCATAAGCCAGGCGGACTGGGAGCCGGCGGTGAGGCGTCCAGACCCAGATCTGGGCATGCAGGGGCTGGAAGTCAACAATACCACTAGTAAATAAAGAAAATAAATCTCTGATCTAGATTGTTTAATCTGAATAAAATCAAGGGAGAATTAAAAAAAAGGAATTATTGCAGATTTTGTGTATATAGTTGATATGTAATTGGATCTAAGGACTTTTCTGGGCTGTAGGGCCCCTCCAAGACCAAAGAGGACATTTCTACGGAGCCAAAGGAAATGTTCCTCACTGACATTGGACATTGTGGTCATGGAGAAAAGATACCAGGGCAACTGGAATCCATCAATGCTGGCAAATTATTGTTGGACACTTAAGCTAGAAGCCTCAGACACTGAGTACAAATGAAAATCATTAACAAAATATTTTAAACTTAGTCGAACTATTGCAAAGCATCAGCACCATTATGCAATTAAACACATTATATTCAATAAAATTTAATTTGCTGTTTCTCCAAATTCCTATGTGATACAAGTAGTCTGAAATTATATTTGTGTTCATCTCGAAGCAGTCGATCATAAACAAAAAAAAATTCAGAGGAAAAAATTTGAAAATTGAAAAAATTTGTTGTCCAGTGATATGGGTGGCAAAGGTTGTGTGGTAGTTAGCACAACACTATACAGTACTGGTGGTCCAGGTTCAAATCCTGCCATTGTCTGTGCGGAGTTTGTACATTCTCCCTGAGATCACGGGGGGGGGGGGGGGGGGTGTTCTGGTTTTCTCTCAATCCAGACGTGCCAGTTCAGAGGTTAATTGGTCGCTGTAAATTGTCTCCGGATTAGGCGAGGGTTCAGTAAAGGATTATTGGGTGGTGTGGCTTGATTCTGCACTGCATCTCAAAAATTAACAAAATTAATAAATAACTTTCTGTATCATTGTTAAAACACACACAATTGCCCAGTTCTGCACCGTTAGCAACACTTGGCCTCGAATCATTAATCATGGCCCCCTGCATGAATCCTTACAGCTTCCTAACCTGGAAGTAATCTAAATATTTCCAACCATTTGATTTTCATTATGCAAGCCTGAATTCTCATCAGTATAATATCACCAAACTTTGAAAGTCCTCCTGAAAATCAGATACCATACTGTATTTATTTAACTTCGGATCGCTGCCCCGGCCGTCGATCTTGGCTGCCCCATCAACCCAGGGTATATTCAAAACCCGGACTCCACCATCAATGCGGGCTCCAACGACCATGGACTCCTTCAAAGCGATTGCGCGGCCTCCAACTACGACTCCAGCCTTGAACTCCAGGCCAGGTCTTCACATGCTGTGATTGTGACTGCCATCTCCCCTTCCCCCAACACCACTCTGCAATCCCTTCTCCCTCAGATCCCATCGTCAGCTCCTGGGCTCTCAGAGGCTCCATCTTCCTCTCACCCCAACCCTCCTCTCTCCACCGACACCACCAGCCTCCCTCCCCCCCCCGATCCCATCTCTCATCCGTGCCGGGTCTTTACCATTCCCTCCGACCTTCAACTCTCTGAGGCAGAGCACTCTGTCCTCAGTAAGGGCCTCACCTTTGTCCCCCTTCGCCCACACCTCAGCGAGTTCCACGTATGCCATGATGCCGAACTCTTCTTCTGCTGGCTTCATCTTCGAGCTTACTACTTTGGCAAGGACTCTCCCAACCCCAGCGATGACCCCTTCTCCCGTCTTCAACCCTCCTCCTCTTCATGGACACCCCGCTCTGGTCTTCTCCCTGCTTTGGATCTTTTTATTGCTAACTGCTGACGGGACATCAACCGTCTCGACTTCCAACCTCACTCCTTCTGAATGCTCTGCTCTACACTCCCTCCGAACCAATCCCAACCTTACTATAAAACCCGCTGATAAGGGGGGGGGCACAGCTGTAGTCTGGCAAACTGACCTCTGCCTTGCCGAGGCACAGCGACAACTTGCTGATACCTCCTCTTATTTACCCCTCGATCATGACCCCACTAAGGGGCACCAGGCCACTGTCTCCCACACCATCACCAAACTTTTCAGCTCTGGGGATCTCCCATCCACTGCCACCAACCTCATAGTTCCCACACCCCGCACTTCCCGTTTCTACCTCCTACCCAAGATCCACAAACCTGCCTGTCCAGGTAGACCCATTCTCTCAGCTTGCTCCTGCCCCACCGAACTCATTTCTGCATACCTTGACACTATTTTATCCCCCCTTGTTCAATCCCTTCCCACCTATGTTAGTGACACTTCACACGCTTTGAATTTTTTCAATGATTTTAAGTTCCCTGGCCCCCACCGCTTTATTTTCACCATGGACATCCAGTCCCTATCTACCTCCATCCCCCACCAGGAAGGTCTCAAAGCTCACCGCTTCTTTTTGGATTCCAGACCTAACCAAATCCCCTCTGCCACCACTCTCCTCTGTCTAGCAGAATTAGTCTTTACTCTCAATAATTTCTCCTTTGGCTCCTCCCACTTCCCCCATCCATCCCACCAATCTCCCTCCTGGCACTTATCCTTGTAAGCGGAACAAGTGCTACACCTGCCCTTACACTTCCTCCCTCACCGCCATTCAGGGCCCCAGACAGTCCTTCCAGGTGAGGCGACACTTCACCTGTGAGTCGGCTGGTGTGGTATACTGCGTCCGGTGCTCCCGGTGTGGCCTTTTATATATTAGTGAGACCCGACGCAGACTGGGAGACCGTTTCGCTGAACACCTACACTCTGTCCACCAGAGAAAGCAGGATCTCACAGTGGCCACATATTTTAATTCCATGTCCCATTCTCATTCTGCTATGTCTATCCACGGCCTCCTCTACTGTCAAAATGAAGCCACACTCAGGTTGGAGGAACAACACCTTATATACCGGCTGGGTAGCCTCCAACCTGATGATGTGAACATTGATTTCTCTAACTTCCATTAATGCCCCTCCTCCCCTTCTTACCCCATCCCTGATTTATTTATTTCCCCCCATCTTTTCTTCTCTCTTTCTGCCCATCACTCTGCCTGTTCTCCATCTCCCTCTGGTGCTCCCCTCCCCCTTTCTTTCTCCCTAGGCCTCCCGTCCCATGATCCTTTCCCTTCTCCAGCTCTGTATCACTTTTGCCAATCACCTTTCTGGCTCTCAGCTTCACCCCACCCCCTCCGGTCTTTTCCTATTATTTCGCAACTTTCAAATCTCTTACTATCTTTTCTTTCAGTTAGTCCTGACGAAGGGTCTCGGCCCAAAACATCGACAGTGCTTCTCCCTATAGATGCTGCCTGGCCTGTTGTGTTCCACCAGCATTTTGTGTGTGTTGTTGTATTTATGTACCCTTTTCTGTTCTTCTGATCACAACACAACAAAACAAACAAAAAGTCAACCAACATTTTCTTTATCATGACTCTATGTTTGAGTCTTACAGAGATACAGTACAGTAAGAGGCTCTTTTACACAATTATGTACGAACTATATACACTAAATCTGCATTAATTCTGTTTTATTCTCCATTGATTTTATCCAGATTGAAACCTCTGATCTGATTTTCAATTTAGACGTCAAAGCACTGCCTTTCTGGGCTGATGTTTGGGAGAAGGGCTGGGCATTTGTGCCTCATGTCCTGGCCAATAATGTTGTTTCCCCCCCGATTAGCAGGCCTCTTGTTTAGCATCAGGCTGGCTTTTCATGTAGAACTTCGCAGCGCAGAAATCCACTTCCTCGGTCCCTTACGGCCCAAAGGTGCTTTGATATCACCTGTGAATATATTCATGACACTACCTTCATTGTGACCTCAGGCAGTGAATTTCAGAAGTGTGTGTCCAGGGATTTCTAATCTTTATGCTGTGATCTGTGATCTGAATGTGAGCTAATTGACCTCTCTGCCCAGTCCTGTGTTCAAGTCTCTGGAACTGGACACAAGCCCCTGATCCGGCCCTAGAGGCAGGACAATCATACAGGTCAACAGCACAGCAGGCCCTTCAGCCCATCTGGTTCATTCCAGCCTTGACTTCTGACTGGCCCCACCTATCCCTCCCTTATCCCTCTCATCCATGTACCTATCCAAATTTCTCTTAAATCTTACAGTTACAGTGTCAAAGTCAGAGAGCTACTGACTGAGTCACAGCCGACCCAGGAGATTAAAGTGATCTGTTCTGAGTCACTACCTTGTACTTATTGATGATTTTTGTAACTTTTCCCAGGACATCGAAGGTGGAGGAATTGCGACTGGGTATCTCAGACGGAATATCACATCCGGTCTACACCCCACTCAGCTCCCCAGCACCTGAATATCATCGGCCTGTGAGCGTGGAGGGAGAGACGCTGGTTTGTTTCACTTCAGGCCCCAGATCTTCAGATCCATTTCCCTGAGAATATTCAAATGTTGATTCCGCCTGTTTCCATTTGAGGAAAGTAATTAATTTGGTCATCTTTTTACTGACTGATCACTGAGGTCCTGGGGAAACATCGTCACCCTACCTCACGTGGGAGAAGGGACTCGCTCAGTCATCCGATTCACTCGCTCATCCCACTTGGTGGAACGCCGCTGAGCTGAGAGAGGCCGTTCTGCTGTTCAATCCATCGTCCAACCTCCTGACACATTTGACCCCAGGAAAAACTTTTTAAGTGACTCGGCGACCTGATGAAACGCCCGCAAGATCCCACCGGTGAGAGGCCGTTCACCTGCTGTCACTGCGGGAAGGGTTTCAAAAACTCCTCCGGACTACAGAGACACCAGCTGGTCCACACCAGGGAGAGGCCATTCATCTGCTCTGAGTGTGGGAAGGGATTCACTCAGTCGTCTGACCTTCTGACGCACCAACGGATTCACACCGGGGAGCGGCCATTCATATGCAGTCAGTGTGGCAAGGGATTCACTCGCTCGTCCCACCTGCTGACACACCAACGAAGTCACACCGGGGAGCGGCCGTTCATCTGCTCTGAGTGTGGGAGGGGATTCACTCGGTCATCTGGGCTTCTGACGCACCAACACATTCACACCAGGGAGAGACCCTACACCTGCTCCGAGTGCGGGAAGGGGTTCACTCAGCTGTCCATGCTCCTGACGCACCAACGCATTCACACCGGGGAGACGTCGTTCACCTGCTGTCACTGTGGGAAGGGTTTCGTAGATTTATTCAGATTACAGAGGCACCAGCTGTTCCACAGCAGTGAGAGGCCATTCATCTGCTCCGAGTGCGGCAAGGGATTCACTCAGTCGTCTGACCTCCTGACTCACCAACGAATTCACACCGGGGAACAGCCGTTCATCTGCCATCAGTGCGGCAAGGGGTTTACTCAATCTGCCCACCTGCTGATACACCAGCGGATTCACACCAGGGAGCGGCCATTCATCTGCCCTGAGTGTGGGGGGAGATTAACTTGGTCTTCCGAGCTTCTCACACACCAAAATATTCACACTGGGAAGAGGCCCTTCGCTTGCTCCCAATGTGGGAAGGGGTTCACTCGGTCATCCGTACTCCTGATGCACCAACGAATTCAAACCGGGGAGAAGCCGTTCACCTGCTCCGAGTGCGGGAAGGGATTCACTCGGTCGTCTGACCTTCTGAGGCACCAACGAATTCACACCGCGGAGAGACCCTTCACCTGCTCAGAGTGCAGGAAGGGATTCACACAGTCGTCCGAACTTCTGGCGCACCAGCGAATTCACACCGGGGAGAGGCCGTTCACCTGCTCCGAGTGCGGGAAGGGGTTCACTCGGTCGTCTGCCCTTCTGAGGCACCAGCGGATTCACACCGCGGAGAGGCCCTTCCCGTGCTCGGAGTGCAGGAAGGGATTCACTGAGTTGTCCGAGCTACTGGCGCACCGACGAATTCACACCGGTGAGAGGCCGTTCACCTGCTCAGAGTGTGGGAAGGGATTCACTCGGTCGTCTGCCCTTCTGAGGCACCAACGAATTCACACCAGAGAGGCCGTTCACCTGCCCTGAACGTGGAAGAACTTTGCTCGATTATCTCACTTCTGGAGGCACCGACGAACTCACACTGAAGGGAAAGGTTAAGTGTGCAGAACATACGTGAGGCATTTAAACACTGCAGCTCTGAGAGTGGTGAGTTCACAAGTGACTGCAGGAACTGATTCTGCATTTATTGCTGCTGTTGATCACATCCAGGTTTGGACCCTGGTCACTGGACACATTTGGGTTGTTTCCCCTGGAACTGCAGGTACATTTGTATTCTGCATCGATTATAAATAAATCTGTTCGGTGTGAATGAACTGGGCTTGAGGGGGATGTGGAGAGACTTTAAGGGGATATAGACAAGCTGTATCCCGTTGTCATCTGTGACTCTACTGGCTGGTGGGGCAGGTGGGAGGGCCAAGTGGCCCTTACCCATGCAATGATGCTCACACAAAGCAGGGAGCACAACACACTGACGGTCCAACAGCATCCATGGAGGCAGAAAGTATGAGTCAGTGGTCTAGGTTTCCTGACGCAGGGTCTCGACTGGAAACGTCGACTTGGGCCTTCATCATCCAGAGACGCTGTTCGACTGTTGAGCTCTATCAGCGTCCGGATTTGTGGTTCCAGAGTCCAGTGTCTGGTTCGCCTGGGAAAATGGGCCAAGTGCAAAGTTGCATTTTTGGGAATTTAAACCAGGGCAGGATTTTCTCAGTGAATGGCAGTGTCCTGGGGAGCATTTGAAGGACAGAGAGACCTACGCGTACAGAGTTCCCTGAAAGTGGTGATGTTGATGGACAAAGGTTGTAAAGGCATTTGGCACTCTTGCCCTCACCATAGATCACAGTAAATTAAAGTACGTATGTGTCCCCATACACAACCCTGAGGTTCATTTTCTTGTGGGCATACTCATTAAATCCATAATTGAATCAATGAAAGTTTACACATCAACTAAGGTGTGCAAAAGACAGCGGACTGTGCAAACACGAAAATAAATAAATAACAAGCAATAAATATTGAGGTGGTGAGATAGCGAGTCCTTGAAAGAGAGTTGATAGTTTGTGGGAACATTACAATGATGTGGCAAGTGCAGCCTGCGTGTTTGTTGTCCAGGGTTGAGTGAAGATCCAGCCTGCCGTGGAACCGTTGCTCCAGCAGGCAAATTGGATCAGATACAAGTCGTATCTCAGGCAGGAGTTGATAGGTTGCATCATCGGTCTCTCAAAACACTTCATCACTGTGGGTGTAAGTGCTACTGGAAGATCGTCACCATGGTTGTCTTAGGCACTGGTGTCAGTCAAGTCTGCTTGAAGAAGGTGGTAACTCAGACTGCCGAAGCAGGAGGTTGCGGACAGTGGACGCTCCAGCCAGTTGCATGTCAGCCTCAGAGACAGATATCACAGGATCCTTGGGTGCTGAGGGAGTTCTTGATGGCTCCTCCAGGTTTTGACAATCTGAGCACAGAAAGCATTGAGTTCACCTAAAGGTGGAGCCCTACCATCACCTATGTGCATCGTTGGTCAGGGGTTTGAGTGTAAGGGTCAGCAAGTTGTGAGGCAACTGCACAAGATGTTAAGACCACACTTGGAGTTAATGTCCATTTCTGGTCACCTGACTACAGGAATGATAACATTACGAAGGCAAAGGTGAAAAATAGATTCACAAGGTTGACACCAGGGTCTTGGAAAGCATGAGTTATAAAGGGAATCTGGATTGAACTTACAAAACTCCACAGCACAGTGTAGGCCCTTTGGCCCACAATGTTGTCTAGACTTTTTAACCTACTCTATGATTAATCTAACACTTCCCTGCTATATTGCCCTCTATTTTTCTATCGTCCACGTGCTTATCTAAGAGTTTCTAAAATGCCCCTGAAGTATCAGCTTCCACCACCAGTGGCAAGGTTTTCCACCCACCCCCCCGCTACTTTCTGTGTTTTTTTAAAAAAGACAAACTTTCCTCTGCTGCTTTCTTTCCCTGAAGTAAAATAGTTTGAGATGTTGGCCATGAAGGAAATAATTATGGAAGAAAACATCAAATTCGAAAGGGTCAAGGAGAGAAGAAGTAGATGAACCAGATGTCTTTGTTCTTGCCATGTGCTTGATGGAATGGAGGCTGCCATTTTGGGAAGCTGCTCCGTAACCTCCAATTTGTGAACAGTTTGAACTGATTCTTCCTCTGGAATAACTTAATCAGAGCAGTTGAAGGAGTTTCCGCTATTGATCTGCTAAACCTGAAGATCATTCTCAGATAAGCTGTTTATTGTGTACAATGGCAGATTTACAGAAGTAATCTCATTATCTCAGCCTAGTGTCTCTGTGACCTAGTTAGAATGGTTCGTTCCCGAGTCGAATAGAACGAAAGAAGTCACTTAAGGCTGGGGTTGTGTCATCCTTGGACTACATCCAATGGGAATCAGACACAGGTCAGTCAGATGATGCCAACAGGATTGAAATGCGACATTGAACTGATGAGTGAAGACTGTAAGGATGAGGGGCTTCGAATGCAAAGTGGCAGGAATTCCAGAGACTAACTATTGCAAGGATGAAACCCATGCTAGGGGTTGGAAGAGAAAGGATCAATTGTCTGGCCAACGGAAGATTCTATTTCCGTATTACAAATGGGAGAAGTGGTCTGAGTGAGTATTGGTACAGGGGGAACAGTGGAATTCATGCTGGCCAGGGGTCAACTTAGTTACGTTGTTTGTGCAGAGACAGTAAAGTGAAGAGGAGTGTAAAAGGGTGAATACGGAATTAAGAAGTGGGAAAGTCAGTGTCAGGATTTACAGAGTGCTATGAATGCCGTGCAGAAATCAGCTGAAAAGAAAGGCCGTTCTGATCACACGAAGTGTTTAAAAGAGATCGAACAGCTGCACAGTCATCTCAGCTCAGAGAGGGGTGACGTGTGTATTTGATGTGAGGACTGATGGTGATGTAGATTGGGGTGATCTACGTCTGAGGCGACGCACTGTAATAGTGAGGATGATTAGGGAAGTGGTCCACCTTCACGTGGATTTTTCCACTGCCCCAGTGGTATCCATGGTGATGGAGAGAGTTCAGGAGTCACCAGAGCCAGAGGGACCAGTTGTGCCACAGTATTCTACCCCTTTTAACGTGGCCCAACTGAGTCCTATAGCTGCGAATATACCAAAGTGTGGGCTGGGAGACAACCCTTGGGAACTTTTCCAATATATTCAGCAACACAGGACAGATAACTCATGATTTAAATGAAGCACGGAATAGGAAGGTAAGCCTTCAGTGTTACACTCTGATGGACCTTGCTATTACAGGGTCGTAATGTCGCAGTTAAAAGTGTTAACCAAGCTCACTAACAATTTAACTTATCGTTGTGAACCTCATGAGTGTCAGGGGACAGCAGTACAAGGACGGACTGACCATTCATTCCCATCTTCAAATCAGGAGAGGAAAATAAAAATCCAGCGACTGGAAAATTCCTCTTTTGAGGGATCTTTGATGGATTGTTGTCAGTTCAGGATGGAGAGAGATTTATAGGATGTGGTCTATATGTGGAGGTGAAGGAGGGAGTCAAGATTGAAAGTGTTTCAATCAAGTTACCAAAAACAGTGGGTGCCCCAACGGCAGAACTTTCAGCTATAGCTTTTGTTGTCAGCCATCCAGACAGATATCCTTAAGGGAAAATCCTGCCTGACGAACCTACTGGGTTTCTTTAAGGAGATTACAAGTAGAATAGATAAAGGGATGCAGTGGATGTTGTATATTTGGACTTTCAGAAGGTCTTTGTCAAGCTGCCACACAAGAGGCTGCCTACCAAGTTAAGTGCCCATGGTATTACAGGAAAGTTACTTACATGGTTAGAGCATCGGCTGATTGGTAGGATGCGATGAGTGGGAATAAAAGGTTCCTTTTCTTGTTGGCTGCCAGTGACTAGAGGTGTTCCGCAGGGGTTGGTGTTAGAACCACTTGGTTTTTATGCTCTATATCAATGATTTAGATGATTGAATAGATGGATTTGTTGCCAAGTTTGCAGATGGTGTGAAGGTTGGTGGAGAGGCAGGTAGGCTGCATAAAGACTTAGACAAATTAGGAGAATGGTCAAAGTGGCAAATGAAATACAATGTTGGAAAATGCATGGTCATGCACTTTGGTAGTAGAAATAAATGTGCGGACTATTTTGCAAACTGGAAGAAAATCCAAAAATCTGAGATGCAAAGGGACTTGGGAGTCCTCATGCAGAGCACCCTAAAAGTTAACTTCAGGTAGAGTCAGTAGTGAGGATGTCAAATACAGTGTTAGCATTCATTTCAAGAGGTCTAGAATACAAGAGCAGGGATGTGATACTGAGGTTTTATAAGGCACTGGTGAGGCCTCACCTTGAGTGTTGTGGACAGTTTTGGACCCCTCATCTAAGAAAGGATGTGCTGACATTGGAGAGGGTTCAGAGGAAGTCCACAAGGATGATTTTGGGAATGAAAGGGTTATCATACAAGAAATGTTTGATGGTTCTGGGTCTGTAATTTAGTAAGATGACTGGGGGGGGGGGGGATCTCATTGAAACATTTTGAATTTTGAAAGAGTAGATGTGGGAAAGGATGTTTACCATGGTGGGGGAATCTAGGACGGGGGCATAGCCTCAGGATAGAGGGGAATCCATTTAAAACGGAAACAAAAATTTCTTTAGCCAGAGGGTGGTGAATTTGTGGAATTTATTACCGCAGGCAACTGTGGTGGCCAGGTCATTGAGTGTATTTAAGGAAATGCGTGATAGGTTTTTGATTGAACATGGCATCAAAGGTTACAGGGAGAAAGCCAGGGAGTGGGGCTGAGCAGGGGGAAAAAGGATTAGCCATGATTCAATGGTGGAGCAGACTTGATGGGCCAAATGGCCTAATTCTGCTCCTATGTCTTATGGTCTTGTATCCTTCATCAGCAAGGCATGTAGTCAGATAGTATGTGTCTTTGTAACGGTTTGACTGAATATTTTGGAAGCTGGAGGTTATGTCTCAGCAGATGGTAAACCTTTACCATCTCCACCCTTGTTGAAGGCTGACTTAAACACATGCTTGGAAGGGAACGAGCTAGACGGACTCAGAGCAAGATGCAGGGTGAAATGGAATCCAGATATAGAGGGAGTGATGACACAGAAACCAGCGACCAGTATGCTTATAGACTTAGTGAAGATACAACAACAGGATGAGTTAGCAAAGGTACAGAGAGGAGAGAATTCTGAGGAGAATGGGAAATATCCACGAGTACAGATATGGAACGGAATTATACTTCATAATGGCAGACTTATGGTGCCAGAATGTAAAAGAAAGAACCCAGATGATGTATTGGTACCATGACATCTTTGTGCATCGAGGAGGAGGTAGAACTATGGAACATTTGAATTTGTGTTGGTGGCCAGAAAAAGTGAGGAGATGTGGAACATTATTGGAAGAATTGTTTGATTTGTGCGCAGTATAACCCAGATAAATTAGCCAAAAAAGCAGCCATAGAAGGACCTTGGGTTAACTTGCAGTTTGATTTTGTAGGACCTTTGCCTCTATCCCTGGAGGTCTGTAATATGTCCTAGTGATAGTGGATACTTTCACCAAGTGGATAGAGGCTTTCCCAACTAGAAATAACACTGAGCAACACACACAAAATGCTGAAGGAACTCAGCATCTATGGAAAAAAGTACAGTCGACGTTTTGGGCTGAAACCCCTTGGCAGAACTCTCTTGTTTGCTTATAAGTAACACTGATAAGGTTACAGCTGGGTTATTTTCAAGCAGAAACAGATCAAGGTCCCCACTTCACTGCAAAGTGATGCAAAATTGTTTGGGGTAAAACAGAGGTTCCATTTCCCTTATCGACTCCAATCCAGTGGAACAGGATTTTAAAGACAATGTTAGCAAAAATAGCAACATGATATTTTGTTAATTACTGTTAAATGCCTCAGTATATGGTATGAAATCAGATACTGTTACAAGTAAAAGTTTGTAACCCTTTGCAATTACCTAGTTTTCTGCATTAATTATTCATAAAATGTGGTCTGATCTTCATCTAAGTTTGCAATAATAGACAAACACAATCTGCCTAAACTAATAACACACAAGCAATTGTAGTTTTCATGTCTTTATTGAACACAGTCGAGGCTGGAAAATGTATGTGTATTTATTAACTGGTAGAATCTCCTTTAGCAGCAATAACCTCCAGCAAATGTTTCCTGTAGCTGCTGATCAAACGTGCACAATGGTGAGGAGCAATTTTAAACCATTCCTCCATACAAAACTTCTTCAGTTCATCAATATTTCTGAGATAGCTTGCATGAACAGCCCTCTTCAATTGGGTTAAGGTCTGGACTCTGACTTGGCCATTCCAACCCACAAATTTTCTTTTTAAACCATTCTGTTTTTGATTTACTCTTGTGTTTCGGATCATTGTCTTGTTGCATCATCAAACTTTTATTAAGCTTCGGTTGATGGACCATTACCCTGACCGTTATCCTGTAAAATGTCTTGATACAATATTGAATTCATTGTTGCCTCAATTTTTGCAAGCTTCCAGGCCCTGAGACAGCAAAGCAGCCCCAAACCCATACTTCACAGTTGGGATGAGGTTTTGGTGTTGGTGTGCACTGCCCTTTCTTCCTCCAAACATAGTGGTGTGTACTTCTTCCAAAAAGTTCAACTTTGTCTCATCTGTCCATGGAACATTGTCCCAGAAGCATTGTGGAACATTCAAGTGGTCTTTTGCAAACTTGAGACATGCATCAATGCTTTTGTTTTGGAAAGCAGTGGTTTCCTCTGTGGTGTCCTTCCATGAACACCATTCTTCTTCAGTGTTTTTCTTACCATGGACACATGAACAGAGACTCTAGCAAGTTCTAGAGATTTCTGCAGGCCTTTTGCTGTAACCCTTGGGTTCTTTTTCACCTCCCTCAGCATTGCACATTGTGCTCTTGGTGTGATCTTTGCAGGACGCCCACTCCTAGGGAGAGTAGCAACAGTACTGAATTTCCTCCGTTTGGGGATAATTTCTCTTACTGTGGGCTGATGAACACTCAGGTGTTTAGAAATGCTTTTGTAGCCTTTTGCAGCTTCACGCATCTCTACAGTTCTTCTAAGGTCCTCTGAATGTTGAAGACACGGTGCACATAAGCAGATATTTCTTGGGAAGAGCAGGCTCTATCAGTAACCTGACTTTGTGGGTCTTTTTTATAGGGCAGAGCACCTCTACAACCCACTCCTCCTAATCTCATCTCATTGATTGGAACACCTGACTCCTAATAGCTTTTGTAGTAGGCATTACCCCTTTTTTGAACCTAGACGGTGATTGTTAACATGATGTACTCAGTAATGACGAGAAGAAGTACAATTGTTTGTGTGTTACTAGTTTAGACAGATTTGAATTTATCTATTATTATGCTTAGATGAAGATCAGACCACATTTTATTTAATTGATGCAGGTAATTACAAAGGGTTCACAAACCATTTCTTGCAGCTGTATATTTTATGTTTCCTTGATATGCTTTTGTACTGATAATATTTTGAAATATGCCATTGTTGATATTCCTTTTGTACCTGTGTTTTCGAGTATGATATTCTGTAAGTATCTTTATCAGTCTTATTTGGTGTAGTCATTAATGCTGGCATTTCTCTCGGACTGTATCACTCAGACATATAAACGGTAGTGTGAATCCAAAATTTTCTGTGGATCAAAGGCCGGTGGGGTGGGGGGATAGATGTTGGCCATGATGGAAGAAAACATTGACCTTGAATGAGTCAAGGAGAGTGGAAGTAGACAAACCTTGCCACGTTCTGGAAGGAATGCGGGCTGCCATTTTGAAAACCTGCTTTGTAGCCTCCAGTTTGTGAACTGTTTGAACTGACTTTTGCTCTCAGATAACTTGAAACAATTGAACATGGACACAAGGAGTTTCCGCTATTGATCTACTAAGCCTGAGATCATTCTCAGATAAGTTGTTTATTGTGTACAATGGCAGGTTTACAGAAGTAATCTCGTTATCTTGGCCCAGTGACTGGGTGATGCAGTTTGATTGGTTTGAACCGGCGTCGAATAGGACAAGTCACTGAAGGCACGAAGTTGTGTAGCCCTTGGACTACATCCAATAGGAAGCTGACACAGATCAGTTAGATACAGCTGAAGTCAGAAATTTACATACATCTTAGCCAAATACATTTAAACTCAGCTTTTCACAATTTCTGACATTTAATCCAAGAAAACATTCCTTGTCTTAGGTCAATTAGGATCACTGCTTTATTTTGAGAATGTGAAATGTCAGAATAATAGTAGAGAGAATGATTTATTTCAGCTTTTATTTCTTTCATCACTTTCCCAGTGGGTTAGAAGTTTACACACACTTTGTTAATATTTGGTAGCATTGCCTTTAAATTGTTTAATTTGGGTCAAACATTTTGGGTAGCCTTCCACAAGCTTCTCACAGTAAGTTGCTGGGATTTTGTTCTATTCCTCCAGACAGAACTGGTGTAACTGAGTCAGGTTTGTAGGCCTCCTTGCTCGCACACGCTTTTTCAGTTCTACACACAAATTTTCTATCAGATTGAGGTCAGGGCTTTGTGATGGCCACTCCAATACCAATGGCCACTACTCCAAAACCGCAATTAAAAAAAGCCAGACGACAGTTTGCAAGAACACATGGGGACAAAGATCTTACTTTTTGGAGAAATGACCTCTGGTCTGATGAATGAAAAATTGAACTGTTTGGCCACAATGACCATCGTTATGTTTGGAGGGAAAAGGGTGAGGCTTTCAAGCCAAAGAACACCATCTCAACTGTGAAGCATGAGGGTGGCAGCATCATGTCGTGGGGGTGCTTTGCTGCAGGAGGGACTGGTGCACTTCACAAAATAGATGGCATCATGAGGAAGGGAAATTATGTGGATATATTGAAGCAACATCTCAAAACTTACTGGCTGATGTCAAAGCTCGGTCGCAAATGGGTCTTCCAAATGGACAATGACCCCAAGCAAACCTCCAAAGTTGTGGCAAAAATACTTAAGGACAACAAAGTCAAGGTATTGGAGTGGCCATCACAAAGCCCTGGCCTCAATCCGATAGAAAATTTGTGGGCAGAACTGAAAAGGCGTGTGTGAGCAAGTAGGCCTACAAACCTGACTCAGTTACACCAGTTCTGTCTGGAGAAATGAAACAAAATTCCAGCAGCTTACTGTGAGAAGCTTGTGGGAGGCTACCCAAAACGTTTGACCCAAGTTAAACAATTTATGTTACCAAATACTGCAAAGTGTATGTAAACTTATAACCCACTGGAAATGTAATGAAAGAAATAAAAGCTGAAATAAATCATTCTCTCTACTATTCTGACATTTCACATTCTTAAAATAAAGTAGTGATCCTAACTGACCTAAGACAGCGAATGCTTTCTAGGATTAAATGTCAGGAATTGTGAAAAACTGAGTTTAAATGTATTTGGCTAAGGTGTATGTAAACTTCTGACCTCAACTGTAACCTCGATCCAATGAGATTGAGAAGCAATGTTTGAATTGATGAGGAAAGACTATAAGAAAGAAGTACTTCAAGTGCAAAGTGGTGGAATCTCCAGAGACTAATTCACCGGGGATGACCCCATGCCAGAGGCTGGGAGGGAAAAATATCAATTGTCTGGCCAACGGGAGATTCCATTTCAGTGTTATCAATTGGAGAAATGGCCTGAGTGGGTATCGGTACAAAGGAAAAAGTAGAATTCATGTACACAGAGGTATGACAGATGCTGGAATTCTTGTTTGCCGGGGGTCAACAGGGTTATGTTGTTGTTTGTGCAGAGGAAATAAAAATGCAAGCTTTAATTGATGAAGTGTTGTACAGTGAGTTGCCTAATTTAAAACAGTTGATGAATTTTCAACAGAGGTGTCACCTCTGTAAGGGCATCAATAAGGTGGATAATCACAGTCGTTTCTCAGGGTAGGGAAGTGTAAAACTCGAGGGCATCAGTTTCGTGTGAGAGAAAGAAAGATTTAAATAGCTCTTCAACTGCTCTGTGGCAGCAAATAAAGTTGATCCTGGCTCCTGAACGATGTGTGGCCTGGTCTGTGTGGAGGGCACACTGAACAAAAGCTGCTCACTCTATCTCGGTACTTGTGGACAATAATAGTAAACCCATACCAACTGCCTCTGTATATGCCTTGCAAATCTCACTTAAACCCACCCCCTCACCTTAAACCCGAGACCTCCAGTCCTGATTGCTATTCGTTCATCATTGAAACCTAACAAATATTGAAAGGCCCAGATAGGGTGGACATGAGAGGATGTTTACAATATTGCAGATGTTTGGGATCAGGCAACACAGTCTCAGAAGACAAAGATCTCCCTTTATACCAGACACTATTCAGCTCAGTATTCTTTAACCAGGGGGTGATGAATCACGAATTCATTGCCACAGACGGCTGTGGAAGCCAAGTCACTGGGTATATTGAAAGCAGAGTGTTATGTTTTGCAACTCCATAAACTAAACAAGAGAAAAACTTGGGAGACCAGGATAAACATGGGCTCGTCGTTCTTACTTTAGTGAGACGTGCACTTATGACATGGTGATATAATGACATATACCATTTACGTAATTTTATACAACCTGTAATTAATTATGTAAACAAAGAATGTTTAATCAAACAATATATTTGCAGTAGAATTCAAATATTACTGAAATATTAAATACACAACACTGCTCCCTGCTTAGCGATAAATTCCAACTCAATACTGAATGCGTCTCAACTCAAATATGTAACGTATTGCTCTCTAGTCATCATATGGTAAATTTTAAATTGTCCCAGTCAGGCCTGGAGGTTTAATCGCTGTCCAGGATTTCTTTTGTGGGATAATGCCTTTCCTGACAAAAGGGGGCGGGGAGCCACTCAGCTTGGCAGGTAACCCCCTACCCTGGGGAAAAGGTATTGATCTACTTTCAGTAGTGGGTAGGTGGCAACCTTAAAAACACCACAGATCATGACACACCCTGTCCTTATTGGCTACTGGGACTGTTGGCATTGCCCATGGGCTCCAGAGAAAGGCTCCATGCGATCTAGCTCACTAGCTACTTCATCACGGATGGTGTAAGAAATTGGGCAGACTTTGTAAAACTTGGATGTGACATTTTCATTTAACAATATTTTGCCCTTGCTATGGTTGAGTTTTCCAGTGCCATCCTTGAACATTGCCGTGGCATCATCCAATAACTCTCTTAATTTGCTTTCAGTTGACTCTATTTGCAGAGAATGTGGCATGCAAATGGTGAATGGATCGCCAATCACATTGTAGTTGTCTCAACCACTGAGATCCCCACAATGCAGGCCCTCCTGTTTTTAACCACATACATGCTCATTGTGGTTTGTTGGTTGTTGTATGTCATTCCCACAGGAGCTATCTTTTCTCCAGTATAAAGTTTTAGTTGGATATCTGCAAGCTTTAACTCAGTATCTTTGAGGAATAACTGAAACAGCTGAGACAAAGTCCAATTCCATTTTAATTAATTGCACTCCTGTTGTAAGGCATTTTGCTTGTCTATTGTTAGTTTTCACATTGTAAATCTCAAGGCTATGCAGTCCTATGTCACTCTCATCATTATCAGATTTTTCATCGACAGCTTGCAGATTAGTGCTCTATTTGAAACCGCATCTTCACATTTTATCTTTTTCTCTGCCCTGTGCAGTCCATTTATTTTTGTCTGCCCAACATCTTTTTTTTTTGTTTGCATCCTGCTTTGTTGCATGTTTTTGCACCTTTAAACCTGCATTGGCCTGGTGTTGGTGAACCCCAGCTACAATGGTCATACTCTGCAGGTGCTGGAAATCCAATCAACACACACAGAACGCTGGAGGAACTCAGCAGGCCAGGCAGCATCTATGGAAAAGAGTAAACAACCAATGTTTGGGGCTTTTTATTTTACTCAACTATTTCTCTCCTCCTGCGGAGAAACTGTGCTGCATTTTTAACTGCAACAGCAGGTAGGTAGTCATCATAGGTTTATTTTTAAAACTTGCTCGTCACCAATGTTGTGTTTTGTAACTCTACAAACTAACTGAACGAAAAACGGGACTCCGGGATAAACGTGCACTCTTTGTTGTTACTTCAGTGAGATGTGCACTTATGAAATGGCGGAGTATGCGTTATGCCATTCACATACTCTAATGAATTATTTAAACAAAGAATGCATAAACAAACAATGTATTAACAATATTACTCAGATATTACTGAAATATTAAATACAGAACATTGAGTTCTTGTTTAATAAGGGTGTCAAACATTTTGTGGAGAAGCCAGCGAAATGGGGTTGGGAGGGGTAAGAATCAGCCATGATCTAATGGCAGACCAGACTTGATGGGCTGATGGCCCAATTCTGTTGTTGTGTCTTTTGGTCTTTCCCCATGACCAGTGCTGAAATAACACAACGGCCGTGGTCCTTCACACCTGGGCAATACTCAGTCTAAGACTTGCCTCTTCTGTCCAGCTTGGAAATCTGATGGCACAGAGTCCAGGAATTTCCTATCCAATTTCAGAATGATGAAGGGATTTTGAAAGAGCACGTCTTTGTCATTGTCAATGTAGATCGACGCACCACCTGCCTCGCATGTTCAGTGGGATTGTGGTCTGAGCATGCCTGTGGATAGACAGAGTACACTGGGACAGCCAGAGACCTTTTCCCACAATGGAAATGGCTAACATGGGGGACTGGAGGAATGTGTAGGGGGTGTCATTGTTATGTCTGAAGAGGTAGATACATTAAGGAATTAAGAAATTCTTAGGTAGGCACTTGGATGACAGAAAAATAGAGAGCTACGTAGGACAGAAGGGTTAGACTGATCTTGGGGTAGTTTGTACGGTTGTCACAACATCATGGGTGAAAGGGCCTGTACTCTGCTGTAGTGTTCTAGGTGTCCAATTGCCACATGTAAAGAGGGAGAGAGTTAATGAAAAACGATGGTAATTTGCACAGACAAACCCCAATATTGGCGGTTGCAATGTATTACCAGAAAATGGTCCATATTGTGATGCAAATCTATGTTAACAGGATATGCATCAACTTGAGCAAATATTTATCCTGTATCTCAAACTTTTTGGGTTGGTTTGCAAATTCCTTTTGGGTGAATTTCCATTTCTCGGACTGCTGTAACACAGAGTGTCACCTTATGTATTTAAAGATAAACTTGATAACAGGTCCTTCCAGCCCACTGAGGCCATGCAACCTCATTGTGACGAGCTAACGTTCCAACCCATACATCTTTGTAATGTGCAAGGAGAACAGAGCACCCAGAGGGATCCCACGCAGTCACATGGAGAATGTACCAACTCCGTACAGACAGCAGCCAGAATTGAACCTGGGTCGCTAGCCCTGTAATAGCATTACGCCAACTGCTGTGCTATTGTGCTGCTGCAAAATACAGCGAAATGTGTCATTTGCGTCAATGACCGACACAGTCTAAAGATTTGCAGGGGATAGCCAGCTGGAGTTGCCATGCTCCCATGCCCACAGCTTACTAACCCTAACCTGCGCATATTTGGAATGTTGGAGAAAAACCAGTGGTCATGGGAAGTACATATAAGGTCCTGACAGACACGCGGAATTGAACCCAGGTCTTTGGTGCTGTAAAATAATTTGCTAGCCGCTATGCTACATACCACATATAAGAGGGAACTTTTCCAACTGAACTTCTAAGAATTAAAATGAATTGTTCAGAACAAAATCTGCTGGTGAATAGTTTCTCTCAGCCATGTCAGTGCACAGTGAGAAGACTGATGCGTTCTCACAGGCCCCTCCATTTGTGGTAGAATAGGACAAGGGCGGCTGAAGTGGAGTTCTTCCAGAGGCGGGGGGCTGGGGGGAGCATTCACAGAATATTTCAGAAACAGGATTTTGTACATCACCATTCCCTTCACTTCTGTCCTTCCTGAACCAGGTCAGACCTTGAGGTGAGACACGAGAGCTGGGTCCCTCCAAGTATGTGAGGAAACTTGCCTACCATGAATTAAAGAAGCGATGAAAGCACAAGGTGTTACCATGTCCTGGAGAAGCTGGTCAGAATCAAAATCAGGTTTATTATCGCTAACACATGTCACGTAATTTGCTGTTTTGAAGCAGCAGTACAGTGCATTACATAAAATACTATTAAACATATATTTAATTAAGTAGGTAGTGCAAAAAGAGAGCAAAGGTAATGAGGTAGTGTTCATGGGTTCAATGTCAATTCAGAAATCTGATGGTAGAGGGGAAGAAGCTGATCCTGAATACGAGGGGTGATTGATAAGTTTGTGGCCTAAGGTAGGAGTCAATTTTAGAAAACCTAGCACATTTATTTTTCAACATCATCCTCTCCTACATTTACACACTTAGTCCAGCAGTCGTGGAACATATGGATCTTGGACCTCCAGAAAGTGTCCACAGCAGGGGTGATTGATAAGTTCGGGCCTAAGGTAGAAGGAGATGAGTTATACAGCTCTCGTTACATGCACGCGCAGTTCAACTCTTTGAGTGATGATGCAGAAAGTTTGAAGTTAATAACTCATCTCCTTCTACCTTAGGCCACAAACTTATCAACCACCCCGATGAGTTATTAACTTCAAACTTTCTGCATAATCACTCAAAGAGTTGACCTGCATGTGCACGTAACGGGAGCTGTATAACTCATCTCCTTCTACCTTGAACCACGAACTTATCAATCACCCCCGCTGTGGACACTTTCTGGAGGTCCAAGATCCGTATGCTCCATGACCGCTGGATTAAGTGTGTAAATGTAGGAGGGGACTATGTTGAAAAATAACTGTGCTAGGTTTTCTAAAATTGACTCCTTCTATGTAAGGCCACAAACTTATCAATCACCCCTCATAAATGAACAAAATCAATGCAGACACCTCATGCAGGTAACCTCATACCGTGCTATTTAAATAGAGTTCGCTCTAAGCTCAGTGTAGCATCTAATGGCCACACATGTGAACATAAGGGATGCTAGTTAGAAATTGTTTGGCAACAGCCTCCCGTCCCAATTGACTGGCATAGTGTCCCAAATAAACAAAGAGTATGCCGGTTATTTTTTTTATTAGCTTTTGTTCTTTAAGTGTTGTCCTAAATAACTGGCTGCCCTGATTAACCAATGGCCCGATTAACTGGAATCCACTGTCATTCACACTGGGGGCCAACAGTTAACTTACTCAGAGTCACTAGTGAGGGGGGGGGGGAGTTCTCTCATCAGTCCAATCAGGTGACACACCAGTCAGTTTTCACACAAGTGAGAATATTGAGTTATGTGCTGGGTTTAATATTTAAATATGAAATGTATTTAAAACAACTTGCATTAAAAACTCTTTACTAAATCGGCACAGTAGTGTAGTGCCATTGCAGTGCCAGTAACCCGGGTTAAATTCCGTCACTGTCTGTGAGGAGTTTGCACGTTCTTCCCTGTGACCACGTGTTTCTTCCAGGTGCTCCGGTTTCCTCCCACTTTCCAAAGTCGTATGGGTTAGCCAGTTAATTGGTTGCATGGGTGTAATTAGGCAGTACGGGCTCGTTGGGCTGAAAGGACTGGTTACAAGCTGTATCTCAAAATAATTAGAAATAAAAATAATCCTTTGAATGTAGTTGTTGGTGTGTGGAACGGTAGGTTTCTTGGTAAATTAAGTGTTTTTTTGATATGAAGCTATTGTTAAAGCTAATTTATGCTCAAAGGCCTCTTTATTAGGTACAGGAGTGGACCCTCTGTGGACTTCTGCTGCTGTAGCCCATCTACTTCAACTTTCAGTATGTTGTGCATTCGGAGATGCTCTTCTGCACACCACTGTTGTATTTGAGTTACGTCACCTTCCTATCGACATGAGCCAGTCTGGCCATTTCTCGCTCACCTCTCTCATTAACGAGCTGTGCTCACCTACAACACTGCCACTCACTGGAAGCTTTTTAAAAATTTTGTACCATTCTTTGTAAACCCTGGAGAATGTTGTACTGTACATGAAAATCTCAAGTGATCAGCAGTTTCTGAGATACTCAAACCACCCCATCTGGCACCAACAATCATTCCATGGTTAAAGCTACTTAGATCACAATTCTTCTCCATTCTGAACAACAGCTGAACCCTTTGACCAAGTTTGCATGCTTTTGTAGATTGAAATATTGCCACATGATTGGCTGATTAGATATTTGTATTAATGAGTGGGCAGGTAAATAACTAATTTATAGAGTTCATACAAAAGCTGTACTTCAATGTGTTTTACAATGGGATAAAGTGCAAACATAAAAATAAAAGGCAAAATGATGTTAATTAAAAGCAAGGTTAAATAGATAGTTTTAAACTATTGTTTGGAAGTGTCAGCTGAGACTGTATCCTTTATAGTTTTAGATTTTCAATTTCAAAGTTCAGGAGCGTAGTTAAAAAACTGACCTGACAACTTAATTTTGAAGGAGGGCCTCTGCCCCTCCCTCTTCAGTCCTGACGAAGGGTCTCGGCCCGAAACGTTGACTGCTCGTTTCCATGGATGCTGCCCGACCTGCTGAGTTCCTCCAGCGTGTTGTACGTTTTCACAGAGACAACAGTGAGTGGCTGTGGGTGTTAGATTTTGCAGTTACTGTTGTTGCTCACCACATCGAGGACTGGACCCTGGTCACTGGGCACGCTGGGGTTTGTTCTGCAGTTTAGTATTCTGGATCCATTCTCTTTATCACACACACACACACACACACATACAGTGTTTCAAACCCTCAGTGTCTCTACATTGTGACTGACAAGTCCCTGCCAGTGTTTCTGCTCCACAGCAGTATCTTCCCCTCTCACCCTGTAGGAATATTCTCAAGTCTCTCTGTCCTCTCCATGTCCACTCAGGTTCATGTTAAACCCATCCCTGCTGATTATCTCAGCTCTTCCCTGTGCTGATGGGTTCCACACTGTCCCCACTCAGTGGGTGAAGACGTTCTGTCTAAGTTAGACATCTACTGTGCCTATTGTTCAGAAGATGGTGCTGTGTCAGGGTACTGCCCGATGTAGGAACAAGAACAAGCATCATTGGAAGCACCGCCCGCTTGCAATCCCCACAGAGCTTTTCGATATTGTCTATGTGGGTTTTTTTTTTTGCTTCCTCAATTGATGCAGAGATTTGCTCCTTGGACATTTTACTGTCAATATCATAGTTTTTGTAGATTATCACTTGTTCCACGTTTCTTTCCCGATCAATCAGTAAACTCCCTCAGTTAACGCACAAAGTGTGTGGAAATTTAAACTGTTCTTCTAACCCAACGCGTTCAGGCTACCTTAACTGCAATGAAACTGCCATCATCCTTATCTTTTCTTGCTTGCACTTATTCTCTAGATCTTATCAAAATATTTAAGAGCATGAGAAAATCTGACAGATGCTGTAAATCCAAAGCAACACAGACAAAATGCTGGAGGAACTCAACAGGTCAGGCAGCATCTGTGGAAATGAATTGTTACGATCCAGCAACAATGAATATATAATTGAGACGGGTTTTTTTTAATAACAAATAAAACATTTATTAAACACTGTTAAAAAAAATACCCAAAAGTAAACAAACGACTAACTTAACCGGAAGTCAGCTACAATACGGCAGCTCGAACAGTTCTTAAAGCGAGAAATGCGAACTCAGTTCTTTAAAGTAGTATTGCAAAAAAAGTCCAAAATGATTTACAGTCAGTTAGGAGAGACTTTCCTTGGAGTAATTAAATCCTCTTTCACGACGTTACTGCTGATCTCAGCCGAAGTATGCTTTGCCGAGGGATTTACGATTGAAGGAAATAAAACGGTTTAAAGGCACTGACCTTTCCTTGGCGAAACTCTGCATCCAACTCTCTGCTCTTTTGGCAAAGCAGGAGTTATCGTGGACACAAGTTACTAATTCCTCGTACAAAGATTAAATAAAGGTCGAACCTGTTTCACCATCCACATTAACTTTCCTCGATCCTCCAGCTTCCCGAACTTCGATAAATCTTCACTCTCCGACTGGACTTTAACTGGCAGCATTGTAGCAAAACTGCCGGCAATAACCTTTGAGACTTAAGGCAGGAAGTAAAACTCCACTTTAAAACAAAACTGCGTCATAACATCGAATACGCAGCAAACTGGAGTCACGGCGAATTCAACCACGAACTGCCCCACGTCACAGGGAGGGGGTTCCTCTTTTATACCCTGTTGAAAAAACTATCACATGACCTCTCACTGGCGGGAAAATTACGTCACTCCACCATCACAAGACCATTACCTCATGCCCAGCATAGCCTCAATTACACCATGGTCATGTGACAGGCACAAGATACCCACAGGTACGTAACAGAATAAACAGTTGCGTATCTGGCCGAGATCATTCTTCAGGAGTGAAAAGGAAGGAGGAAGACACCAGAATAAAAAGATGGGTGGGGGTAGGGGGAAGGAGACTCGGTAGAAGATGGGTGAAGCCAGGAGGGTAGGAAAGGTGAAGAACTGGAGAAGAAGGAATCGGATAGGAAAGGGGAAAGAGGGCCATGGGAGAAAAAGAAGGAGAAAACCCAGGGGGAATTGATAAGTTGGTGAGAAGAGGTAAAAGGCCAGAGTGGGGAGTAAGAAGAAGAGGGGAGGGGAAGGAATTTTTAATGGAAAGAGAAATCAAAATGCCATCAGGTTGGAGGCTACCCAGACAGAATATAAAGTGTTACCTCTCGATCTTGGGGGTGGCCTCATCGTCGTCACAAGAGGAGGCCAAGGACTGACATGTCAGAACAGGAATGGGAATTAAAATGTTTGGCCACCGGGAAGTTCCACTTTTGGTGGAAGCAGCAGAGGTGCTCGACAAAGTGGCACCCCCACCACCACCCCTCCCTGGTTTACAACGGGTCTTACCAATGTAGAGGGGGCTGCATCAGGAACAATGGACTCCAGTAGATTCGCAGACAAAGTGTTATCATTTAAGAGCCATGTTTCATTAGACTCAACATCGATGGTATATTTTGTCTGGATTTTTTAATTGATCTGATCAAACTGTAATGCTATGACCTCAACCCCTCCGATAATTGTTCACACCAAACAGGAGATTCTGTATTTGGTTTCACAACTTCGGCCACTGTCTTACTTTAGTCTCATGTAGCACTTAATTTGTACGTGCTTCTTATCATTTTGACAGCGATCCAAAATATTAAGTACAAAGTTCAAAGAAAAATTTATTATCGGAGTGTATAAAGTCACCACATACAACCTTGAGATTCTTTTTCTGCGGGCATACTTAGCAAATCTATAGAAGAGTAAGTATAAACATTAGGAAGAGTTAACTGTAAACAGGCTGCGCAAATGCAGATGTAAATAAATGGCAATAAATAACGGGCATGAAATAACAAGATATAAATAAGTGTAGCTTTCCCCTTTTGTTCAAGAGCCTGATGGTTGAGGGGTAGTAACAGTACTTGAACCTGGTGATACGTCCTGAGGCACCTGTACCTCCTACCTGATGTCAGCAGCAAGAAAAGGACGATGGATGCTGCTTTTCTACGACAGTGTTTCGTGTAGATGCGCTCAATAGTTGGGAGGGTTTTTTTTAACCCATGATGTACTGGGCCGAATCCACTACCTTTTGTCGGATTTTCCGCTCAAAAGCATCGGTGTCCCAATACGAGCCCATAATGCAGCCAGTCAGCACACTTTCCACCACACATCCATAGAAGTTTGCCAAGGTTTTCGATGACATGCCGAAACGCACAGACTCCTGAGGAGGTAGAGGCGCTGTTGTGCTTTCTTTGCAATAATGTTTATATGATGGGTCCAGGACAGGTCCTCTGAGAGAGTGACACTCAGGAATTTAAAGTTACTGACCCTCTCCACCTCTGATCCTCTGATGACCTCTGGTTTCCACATTGTTTCTTAGGCTTTTGTACGATTGAAGGTTGCTTGAAGCAGGTGGGTACCACACACTGCCAGAGTGAGAGGTTGAAGGTATCTGTGAATACACCAGCCAGTTGGTCAGCACAAGTCTTCAGCACTGGGCCAGATACTCCATCCGGACCAGATGCTTTCCTTAGATTCACTCTCTTGAAGGCAGCCCTCACGTCACCTTCAGATGCTGAGACCAAAGGATCATCGGGAGACGTGAGGGTGCATGGGGGTGTTCTGGTGGTCAAAGTGAGCATATCGGAAAGTGAGTTCATCAGGAAGTGAAGCAAAGTTGTCTGCTATACTGCAAGATTTAGCTTTGTAGGAGGTTATGGCATTCAAACCTTGCCACAGCTACTGAGCATCCCTCAGTAATCCCAATCCAGTCTGGAGCGAAGGAGGCTAAGGGGTGACTATAAAGAATTTATAAAATTATAAAGGGCAAAGATGATCATTATCAGGCTGTGAGCATCTCCTCCATGATTCTCCTTATCACAAGGCTGCATCCACAGGCTCCTACTCTACCCCCTGTACTCTCTAATGTGTAATCAGACTCGGCTCTCACTACATCTACATTCACTGATGACCAGATCTCCAATAACAACCAGACAGAGTGCACAAAGGAGTTAGAGAGCCTCGTGGCTTGGTGTTAACAACCTTTCCCCGAATGTAAGCAAGACTGAAGAGTTGGTCTTTGACATCAGGAAGTGGGGCAGAGCAGACGCTCATGGATTACCAGCTGTAAAACAAGCAGAGAGGGGATTATAAGATCATAAAAGGCAGGCATAGATCAAGTGGATAGTCGGAGACTTTTCCCCAGGGCAGACATGTACAAAAACATAATTTTAAACTGAAGGAAAGAATTGGGAATGGGGTAATGTCTTTACACTGACAGTGGTGGGTGCATGGAACACTCTGACAAGGGTTTTGTTGGAGGCAGATTCATTGGGGTCATTTAAGAAACTCTTAGATAAGCACATGGATGACAGAAACATGGAGGGCTGTTTAGGTGGCAAGGATAAGACTTGAGAGGAGGTTAGAAAGTCAGTATAACATTGTGGGCCGAAGAGCCTGTACTGTAAAGTTATATATTCCATGTTCGTGAGAGTGGGATTAGTGTAGAGAGCTGTGAACGGTTTGGGTTAAACGGCGCTGTGACGGCAGGTTGTCACACTGCTAGAGGCAACATCTGTTATGTTCTGTAACTTCAGAACTAGCAGAGAGGAAAACACGGAGCCCAGAGATACTCACGTACTTTAGTTTTACTTTCATGAGGCGCTCACACATGACCTGGTGGCATAATAACGTATGCCATTCACATACATTTACAGTTATGTAAACAAAGAATGCTTAATCAAACAATATATTTGCATTAGTACTCAAATATTACTGAAATATTAAAGACACTACAGCATCCTTCAAGAGAGCTGTTCTCTCAACTGAAACACAAAAGATCCCCAACTATGTGAACCAGAGCTGGAGATCTATTCCCAAGGTCCCAAATAACATTTGCTCTCCAGTCAACATTACAGATCCTTTCATGGTCACGTTATTGTTTGCGGGAGGCTGTCAACAGCTGGAGGATCTCAACAGCTCGGGCAGTGTCTGTGCAGGGAAATTCGGGGAGACCCTCTCTCACTGTTATCCCTCTGTGACCCTCCCAGCCCACCACCTTCTCATCCTGGCCACTTCCATTCCAGTCCTGATGAGGGTCTCGGCCCGAAACGGCGACAGTTTATTCCCCTCCATAGAGTCTCCGATTTGCTGTTAATATATTTCCTCTGACATTACAATAATCAACCATAAAGCATCAAGGAAGCTGGAAAAGTGGCAGATGCCTTTTAAATGCAAATTAAATGAAAATTAGGAGAGGTAGTCAGCCCTAGGTCGCAGGAGATGGGTAACAGGGTGACCATCAGGAGATGCACGGGAAACAGGAATCCAGTGTCGAGCCATTCCCCTCAATAATAAGTATACCACTTTGGATACTGTTGAGGGGGACAACATACCAGTGGGGAGGACACATGTCTCTGGCAATGAGTCTGGCGCTGTGGCTCAGAAGAGGAGGGAGGTGAAGAGGACTGATAGGCGATTCCATAGTTAGAGGAATGGATATGAGATTCTGTGGATGCAATAGAGGCCCCCGGATTGTATGTTGCCTCCCACGTGCCAGGGTTAGGTATTTTCGGATCGGGTCCACAGCATTCGAAACGGGGAGGGTGAGCAGCCAGAAGTCGAGGTGTATATTGGCACCAATAACATGAGTAGTAAAGGCGAGGAGGTCCTGAAGAGAGATTTTAGAGCCTGGTAGAAAGCTGAAAAACAGAACCTCCAGGGTAGTAAACTCTGGATTGCTATCTGTTCTGTGCACCAGCGCGGGTAAGAATAGGATGATTTGGCATATGAATGTGTGGCTGCGGAACTGATGCAGAGGGCAAGAGTTCGGGTTTCTGGGTCACTTGGGATCTCTTCTGGGGAAGGAATGACTGTACACAAGGGACACGTTATACCTGAACCCAAGGGTGAACACTATCCTTGCGGGCAGGTTTGCTGGAGCTGTTCGAGAGGGTTTAAACTGATTTGGCAGGGGGATATGAACCGTAGTGACAGTACTGAGGATGGGATAGTCAGTTTACAGACAGGTCAAAATTGCAGTCGAAGGGATGAGTTGCAATGTAAAAGGGAACAAAATTGCAAAGGGTGATGAATACAGAATGAATGTGTGATATTTGAAAGCACACAGTATACGGAAGGAAGTAGATGAACTTATAGCACAGTTACACATATGTAGGTATGACGTTGTGGGCAGCACTGAATCATGGCTGATTAAAGATTATAGTTTGGAGCTTAATGTCCAAGAGTACCCATTGTATTTAAAGGACAGGCAGGTAGGCAGAGGGGGTGGGGTGTCTCTGTTGGTGAAAAATACAACTCAATCCTTAGAAAGAGGTGACATAAGGATTGGAAAATTCAGAATCAATGTGAGTAAAGTTAAGAAACTGCAAGGGTAAAAATATCCTGATGGAAGTTATATGTAGACCCCTGAATAGTAGTAAAGACACGGTCTACAAGTTACAATGGGAGATAGAAAATGCATAAATGCATGTCAAATGGGCAACGTTATGATAGTCATGGGCAATCTCTCTATGCAAGTAGTTTGGAAAAATCAGTTTGGTGCTGGATCCCAAGAGGGGGAATTTGTAGAATACCCTATGAGATGGCAATTTGGAGCAGCTTCTGGTTGAGCCTACTAGGGGATCAGATATTCTGGATTGGGTGCTGTGCAATGAACTGGAATTGATTAGAGAGCTCAAGGTAAAGGAAACTTTAAGTGCCACTGATTATAATATGATAGAATTCACCCTACAGTTTGAGAATAAAAAGCTGAAGTCAGATGTATCAGTATTATAGTGGAGTAAAATGAATTACAGAGGCATGAGAGTGGAGCTGGCCAAAATTGATTGGAAGGGAACACTAGCAGGGATGATGGCAGAGCAGCAATGGCCGGAGTTTCTGGGAGCAATTCGGAAAGTGCAGGATAGATGCATCCCAAAGAAGCAGAAGTATTCTAAAGGCGGGATGACACAACTGTGGCTAGCAAGGCAAGTCAAAGCCAACATAAAATCCAAAGAAAAGGCAAAAAATAGTGGATATTTTAGGCTAGGGAAGCTATAAAAAGCAACAAAAGGCAAATAAAAAAGTCAAAAAGAAGGGAAAGATGGAATGTGAAGGTAAGCTAGCCAATAATATTAAAGAGGATACCAAAATATTCTTTAGATACATACAATGTAAAAAAAGAGGCATGCGTAGTTATCAGGCCACTAGAAAATGATTCTGTGGAGGTAGTAATGGGGGACAACAAAATGGTGGACAAACTGAGTTTTGCATCAGACTTCACTGTGGAAAACATTAGCAGTATGCCCTAGGTTCAAGAATGTCAGGGAGCAGCAGTGAATGACATTGCCATTACTAGGGAGAAGGTGCTTTGGAAACTGAAAGGTCTGAAAGCAGACAGACAGCCTGGACCAGATGGTCTACACCCTAGGGTTCCGAAAGACGTGACTGAAGAGATTGCGAAGGCATTTGTGTTGATCTTTCAAGAATCAGTTGATTTTGGCATGGTTCCGGAGGACTGGAAATTTGAAAATGTCGCTCAGCTCTTCAAGAAGAGAGGTCGAAGACAGGAAATTAGAGGCCCTACTTTCATGGTTGGGAAGATGTTGGAGTCAGTTGTTAAGGATGAGGTCTCAGGGTACTTGGACTTGCATGATAAAATAGACCATAGTCAGCTTGGTTTCCTCAAGGGAAGATTGTGCCTGACCAATTGGTTGGAATTCTTTGAAGAAATAACAAGCAGGATAGATAAAGGAGATCCAGCAGATGTTGTACCCTTGAATTTTCAGAGGGCCTTTGACAAGGTACCACACACAAGGCTGCTTAACAAATTAAGGTGTTACAGGAAAGATGCTAGCATGGATAAAGCAATGGCTGATCAGCAGGAGGCAAAGAGTGGGACTAAGGAGAGCCTTTTCTAGTTGCCCGCCAGTGACTAGTGCTGTTCCACAGGGGTCTTGTTAGGACCGATTCTTTTTACATTATATGAGGGGTGATTGATAATTTTGTGGCCTAGGGTAGGAGTCAATTTTTAAAAACCTAGCACATTTATTTTTCAACATAGTCCCCTCCTACA
Source organism: Hemitrygon akajei (assembly GCF_048418815.1). Taxonomy (NCBI): domain Eukaryota; kingdom Metazoa; phylum Chordata; class Chondrichthyes; order Myliobatiformes; family Dasyatidae; genus Hemitrygon; species Hemitrygon akajei. The sequence goes on along the minus strand of NC_133148.1, from coordinate 20,776,973 downwards.
TTTATACACTTAGTCTAGCGGTCATGGAACATACAGATCTTGGACCTCCAGAAAGTGTCGACAGCAGGGGTGATTGATAAGTTTGTGGCCTAAGGTAGAAGGAGATGTTATTAATTTCAAACTTTCTTTATATATATATCTATCTATAAAGGCACAAGTGAGGCCTCACTTGGAGTATTATGAGCAGTTTTGTGCCCTTACCGAAGGAAGTATATGCTGAAATTGAAGAGGGTTCAAAGGGGATTCATGAAAATTATACTGGGATTGAAAGGCTTATCATATGAGGAGCATTTGATGGCTTTGGGCCTCTACTCAATGAAATTCAGAAGAATGGGGGAGACCTCATTGAAACCTATTGAATGTTGAAAGACTTATATAGGACAGAGAGTGGTGAATCTGTGGAATTCATGGAGGCCAAGTCATTGGGTATATTTAAGGCAAAGGTTGAAAAGATTCCTCAATAGTCAGGGCATGAGGGGATACGGAGAGAAGGCCAGATATTGGGGCTGAGATGGAAATTGATCAGCCATGATGAAATGGTGGGGCAGACTCAATGGGCCGAATGGCCTAAATCTGCTCCTATACCTTAATGGTCCTCAGGTCCAAAACGCAGTTTCCAAGGTTGTCCTGGAGCCTAGAGCGCATGCGCACGACATCGGACGTGACGCCACCGATCGTACAGATAGATTCTGTCAGGAGTTCGGCGACAGCTCGGAGTCAGGCGGCGTTTAATCAACATCAAGGAGCAGGCCCCGACGAGGAAAAACCGGGTATGGACGCTACAAGCATCGGCAGCCGCCGCGCTAATGATTAACGGTCCCCACCCCCGTTCCTCACCGCCCGTCCTGTGGCTCTTCGCCCCGAGCCGTCACCGGCGGCCTGAAATGTACGTGGCAGCGCAGGCGTATTGATGGGGTAGAGCGCTGGCTTGTGTCCATTGCATTTTGGGTAACGAGACGGCCATTGATCTCACAGCGTGCGTTCCAGAGGCAGACCCCGCCGAGTTCTCAATACTCCAATCTGGGCATGCACTGGCTGGAGCTGGAACTCAGACGGAATAAAAAGGAACGGAGTTACACTCCCAGTTAATAAATAAAAAAAAGATTCTAATCTAACTTCAGTTATAACAGGTGGTGCAAGAACAATTACCTTTTTTTCGTTTCGTAGATAAATGGACCACTGTAAGTTACCCCAAGTGAGTAGGTGAGGAATTGATATAACTCTGGGAAAATAAGACAGAAACAGTGTTGATGTAGTACATATATAATTGGCATGTACTTGGTGAAAGGGCCTTTCTCTGTGTTCTTTCTGTCTATGACTCTCACAGATTTATGATGAGAAAATTACAATGAGCTGCTACAGAATGGACACAACAAGTCCCTTCACTAGAGGTGAGAATAGGGCAAATGAAATATCACATGGAGAAGTCTGACACTGGCTTTAAGTGAACTCATCCAATTCAGTGAAATAAATAGAGCAGCGGATTACTTTGTAAATGACTACAGGTTCAGAAGTGAGGGTGTTCAGAGAGACCTGGGAGTTTTGTACATTAGTCACTGAAAGTGAGTGTGCATGTACAGCAAACAGTTAAGTTGACAGAAGTTATTTCAAAAATATTTAAATATAAATATATAATAGTGCATTTACATTCAGTAGCCACTTTATTAGATACAGGAGGTATGTTCATGGTCTTCTGCTGCTGTAGAGCATCCACTTCAAGGTTTGATGTGCTATGCATTCAGAGATGCCCTTCTGCACATCCCTGTTGTAACGCTCGATTAGTTAAGTTACTGTCACCTTCCTGTCAGCTTGAACCCAACTGGCCATTCTCCTCTGACCTCCCATTAACAAGAATGCTGTGAAGATACATTGAACGGAGAGGTCAGAGGCAAAGGGATGAATATCACACTGTAACTTCTTACATTTCTCTCCCAATCTTGTCTAAAATCAGCCCATCGATTGGAACATTTCGATTCACTCTCACTGACTGCTGCAGTCACTCCAGATAATCATGATTCCCGTGGTATTACAGTTGTATTACAATCTCACGGATCCCTCGATGTCCTTCCTGATGGACCAGCTGAGACCCATCAATGATTTGGAAGGATTTCAGAATCAGGTTTATCTTCACTGAAATTTTATTGTTTTGTGGCAGAAGTACAGTGCAATATGTAAAAAAAATAAATTAGTGTCACAGAAGAGAGCAAAAATAGTGAGGAAGTGTTCATGGGTTCATTGTCCATTCAGAAATCTGATGGTGGAGGAGAAGAAGCTGTTTTTAAGTGTGAGTCGTCTGATTTCTGTACCTCCTCCCTGATCATGCCAGTGAGAAGAAGGCATGTCCTGAGTGTTGGGGGACCTTAATGATGGATGCTTCCTTTTTGAGGCATCACCTTTTGAAGGCGTCCTCGATGCTGGGAAGGCAGGTTCCCGTGACGGAGCTGGCTAAGTTTACAGCCCTCTGCAGCTCTTTCCTAACCTGTGTAGTGGCCCCTCCATTCCAGACGGTGACACAACCAGTTAGAATGCACGGTCAATCTGTAAAATTTCAACAGGTACATTTAATGTCAGAGAAATGTATACAATATACATCCTGAAATTCTTTTTCTTCGCAAACATCCATGAAAACAGAGGAGTGCTCCAAAGAATGAATGACAGTTAAATGTTAGAACCCGAAAGCCCCCCCCCAACCCCCTTCCACACACAAGCAGCAGCAAAGCAATGACACCCCCCCAGCAAAGAAACATTGGGACCCCCCGCCCCACCGAGCACTCAGGTGCGCAGCAAAGCATCCGTTGGCTAGAGTCTTGGGTGAGACATCAAATCTCAGACTCCTAATGAAATATAGCCACTGACTGTCTTTCCCTCATGTCTCTGCTACAGTAGTGTGTCAGCTGTGGTGCGGGCTGCCTCACTCTTACCTGTGGAACAGAAGGAAAGGGCTTACTTCAATGCTCCAAGTCAAACATGGTACCCCTGCCATCATAGTATGACAGGGCACTGAAATGTTCTCTTAAATGTTACAATTACAGTGTCATAGTCAGAGAGCTACCAACTGAGTCACAGCCGACCCAGGAGATTAAAGTGATCTGTTCTGTCGCTACCCTGTACTTATTGATGATTTTTGTATCTTTTTACAGGACATCAAAGGTGGAGGAATTGCGACTGGGTATCTCAGACGGAATATCACATCCGATCCACACCCCACTCAGCTCCCCAGCACCTGAATATCATCGGCCTGTGAACGTGGAGGGAGAGACGCTGGTTTGTTTCACTTCAGACCCCAGGCAGTGAGGGCTGTTGCAGGCACCGACCGTGACACAGCTGGGGAGAAGACACGCTGTCTACAGCGGGGAGGGGAGAATCTACTGATGTGTGAGGTCAGGAACCAATCTGCAGAGAAGCCGAGTAACTTCTTCCAGCCCGTGAAGGAGCGGGCAGTGATCACTCCAGTGCGGATTGGGAAAGGAACAGCCACTGCAACGAGAGACCGTGTGTGACACGTTGGGGGAGGTGAGCTCACCTGATCTGTGACTGGAAACGTGTTCACCACATCCTTGTTTTTGCACCAGTGAAACATTCATTCTTTTGACTGGGATAAGCTTGATCCATTTCCCTGAGAATATTCAAATCTTCTTTCCCTTGTTTCCATTTAAGGAAAGTAATTAATTCGGTCATCTTTTTACTGACTGATCACTGAGGTCCTAGGGAAACATTGACACCCTGCCTCGGGTGCATGTAGGGACTCAGTCATAATGGGACATTGGCAAATTCATACTGGCGAGAGGCCATTCATCTGCTGTGCATGCAGGAAAGAATTCACTCCCTCATCCTATTTGGTGACACACTGCTGAGTTCGTGTTGAGGAGAGGCCGTTCTTCTGCTGATGTTGTGGGAGAGGATTCATTTGACCATCCGACCACAGGAAGGAACTGATGAAACGGCAGCGAGTTCCCGCTGGGGAGAGGCTATTCACGTGCTCTCACTGCGGGAAGAGTTTCAGCAATTCCTTCAACCTGCAGAGGCACCAGCGAGTCCACACTGGGGAGCGGCCGTTCATCTGCCATCAGTGTGGCGAGGCATTCACTCAGTCAACCCACCTACTGGTACACCAGCGAGTTCACACCAGGGAGAGACTGTTCACCTGCGCTGAGTGCGGGAAGGGATTTGCTCAGTCATCCAGCCTACTGATACACCAGCAAATTCACACTCGGGAGAGACTGTTCACCTGCTTTGAGTGCGGGAAGGGATTCACCCAGTCTTCCAAACTGCTGGCTCACCAGCGGGTTCACACCGGGGAGAGGCCATTCATCTGCTCTGAGTGTGGGAAGGGGTTCACTCAGTCGTCCCACCTCCTGACACATCTGCGAATACACACAGGGGAGAGGCCATTCACCTGCTCTGAGTGTGGGAGGGGATTCAGCCGTTCGTCCAGTCTGCAGACCCACCGACGAGTGCACACCGGGGAGAAACCATTCACCTGCTTTGATTGTGGGAAAGCATTCACTCGGATGGCCAACCTGTTGGTACACCAGCAGATTCATACTGGAGAGAGGCTGCTGTTCATCTGCTCGGAGTGTGGGAAGGGGTTCAGCCGGACCTCAAACCTCCAGATACACCAGAAGATTCACAGCGGGGAGAGGCCATTCACCTGCTCCGAGTGCGGGAAGGGATTCATCCGGTCGTCTGACCTTCTTACGCACCAACGGATTCACACCGGGGAGAGACCGTACACCTGCTCTGACTGCGGTAAAGGCTTCACTCGTTCAACTGATCTGCTGATGCACCAGCGAGTTCACACTGGAGAGAAGCCATTCACCTGCCCTGAATGTGGGAAGAACTTTATTCGGTCTTCTCATTTCTGGAGGCACCGACGAGCTCACACTGAAGAGAAGGTTTAAATGTGCGGTACATACGCGGGGCATTTAAACACAGGAGCTGCTGAGCCAGCGGTGAGTTCACAAATGACTGCAGGAACTGATTCTGCAGTTATTGCTGCTGTTGATCACATCCAGGTTTGGACCCTGGTCACTGGACACATTTGGGTTGTTTCCCCTGGAACTGCAGGTACATTTGTATTCTGCACCGATTATAAATAAATCTGTTCTGTGTGAATGAACTGGGCTTGAGGAGGATGTGGAGAGACTTCGAGGGGATGTGGACAAGCTGAAGGGACGGGCAAACACACAGCAGATGGAGTCAAGTGTTGAAAATAGGAGATCATCAACCTAAGTGGGAACTCATGATGTCAAGTTGATCGTCAGATGGTCGACGGCAGGAAAATGGGGTCGTATCACCGTCAGTCATGACCTTGCTAACTGACGGGGCAGAGAGAGGGGCCAAGTGGCCCTTACCTGTGGTATGATGCTCACACAAAGCGGGGCACAACACACTGAGGGTCCAACAGCATCTGTGGAGGCTGGACCAGATGGACTACATCCCAGAGCCCTGAGAGAGGTTGCTGAAGGGAGAACAGACGCATTGGTCATGATCTTTCAAGAATCACTTGATCCTGGCATGGTCCCAGAGGACTGGAAGATTGCAAATGTCACTCTACTCTTTAAGAAGGGAGGAAGGCAAAAGAAAGGAAACTGTAGGCCAGTTAGCCGAACTTCAGTGGTTGGGAAGATATTAAAGAAGAGGCGGTGGTTATCATCTACTTGGATTTTCAGAAGGCATTTGATAAGGTGCCACACATGAGGCTGCTTAACAAGATAAAATCCTATTGCATTACAGAAAAGACATCGGCATGGATAGAGGAATGGCTGACGGGCAGGATAGTGAGTGAGAATAAATGGGACCTTTTCTGGTTGGTTGCCAGTATTCCTCAGGGGTCAGTAGTTGACCAGCACTTTTCACATTGCTTGTCAATGATTCGGCAATTGATGGCTTTGTGGCTAAGTTTGTGGGTGATATGAAGATAGGTGGAGGGGTGGGTAGGGCTGAGGAAGCAACACGATTGTAGCATGACATAGACAAATTGGAAGAATGGGCAAAATAGTGGTAGATGGAATACAGTGTTGGGAGATGTATGATAATGCATGTTAGTAAAAGGAACAGAAGTGCAGACAATTATCTAAAAGGAGAGAAAATGAAACATGCGAATGGGGTTTTGCATGGCAGAAAGTATGAGTTAATGGTCTGGGTTTCCTGACACAGGATCTCGACTAGAAACGTCAACTTGTACCTTTATCAGCCACAGGCACTGGTCAACCCGCTGAGCTCTATCAGCATCCTGTTTTGTGGTCCCAGAGTCCAGAATCTGGTTTGCCTGGGAAATGGGCCAAGAACTGCAAGGTGTTGCATTTTGGGAAGATGGCCCTTGCACCGTGAATTGCAGTGTCCTGGGGAGCGCTGGAGAACTCAGAGGCGGAGTTCCTTGAAAAGGGCGACGTGGTGAAGTCGTTTGGCTCCCTTACCCTCATTAGTCGGGGGTCTGAGTGCAAGCGTCAGCACGTCGTGTTGACTGTGGAAGATGTCGGTGAGACCGCACTTGGAGTTTATGTGAGTTTCTGGTCACTTATCAATGGGAAGGATAACATTAAAAAGGCAAAGTTGCAAAATCGGTTCTCAGGAAGGATCCCAGGACTGGAAGGCTTGAGTTATAAAGAGAGACTGGAGGGAACATAGAACACGACAGTACAGTGTCGGCCCTTTGTTCCGACCTTTTTACTGACCCGAAGATCAATCTAACCCTTCCCGGCTACATAGGCCTCCATTTTTCTATCATCCATGTGTCTATCTCAGAGTTTCTTAAATGCCCCTAATCTGTCTGCTTCCACCCACTCGGGCAGGCTGTTCCACATACCACCACTTGTGTAAAAAAAAACATTTTCCTCTGCTGGTTATACCCCTCTGGAGCATAGTAGGTTGAGTCGTTACCTTACAGAGGTTTATAAAGTGACGAAGGGCATCGATGAGGTGGATAATCACAGCCGTTTCTCAGGGTAGGGGAGTGTCAAACTAGAGGGCATCTGTTTCAGGTGAGAGAGAGAGAGAAAGATTTAACTAGCTCCTTAGGGGCAGGTTTTTCAAACAGAGGGTGATGGGTGCCCATCACACAATTCTAGAGGGAGTGGTAGAGGCTCAGTTACAGTGTCTGGAAGACATTTGGACAGTTTCAGGGACAGGAAAGGTTCAGAAGGATCAGGGTCAAATGCTGATAAATTGGACGAGTTCAGGTCACAACTCGGTCAGTCTGAACCAGTTGGACTGAAGGACCTGTTTCTGTGCCTTATAGCTCAGACTGCCTGCCATCCCTCATGTCTTCACAGAAATAGGTAGATCGATATTGATCCCAAAGGAAATTACACCGTCACAGTGGTATGACAAGTGCTACAAAGATTAGAAGTAAAAAATTTTTAAAAATGTTTCCTTAAAAATAAGATGTACAAGATTTCCAAGTTACAATGATAAGATGGTAGTGCAAGAATTACCATAACATTATACAGTAAAACATGCCCATTCACACCGTCCGGATAAGAAGTGATGGCAATAACGCACAGGGTGTCGGCAGTAGCAGAGTGGGGTAAACAGAAGTCAACAGACGTTCTAACAGGAGGGGGTCATCAGTTCCCAGATTGATTAATTATGCAACTTAATGGCCAAGGGTAAGAATGACGTTTTATATCGCTCTTTGGAGCAGCGCAGTTGTCTTAGTCTGTTACTAAAGTGCTCCTCTGTGCAGACAAGGTGGCATGCAGAGGGTGAGAAACATTGTCCACAATTGCCAGGATTTTCCAGAATGTCCAGTTTGACTTGTCTATCTTCTCTAATCAGCTTATTGAGCTTGCTGGCATCACCCATGTGAAGGCCATTTCCCCAGCACACCACCGCATAGAACGTTGTATTGGTGACCTCAGTCTCCTCAGGAAGTAGAGGTGACTCTGGCCCTTCTTGTACACAGCATCTATATTGGTGCTGCACTCAAGCCTGTCATCCAGGTGCACCCCCAGGTACCTGTAGGTCCTCACCACATCCACGTCCTCACCACCAATAATAACAGGGAGCAGTGCAGGATGTGTCTTCCTAAAGTCCATCACCACCTCCTTTACTGATGTTGAGCTGCGGATGATTCAGCTTGCACCGTTCGACAAAGTCCTCCACCAGGGCCCTGTGTTCATCCTCCCGTCCTCCCTTTATACACCCGACTATTGCTGAGTCATCAGAGAATTTCTGCAAATCACACAACTCAATGTTGTATCTAAGGTCCAAGGTACACAGGGTAAACAGGGAGCCAATACAGCCCCCTGTGGGGCCTCATTACTACTTATAGCCATGTCTGACACACAGCTCTGAAGCCACATGAACTGTGGTCAGCCAGTCAGGTAGTCCATTATCCAGGACAATAGAAGTGCCAACCTGCATTGAATGGAGCTTCCCCCAGCAATGAGGGCAGTGTGGTATTGAGGGCTCTTCACAGATCTATCGCATGTACACGAAAGCGTACGGTGAATGCATCTTTTGCATGAGCTGCAGGCTCACATGTTCCAGTGCCAACACAGTGCGCCCACGTTCCTCAGCAGAACGACACTGTACACAACAAAAGAACAGCAGCAAAATTCCCCCTTTCCTCTCTCCCAGGAACATACACAGTCCTCTAACCCTGGGATAGGCCTCCAGCCCCCAGTGGACTCGCAGTTGGGTTCACAGACATTGGACCTTCAACTTCCCCAGCGGCCTTGCAAAACGTACAAGTTACTTCCCTCATAAAAGTGATACTTTGGTGTGGGTTGTAAATCCTTGGGAAGGAAACAGTTCCCCATCCCAGGTGGAAGCGTGAATCAGGATGGGCGGGACTTCACCTGGTCTGTGAATCAGGATGGGCGGGACTTCACCTGGTCGTGGTGAAAGCATCATCTCCTTCCTCTAATGATCTGGTACACCAGCACATCCTCACTGGAGACAGGCCTGTTTCACTGCAGTCAGGGACATGGAGGACATTCGTCTGCTTCAAGTGTGGGAAAGAATTCAGTCAATCATCTAGTTCCTCACCCACCAAATAAATCACAATGGGGCCCAACAATTCGTTCACTCTGAGTCCTCGGAGCAGATGGTAGGAAATCCACTCATCTGTCCAATCAGGTGTCATGCCGGGGGAGAGTATTGAATTATGTTCTGTATAGAATATTTAAATATGAAATGTACTTAAGTTGACTTGCATTTAAAAATCTTCACTAAATTGGCATGGTAGTGTAACGGTATTGCAGTGTCAGCGGCCCAGGTTCACCTCTGCCACTGTTGGAGTGGTCATTGTCAGCGCATGCCAGTGATAGAGTGGGAAGGCTTTGGCGTGAACAGGCAGAGGCACAGGCAAGAGGAAGTAAGCTTTTCGTAGCAGAGAGTAGTCAGGATGGAATGCTCCTCTTGTCAGCTGGAGGTCTGTAATCTGTGCTGGGACCTCTGCAGTTTGCGGAGTATATAAATGACCTGGATGAACGAGTACATGGGTGGGTAAGTGAGTTTGCGGATGATACCAAGATTGCTGGAGTTGTGGACAGTGTAGAAGACTGGCAAAGAATACAATGTGATATAGATCAGCTGCAGATATGGGCAGAGAGATGGCAGATGGAGTTTAACGCAGATACGTGTGAGGTGTTGCACTTTGGGTGGGCAAATGCGAGGAGACAGTACACTGTTAAGGGAAAGAGCCTTAACAGTGTTCCTGAGCAGAAAGATTTTGGGATCCAAGTTCATAGCTCCTTGGAACTGACTACCCAGGTTAATAGGTGTTTAAGAAGGCTTATGGAATGCTTGCTTTCATTAGCTGAGGCACTGAGTTCAAAAGTCAAGAAGTAATGTTGCAACTTTATAAAACTCTGAAATATTGCATGCAGTTCTGGTCGCCCCACTGTAGGAAGGATGTTGAGGCTTTGGAGAGGGTGCAGAAGAGGTTCACCAGGATGTCGCCTGGTTTAGAGGGAATGTGCTATCATTAGAAGCTTGATAAACTTGGGTTGTTTTCTCTGGAGCAGTGAAGGCCGAGGGGAGATCTAATAGATGTTTATATAAGATTGTGAAAGGCATAAATAGAGTAGACAGGTAGTATCTGTTTTCAGGGTGTAAATGTCAAATACTAGAGGGCATGCATGAAAGGGGGGAAGTTTTTTTACTCAGATTGGTGGATGCCTGGAATGTGCTACCTGGGGTGGTGGTAGAGGCAAATCCATTGGAGGCTTTTAAGAGATGTTCAGGTAGGCACACGGATATAAGGAAGATGGAGGAATGTGGACGTGGTGTAGGTAGGAGGGGTCAGTGTTTGAGAGCTTTTGATTTGCTTTGTAGCTGGTTTGGCACAACACTGTGGGGCAAATGGCCTGTTTCTGTGCTGTACTGTTCTATGTCTTCTCCCCGCCGACCACATGTGTTTCCTCCAGGTGCTCTGGTTTCCTCCCACATTTCAAAGACGCATGGGTTAGTAGGTTAATTGGTCACATGGGTGTAACCAGGTGACATGGGCTCATTGAGCTGGAAGGACCTGTTACCATGCTTTATCTCTAAATAAATATAAACAAAAATAAACTTTGATTGTAGTTGGTGTGTGAACCAGTAAGTGTCTTGGTAAATTAAGCGCTTTTTGACATGAAGCCATAAAGCTTCTAATTTTAACGTTGGTTGCTTTATTGGTCTCCCTCAGATCCAAGTGCAACCCGTCCCTTTTGTACAGGTCACACCTGCCCCAGAAGAGGTCCCAATTATCCAGAAATCTGAATCCCTGCCCCCTGCTCCAAATCTTCAGCCACACATTTCTCTGCCCCCTCATTCTGTTCCGATTCTCACTGTCACAGGGCACTGGCAGCAATCCCGAGATTATTACCCTTGAGGTCCTGTTTCTCAACTTCCTTCCTATTTCCCTGTATTCTGTTTTCAGGACTTCCTCCCTTTTCTACCTATGTCGTTGGTACCGATATGTACCACAGCTTCTGGCTGCTCAGCTTCCCATTTCAGGGTGTTGTGAATGCATTCAGAAACATCGCTAGACCCTGGCACCTAGGAGGCTTTGATTGGGTTTGCAAGCACAAGGCCAGTTAACCATGTCAATTCAGAGAGCGTGTGTGGCTTGAGGTCAAAGAGCAGAAGCTTTAATAAGTGAGGCTGAGTGATAATGAAGCTTAGTAAATCTAGGAAAGATCTCTCCTTTTCCTTCAGCCCAGTATTTAGTTCAGAGGTAGAAAGGATTAAGGATCAACTTTATTCACCAAGTACATCTACATGTATAGGGAATTTGCTGTGGCGTGCTGGTCAGGCTGCAATATGCAAAAAAAAAAATCAATAATTATAAAGATTATATAAAAGTAAAGTTAGAGGTTAAATTATGAATATGGAATAAAATGTACATAAATTCATCGTGTATTTACAATGTAGACATGTTTATAAAAACTGTTTTAATGTGTTTACAGTGCAGGGAAGTGACTGAGGTAATAGATGGGGGGTGGGATAACTAGAATGTTGATCAGATTAACTGCCTGGGGAAAGTAATTTTTCAGCTGGCTTGAAGTTTTTGTTTTAATAACCTTATAATACTTTCCAGATGGAAGTTTTTGGGAAAGGCAGTTTTCAGGATGGGTAGTGTCCACAATGATTCGTCTTGCTGCTTCTTCGTCCTGGACTCACACAAGCCCTGCGGTGATTGCAGTCATCACCTCTTCTGCTGACATGACTATTCGCTGTCGTTTTCGTATATCGTTAGGGGGTTGCTTCAACAAACCAGAGTGCAGTGGCTGATGAGAGGATGCTCTCTATGATGCCAGTGTGGAATTACACCAGAATGTTCTGGGGGAGATGGAGTCTTACCAACTGCCACAAGAAGAACACCCTCTGCTGAGCCAGTGGAGAGGTTATAGTAGTAACGTACAGGTGAGCTGTGCCCTGCTCCCATCTGATACAGTCCCTTGTGTACACACTGACCAAGTCCTGCTCACAGATGCAGTGAATACAATCTAATCTCAGATGGGCCAATCTCCTCCCCCATCTCCTGTTCACACCCCACATCCATGATCCTGGGCAGATTCCCTTTCCCTGCTGTTATTCCTGGTCTGTGTTGGTCTCTATCCGGTTTCTGCCCCTGTTCCATTCAGTAATACAGAGAATGTGCAGTCAGAGACGGGACAATCCACCAGCTAGAGCCACACTGGGACATCCTCAGCAATGGGTCCTCTCCCTGCTCTCAGACTTCACACCAACCAGAGGAGATTTCTCCATTTCATATCTTTGTATTGCAGTGACCCACTGGTGTGTAAACACAACCCTTCTCTGGCCCCGTGGCTCAGAAGGGTTGGGAACTGAAGAGGACAGCAGCAGTAATAGGGGACTCTGTAGTTAGGGGGACCGATAGGTGATTCTGTGGATGCAAAGAAAGAATCACTATCGGCAGTTTGTCTCCCAGCTGCCAGAGCCGGCGATGTTTCTGAGAGCGTCCACAATATCCTGAAAAGGAGGGTGAGCAGCCAGAAGCCGTGGTACATACTGGTTCCAATGACATGGGTAGAGAAAGGGAGTGTGTCCTGAAAACAGAATACAGGGATTTAGGGAGCAAGCTGAGAAACGGGGCCTCAAAGGTAGAAATCCTGGGATTGCTGTCTGTGCCGTGTGACAGTGAGAATAGGAATAGACTGAAGTGGCGGAGTAATGCATGGCTGAAGAATTAGAGCAGGGGGCAAGGATTCAGATTTCTGGATAATTGGGACCTCTTCTGTGGCAGGTGTCATCTGAACAAAATGGATGGGTTGTACTTGAATCTGAGGGGGACCAATATTCTTGTGGGCAGGTTTACTCGAGCTGGTGGGAGTGGTTTAAACTGATATGGCAGGGGGATGGGAACCAGTACGATAGAGCTGAGGGTGAGCCGGCAGGTTCACAAGTAGATGGTGGATGTAACATGAATGTAAGGAAAGACAAGCCAATGACTGGGTACAAATGCAGGCAACAAAGAGTTAAATTGTAACACAGAGGCAAAATTCAAAAGGGCGAAGTATGCAGGTGTGAATGCGATTAGCATTCGGAATAAGGTGGCTGAACTTGCGGCGCAATTGCAGATTGGTCGGTATGACGTTGTGGGCATCACTGAATCGTGGCTGAAAGAAGGCCAGAGTTGGGAGCTTAACATTAAAGGATGTGCTTTGTATTCAAAGGACAGGCAGGAAGGCACATCCTTAGAAAGAGGTAACATAGTGTCAGAGAATGTTGAATCTTTGTGGGTGGAGTTAAGAAACTGCAAGGGGAAAAAAAACCATTATGGGACTCATATAGGCCTTCAAATAGTAGCCAAGATGTGGGGTTGAGATTGCAGTGGGAGCTGGAAAGGGCTTGTAATAAGGGCAGTGTCACAATTGTAATGGGGGACTTCAATATGCAAGGGGATTGGGAAAGTCAAGTTGGCGTCAGATTGCAAGAGCGGGAATTTGTTGAATGCTTGTGAAATGGCTTTCTAGAGCAGCTTGTGCTTGAGCCTACTCGGGGTAAGTCTATCTTAGACTGGGTGCTCTGTAATAACCTATTAGGGAATTATTATAACTTATAAGTTAAAATAATAATAACTATTATAACTTATTAGGGAGTTTAATATAAAGGAACCCATAGGTGACAGTGATCATAATATGATTGAATTCATACTGCTGTTTGAGAGGGATATGCATAAGTTACATGTATCAGTATCGCAATGAATAAAGGGAATTACAGAGGCGTGAGAGAGGAGCTCGGCCAGGTGGACTGGAGGAGGATACTGGCAGGGATGACAACAGAACTGAGATGGCTGAGGTTTCTGGGAATAGTTCACAAGGTGCAGAATAGATATGTCCCACATAAGAAGTTGTTTTCAAATGCCAGGGGTAGGCAAATGGGTTAACAAGGGAAGTTGGATAGAGGAATGGCTGACGGGCAGGATAGTGAGTGAGAATAAATGGGACCTTTTCTGGTTGGTTGCCAGTATTCCTCAGGGGTCAGTAGTTGACCAGCACTTTTCACATTGCTTGTGAATGATTTGGCAATTGATGGCTTTGTGGCAAAGTTTGTGGGTGATATGAAGATAGGTGGAGGGGTGGGTAGGGCTGAGGAAGCAACACGATTGTAGCATGACATAGACAAATTGGAAGAATGGGCAAAATAGTGGCAAATGGAATACAGTGTTGGGAAATGCATGATAATGCATTTTAGTAAAGGGAACAAAAGCGTGGACTATTATCTGAAAGGAGAGAAAATGAAACATGCAGAGGGTCTTAGAAGTCCTCATGCAAGACTCACAGAAGGAGATATTGCTGAGGCTTTACAAGACACTAGTCAGGCCAAGGTCACACTTGGAGTATTGTCAACAGTTTTGGGCCCCTTATCTCAGAAAGAATGTGTTGTTGGTGAGAATCCAGGGGAGGCTCACGAGGATGATTCCAGGAATGAAGGGGTTAATGTTGTTCTCAGTGTGGTCCCCACTGGGCTGAGCAAGGGCAGCATCCATCACCAAGGACCTTTGCCAGGGTCATGCCCTCTTCTCATTACTGCCATCAGGGAGGAGTTCTAGGAGGATGAAGAGCCACACAATTCTTTAGGAACAGCTTCTCCTCCACCATCAGTTTCCTGAAAGGTCTGTGAACTCATGAACTCGCTATTCTTCTTTTATACTATTGATTTATTTTGTGATTTATGATCATTTTATGTCTTTGCACAGTATAGCTGTCACTAAACAAGTGTCACTTCATATAAGTCGGTGGTAAAAAGTCTGATTCTGATTTTGTAGTGGGGAGACAGTAAGGGTTTGAGAGATAAGAGAGTTTCAAACAGTCCTGATGAAGACACTGCCTGACTTGCTGAGTTCCTCTGGATTGTTATGTGTGTGCTCAGGAATTCCAACCTCTGTAGAATCTCAGCAGAGCAAACCCCAGCTGTGCCGGTGATCAGTGCGATGAGCAGCAGCAATAACTGTGAATCCAGTGTCTTTCTGACATCGCAGAGACAAGGCGTTGAACTATTCCACAGGACACACGTAAACCTTCTCCCCAGTGTGAACTCACTGGTGTCTCAGGAGGGCACCACATTCAAGGTAGGTGAATGGCCTGACCTCACCATCAATGCCCTGGGGTCTCAGGGGAATGGAAGAGTCTGTGAATCCATCCACACACTTGGAGCAGTGATTGTCTGTTCATGGGACAAGATTCATTCAGACAGACAGTCTGTCGAAACACCAACAAATTCACACTGTTGACACACGATTCCCCTGTGTGCGGGAGCACTGGGGGGAGGGGCCCTTCAGAGCTTCACTTGCATGAGAATAGGTTGAAGGGCAACATCATGGGTTGAGGCACCTGTACAGTGCTGGTCTGTTCCACGTTCTATGTTCATACAAGATGCTGGAGGGGCTTGGTGTGGAGGAAATGAACCCTAGAACACTACGGCACAGTACAGGCCCTTCAGCCCTCCATGTTGTGCCGACCCATATAATCCTTTTAAAAAAGTACTAAACCCACACTACCCCATAACCCTCCATTTTTCTTTCATCCATGTGCCTGTCCAAGAGGCTCTTAAATACCCCTAATGTTTTAGCCTCCACCACCATCCCTGGCAAGTCATTCCAGGCACTCACAACCCTCTGTGTAAAAAAAAACTTACCCCTGATGTCTCCCCTAAACTTCCCTCCCTTAATTTTGTACATATGCCCTCTGGTGTTTGCGATTGGTGCCCTGGAAAACAGGTACTGACTATCCACCCTACCTATGCCTCTCATAATCTTGTAGACCTCTATCAAGTCCCCTCTCATTCTTCTATGCTCCAAAGAGAAAAGTCCCAGCTCTGCTAATCTTGCTTCTTATGACTTGTTCTCCAATCCAGGCAACATTCTGGTAAATCTCCTCTGCACCCTCTCCATAGCTTCCACATCCTTCCTGTAATGAGGTGACCAGAATTGAACACAATATTAAGTGCTGTCTCACCAGAGATTTGTAGAGTTGCAACATGACCTCTCTACTCTTGAACTCAATCCCCCTGTTAATGAAGCCTAGCAACCCATAGGCCTTCTTAACTACCCTATCGACCTGTGCAGCGACCTTGAGGGATGTATGGATTTGAACCCCAAGGTCCCTTTGTTCATCCACACTCTTAAGTAACTGACCATTAATTCTGTACTCAGTCTTCTGGTTTGTCCTTCCAAAATGCATCACCTCACACTTGTCCGGATTGAACTCCATCTGCTATTTTTCTGCCCAACTCTGCAGCTTGTCTATATCCTCTTGTAACCTTCGACCACCTACAGCTCCATCCACAACTCTTCCAATCTTCGTGTCATCTGCAAACTTACTCACCCATCCTTCCGCCTCTACATCTAGGTCATTTATAAAAATCACAAGTAGCAGGGGTCCCAGGACAGATCCCTGCGGCACTCCACTAGTCACCGACCTCCAGGCAGAATACTTTCCTTCCACAACTACCCTCTGCTTTCTTCCTTTAAGCCAATTTTTTATCCAAACAGCCAAGGTTCCACTTATCCCATGCCTCATGACTTTCTGGATGAGTCTCTCATGAGGGACCTTGTCAAATGCTTTGCTAAAGTCCATGTAGACCACATCCACTGCCCTACCTTCATCAATTTCTTTTGTTAACTCTTCAAAAAACTCAATCAGGCTCGTGAGACACGATCTTCCCTTCACAAAGCCATGTTGACTATCCATGAGTAGACTGTACTTCTCCAAATGCTTGTAGATCCTATCCTTAAGAATCCTTTCCAGTAGTTTGCATACCACCAACGTAAGACTCACCGGTCTATAGTTCCCAGGTTTCTCCCTATCACCTTTTTTAAACAAGGGAACTACATTTGCCATTCTCCAGTCCTCTGGCACTTCCCCTGTAGCCAAAGAGGATTCAAAGATCATAGCTATTGCTCCTGCGATCTCTTCTCTCAATTCCCACAACAACCTGGGGTGTATCATATCTGGCCCTGGGGATTTATCAATCTTAATGTTTTTAAGAAGATCCAGCACTTCTTCTTCCTTAATCTCCACATTGTCCAGCACAAAGGCCCGCTCAATTTCAACCTCATCCTGATCAAGATCCTTTTCACTTATGAATACTGAAGCAAAGTATTTATTTAGGACCTCCCCAACCTCCTCCGCCTCCAGGTACATGTTGCCCTCTTTATCCTTTAGCGGTCCCACCTTCATTCTCGTCATCCTCCTATTCTTCACATATGCATAGAATGCCTTGGGGTTCTCCTTAATCCTACGTGTCAAGGCCTTCTCATGCACCCTTCGAGCTCTCCTAAGTCCTTTCTTTAGCTCCTTCCTGGCTACCCTGTATTTCTCATAAGCCCCTCCTACTTCCTGCTTCTTATATCTAACATATGCTTCCTTTTTCCTCTTGATAAGTTGCCTCACATATTTCCTCAGCCACAGTTCCCTTTTCCTACCATTTTTTCTTTGCCTCAGTGGGACAAACCTATCCTGAACCCAGCTCAAGTGGTCCCTAAACTTCTCCCACATTACTTCTGTGCTTTCCCCTTTGAACATCTGTTTCCAATTTACTCTCGCTAGTTCCTGCCTCATCCCTTCAAAGTTAGCCCTTCCCCAGTTAAGCACTTTACCATTTTGTCTGATTTTATCCCTTTCCATAGCTATGCTGAAGCTAAGGGAGTTGTGGTCACTCTCACCAAAATGCTCCCCCACCAAGAGGTCTGCCACCTGACCAGGTTCATTACCCAGAACTAGATCCAGTATGGCCTCTCCTCTTGTCAGCCGGTCCACATACTGTGTCAGGAATCCTTCTTGAACACACCTGACAAATTCAGCCCCATCTATCCCCCTTGCACTCAGGAGGTGCCAGTCAATATGAGGGAAGTTGAAATCACCCATAACTACTAACTCGTATTTCCTGCACCATTCTAAAATCTGCCTGCTTATCTGCTCCTCGTTGTCCCGAGGGCTATTTGGGGGCCAATAGACTCCCGGCACAGTGATTGATCCCTTCCTATTTCTGACTTCCACCCAGACCGACTCCGTGGACACTCCTTCTGCAGCGTCCTCCCTTTCTATAGCCGTGATTCTATCCCGGACCAGCAATTCCACTCCCCCCCCCCTCCTTTTTTTTGGACAGTCAACATTTCGGGTTAAGCCCCTTCATCGGTTGGAGGGAGATAGAGGTGAGAGGGGCAGTGATGGAGTAAGAGTTGCCAGTTGGACAAATGAAGAGTGGAAATGGCGATGAAGGCTGGGAGGCTGGAGGGAACAAAAGGTGGCAGATGACGGGATCTGACAGAAAAGGGAGGTGGAGAATGGAATCTAATAAGGGAGAGGGAGTGAGCAGAGAGGGACAATGGGTGCAGGACCATTGTGTGTGCCGAATTGGGATTGAAACAGGGTGATAGGGGCTGGGGCGGGTGCAGAAGGCAGTGGGTAGCTCAGGAGGGTGAAAGGCAAGTTGTGGTGAAGGTACTGTGACCCTGAAACAGTGTTGATTGTGAGTGAGTGGTGAAAACCTGACCAATCAGATTCAATGTGGAAAGTGGGAGGTGCTGGACCTTGGTAAGAGGAACGAACAGCAGGTTTTCTATGTAGAAAGTGGCTGCAACTGAATGAGTACAAGGGGATTTCGGTGTCCTGGTCTGTGAGTCACAAATGGGTTGATAGACAGGTGCCGCAAGTGGTTGAATGAGATTTATTGTAAAGGAGTTTGTTTAGAAATGGGAAGGTGTGTTACAGGGTGTTGGTGAGGCCATGATTAAGCAAGAAAGGATACAGTAACATTTGAGTGAGTTGAAAAGAGATTCCTCAGAGTAAGTATGATTGGTGGAGTTGTGGACCATGAGGAAGGTTCCCAAAAGATAACGGCATTATACAGATCAGTTGGAGATTGAGTGAAGGATTGGGAGACGGATTTTAATCTGGACAAGAGTTACGTGTTGCATTTTGGGAGATCAGATGCAAAGGGAACATATACCATTGTTGGCAGAGTCCTGAACGGCATTGGTGCACTGAGGGATCCCGGGGTCCAGGAACATTGCTCACTGACAGGATGGTAAACAGAGCATAGAGTACAGTACAGGCCCTTCAGCCCATGATGTTATACTGACCCTCCAACCTACTGTAAAATCAGACCAAACCCTTCCTTCATTCATAGCCCTGTTTTTCTATCATCCATTTGCCTAAGAATTTCTCAAATGTCCCTAATCTATCTGTCTTTACCACCACCCCTGCTAGGGCATTCCACACACCCATTACTCTCTATGTAAAAAAAGCACCTTCTGATACTTACCTCCAAATACCTTAAAATTATGCTGTCTTGCATTACTCAATTCTGTCCTGGGAAAAAGTATCTGGCTCTCCACTCAACCTAATGTATCTTATCAAGTCGCCTCTCGTCCTCTTTTGCTACAAAGAGAAAAGATCTAGCCCGCCCTACTTGTCCTCATAGGACATGCTCTCTAATCCAGGGAGCATCCTGATAATTCTCTGCATCCCCTCTAAAGTTTCCACATCCTTCCTTTAATGGGAAATGAACACAACCCTCCAAGTATGTGGTCTGCTCAGAATTTTATAGGCTTGAGCTAATCAGAGTTTCATGGGCTTGAACTAATTCCCCTGACTGACCAAGGCCAACTCATCATACACCACCTTATCACCAAGGTTACTCGGCAACTTTGAAGAATCAATGGATGTCTTCCCTAAGATCACTCTGTTTCTCCACACTGCTAAGAATTCTGCTGTTATGTACTTTGTATAAAATGTACTTTGAATTAACCCTGTATTCTGCCTTCAAATTCAAATTTATTAACCTGCCTTCCTCATCCAAGTCATTGGTGAAAATTACAAAGAGCGGGCGTCACAGAACAGATCCCTGCAGAACACTGCTGGTCAAACAGACCCCAGTGGTAGATTGCATCTGCCAATGCTTCCCTAAAAGGCCTCGCGAACATTGACTGGACCAGCTGAGGCCTCAATTTGCCGAGCTGGGTCCTGCTTGATCTGGTGCTCACACCTTCCTCCCGCAGCCGTGCGATTCCCAAAGACTCTGGCACCTCAGTTTGTTGTCAGTGGATATCGATGTCTCTGAGAAGAGTTTAAATAGTTTTCAAATGATAAGTGTCGAACCATTTACAACACACTGACACATGCTCTGTATTTTGTTCTCCATCAGAACCCGATGATTCGGGCACAGTAAAGTTCTCCCAAGACACTCCACATGGTTCTCATTCAAGATTATTGTGCTTAAGTGTCTGCAGTAACACCTTAAGCGACACGCACAAGATACCAGAGGAGCTCAGCAGGTCAGGCAACATCCGTGGAAGGGAATAAACAGACATCGTGTTGGGCCAGAACTCTTCAAGGAAGGGGGCAGAAGTCAGAATAGGGAAGTGAGGGAGGGGAAGTGTAAGACTAGGTGAAGCCGCTCATCATCTCCCTCTAGTTCACCTTCTGTTCCCGTGCCTCCTCCTGGCATTCCTCTCTTTCTTCTGTGATCCACTGTCGTTTCCTATCGGATTCCTCCTTCTTCATCTCTTTTAAGAGGCTCCTGGATAGATACATGGAGCTTAGAAAAATAGAGGGCTATGGGTAACCCGAGGTAATTTCTAAGGTAGGGACGTGTTCGGCACAGCTTTGTGGGCCGAAGGGCCTGTATTGTGCTGTAGGTTTTCTATGTTTCCAGCTCTCCCACCTTTTTCCTTCTAGCCTCTTACCACATGGCTACCTTACCCTTTGCCTGGTATCACCTGCCAGCTTGTACTCACAAGACAAGACAAAGCAGCAGAAGTAGGCCATTCGGCCCATCGAGTCTGCTCCGCCACACCACCATGAGCTAAACTCTTCTCCCATCTAGTTCCAATTTCCGGCTTTTTCCCCATATCCCTTGATACTCTGACTAATTAGATACCTGTCAATCTCCTCCTTAAACACCCTCAATGATTGGGCCTCCACAGCTGCATGTGGCAACGAATTCCATAAATCCACGACCCTCTGGCTAAAAAAATTCTCCTCATCTCTTTTTTGAATGGGTACCCTCTAATTCTAAGACTGTGGCCTCTTGTCCTGGACTCACCCACCAAGGGAAGCAGCCTTTCCACATCTACTCTGTCCAACCCTTTCAACATTCGAAATGTTTCTTTAAATCCCCTCTCATTCTTCTATACTCTAATGAATACAGTCCAAGAGTCGACAAATGTTCCTCATATGTTAGCCCCTGCATTCCAGGAATCATCCTCGTAAATCTCTGAACTCCCTCCAACATCAGCACATCCCTTCTAACATGGGAGCCCAAAACTGCACACAGTATTCCAAATGAGGTCTCACCAGTGCCCCATAGAGCCTCATCAACACCTCCTTACTCTTATACACTATTACTCCTTCCGAACGGCCCCGTCCCCGCCCCAACCCTACCTTTTTATTCTGTTTTCTGCCCACTTCCACTCCAGTCCTGATGAAGGGTCTCGTTGAACGTTTGCTGCCCTTCATAAGTGCTGCCTAACTTTCTGAGTTCCTCCAGCATTTTGTGAGAGTTGCTCAGGATTCCCAGCATCGGCAGAACCGCTTGTGACTCTGCAGTGCCACCTGGTGGCTTTGATATGCAACAGCGCCTCACCAAGCGGGGCAATGTCACTGGTTAGACAAGGGTAATAACCTGGGCCAATACTGACCGTGACATTTTGGGAGCTTCGGCAGCCTGGAGATGATTTACCACCAAAAAACACGACGAAGGGAATGGAAAACAATAAAATCAGTCTTGTCGAAGATTAAGCGAGAGATCTCACAGGAACATCACGATTTAGAGACCGCTCCCTTCTGCCCGCTATCAGATTTCTAACTCATTTACCTCATTATCTATTTTGCACTATATTTATTGTAGGTAAAGCAAATTTCTGCATTCCAGTGTACTGCCGCCAGTTTGACGCCCGCGTTGTTTCCTTTGACCCGTCCCGGGACCGCTCCTGCGCCAACCGCCTCGGTGTTGACTGAAGTCACAGCCCAACGTCCCGCAGCTCTGCCCGGGGAGCGAACGGGCTCCTGCCTCGTCCCTCCAGGACACTGGCTCGCATTGCGAATGCTCGGAAACCACCAGAGGATGAAATTGAACTCTGAGGCTGAGGGATTTCTGGATAACACGAAATTGCGTGGAAGGTCAGAATCAAAAATCAGGGTTATTATCAAAATTCAAGACTGTTTATTGTCATTTTTCAATACACGAGTGTAAAGGAGAACGAAATGATTGATTCTCGGGATGCAATGCAGCATAAACAACATAATGATATACCTACAGAATTAATACACATCACACTGCATTGCTGCCGCAAAAACAACAAATTTCACGACAGTAGACCTGATTCTGCCGTCCCCTCCTCTGAGGGATCACTCACTCTCACCCACACCTCCTCTTCCCCTCCCATTTCCAGAGGGGCCATCCTCTCCTCTTCCATCCCCGCAGAGCGCAGAAACATTCCACATCTTCGTTAGGTCTCTGCTTCGACCGGGAGTGGAACTCCTCCTCACCCCATGCGGGTTTTCAAATGGCTTCTTTCGCGGCCTGAGATTATCTTACAGCTGGCGACGCGTATTTTTAATTTAATGCGTCGATCCCGCAGTTATTTCTGCCGTTGTAACCGTTCTCTGGGGCCTGCTCGAGTTGTTTCTGCTGCTGTGCGAGGGAATCTACGTCAAGTAATTCAGAATCTGGTTTAATTTCATTGACATATTCTGTGAAATGTGGTGTTTTGCGGCAACAGTACAATGCAATGCATAATCAACTATAAATTACAGTAAGATGTATATATTAAAGAGTTAGTGCAAAAAGAGGGGAAAAGTCATCGTCCATTCAGAAATCTGATGGTCTCTGTCGTGGGCAAAGTACTGGAGAGTTTAACATCGGTAGCTGAGAGAAGGGCGCTGAGTAGGCTACGGTCAATTATGGAAAACCCCGAACATCCTCTACATAGCACCATCCAGAGACAGAGAAGCAGTTTCAGCGACAGGTTACTGTCGATGCAATGCTCCTCAGACAGGATGAAGAGGTCAATACTCCCCAATGCCATTAGGCTTTACAATTCAACTGCCAGGACCTAAGAACTTTTTTTTTTAAAGCTATTATTAATGCTTTTTGAGTTAGTGATTTAGATGCATATCATATTATTACTGAGTTAAGTATTGTATGTAATGAGTTTTTGCTACAACAAGTGTATGGGACATTGGAAAAAATGTTGAATTTCCCCATGGGGATGAATAAAGTATCTATCTATCTATCTATCTATCTATCTATCTGAATCATCGGGCGTGTGTCTTCACACTCCTGTACCTCCTCCCAGATGGTAGCAATGAGAAGAGGGTGATGAGGGGCCCTACTGCTGTCTTTCTGAGGTATCACCTTCTGAAGGCGTCCTCGATACTATGAAGGAGTTGACTGAGTTTACAACTTTCTGCAGCGTTTTCCGATCTCCGTACCAGTTGAAATGCTCCCCAATGGTGTGTGTATATATAGAAAATTGCGAGTGTCTTTTGTGACATACCAAATCTCCTCAAAAATCTTAATGAAATATAGCAGCTGCCTTGCCTTCTTTGTATTTGCATCAATATACTGCACCCAGGCTAGGCCCGCAGAGATGTTGACCTCAGCAACTTGCAACTTCTCACTCTTTCCACTTCCGATCCCTCGATGAGGATTGGTGTGTGTCCCCTAGACTTCCCCCTTTCTGAAGCCCGCAGTGAATTCTTTGATTGCAAAGTTGTTGCTGCGCCACCACTCCACCAGCTGATCTGCCTCGCTCCTGCACGCCTCCTCATCACCGTCTGAAACTCTGCCGATAAAGGTTGTATCAGAAACTTATAGATGGCATTTGAGCTGAGCCCAGCCACACAATCGTGGCTGTAGAGAGAACAGAACAGTGGGCTAGGCACACATCATTGACATGCGCCAGTGTTGAATGTCAGCGAGGAGGGGGCGGTGTTTTCAATCTGCACAGACTGTGGTCTCCGTATGAGGAGGTCAAGGATCCAGTTGCCGAGGGAGGTACAGAGGCCCCAGTTTTGGAACATGTTGATTAGAACTGAGGGTATGATCGTATTTGACTCTGACTGTAGTCTGGTGTACAATATTGCACAAAACTCTTAGGCACCATAACAATGTATATGTGCCTAAGACTTTTTGCACAGTATTGTATTTGTCAACATGGAGCGGAAAGCGAGTTTATAAATCTGATGGGAGCAAAAAATGTTGGGGACTGGTGAGGGTGGCGTGGCACAGGAGTGTGGAACAGGTGGCAGACAAGGGGTGCCAGGGGCAGGGGGTGGGATGTGTACAGATACACCCAGCCCGGAGACACCAGGCAAGGTCATTTGATTCCAAACAATTGGTTTTATTGATCGTTACAGAATGTCTCTCTGGTGCTTCCCTCTCCCTTCCTCTTTTCCCAACCATGAATCCCCTCTCCCTGCCCCCTTCCCACTCTCAGTCTACAATAGAGACCCATATCAAAATCAGATTTATCATCATGTCATGAATTTTGCTTTTTGCAGCAACAGTACAATGCAATACATAACAACACACACAAAATGCTGGTGGAATACAGCAGGCCAGGCAGCATCTATAGGGAGAAGCACTGTCGACGTTTCGGGCCGAGACCCTTTGTCAGGACTAACTGAAAGGAAAGATAATAAGACCTTCTCCAGCTCTGTATCACTTTCGCCAATCACCTTTCCAGCTCTTAGCTTCATCCCACCCCCTCCAGTCTTCTCCTATCATTTCGCATTTCCCTCTCCCCCCACTACTTTCAAAGAGGGTGGGATGAAGCTAAGAGCTGGAAAGGTGATTGGCGAAAGTGATACAGAGCTGGAGAAGGTCTTACTATCTTTCCTTTCAGTTAGTCCTTACGAAGGGTCTCGGCCCGAAACGTCGACAGTGCTTCTTCCTATAGATGCTGCCTGGCCTGCTGTGTTCCACCAGCATTTTGTGTGTGTTGTTTGAATTTCCAGCATCTGCAGATTTCCTCGTGTTTGCTCTTTAAATGCAATACATAAAATTACTGCAGTACTGTGCAAAAGTCTCAGGCACCCTCAATTTCTTATATAAATTTTGTTTTGCATATTTATTTTTTGTTTTCTTCAACACTGTGTCAGTAGAAAAGAACAAATTTCAATTTCCGAACATTCATTTTCCAAAAAGATATTTATAGAGTTTTTTTGTATTTTGTTAAAGAAGGTAACATATTAAGTAATAGACCATTTCTCAAATAAAAGTGAATACTTCGTAGGTTTCTAGCCCAGTGCATGATTAAACAAACAAATCAATGACATCATGAGTTAAATGAACTAAACTGATTAACTGAAACAGAAACAGGTGAAGAAGGAATCAAACTGGCCAAAGGACAGCCAAAGTAAAAGGTGAGGGTGTGCCAGATGTGACAGTCGAACCTTCAAATCATCAGTTCTTACACCTTGGCAAGAGCGAGCATAGCGACAAGACACAAGGTGGTCGTTCTGCATCAGCAAGGATCTCCCAAGCAGATATTTCATGCCAGGCAGGAGTTTCCAAGATGTGCGGTCCAAAGAAGCACAAAGTAGTGGGCAAGGCTAAGAACCAGAAATGCACTGGCCGGCCGTGGAAACTGAGTGCAGCAGATGAGAGATACACCAAACTGACATCCCTTCTACGTTGGGAGAAGTCCAGCACTCCTATCAGCTTTGAACTCACCGAAACCACTGGAGCCCAAGTACACCCTTTCAAAGTCCGGAGAAGTCTTGTCCAAAGGGATCTTCGTGGAGGAGTTGCTGCCAAAAAGCAGTTCTTGCAAAGTGGAAACAAAGCCATGAGACTCGCCTATGCACAAAAACACAAGGACCGCGCTATTGAACAATGGCATCGGTACTCCGGGCTGACGAGTCAAAATTTGACACTTGGCTCAGGTAGGCAGTTTTTCCATTGAAGAGCTAGAAGAGCACTACAGGGATGAGTATCGAAAGTCCAGAACAACACAGGGACATAGCAGGTCAGGCAGCATCTATGGAGGAGGATCCAAAAGCCATCAATAAGGGTGGGAGAGAAAGTTGGAGTAGAGATTTCTAATTCCTCTGGTCAGCTGGGTCTTCGTGGCTGCACTCTGACCCGTGGAGCTCAAGGTTCAGATTTCCTCTCCAGTCCCTGAAACTCATACACAAGAATCCAGCTTCTGGGAGGATAGTGAACTTTCAGAGGGAATCTTGTCGAGATATTAAACTGAGGGCCCTGTATTCCCTCAGGTGGACAGGAAAGATCACCTGAAAAAAGTGTCCACTTCCCTCCACTTTAAATGATTAGTCCTCCACACCCACCTATAGCAATGAATTCCACAGATTCACCACCCCCCGGGTAAAGAAATTCCTCGTCATCCCAATTCAAAAGGGATTTCCTTCTAATCTGAAGCAGTGTCTTCTGGTTCTAGACTGTCCCACTATTGGAAGCATCCTCTCCACTTCCACTATAAATACAACCAAATAACAATTACAGCACGGAAACAGGCCATCTCGGCCCTTCTAGTCCGTGCCGAACGCTTACTCTCACCTAGTCCCACTGGCCCGCACTCAGCCCATAACCCTCCATTCCTTTCCTGTCCACATACCTATCCAATTTTACTTTAAATGACAATACCGAACATGCCTCTACCACTTCTACTGGAAGCTCGTTCCGCACAGCTACCACTCTCTGAGTAAAGAAATTCCCCCTCGTGTTACCCTTAAACTTTTGCCCCCTAACTCTCAAATCATGTCCTCCTGTTTGAATCTCCCCTACTCTCAATGGAAAAAGCCTATCCACGTCAACTCTATCCCCCTCGTTATTTTAAATACCTCTATCAAGTCCCCCCTCAACCTTCTACACTCCAAAGAATAAAGACCTAACTTGTTCAACCTTTCTCTGTAACGTAGGTGCTGAAACCCAGGTAACATTCTAGTAAATCTCCTCTGCACTCTCTCTAATTTGTTGAGATCTTCCCTATAATCCGGTGACCAGAACTGTACACAATACTCCATCTAGGACTATTAATATTCACGAGACACCCCATTTAAGAGATATTTAAGAGACTCTCAGATAGACCATAAAATTTAGGAGCTATGTTAGGCCATTTGGCCCATCGAGTCTGCTCTGCCATTTCATTACGGCTGATCCAATTTTCCTCTCAGCTGCAATCTCCTGCCTTCTCCCCATATCCCTTCATGCCCTGACAAATCAAGAATCGATCAACCTGTGCTTTAAATAGACATAAAGGGCCTCCATAGCTGTCTAAGGCAACGACTTCTACAGATTCACCACTCACTGGCTACAGAAATTCCTCCTCATCTCCATTCTAAAAGGAAGCCCCCCCCCCTATTCTGAGCCGTGTCCTCTGGTCTTAGACTCTCCCACCATCGGAAACATCCTCTCCACATCCACTTTATCAAGGCCTTTCACCATTTGAAAGGTTTCAATTAGGTCACCCCGCATTCTTCTAAACTCCAGTGAATACAGGCCCACCATCAAAAACTCTTCACATGACAAGCCGTTTAATCCTAGAATCATTTTCATGAACCTCCTTTGAACCCCCTCCAGTTTAAGTACATCCTTTCTAAGATAAAGGGCCCAAAACTGCTCACAATACTTTATAACGTATCAACATTACATCCTTGATTTTATATCCCAGTCCTCTTAAAGTGAATGCTAACATCGCATTTGCCTTCCTCACCACAGACTCAACCTGCAAATTAACCTTTAGGGAATCCTGCACAAGGACTCCCAAATCTCTCTGCGTCTCAGATTTTTGCATTTCCTCTCTGCTTAGGACATAGACAAACCTTTAATTTCTTCTACCAAAGTGCGTGACCGTACACTTCTCAACGCTGTATCCTTCTGTCACTTCTTTGCCCATTCTCCTCCTCCCTATTTGCTCAAAACTACCTGCCCCTCCACCTAGCTTCACTTCGTCTGCAAACTTTGCAACCAAGCCATCAATTCCATCATCCAAATCCCTGACATTTAATGTAAAAAAGGATCAGTCCCAACACAGACCCCTGTGGAACACCACTAGTCACTGGCCAAACTAGAAAAGGCTCCCTTCGTTCCCACTCTTTGCCTCCTGCCAATCAGCCACTGCTTTATCCGTGCTAGAATCTTTCCTGTAATACCACGGGCTCATAGCTCGCTAAGCAGCCTCATGTGTGACACCTTGTCAAAGGCCTTCTGAAAATCCAAATACACAACATCAATCAATTCTCCTTTGTCTACCCTGATTGTTATTTCTTCAAAGAATTCCAACAGATTTGTCAAGCAAGATTTTCCCTTGAGGAAACCATGCTGATTATGGTCTATTTAATCATGTGCCTCTAAGTACTCCAAAACCACATCCTTAATCAGTTCATCTGCCATTTCCTTGTCTCCCACTACTACCCCTCCAGCATCGTTTTCCAGCAGTCTGATATCCATTCACCTCTATTTTACTCTATATATATCTGAAAAAAGTTTTGGTATCTTTTTAAATATTATTGGCTTTTGTATTCCATCCTTACCTTTTAATGACATTTTAGTTGCCTTCTGCTGGTATTTAAAAGCCTCCCAGCCACACTAATTTCTGTTCTATTATATACCCTCTTTTTGGCTTTTATGTTGGTTTTGACTTCTGTTTGCCTTTTGAATGCCTCTTCTTGCCTTTAAAATACTTCTTCCTCTTTGGGATGTGTATATCCTGTGCCTTCTGAATTGCTTCCAGAAATTCCAGCCATTGCTGCTCTGCCATCATCCCTGCCAGTGTTCTTTTCCCATCGATTCTGGCCGGCTCTTCTCTCGTGCCTCTGTAATTCCCTTTACTCCACTGTAATACTGACACATCTGATAGGCACATGGATGAAAGAAAAATGGAGGGCTGTGTCAGAGGGAAGGATTAGGTGGATGGTGGGATAGGTGAAACGGTCAGCACAGCCATGTGGGCTGAAGGGCCTGTACTATGCTGTACTTTTCTGTAAACTACTCACCAGGCGTCCAGACAATGGAGAAAGTGAAGCCGTTGCCATTGGTAGGACGGAGGAGAAGCAGGGGCTTTGCTGTAAAAAGGTTGGGCAGGGACGGTGCGGGGAGAAACAGTTTCACGCAGTGAGTGTCTCAGTCTGGAACTCACTGCCCCAAAGGCAGGTGGAATTTTCAAAAGCTTTCAGCAGATTCCCGAGATGGGAAAACTGCAGGATGACAAGGGAGGAGTTGGGAACAAGACTGACTGGACTGTTGATGCAGAGCGGGCTTTGAATGACCTGCGCCAGTGCAGTAACGATTCAGTGATCGACCTCCTCTCCCCACCCCACACCGCTTCCTTCATTCTTTCATCAATTCTGACCTTTGACCCAATTCCAAAATCCCAACACGCAGCATACCCCTGAATCCCTCAGTCAACATTCATCTTCTGTTTCAAATTTACAACTCACAGAACATTAAATCCCACTTAAGAAAGAGTTAGACTTGTGAACACAGGAATTATTTACCACCGTGCTGCTGAAAGGCACGGCTCCCTGGTTCCGTTCTCCTATCCCAGCCCTTCGACTATCACCCCTCCTCCCACAATGACCACTATCATCACATTAAACTCTAGCCCAGCTGTTAACCTCGGTAGTGAACACAGTCTGGGATAGTGAGTGCGATCCAACCCGCCACATGATTATCAGGAGCAACAGCTGGAGAACCCAGCTCCTGCGGTCACTTGTGGACTCGCTGGTGCTTCCACAGGCCAGCCGACTGGGTGAATCGCTTCCCGCACCTGAAACATGTGAACGGCCTCTCCCCGGTGTGAACCCGTTGGTGTGTCCTTAGGCTGGATGATTGAGTGAATGCCTTTCCACACTCAGAGCAGATAAACGGCCTCTCCCCCGTGTGAACTCGTTGGTGTGTCTTCAGGTCCGATAATTGAATAAATCCTTTCCCGCACTGGGAGCAGATGAAAGGCCTCTCCCCAGAATGAACTTGCAAGTGTATCAACAGGCTGTCTGACCTGCTGAACGCCTGCCCACACTCAGAGCAGGCGAACGGCCTCTCACCAGTGTGGATTCGTTGGTGTATCATCAGGCTGTACGACTGAGTGAATCCCTTCCCACATTCAGAGCAGATGAAGGGCTTTTCCCCAGTGTGAACGCGTTGGTGATCCTGAAGGTGCGATGACCGAGTGAATCCCTTCCCGCACTCAGAGCAGATGAAGGGCTTCTCCCCGGTGTGAACCCGCTGGTGTTCCTGCAGATGTGATGACTGAGTGAATCCCTTCCCACACTCAGAGCAGCTGAACGGCCTTTCCCCGGTGTGAAGTCGGTGGTGCCTCTGCAAGTTGGAGGGGTGATTGAACCTTTTCCCACACACGGAACAGGTGAACGGCCTCTCCCCAGTGTGAACCTGCTGGTGAGTACAAAAGCTGGATGATTGAGTGAATCCCTTCCCACATTCGGAACAAGTAAATGGCCTCTCCCCGGTGTGAACTCGCTGGTGAGCCACCAGGCTGGACAACCAAGTGAATCGCATCCCACACTCAGAGCAGATAAAAGGTTTCTCCCCAGTAGGAACTTGCTGGTTTTTCATCAAGTCTGATGACTGAGTGAATCCCTCCCCGCAGTCAGAGCAGGTGAACGGCCTCTCTCCTGAATGAACTTGTTGCTGTACCATGAGGCTGGTTGGAGCATTGTATCCTTTCCCACACACAGAACACGTTAATGATTTCTTTCTGGAAAAAACTGGCTGGTGTCTCATCAGATCAGATGACATTGTGTGTCTTTGAGAGAGGACTTGGAGGAGAAGAATGTCCTAGATGTGCTGTTGTGTTCGCAAGGTCCTGGATCAATGGGTCTCGTACTGTAAACTTCAGTTCAGACACAAAGTTTCCAGTTGGAATGGATTATTGCTACTGGGCATCAACACCCCTCATTGTCTATTATTTTTAATCAAACAAATATCTGCTCCATCCTTCAGAATGAAAAATCATTTATAAAGTTTATCTCCAAGGCGGTTCATTAAAACCTTACCCACATGCAGAACAAGCATATGGTTTCAGTTTGATGTGACTGGTGAACGATCTTCTCTGACTGTGTGACTGGCCAAAGGTCTTCCCAGATTTGGTGTTCTTGATCACTCATGCAGTGGAACAACTCTTGTCTTGCTGGTTAGGCGGTGGTTTGTAATTTATCCTCGGAAGTAAATTAGTCCTTCTCTTCTTCTATATTTGTTGATATTATGATGCTGGTGAACTGAATTGTACAGGTTTGAATTTGGGATTCCCACATAACAATCCTCCAAATAAATCCTGTAAAAGGAGTTTACAAAAGCTCTCAATAGGTGATACAGGACAGCATTTCAGATAAGATCATTTTAATCTCAATGATGAGTTGTGACTTCTGCATGGGATTTGACATTTATCCAACTAATGACAACAAAATCAAGCCCACTGCCCCCAATCAATGCTGGCAGATTACTGCACTGCTTGTAGTGACATCATTCATGAGATTCACAGAGAATTGGGAATTTATCACCATGGCTCCAAAATGATGCCAAAACAGGGACATTAGTTAGGTGTATAGAAATCGAGTTATTCTTGTCATTTAAAAAAAGGGTGAAAAGAATTCTGACATAAGTGTTAACTATCATTAGGCATGAAGGGAATATGATTCCTTTATCATTAGAGACAAGGGACAATAAATTAATTAAATATGAAAGCCAAAATTCGTAAGATTTTTTGAGGGTTTATATTCACAAACGGCTTATTCTAACGAAATTAATGGCCACTTGGCTACCCACAATCCCACACGCGACAGAAAGTGCTCTGTAGACAGCGCGGCCGGGAAAAGGCGCATGCGCATCCCAGCTTCTCGCAGTGGGGAGCAGGTAAATCCCGGGCCCGACTGCGGAGCGCGGCCAGCGGCAGAGGGGGGAGCCTCGTCTGGCCCAGTGTGGCCGTCTGTGGGCTTTCTGCAGATCCCACCTATTCTCCCGCAAATGACAGCCGAGCCGCCGACCCGCCGACCCATCCCCCCCGCGTGGATTGAACCCTCAGCCCGAACCCTCTCTCCTACCGTCTGCCGAACTGCCCGGAGCGCTCGTACACATCACGCACGTTATGTCACTTCCCGTATATGCGCGTGCACGCATCCTTCCCTCAGTCCTGGTCGCACGCTTCCTCGTCCCAGGCGATTTCTGTTTAATAGTCGTTTACATGAAAGTCGTTGAGTGGCTACTTTTAGACAGTGCCGTTCTCAGCTTCAGATCCCCCAAATCATTCCACAGACAGTGACCGCTGTCACTAGGGAAACGCCGCTGCCTACCAATGCACAGAAAGCTCCCACGAACAATATTAAGATGATGGCTGTGTCATTTTAAGCAATACTCAGAGCATTGGCAGAACTCAGCTGGGCAGGCAGCAACAATGGAGGGACGTGGTCAATCTATATTTCGGGTCAAGACCCTTAAACCGCGAACTGGCTATTCACTTTACTACAGCCTGGCCCATTCACTTAACCTATCCACTCCAAACCATCAGCACAGCCTCCCTACATCCTCCTCAGAAGTCAAAGGTCAGCTGTGGACCAACAATAGATCATTGAATGATGATAAAGCCCAAACCCAAGTGATATATTCCTTCATTCAGACACTGACCTCACTAATTTGGGAATAGTTAACCAGTCCTGTTACCCCTCTCTTTACTAACTTATAGCTCTGCCCGTTCACTTTCTGCAATAACTTACAGAGGTTAGGATACTCGGGAGTTACAGAGAGGCAGGATACTTGGTAGTGTGGAGGAGCAGAGGGATCTGGGGGTACATGTCCACAGATCCCTGAAAGTTGCCTCACAGGTAGATGGGGTAGTTAAGAAAGCTTATGGGATGTTAGCTTTCATAAGTCGAGGGATAGAGTCTAAGAGTCGCGATGTAATGATGCAGCTGTATAAAACTCTAGTTAGGCCACGCTTAGAGTACTGTGTCCAGTTCTGGTCACCTCACTATAGGAAGGATGTGGAAGCATTGGAAAGGGTACAGAGGAGATCTACCAGGATGCTGCCTGGTTTAGAGAGTATGGATTATGATCAGAGATTAAGGGAGCTAGGGCTTTACTCTCTGGAGAGAAGGAGGATGAGAGGAGACATGATAGAGGTATACAAGATGTTAAGAGGAATAGACAGAGTGGACAGCTAGTGCCTCTTCTCCAGGGCACCACTGCTCAGTACAAGATGACATGGCTTTAAGGTAAGGGGAGGGAAGTTCAAGGGGGATTGATGCACCATCAATAACTCACGCTGAGACTTAGGAAGCGAGATATCGGCTTTTATTGACTGGAAGAATAAACAACACTACATCCTGGGGAAAATGAGGGAGAGCAGCAGCCCACAGTCGCCTTTATACAGGGGTCTGTGGGAGGAGCCACAGGAGCAGTCAGACAGGTATATTTAGTTCACCACAGGGATATTAGAGGAAGGCTTTTTATTCAGAGAGTGGTTGGTGCATGGAATGCACTGCCTGAGTCAGTGGTGGAGGCAGAAACACGAGTGAAATTTAAGAGAGTACTCAACAGGTATATGAAGGAATTTAAGGTGGAGGGTTATATGGGAGGCAGGGTTTAAGGGTCGACACAACATTGTGGGCCGAATGGCCTGTATTGATCTATGCTCTATTCCAGTGGCCAGGGGGGATGCATAAGGTCGAGGCATTGGAAGTTAGAAATGAATATTGGACCATCTGCTCATCCCATTCATTTTCCAGCTATCCACAAGGTCTTTTGCACATTGACTCAGTGGCCATTTTATTAGGTACCCCCTGTACCTAATAGAGTGACCACTGTATCTCTGATGGTCTCCTGCTGCTGTGTGGTCCATTCACTTCAAGGTTTGACATGCTGTGCATTTGGAGATGCCCTTCTGCCCACCACTGTCGCAACACGTGGTTAATTAAGATACCATCACCTTCCCGTTACCCTGAACCAGTCTGGCCACTCTCCTTTGGCCTCTCTCATCAACAAGGCATTTTCACCCTGAGAGCTTTCGCTTTTTTTTTGTTTGTTTGTTTGTTTGTTTTCTGCACCATTCTGTGAAGCCTGGGGGATGTTGTTGTGTGTGGAAAATCACAGGAGGTCAGCCATTTCCGAGATACTCAAACCACCCCATCTGGCACCGACAATCATTCCCCTGTCAGTGTACTCAGGTCATATCTCTTCTCCATTCTGATCTTTGACCGGAACAACAGCCAAACCTATTGACCATTAAAGATGTGAGGGGGAGGCATGGAGCTGATCCAGGTGCAGAAACGCGATTGGAATGACTGAAATAAATGCTGAAAATGTTGAAGATTCACCATCATGAAATGATGCAAAATGAAGAGGTGGCAGCAAAGCAACCGAGAACCCTTACTCACTGCAGTTTCTGGCATTCAGGCTCGGAGATGCCAGAAATGGCCAGAGGTGAAAATAAAATAATTTTTCTGCTTCAACAAGTTGGGGACTGTGGAGAATTTGAAAATATTGACAATCATCTTGTATGTTACAATAAATATGAAAATGAAGACATGCAGTGTGCAATTGTTGAAAGTATTATGTGAAGGTCGTCCATTATATGCCCCAAGCATGCGCTGATGTTGTTCAGTTACAGTCAATCAAAAGAACACAGCGGTCGGTGTACACTGTATTACATTCCAGCAGCAACAGATCACAAATGAATCAGGTTTTAACATTAAAACCAAAACTTTTATTAGTATCTGCTCAAAATATATAAACTTAAACGAAATAGACAGAAGTTGACAGTGTTATGCGTATATATGTGTGTGTGTGTATGTAGCTCCCAAAGTATCAAGCTTAGGAACAATTCTTAAAGTCTTAAAATGGCAAAGTAGAAAGGTTCAGTAATCCAAGATTTGTAAATCCACGTCAAATGTAGAGAAAAGGCAATTACGAAGAATTCCACAGATTCCACGCTGGGCAAACAGAATAACAGTCGCCGAAGATCTTATCCGTTGAGTCGTTCCAAAATCCACATCGAAATATATCATAGCCACGAAATGTCCTTTCTTCTAAGTGGTTACCACATAACACACCCGAATCCAGGTAAGGGTTAACAACAGTGGTCCCACAGGATACTCCAACAGAATCCACGTATGGATTATACGAAGTGACAGTCACACATCCAATGCATGGTACGCCGTTGATCAGCCCAATCTTTTGGGCATGGGGAGGTAACAGACTTAACCCATTTTAAACCAGCTCCTACTGGCAGCTTACAGTCCAAAGCCTCTCTCTCCTTTCTTACAACTGCGGTCAGTCGTAGCTTGTCATACTGACCTCATAGTCCCGCCGCATCCAAGCGTCTCTTAAAGTGACAGTCCACAGTGAACGAAACCTGGGGTCATGTAACAACTGGATGAATTCCTCCTTAGGAACTAATGCACAGTTTCATAGTTCTATGATATTGTTACTGTTGTAATTTGTCCTGTATTTCATTTAAGTACTATATAATTTGTTACGATAACTTATCTTTTTTAATACCTTTTGAACCATTTCCACAAACCTTTGACTAATAGGGCCAGCTGGATAATTGGGCCGAAACATGCTGGTCCTGGTGTGTCAGTGCCCATACACTTGAGTGTGTACCTCTCCACGTGTGTACGTAAGTATGTAATGCAAAAAATAGAGAGGTAGTGTTCATGAGCTGGCTTATTGTCCACTCAGAAATCTGATGGAAGAGGGGAAGCTTTTCCTAAAGCATTAAATGTGTGTCGTCAGGCTCCTGTACAATCCTCCCTGATGGTAGAATGTGAAGAATGCATGTCCTGGGTGATGGATGCTGCCCTCTGAAGCATCACCTTTGAAGATAACCTTGATGCTGGGGAGACTAATGCCCATAATGGATCTGATGACCACACCTGCAATAGGTGCATCCAGCTGCAGCTCCTATCAGACCGAGTTAGGGAATTGGAGCAGGAGCTGGATGAACTACGGATCATTCGGGAGGCAGAGGCAGAGATAGATAAGAGTTATCGGGAGGCAGTCACACCGAAAAGACAGGAGGTAGGCAAATGGGTGACAGTCAAGAGAGGCAGGGGGAGCAGACAGAGAGAGCAGAGCACCCCTGTGGCCGTTCCCATCAAAAATAAGTATACCGTTTTGGATACTGTTGGTGGGGATGACCTACCAGGAACAAGTTGCAGTGGTCCTGTCTCTGGCACTGAGGTTGGACCGTTGACTAGAAAGGGGAGGAGGGAAGAGATGAGAGCGGTATTGATAGGGGATTCTATAGTCAGGGGGGCGGATAGGAGATTTTGTGGGGAAGATCGGGAGTCTCGGATGGTATGTTGCTTCCCTGGTGCCGGGGTCCGAGACATCTCAGATCGGGTGCAGGTTATTCTCGAGAGGGAGGGCAAGAATCCAGATGTTGTGGTCCATGTAGGGACCAATGACGTGGGTAGGATGAGTGAGGGGGTCCTGTATAGGGAATTCAGGGAGTTAGGTGCGAAGCTGAAGAGCAGGACCTCCAGGGTAACAATCTCAGGATTGCTACCTGTGCCACGTGCAAGTGAGGCAAGGAACAGGAGGATTATACAGATTAATACGTGGCTGAGAGGATGGTGCAGGAGGGAGGGCTTCAGGTTTGTAGATAATTGGGCTTTGTTCCAGGGAAGGTGGGATCTGTTCCGAAGGGACGGTTTACACCTGAACTGGAGCGGTACTAACATTCTTGCAGGGAAGTTTGCTAGTGCTTCTTGGGGGGGGGGGGTTTAAACTAAATTTGCAGGGGGCGGGGATCCAGATTGTGAGAGAAGATAGCGAGAGGAAGAATAAAGGACAGGTGGGGACTACATGGTTCCGGAATATTAAGTGTGTAGTAGAGAAAGGTGAGGCGGAACAAGTGATGAGGAGGACTCATGTACAGAGGGATGGTCTGAAGGAACATGGAGTTAAATGTGTTGCAAGAATAAGTAAATTTAGGAAGGACAACAAAATTCTAGGGGCGTATAGCCTGATGGGAGTTCAGGGAGCTGGGTTAAGCACAATAGGCAGCGATTCAAACAGAGAGAGGAGAAATGGGTTAAAAATTCTATATCTGAATGCACGAAGTGTCAGAAATAAGGCAGATGAGCTTGAAGCCCAGGTGCGAATGGGTAACTATGATGTTGTTGGGATAACGGAGACATGGCTGCAGGAAGATCAGACCTGGGAAATGAATGTACAAGGGTATACATGCTATCGTAGGGACAGAAATGTGGGCAGAGGGGGTGGGGTGGCCCTGTTGGTGAGGAATGAGATTCAGTCCTTTGCAAGGGGGGACATAGGGTCAGGAGAAGTAGAGTCTGTGTGGATAGAACTGAGGAACAGTAAGGGCAAAAAGACCCAAATGGGTGTTGTCTACAGGCCACCAAACAGTAGCATGGATATTGGGTGCAAGTTGAATAGGGAGTTAACATTGGTATGTGGCAAAGGTAATGTCGCAGTAGTTATGGGGGATTTCAACATGCAGGTGAACTGGGAGAATCAGGTTGGTGCTGGACCACAGGATAGGGAGTTTGTAGAGTGCCTACGGGATGCATTCTTGGAACAGCTTGTACGAGAGCCGACCAGGGACAAGACTATTCTGGATTTAGTGTTATGTAATGAACAGGATTTGATAAGCGATCTCGCAGTAAAGGAGCCATTAGGAGGTAGTGATCACAATATGATAAGCTTTTATCTGCAATTTGAGATGGATAAGGGCAGCTCGGAGGTGTCAGTGTTGCAGATGAACAGGGGAAACTATGGAGCCATGAGGGAGGAGCTGGCCAAAGTTGACTGGATGGATAGCCTAGCAGAAAAGACAGTGGAACAGCAATGGCTGGTATTCTTGGGAATAATGCACAAGGTGCAAAATCAGTTCATCCCCCAGAGAAGGAAGGATTCAAAGGGGGGAAAGGGGCCACAGTGGTTGACAAAGGAAGTCGGAGATTGCATAGCATTAAAAAAAAGGAAATATGACAGAGCTAAGGTGAGTGGGAGGACAGATGATTGGGAAGTTTTAAAGGAAGAACAGAACTTAACTAAAAAGACAATACGGGGAGAAAAAATGAGGTACGAACGCAAGCTAGCCAGGAATATAAAGGAAGATAGCAAAAGCTTTTTTAGGTATGTGAAGAGAAAGAAGATAGTTAAGAACAATGTTGGGCCCTTGAAGAATGAATTGGGTGAAATTGTTATGGGAAACAGAGAAATGGCAGAAGAATTTAATGAGTACTTTAGATCTGTTTTCACTAAGGAAATCACAAGCAATCTCCCAGATGTATGGATGGGCCAAGGACATAGGGTAACAGAGGAAATGAAACAGATTGACATTCGGAAGAAAACGGTGATGAGAAGATTGATGGGACTGAAGGCTGACAAATCCCCAGGTCCAGATGGTCTGCATCCTAGGGTACTAAAGGAGGTGGCCCTGGAAATTGCGAATGCATTGATAATCATTTTCCAATGTTCCTTAGATTCAGGACCAATCCTGAGGATTGGAAAATGGCTAATGTTATCCCACTTTTTAAGAAAGGAGGGAGGGAGAAAACAGAGAACTATCGACCTGTCAGCCTGACATCGGTGGTGGGGAAGATGCTAGAGTCCATTATTAAGGATGAAATAGTGACATATCTAGATAGCAGTGATAGGATTCGGCCGAGCCAGCATGGATTTACCAAGCGTAAATCATGCTTGACTAATCTGTTGGAGTTTTTCGAGGATGTAACCAGGAAGTTAGACGGGGGAGATCCAGTGGATGTAGTGTACCTCGATTTTCAGAAGGCATTTGATAAGGTCCCACATAGAAGATTGGTGGGTAAAATCAAAGCTCAGGGCATCGGGGGAAAGGCATTGACATGGATAGAAAACTGGTTGGTGGATAGGAAGCAAAGGGTAGCGGTGAATGGGTGTTTCTCGGAATGGCAGGGGGTGACTAGTGGGGTGCCACAGGGTTCGGTATTGGGACCACAGCTGTTTACCATTTACGTTAACGATTTAGATGAAGGCATAGAAAATAACATCAGCAAATTTGCTGTTGATACTAAGCTGGGTGGCAGTGTGACATGTGATGAGGATGTTAGGAGAATTCAGGGTGACTTGGATAGGCTGGGTGAGTGGGCAGATACTTGGCAGATGGTGTTTAATGTGAATAAGTGTGAGGTTATCCACTTTGGGAGTAAGAACAAGAAGGCAGATTATTATCTGAACGGTGTAGAGTTGGGTAAGGGAGAAATACAAAGAGATCTCGGAGTCCTTGTTCATCAGTCACTGAAGGTGAATGATCAAGTGCAGCAGGCAGTGAAGAAGGCTAATGGAATGTTGGCCTTTATTACAAAGGGAATTGAGTACAAGAGCAAGGAAATCCTCTTGCATTTGTACAGAGCCCTGGTGAGACCACACCTGGAGTATTGTGTACAGTTTTGGTCTCCAGGGTTAAGGAAGGACATCCTGGCTGTAGAGGAAGTGCAGCGTAGATTCACGAGGTTAATTCCTGGGATGTCTGGACTGTCTTACGCAGAGAGGTTAGAGAGACTGGGCTTGTACACGCTGGAATTAAAGAGATTGAGAGGGGATCTGATTGAAACATATAAGATTATTAAGGGATTGGACAGGATAGAGGCAGGAAATATGTTCCAGATGCTGGGAGAGTCCAGTACCAGAGGGCATGGTTTGAGAATAAGGGGTAGGTCATTTAGGACAGAGTTAAGGAAAAACTTCTTCTCCCAGAGAGTTGTGGGGGTCTGGAATGCACTGCCTTGGAAGGTAGTGGAGGCCAATTCTCTG
This sequence comes from Hemitrygon akajei, assembly GCF_048418815.1. Taxonomy (NCBI): domain Eukaryota; kingdom Metazoa; phylum Chordata; class Chondrichthyes; order Myliobatiformes; family Dasyatidae; genus Hemitrygon; species Hemitrygon akajei. Next base: position 20,737,268 of record NC_133148.1, on the reverse strand, counting down.
GATGCTTTCAAGAAGGAGCTAGATAGGTATCTTATGGATAAGGGAATCAAGGGATATGGGGACAAGGCAGGAACCGGGTATTGATAGTAATTGATCAGCCATGATCTCAAAATGGCGGTGCAGGCTCGAAGGGCCGAATGGTCTACTTCTGCACCTATTGTCTATTGTCTGTAGAATGTGAGCGAGAGTGGTCCACCAGACTCCTCAAGCATGCTTCATGATTTAGTCTGATTTGGCTGATCTGCATGGGCCCCCACTCCTTTCTGTTCAATTTCTCAATATCCTACAAATACCCGACCTTACAAAAAGAATCTGCCTCTATCTGCCACTACTAATGTAGTGGGTTTGGCCCTGTACATCATGGTTAAAACACTCCCAACTATTGAGCACATCTACATGAAACGTTGATGCAGAAAAGCAGCATCCATCATCAAAGATTCTCATCACCCAGGCCATGCTTTTTTCTCACTGCTGCCGTCAGGTAGAAGGTACAGGTGCCTCAGGAATCACACCACCAGGTTCAAGAACATTTACTACTCCTCAAACATCAGGCTCTTGAACTAAGAATAACTACACTCATTCTATGTCTGGTGGCCCCACAACCAATAGTCTCACTTTAAGGACTCTATCTCGTTATTTCATGCTTGTTATTCATTGCTACTTATTTATATTTGCATTTGCACAGTTGGTTGGCCATTGACTCTGTTTACAGATACTGTTCTATAGATTTGCTAAGTATGTTCACAGAAAAAGAATCTCAGGATTGTATGTGGTGAACGTTTGCAGATGACAATAAACTCGAATTTGACTGCATGTATTTTGATTTTCACGTATGTTTTTACTTTACTGTCCATGGGAGCTTGCTGTGTTTAATTGGTTGCTATGTTGCCCGCGTGAACAATTTACTAGACGTCAGCTGTCGTGGAAAAGCTCAAATAATGGGTACAGAGCATTACTATGGCATCTGCTTTACCCACAAATCTGCGCAGCCTAGAAACCGCCGTTGGTGGGGTTGGACTCCTGTGCGCATGCGCCGAAACCCGGAAATTGTGTCAGAAACACTCGCGTGCGGACGCCCGGTGGATCGGCAGGAGGTAGGAGTTCGTGGTGAATGTGCATTAAATCAGGCCTGTCTCCCTCCACTGAGGCAGACTGGGTCCGAGCTTCGGAAACTGGTCGTACTGCCACAGTCCTGGCTCTCACCCCCGCCCGGAATAGAGCGATTTTCTGTTTTTTTTTCCATGGGGAGTCGGACAGGCCGGTTCCAGATACACGGCTGGTGTATTGGCGCGCATGCGCGTTGGGCGCATTAGTTTCTCGCTCCTGTGGGTTATGAGTAAAGAAACGGTCCTAGATTACAGCCGGGGGTACTCTCCAGACTCTGCAAGGAGTCACAATCCAGTTCATTATCATGGGCATCAGAATATGTATGCATAGGTGCAGCGAAATACGTACAGTAGCATCACAGGCAGAAACCATTTGCCCAATGTTATTCATTTAGGGAGATACCGCACGCAATAGATCCTTGGAGCCGGGCCGTCTAGTAACCCCTGATTTACCCTAGTCTAATCACGGGACAATGTATGGTGACCAATTAACCTATTAAATGATAATCTTTGGACTGTGTGAGGAAACCAGAACACCTGGAGAACACACATGCATTCCATAGATGATGTAAGAATCCAATATTATTAAGGGATTGGACGCGCTAGAGGCAGGAAACGTGTTCCCGAAGTTGGGGGCGTCCAGAAAAGAGGTCACAGTTTAAGAATAAGGGGTAGGCCATTTAGAACGGAGTTGTGGAAAAACTTTTTCACCCAGAGAGTTGTGGATCTGTGGAATGTTCTGCCTCAGAAGGCAGTGGAGGCCAATTCTCTGGATGCTTTCAAGAGTTAGATAGAGCTCTTAAAGATAGCGGAGTCGGGGGATATGGGGAGAAGGCAGGAACGGGTTACTGATTGTGGATGATCAGCCATGATCACAGTGAATGGTGGTGCTGGCTCAAAGGGACCGAATGGCCTACTCCAGCACCTATTGTATAAGAAAAAGAATTTAACTCTAATGCTCCGAACTGCAATAGCGTCATGAATCTGCTACACTACCGTTGCACAGTGAATAAAAAAGCACACAACTAGAACATAAATGACTGAGGTGATAAACTCCCACCTGCTTAATAATTCTCTTCCAATGTAAACAGTCCATCTTGAAAATTGCATGATACCCCATTGACAGTTTGAACTCCCATATTAAATATTCCCAAGCACTTCTTTGCTCATTGAAGAATATTTTCAACAGTGTCTTTAGATAACTGAATTCTCATAACAAATCTCTAGAGCCACAATACTTCTGTCAACTCTGGTATTCAGAAATTGGTCAAAAGTTTGAATGCTCCTTTTGAAGTCTCACTTGTGTGCAATTAAAATATTGCAGCCTAGCTTGTGTCAGAGAGTTAAACAGCATGAAACAGGCCCTTTGGCCCAACTCCTGATCCAAGGGCATTTGGACCATATTCTTCTAACTTCACCTATCCAAAATGAACTATCACTATGTCCAGCTTCACCACCATAACTGTCTCTGAAACTGACTGCATATACTCTCCACTCTCTGTTTAAATAGAAACATGGCATGCAAGCTGAAGTTTTCCACTGTACCTCAGGATATGTGAGGGTTACAATCCAATTACTGTACTGCACTTTTCCCTTCTCATGTTACACCAGTGCTCTACTATTTCAGGAAAACTCTGTGAATATCCATCTCATCATCATCTTCTTGTGTGTTTTATGGCGGTTGGCAAACCAGCTTTAAGATGCATTACCGCCTCCTACTGGACTGGAGTGTATCCACATAATAAACAGGAGGAAGGAAAAGAATTGCATTCCCGAAATTCTATATAGTAAACCAGAGTCTTTCAGATACTCCATGATATAGGTCTGTATTTCTCTTGAAATCCCACTTGAAATGTCTTCTATACCCACAGCAGTTTATCTGAAGCGCTCCTATCATCTTCACTCTTTCATACTTCTTACATTTTATCAATACATGTTCAACTGTTTCTGGTTGATTACAGTATTCACACAACCCAGTTGGATGTTTCCCTATTTTGTATAATGTGTAATTAAGACTTGTGTGTCCAATTCTTAAACGATTGATGATCATTTCTATCTTTCTATGCCCACCTTTGGTATCTGACTTGCCTTTGTATTTTGAACAGCTGCCTCCCTGCTTCACTCTCATCCCAGTGCTTCTGCCATGTCTCCTCAATACCTGTTTTTATAATGCTTTTGACTTCCGCTTTGCCTAGAGCATATATGTCAAACTCAAGGCCCGCGGGCCAAATCCGGCCCGTGGTGGAATTATCTTTGGCCTGCGAGATAATATCTAATTACTATTAAAGCTGGCCCCAGTAATCGAAGCGCCTATGGCGTATGATATGGCTAATGCTGAGTTTATTCAGGTACCAGGTTTTCAGGGTTTTTAGTGTTTATTCGGCAGTCTTGCTCGGCAGTCTTCTTCATAAGAAACGGAATTTGTAAAGTGAAACACTTTGTAGTTATAGCAGAGACTGAGACACATGAGAGCAGGCTGAAAAAACGGAGGCAACGAAAGCTGCGTTCGCACGCGTCCGACTGATCCGGCCCGCATGAAGCTGCATTTTGCTCAATCCGGCCCGTGACCTAAAATGAGTTTGACACCCCTGGACTAGAGGGATCTGGACCTCCATTATAGACGATTTGAGTGACTGTTTAGCTATAATGTCCACTTTTTCATTACCTTCCACACCACAATGAGCAGGAACCTAAAGGAAGCTTACTTCTACCCCATTTTCGGTCGGTGTATACAACTTGCATAGAATCTCCAATAAAATATCCTGTCTACTTTCTGACTTTCTTGATTTGATAGACATTAATGCTGACAAACTGTCTGAACAGATTACAGCCCTTTTGACATTTTATTCTATCCAAGATAATGCCCTCAGTATTGCCATTAATTCTGTTGTATACACTGATAAATGGTTTGATGTTCTTTTCCTGATACTAGTTTTCCGCTGAGGAATGTAGACTGTAATACCTGTGTGGTCAGAGCTAGGGTCTTTTGATCCATCCGTAAATATTACCAGTTTGTTTCTAAAATGCTGGTCTATATATCCTTGTACTATCAGTTTGATTCCACAGTTAGACTTGTTTTTTAAAAGTTGTTGCAGGTTTATATCCACTGTGTGTATTGTAAAGAGCCATGGAGGAACACCGGATAATGGAACTGTAGGGCTATGTTCCATTTTGTTTAGACCAGATTTTTGTGCTGCCACATCCCCAATCCATCCAAAGCTATTATAATTTGAATTATTATGTTCCCAGCAGTCTTTTAATATAGCTTTAGCTGGATGTGAATAGTTATGCCCCGTGATATTAACCCAGTAATTTAGCATTAGGAACACACACAAAATGCTGGTGGAACGCAGCAGGCCAGGCAGCATCTATAGGGAGAAGCGATGTCGACGTTTCGGGCCGAGACCCTTCATTGAACTAACCTGAGGAGAAATCAGAAACGTTCCCTTCATTTCACACGAGCATCAGACAAGTGACTTCTCACTGCAGGTGAGGGACTTTACCTGCCTTGTGTGGAAAGACGTTGACTGTTGTATCCTCCAAATCAAGATGGCGATGTTTTGTAGGCAGCTCAAAGAAGTTCTGATGCACCTCTCAACTGTCAGAGCAGACTTGATGGGCCGAATGGCCTAATTCTGCTCCTGTATCTTATGATCACTGCAATATGCAGCCAGTCCTTCCCTTGCTTTTAAAACTCTGGTTCCCAAACCTTTTTGCGGTTACCACCCCCCCATCTCCCAGACCACCTCCCCAGTGCTACCCCCACATGCTGCCCTGCTGGCCATTACATAAAAACTATTAAGTATTTTGATTCGCAAACACGAGGAAATCTGCAGATGCCTGGCGAAGGGTCTCGGCCCAACATGTCAACTGTACTTCTTCCTTTAGATGCGTTCCACCAGCATTTTGTGTGTATTGCTTGAATTTCCAGCATCTGCAGATTTCCTCGTGTAATGTAGCATTAGCTTTATTCTTCTAAGTCTTAATGGCATTTCCCCCATTTCGACTTGAAGAGCCGATACAGGTGATGTTCTGAATGCACCACTACATATCCTGAGGGCCTGAGCTCGCTCAACATCCAGCATTTTTAAATTACTGTCTGCAGCTGACATGTATGCTACACATCCATAATCAAATGTAGCTCATTAGAGCTTGATAAATATTTAATAACGATATCCTGCTCGCACCCCAATCCTGTCCGCATGACATCTCAACAAGTTGTTTATTTTTTTTACATTTGTTTGTAATTTCTCAATTTGCTTTTTCCATGTAAGTTTCTCATCAAATAACAAATTGAGGAACCGAATTACCTTTACCTGTTCTAATTTTTGTTCATATAATTTCACGGAAACTGGTTTGTGATTTCTTGAGAAACATATCACTTGTGACTGACTTATAGACAATTAGAAGCCCCATTTATTTGCCCACTCCTGCACTTTATTAATTGTATCTTGCATTTTCCTTTGTATATAAATTAAATTTCTTCCCATCACCCACAAAGCCCCATCATCTGCATATAAGGATTTCCCCGCGCTATGTTCAACTTGCTCAAATGTCATTTACCATTATGGTAAACAGAAATGGACTGCAGATGTTACCTTGTGGCGTTCCGTTTTCAACCGAATATGTCCTGGAGAACTCTTCTTCCACCTTGACTTGAATTGTTCGCTCAAAGAGAAAGTCTAGAACCCAGTTATATAATTTTCCTTCCACCCCTAATTCTTTCAATTTAATTAACACTCCCTCTTTCCAGAGCATATCATAAGCCTTTTTTATGTCGAAGAATACCGCCAGGACCATTTCCTTGTTGGTTTGAGCCTTCCTAATTTCAGATTCCAATCTAAGTATTGAATCTACTGTAGTTCTTCCTTTACAAAAACCGCTTTGGTAGGGAGAAATAGGTCTTTTTTCTAGAAAGTATGTAAGCCTATCAGTTATTATTCGTTCCATAAGTTTACCTAGCTGTGAAGTTAATGCAATTGGTCTATAATTTGTTGGGTCTGATGTGTCTTTACCAGGTTTTAATATTGGAACAATAACAGAATGTTTCCATGCAGATGGTATCTTATCTATTTCCCATATATCATTAAACAGTCTCTGCAGAACTAGAAGTGCGCTTCCTGATAAGTGCTTCAGCATTATATTCCAGACTTGGTCCTTCCCAGGGGAAGTTGGCCGCGCATTCACAACGGCTAATTCTATTTCTGTTATACTAATAGGAGTATCCAGCACTTCTTCTGATGTTGCTCTTTTGTCCGTAATTCCTGAATTTTGCTTAAGCTTCTCCTCCCTTTGCTGTCTAGCCTCGACTGTTAAATTCTCTGAGCTTTGTATATTTAAAAAAGTTTTTGCCAATGTTTCTGCTTTTTCTACGTTGTTGATTGCCATTATGTCCTTAATTTTTAGCACAGGAATCTCTGTGCTACTTCTTGTACCATTCATTTTCCTTATCGGGCCCCATATTTCAGACGGTTGAGTTTCTCTTCCAATTTTGTTACAATACAGGTGGTCACTCCGGGGCCATGGGAGGCAGATAGGTGGGTCACGGTCAGGAAGGGGAAGGGGCAGGTACTAGAGAGTACCCCAGTGGCTGTACCCCTTGACAATAAGTACTCATGTTTGAGTACTGTTGGGGGGGACAGCCTACCTGGAGGAAGTGACAGTGGCCGGGCCTCCGGCACAGAGGACGGCCCTGTAGCTCAGAAGGGTGGGGATAGAAGAAAGAGGACCATAGTAATAGGGGACTCGATAGTCAGGGGTTCAGACAGGTGGTTCTGTGGAGGTGATCGGGAGTCCCGGATGGTAGTTTGCCTCCCTGGTGCCAGGGTCCGGGACGTTTCTGATCGCGTCCAAGATATCCTGAAGTGGGAGGGTAAGGAGCCAGAGGTCGTGGTACATGTAGGTACCAATGACATAGGTAGGAAAGGGGAAGAGGTCCTGAAACGAGAGTATAGGGAGTTAGGAAGGCAGTTAAGAAGAAGGACCGCAAAGGTAGTAATCTCGGGATTACTGCCTGTGCCACGCGACAGTGAGAGTAGGAATGGAATTAGGTGGAGGATGAATGCGTGGTTGAGGGATTGGAGCAGGGGGCAGGGATTCAAGTTTCTGGATCATTGGGACCTCTTCTGGGGCAGGCGTGACCTGTTCAAGAAGGACGGGCTACACTTGAATCCTGGGGGGACCAATATCCTAGCGGGGAGGTTTGCTAGGGCTACAGGGCAGACTTTAAACTAGTAAGATGGGGGGGTGGAAATCAATTTGAGGAAACTATGGGAGAGGAGGTTAGTTCACCAGTAGAGCAAGTAAGTAGACAGTGTGTGAGGGAGGAAAGGCAGGTGATGGAGAAGGGATGCGCTCAGCCCGAAGTTGTAGGGGAGAAGAAAGAAAAGGATAATAAATTTGAATGCATTGCTAGGGATGAAAAGAGAGGAGGAGGTGGAGAGTATCTTAAATGTATCTATTTTAATGCTAGGAGCATTGTAAGAAAGATGGATGAGCTTAAAGCGTGGATTGATACCTGGAATTATGATGTTGTAGCTATTAGTGAAACATGGTTGCAGGAAGGGTGTGATTGGCAACTAAATATTCCTGGATTTAGTTGCTTCAGGTGTGATAGAGTAGGAGGGGCCAGAGGAGGAGGTGTTGCATTGCTTGTCCGAGAAAATCTTATGGCGGTGCTTTGGAAGGATAGATTAGAGAGCTCCTCTAGGGAGGCTATTTGGGTGGAATTGAGGAATGGGAAAGGTGTAGTAACACTGATAGGAGTGTATTATAGGCCACCTAATGGGGAGCGTGAGTTGGAAGAGCAAATGTGTAAGGAGATAGCAGATATTTGTAGTAAACACAAAGTGGTGATTGTGGGAGATTTTAATTTTCCACACATAGATTGGGAAGCTCATTCTGTAAAAGGGCTGGATGGTTTAGAGTTTGTGAAATGTGTGCAGGATAGTTTTTTGCAACAATACATAGAAGTACCGACTAGAGATGGGGCAGTGTTGGATCTCCTGTTAGGGAATGCGATAGGTCAGCTGACAGATGTATGTGTTGGGGAGCACTTCGGGTCCAGTGATCACAATAGCATTAGCTTCAATATAATTATGGAGAAGGACAGGACTGGACCTAGAGTTGAGATTTTTGATTGGAGAAAGGCTAACTTTGAGGAGATGCGCAGGGATTTAGAGAGAGTGGATTGGGTCAAGTTGTTTTATGGGAAGGATGTAATAAAGAAATGGAGGTCATTTAAGGGTGAAATTATGAGGGTACAGAATCTTTTTGTTCCTGTTCGGTTGAAAGGAAAGGTTAAAGGTTTAAAAGCGCCATGGTTTTCAAGGGATATTAGAAACTTGGTTCGAAAAAAGAGGGATGTCTACAATAGATATAGGCAGCATGGAGTAAAAGAATTGCTCGAGGAATATAAAGAATGTAAAAGGAAACTTAAGAAAGAGATTAGAAAAGCTAAAAGAAGTTACGAGTTTGGTTTGGCAAATAAGGCGGAAGTAAATCCGAAAGGTTTCTACAGTTATATTAAAAGCAAGAGGATAGTGAGGGATAAAATTGGTCCCTTAGAGAATCAGGGTGGTCAGCTATGTGTGGAGCCGAGGGAGATGGGAGAGATTTTGAACGATTTCTTCTCTTCGGTATTCACTAAGGAGAAGGATATTGAATTGTGTAAGGTGTGGGAAACAAGTAAGGAAGTTATGGAACCTATGACAATTAAAGAGGTGGAAGTACTGGCGCTTTTAAGAAATTTAAAAGTGGATAAATATCCTGACCGGATATTCCCCAGGACCTTGAGGGAAGTTTGTGTAGAGATAGCAGGAGCTCTGACGGAGATCTTTCAGATGTCATTAGAAACGGGGATTGTGCCGGAGGATTGGCGTATTGCTCATGTGGTTCCATTGTTTAAAAAGGGTTCTAGAAGTAAGCCTGGCAATTATAGACCTGTCAGTTTGACATCAGTGGTGGGTAAATTAATGGAAAGTATTCTTAGAGATAGTATTTATAATTATCTGGATAGACAGGATCTGATTAGGAGTAGCCAGCATGGATTTGTGCGTGGAAGGTCATGTTTGACAAACCTTATTGAATTTTTTGAAGTAGTTACGAGGAATGTTGATGAGGGTAAGGCAGTGGATGTAGTCTATATGGACTTCAGCAAGGCCTTTGACAAAGTTCCACATGGAAGGTTAGTTAAGAAGGTTCAGTCGTTAGGTATTAATGCTGGAGTAATAAAATGGATTCAACAGTGGCTAGATGGGAGATGCCAGAGAGTAGTGGTGGATAATTGTTTATCGGGATGGAGGCAGGTGACTAGCGGGGTGCCTCAGGGATCTGTTTTGGGCCCGATGTTGTTTGTAATATACATAAATGATCTGGATGATGGGGTGGTAAATTGGATTAGTAAGTATGCCAATGATACTAAGGTAGGAGGTGTTGTGGATAATGAGGTGGGTTTTCAAAGCTTGCAGGGAGATTTATGCCGGTTAGAAGAATGGGCTGAACGTTGGCAGATGGAGTTTAATGCTGAGAAGTGTGAGGTTCTACATTTTGGCAGGAATAATCCAGATAGAACATACAGGGTAAATGGTAGGGCATTGAAGAATGCAGTGGAACAGAGAGATCTAGGAATAACAGTGCATAGTTCCCTGAAGGTGGAGTCTCATGTAGATAGGGTGGTGAAGAAGGCTTTTGGAACGTTGGCCTTTATAAATCAGAGCATTGAGTACAGAAGTTGGGATGTAATGTTAAAATTGTACAAGGCATTGGTAAGGCCAAATTTGGAATATTGTGTACAGTTCTGGTCACCGAATTATAGGAAAGATATCAATAAATTAGAGAGAGTGCAGAGACGATTTTCTAGGATGTTACCTGGGTTTCAGCACTTAAGTTACAGAGAAAGGTTGAACAAGTTAGGTCTCTATTCATTGGAGCGTAGAAGGTTGAGGGGGGATTTGATCAAGGTATTTAAAATGTTGAGAGGGATAGATAGAGTTGACGTGAATAGGCTGTTTCCATTGAGAGTAGGGGAGATTCAAACGAGAGGACATGATTTGAGAGTTAGGGGGCAAAAGTTTAAGGGAAACACAAGGGGGTATTTCTTTACTCAGAGAGTGATAGTTGTGTGGAATGAGCTTCCTGTAGAAGTAGTAGAGGCCAGTTCAGTTGTGTCATTTAAGGTAAAATTGGATAGGTATATGGACAGGAAAGGAGTGGAGGGTTATGGGCTGAGTGCGGGTAGGTGGGACTAGGTGAGATTAAGAGTTCGGCACAGACTAGGAGGGCCGGAATGGCCTGTTTCCGTGCTGTGATTGTTATATGGTTATATTGTCTCCAGTAAGCTCGCTTTGCCTGTCTGACTATTTTCCGAACTACTGCTTGTGCTGTTTTCTATTGTATTAATGTTTCTACAGAATGTTGTCTTTTTAACACTTTAAATGCTTTATTTCTTACTTTTATACTTCTACTATATTCACAATTCCACCACGGAACGCTTTTCCTCTCTCCTCTACCTTTACTTTTGGGAATTGTTTCTTCTGCCGAATTTATAATTGCTGTGACCGATTTGTCATTCATTTCTTCTACATCCAATATGTTTTCATCTGTTTTCACGCGTGTTGGCGCGTGGCCAAGTGGTTAAGGCTTTGGGCTGGCGATCTGAAGGTCGTTAGTTCGAGCCTCAACCAACGCAGCGTGTGTGTCCTTGAGCAAGGCACTTAACCACACACTGCTCCTGCACATTTAAAGCCCAGTGGCGGGGGTTGGTGCAGTGTGGACAGGACAGGACATCTAAAATCTTTACGCATCTTACTTCACTTCTTTTTTGAAATATCTCCCAATCTGCCTTATTTAGTTTCCATCTTGACACTCTAGGTCCTTTATTTTGTTCTGTTTTAACCTGAATCTTTGTGAGTATGGGATAGTGATTATTTCCTACTGTAGTTTGTTTTAATACGTTCCACGTACTGATCCCTGCCAGTTCTCTACTTACAAATGTCAAGTCTATTGCGGTTTCTTATTTTTGGGAAATGTTATATCTTGTACCTTCTCCATTATTTATACATACCAGTTTTTCATCATCTATAAATTCTTCTATCACTAATCGGTTTTCATCAGATTTTACATCCCCGTATGTCCATTGAAATCCCCACACCGTATTATTTTCCCTTTCATCCCACCACCCACTGTGTTTAATGTATCTTTGCTTAATCTTCTACATGGATTATAATAATTTATTATTACCAAGCTTTCTCTGCCTATCCAAATTTTGATTATTATTTATTCATATTTCTGCCCTATGTTGACTATAGTATACCTCATCCCACTGGTTATAAATATTGCTACTCCTCCACCATTGCCATCACTTCTATCCTTCCTAATAGCTGTATTTCCTCGTAAAACAAAATCTAATTGTGGTTTCAACCTTGTTTCTTATATACATAAAATCTGAGGTTTTTTCCTTAAAGTTCTGATACATATTTCTTAAATTCTTGACCATTTGCGATAAGACTCCTTGCATTCCATTGTAACACTGCCATTAAGATCCTGCCTCCCCGCCTGTGAACTGTTTGATCCTCCATTCAGCGTTTCTTCGACTACTTCCCACCTAAGCCCTGTAATGCCAAGATATTTTTCTGCAGACTTGACTATAACTTTAATTTTCTCAGTTCTGTTGTCTGTTTGCACTGAACAGTTAATTGCATCTACCATAAACAGTACAAAATCCTTTCTACTCATTATCAGTGTATCCTTATTTATCATATTACAGCCCTCACAGTTCACCGGTTTATTATTCCCTGTATTTGTTCGCTTGATCGCCTTCTCCTTTTCCGCAAATCCTTTCACTGCCTCAATGTAACTGATCCCTTGAGTTACTTTTCCATATTGTATCTCAGCTGCCTTCTTGCTATTAACGCACCCTCGATAAGCCGCGCTGTGTTCCCCGCCACAATTGCAGCATTCCAGCCTAGCTCCTGCCCCACATTTCCCATATTCATGTCCTCCAGCGCATCTCCCATATCTTTGTTTCCCTCTGCAGACCGCTGCAATATGCCCGAATTTCTGACATTTAAAGCATCTTAAAGGCGGTGGAATATATTCTGACCTCATAACACATATACCCTAAATAAACTTTAGTCGGCAATCTTACTTCATCAAAGTTAATCATAACTGATAAACTATCACACTTTTTTCCGTTTCTTGTAACTTTCAAACGTTTGGCCTCAATAATTTTTGCTCCTTTTATGTTCTGTTTCATCTCATCCATAGTAACTTTCGTTGCTATCCACAAAGTAACTCCTCTAGTCCACTTTCCATTGTTGAGTATTGAGCATTGTACTCTTTTGCCGTCTATTTTATTTAATCTTACAACTTTGCTATCCCGATAAATCACTTTGCGATCCATTTTGTAATACCTTTTTTTGACCTTGCCTGTAAGTTTGTTGATTACCTTCATCACATGAATCAGGTTCCAAGCACCGAAAGACCAGTTTTATAATTGCTTTAATCTCATCTTCTTTCCATTGTTTTGCTATCCTATTTTGATCATCCCCTGACTCCTCGGAGTTCGACATCTCATACCTCATGTCTTCTTTTCTTACTCTTTTCTTACTCTTGTCTTCTTTTCTTACTCTTTCCCGCCAACCTCCGTCTCTAACTCACTTCCTGAACCGTCACCTCCTCCTGCCATCCTCCGTCCATTCACAATCTCGTTGTTTAGCCAAACGGCCGACGTCGTTCGCTTCTCAGCCACCACCGTCAGCACCGGCCCCGCTGCCCGGTCCTTCCTCTGACTGAGCCCGATACAAAGTCCAATGCCAGCACGTGTTTTCTAAGATGAGGGGCCCAAAACTGTTCACAATACTCAAGGTGAGGCCTGACCAGTGCCTTATAAAGCCTCATCCTTGCTATTCCATTCTTCTTGAAATGAATGCTAACATGGCATTTGCCTTCCTCACCCCTGACTCAACTGCAAGTTAACCATCAGGATGTTCTGCACAAGGACTCCCAAGTCTCTCTGCATCTCAGGTTTTTGGATTTTCTCCCCGTTTAGAAAATAGTCCGCACATTTATCTCTACTACCAAAGTGCATGACCATGCTATTTCCAACATTGAGTTTCATTCGCTACTTTCTTGCCCATTCTCCTAATCTGTCTAAGTCCTACTGCAGCCTACCTTTTTCCTCAGCACTGCCTGTTCCTCCACCAATCTTCGTATCATCTGCAAACTTGGCAACAAAGCCAGCCATCTATTCCAACATCGAAATCATTCCTATACAGCATAAAAAGAAGCGATCCCAACACCGACCCCTGTGGATCACCACTGGTCACTGGCAGCCAACCAGACAAGGATCTTTTTATTCCCACTCACTGCCTCCTACCAATCATCCAATGCTCTAACCAGGTTAGTAACTTTCCTGTAATACCACGAGCTTTTAACTTGGTAAGCAGCCTCATGTGTGGCACCTTGTCAAAGGCCTTCCAAAAATCCAAATATACAACTTCCACTGCATCCCCTTTATCTATCCTACTTGTAATCTCCTCAAAAAATTCCAGCAGGTTCATCAGGCAGGATTTTCCCTAAAGGAAACCATGCTGACTTTGTCCTGTCTTGTCCTGTGTCACCAAGTACTCCATCACCTCATCCTTAACAATTGTCTCTAACATCTTCCCAACCACTGAGCTCAGGCTAAATGGTCTATAATTTCCTTTCTGCTGCCTTCCTCCCTTCTTAAAGAGTGGAGTAACAGTCCTCTGGCACCATGCCAGAGTCCAATGATTTTTTTTAAAGATGATTTCTAATGCCACCACAATCTGTATCACTACCTCTTTCAGAACCCTAGGGTGCAGTTCATCTGATCCGGGTCACATGTACCTTTAGGTCTTTCAGCTTTTTGAACACACAGTAACTGCAGCCACTTCTCTTCCTTCACACACTTCAACATCGGGCATACGGCTCGTGTCTTCCACAGTGAAGACTGATGCAAAATACTCATTTAGTTCATCAGCCATCTCCTTCTCCCCCGTTTTTTCTTTCTCCTGCCTCATTTTCTAGTGGTCCTATATCCACTCTTATTTCTCATTTATTTTTAACATACTTGAAAAAGCTATTACTATCCACTTTGATATTATTTGCTAACTTGCTTCATATTTTATCTTTTCCCTTCTAATGATTTTTTTAGTTGCTCTCTGTAGGTTTTTAAAAACTTCCCGATCCTCTACCTTCCCACTAATTTTTGCTTTGTTGTGTGCCCTTTCTTCTGCTTTTACAATGGCTTTGACTCCCCTTGTCAGCCTTGGTTATACTGTTTTACTTTGAGTGTTCCTCATTTTCTCTCAGGAACACATCCCTGCCAGCAGCTCCTTTCTATTTACTTTGGCCAACATCTCTCTCATACCTCTGTGAGCTTTGTAATACGGGAGGAAACCAGAGCACCTGCAGGAAATCCACGTGGTCATGGGGAAGAATATTTTAAACACCTGACGGATAGTGGTGGGAATCAAAACCCGATCTTTCAGACAATGCTGCTTAACATTGTGCTAACTGCTGCACCATGTAGACACAATCATGGGGGGTGCCCCTGATCTATTGGGTGAGTCCACTAGTCTCTGCAGTTCCTTACATTCAGAAGGCCATCACAGACGGTGAGGTAACCAGTCAGAATACTTCCAACAGTGCTTCTGTAGAAGTTTGTGTGAGTGTTAGGTAACAAGACAGACTTTACCTTCTATGAAAATAAAGATTGTGGTGGGCCTCCCTCGTGATTGCACATTGTAGGCACAAAGTACATGGTGGCTGCTGGTTGGCAAGGATTCCTTGGGCCAAATGGCCTGTGTTGCATCTCCCCACAAGTCTCTGATATTTGATTGCACTTCCATCCCTGTTGTGAGATTCTCTCAGTCCACGGTCTTGAAATGGACGTGATGGACAGAGGTGCTGAGTCTGCCCAGAAAAAATAATAGAGGCACCATTAGCAGACCACGAGGTTCCTGTCTGTTCTGGAGACAGAGATCAACCTGGTCAGTGGAATAGAAATAGCAAACACTAGAAATAATTACTAGTCAGTCAGCATCTGTGGAGGAAGGAATAGAGTTTGTGTTTCAGGTCATGCAAGTGTGGATGGTGAATGAAGCTGATCCTTGCATACGGTTCACACAGAACACCTCACTGCACCGTGCATCGAGGCAGAGCGAGGGAAATCAGTAACGATGCAGGATAACGTGTAACAGCCACAGAGAGAATGCAGTGTAGGTACACAGTAAAGTGGGAAATCATGACAAGGTAGATTGTGAAGTCAAGTTTCCACCTCATTCTTAAATACTGGCCGAATATAGGCTTAATTGTCGGTATCTCTCCTCATACATCAAACCTACTGTCCCAGGTAATGGCCTAGTGAAGCTTTATTGCAATACTTCTACAGGAAGAACATGTTTCCTCAGTACTTCCTTAGGAGGGTAGACCTTCAGCGTGTCCCTGTGATGCACACCAGTGTCGATAGACGCACCAAAGAAAGCATCCCGTCCACGTGCATCACGGCTTGGTATAGCAGTGACACTGCAGAGAGCTGTGAACACAGCTCAGCACATCACAGAAACCAGCCTCCCCTCCACGGACTCTGTCTACACTTCTCACTGCCTTGGTATAGCAGTGACACTGCAGAGAGCTGTGAACACAGCTCAGCACATCACAGAAACCAGCCTCCCCTCCACGGACTCTGTCTACACTTCTCACTGCCTTGGTAAAGCAGCCAGCAGAATCAAAGCCCCCACCCACCCCGGGCATTCTCTTTCGTCCCCTCTTCCTTTGGGCAGATACAAAAGCCAGAAAGCACACACCACCAGTCTCCAGGACAGCTTCTACCTGGTTGTTATCGTGTTGAGTGGACCTCTTGATGAGAAGGTGAATACTTGACCTTGGTAGATGTAACAACATCTTGTCTTCCATACCGTTCCTGCAGATCAATTCATTACACAGTGCACTGAGGTAGAACAAGGTAACACAACAATAATGCAATACAAAGTGTTGGGGACTCCGCCTCCCGCTCACGGATATGTAAGACATAGTTTCTTTCTGTCCGCCTTTAATGTCTCCCTTTTCCGACTTAAACTTTGAAATTTCAACTTTATTCAGTCGGATCTGTGGAGCAACAGTTATAATTATGTCTACCCTAAGAAGCACCAAAAGGAACCCGGACCCAGGCAACGGAAAGCCTAAAAAAGCTGACGAGTTCTCAGAGGAACCCCCTTGAGTGAAGAGATCAGAGTCTGAAATCAGCAGTATCGGCACTGAAATAACTCAACTAAAAGAGAAATTTGAAGAAAAAATTGACTCTCTGAGCCTCGATCTTAAAGAAGTTAGTCGAAATGTGGCTGACCTTTCTTCTCATTTGGAAAAGGCTCAACAACGAATCGTCGATCTGGAAGCTCGGTCGTGTCGGAATAATATTCGAATTGTTGGATTAAAAGAGAAGTCAGAATCTGCTGATACGCTGGATTATTTCGCTAAAATGTTCCAGTCTTTATTTCTGGAGGTTTGTTCGCAACCCCCGGAGATTGAAATGGCTCACAGAATCGGTGCTTTAAAACTTTTGGACCAAGGTAAAAACAGGCATATCGTTGTGCGTTTTCTCCGTTTTAGAGACAAAGACCGCTTTATTAAGCTTGCAAGAAAACAAAGGTTGTTTCAATTTCAAGGTTCAGAGATTCGCTTTTTTGAAGATTTTCCATGCGAAATTGTTAAGAAGAGTGCTGGATTTGCCTCGGCCATGAGATTAGTTTACCAAAAAAGCTCTTTCCATCACTTCAATATCCAGCTAAATTAAGGCTTTTTGTCAAAAATTCTGGAGCTCGTATTTTTGATGACCCAGCCAAAGCATTGCGTTTTATTAACTCTTTTCTTGACGAGTCTGAAGCCTGAAGTTTGAATGATTTACAACGGTTTGATTGTCTCGCGACGTAAGCAGTGATGAAATTGGAAGATTTGATGGTAATAGAAAGTCTTTACCTTAAAATATATTTTTATCTCTGAAAAAGACTGGTTTGGATGGTTTTAACCTCAGAAGACAGAGCAGGAGAACTATTGAAGGACTGTAGATAATTTTGAGCCATCTAGATTATTTTCTCTGCAGCATTTAAATTAACTAATTGTTTATTTTTGTTCCGTATGCTTTTGTAAAGATCTTTTAAGTAATTATTTGGATTTCCTTACGTTTTAAAGATAGATTGGATAATTTAAAGATGGCGATTGCTTTTCTTTTGTGCAAATATTTCAAGAATTGTTTTGGATGTGTTTTTCTTCCCTTGTCTAATATTATGAAGGTTACACTCAAAATTGAAGGTCGTTCTGTTTTACAAAAAAAAACACTGTTCCTTCCAACTTAATTATATTGAGATACACGTCGACTGTAACGAGTTTTATGTTCGGTAGAGGGAGACAGAGATGACTTTTTTTCATTTTTTAAAATATATTTAGGTAGGTGGAGTTTATTTTTGCTCTCTATGCCTTCCTTGGGGCTTGCTCGATCGTTATTGACTTATTTCTGGGCTGTGTAGTTTGAATGTTTTTTTTTCTTTTTTTCTTGTTTTATCCCCATTATGGAATCCCGGAGCATACGCAAATTATTATTATTGTTGTTCATCTCCGCCATGTTCGACTACCTTATCCTGACCTGCCTCTAACTACTCTTTTTAGATACAAAGTCTCATGATGATATCTAAACAGTTAAATGTTTTAAGTTGGAATGTCCATGGTTGGAACCATCCTATTAGGTGTAAGAAAACATTTAAAATTATTAACCGATTCCAACCGAACATAATCTTTGCTCAAGAGACGCATATCAGGTTATGTGATAAAAGTCGATTTTTTTAAATCTTGGGAGGATCCTCAGTTTCATGCAAACTCTCAGAGTAAAATTAGAGGTGTTTCTATTTTTATTGATTCCAATATCGCTTTTAATCAGGAGGATATTATAGCCGATATTAATGGTAGATTTTTGATTGTTAAAGGAATAATTTATAATAGGAAAACAGTTTTGGTTAATATTTATGGACCAAATGTTGATCCTGAGGCCTCCCGTCCCATGATCCTTTCCCTTCTCCAGCTCTGTATCACTTTCGCCAATCACCTTTCCAGCTCTTAGCTTCATCCCACCCCCTCCGGTCTTTCCTATCAATTCGCATTTCCTCCCCCCACTACTTTCAAATCTCTTACTATCTTTCCTTTCAGTTAGTCCTGATGAAGGGTCTCGGCCCGAAACATCGACATCGCTTCTCCCTAAAGATGCTGCCTGGCCTGCTGTGTTCCACCAGCATTGTGTGTGTGTTGTTGTCTTCATTTTTTAAAGCTGACTTTGCTCTATTACCTGATTTAAATGAATATATATTATTAATGGGTGGTGATTTTAATACTTGTTTAAATCCTTTAATGGATAAGTCATCATCTAAACATCAACTTCCTAACCATTCTGCATCACTTATTAATTGATTATGGCTTAATTGAAATTTGGAGGCATATACATCCTAGTGATAGAGAATACTTTTTTTTCTCACATGTTCATAATAAATATTCAAGAATTGACTATTTTATAGTCGACCCTCGACTTCTATTTAATGTTCAGAAATGTGAGTATGATGCAATTGTTATCTCTGATCATGCTCCTTTAAACCTAATATTGGAACTGAAAGATGTTGCTTCTACAAGACCACTTTGGCGTTTTCCAGAACATTTGTTACAAAGTTCAGAATTTGTTGAGTTTATTGAAACTCAGATAAAAGAGTTTTTTCTCTTTAATAATACAGGAAACGTCTCAAAGTTAGTAATCTGGGATATATTAAAACCCTATTTAAGTGGTCAGATTATTTCATATATAGCTAAACTGAAGAAACAAACAAGAATGGAATTAGATAAAATCTCTGCACAAATTAAAGAATTAGATGACATTAATGCAATCTCTCCAAATGTTGTTTCATTTAAAAGAAGAGTAGAATTACAATCATAATATAATTTATTATTAACATATCCTATTGAAGGATATTTGCTTAAATTGAAAAGTCAATTTTATATTTTTGGGGATAAACATAATAAGCTCTTAGCTTCCCAATTAAGAGCAGGTAGAGCTAAAAGGCAAATTTTAAAGATTCGTAAAAATTAAGGAGATATAGCAAGTAACTATGAGGACATAAATAATATTTTTCAAGATTTTTATTCTGATCTTTATAGATCTCAATTTCCTGCAGATTCCTCCAAAATGAAGGCTTTTTTTACATAAGATTAAATTTCTTCAAATTTCTGTTGATGACCAAAAGATGCTTGATACTCCAATTACCGAGCATGAAATTCAGAAAGCTATTTTATTAATGGATTCAGGCAAAGTTCCTGGACTTGATGGTTATTCAGTAGAATTTTACAAAAAATTTGAAAGATTACTTTCTCCGTATCTTTTGGAAATATTTCATGAATCCTTTGAGAAGGGTAGTTTACCTTCTTTTTATGAAGCATCTATTTCCTTAATCCTTAAGAAAGATAAAGATCCTACTGAATGTTCATCATATAGACCTATTTCGCTATTAAATGTGGATGCAAAATTTCTCTCTAAGATAATGGCTAACCGCTTGGAAAATATTTTAACTAAAATCATCTCTATGGATCAAACGGGCTTTATTAAAGGCCATTACTCTTTCTCTAATGTTCAGAGATTGATGAACATCATATATTCACCATTATCTAAGCAACCTCAATGCGCTATCTCTATCGACGCAGAAAAGGCATTTGATAGAGTTGAGTGGCCATATTTGTTTTGAAGTACTAGAAAAATTTGGTTTTGGTAATAATTTCAATAGGTGGATTCAAATGATTTATAATAATCTTATTGCCACGGTTATTACTAATAATTTCAGGTCCTCTTTTTTTTCCTCTTTCACGAGGTACGAGACAGGGATGTCCATTAAGTCCTTTATTATTTAATCTTGTATTGTAGCCTTTGGCCATAACACTACGTGAAGCCAAAAATATTCATGGTATCTCTATGAATGGAACCATGCATAAGATTTCTCTTTATGCAGATGATCTGTTGGTTTTTATTTCGAATCCTGAGGAATCAATTCCTAATCTTTTGGAAACACTAAAAGATTTTGGTAAATTTTCAGGATATAAACTTAACTTGAATAAAAGTGAATTTTTCCATTAAATGCCCCTGTTTTTATATATAATTATATTCCATTTAGAATTGTTAATTCTTTTAAATATTTAGGTATTATAATTACTAAAAAATATAAAGATCTTATAAAGCTAATATAGTTCTTTTAATGGACTCCATGAAACAACTATTTTCTAGATGGAATCCACTTACTCTCTCTCTAATCGGTCGTATCCATGCTGTGAAAATGGTGATTTTACCTAGATTTTTATATATTTTCCAAAATATACCTATCTTTTTAACTAAAAAATTTTTTGATCAAATTGGCTGTCTTATTTCTTCCTTTATTTGGAACAATAAGAGACCAAGAATTAATAAGTATCATTTACAAAAATCTAAAAAAGATGGTGGACTTGCACTTCCTAATTTAAGACTGTATTATTGGGCTGTTAATATCTGACAATTATGCTTTCGGCTATATTGGCTCGACAAGAGCCAAAAACCAGTTTGGGTTGATTTGGAATTAAAAGCTGTTAAACAATTACATTTGCTCTGTCGTGGGCAAAGTACTGGAGAGTTTAACATCGGTAGCTGAGCGAAGGGCGCTGAGTAGGCTACGGTCAATTATGGAAAACTCTGAACATCCTCTACATAGCACCATCCAGAGACAGAGAAGCCGTTTCAGCGACAGGTTACTATCGATGCAATGCTCCTCAGACAGGATGAAGAGGTCAATACTCCCCAATGCCATTAGGCTTTACAATTCAACCGCCAGGACTTAAGAACTTTTTAAAAGCTATTATTAATGCTTTTTGAGATAGTGATTTAGATGCATATCATATTTTTTACTGAGTTAAGTATTGTATGTTATTAGTTTTGCTACAACAAGTGTATGGGACATTGGAAAAAAAGTTGAATTTCCCCATGGGGATGAATAAAGTATCTATCTATCTATCTATCTATCTATCTATCTAACTTCAATATTAGGAGCTCCATTATCTTTACAGCTCTTTAAGATTCTGAATTTAAATATTTACCCTTTTATTAAACAGTCCTTATGGATTTGGTTTCAGTTTCACAATTTAAAAAAATCTTAAACAACTTAAGTTGTCTAGTTCTTTATATTGAAACTTTTTATTTAAACCTTCAATAACCGATCCCATTTTTCTCCTATGGAGAAATAAAGGGATCCGTTCTTTTACAGATTTATTTTGTGATAGTCGATTGATGATTTTTGAAGAGTTAATTAATAAATATTCTCTCGCTCATACACGCTTTCTGCAATATCTTCAGGTTAGACATTTTCTATAACAATATTTATCTAAGTTTCCATATTTGCAAGAATCTGATTTGTTGGATACCATTTTGAAGTTGAATCCTTTAGTGAGAGATTCCATTAGTAGAATCTATGATTTATTTTTATTACAAAAAGAGAACCTCTCACTAAAGATTAAACAAGATTGGGAGATAGAACTTAATATGACCTTTGTTAATGGTTTTTTGGTTGCGAGTTTTGAAAAAGGTATTTCTTCTTCTATATGTGCCAATCACTGTTTAATTCAGTTTGAAATTGTTCACCGTTATTATTTAACAAAGGAGAGACTATCGAAAATATTTCCTAGTACAGACAACTACTGTGATAGATGTAAAACTGAAGTAGCTACTTCGTCACATATGTTCTGGTCATGTTCTTCATTAAAATCATTTTGGAAATCTTTATTTTCTACAATTTCTAAAGCTCTGAAAATTAATTTACAACCTAATAGACTGACTGTTCTATTTGGAACAGTTCCGCATCATATTCAGGGTATTTCATCTTCAGATCAACATGTAATTGCACTTGTTATATTATTGGCAAGAAGGGCTATTTTATTAAAATGGAAAGATACCTCTGTCCCTACATTAATTGACTGGTTTTCTCAAGTAATGTTACGTCTCAGTTTGGAAAAAATTAGAAGTAGAACTTTTGATCCCCGAATCGATTTTTTGCCAAATATTATCATTTAATTTGAATTATTTTATATGGTTCCCTTCCAATCTTATTCTATATAAACACGAATTGGCGGTTGATGATTCTTTTTCTTTATATATATATATAGATGATGGTAAGACGTATTGCTCCGGGGTTGATTCCTAATGGGGTTTTCCCCCCTTTTTTTTGTAGTTAGTGGGTTTTTTTCTTAGTTGGGGTACTTTTTTCCCTCCTTTCTCTTATATAAATTTTTTTTTCCATTTTCATATATTACGATCATCTCTTTTTTTCTTCAGCTTTATTAATTGTATGCATATTAATTTGTTGAAGTTTTGTATCATTTTTATAGCTGTGGAAGATTATGTACCAATAAAAAGATTCTAAAAATGAAAATTAAATGCAATTACGAAGTGTTTAACAACTACAACAAAAGAGCAGTGCAGGTAAACCATAACGTGCAAGGTCATATCAAAGTTCTGTGAGGTCAGGAGTCCAACTTAAGACACCAGAGAGTGAGCACCATGGTAGCATCATAGTAGCACAATGCTATTACAGCTCGGGCCATCAGAGTTCACAGTTCAATTCCAACGTCACCTGTAAGTAGCTTGAGTGTTTCACCATGTAAACACATGGGTTTCCTCTCACTTTCCAGTGGCATACTTGTTGGCAGGTTATTTGGTCCTGTGATTAGGCTAGGGTTAAATCAGTGATTTTTGGGCCTAAGGGCCTGTATACCTAAATAAATTACTTTTTAGTCTTATAACACCTTGAGTTTGGTGGTACGTGTATTATAATGGTCTGCCAGTTTCAGCATCGCTTCACTCTGATGTGGACACAGTTGTCTAAATTTCAGAACTTGCCTTTCTCTCTCACACTCTATTTAAATTAATTTCACAGGTTGTCAGTAATGGAGGATTCACTGACGGGAAGCTCAAACCAAACAACAGATCACAGCCTGCAAGAGTCACTCAATCCGCTGGGTTCTGAACATCCGCAGACTTTGTACGTGGAAGCAGAAAGTTCCACTGACAGTGGAGAGAAATGGCCAACGCGTTCTGAGTGTGAGCAAGACTTCAGTCAAGCATCCACACTGACAAGAGACCAGATCAGTCACTCTGGGGAGAAACCGTGGAAGTGTGAGGACTGTGGGAAGAGATTTGTTTCTCCTTCCCACCTGGAAACTCACCGCCGAAGTCACACTGGTGAGAAGCCGTTCACCTGTCCTGTGTGTGGGAAAGGATTCACCCAGTCTTTCAGCCTAAAAACACACCAGCGAGTTCACACAGGGGAGAAGCCGTTCACCTGCTCAGAGTGTGGGAAGGGATTCATTCAGTCATCTGATCTGCTGATACACCGGCGAGTTCACACTGGCGAGAGGCCATTCACCTGCTCGGTGTGTGGGAAAGGATTCACTCAGTCGTTCAACCTAAAAATACATCAGCGTGTTCACACTGGGGAGAAGCCGTTCACCTGCCCTGAGTGTGGGAAGGGATTCACGCACCCAACCAGTCTGCGGAATCATCAGCGAGTTCACACGGGGGAGAAGCCATTCAAATGCTCGGAATGTGGGAAACGATTCACCCAGTTATCCAACCTAAAAACACACCAGCGGCTTCACACTGGGGAGAAGCCGTTCACCTGCTCTGAGTGTGGGAAGGGATTCACCTTCCCAACTAGCCTGCAGAATCATCAGCAAGTTCACACTGGGGAGAAGCCGTTCACGTGCTCGGAGTGTGGCAAGGCATTCATTCGGTCAGAAAACCTGCTGATACACCAACGCATTCACACTGGGGAGAGGCCGTTCACCTGCTCCGAGTGTGGGAAGGGATTCACACGGTCTAGCAAATTAATGGAACACCAGCGAGTTCACACTGGGGAGAGACCGTTCACCTGCTCTCAGTGTGGGAAGGGATTCACCCACTCAGCTAGTCTGCAGAATCATCAACGTATTCACACTGGGGAAAAGCCGTTCAAATGCTCGGAATGTGGGAAGGGGTTTACCCAACAATCCGGTCTGCAGAACCATCAGCGAGTTCACACTGGGGAGAAGCCGTTCACCTGTTCTGAGTCTGGGAAAGGGTTCACCCACCCAGCCAGTCTGCAGAATCATCAGCGAGTGCGCACGAGGGAGAAGCCGTTCACGTGTTCCGAGTGTGGGAAGGGTTTCATTCGGTCAGGCAACCTGCTGATACACCAGCGAGTTCACACTGGAGAAAAGCCATTTGCATGCTCTGAGTGTGGGAAGGGATTCACACAGTCTGACAAGTTAATGGATCTTCAGCGAGTTCACACTGGAGAGAGGCCGTTCACCTGTTCTGAGTGTCAGAAAGTATTCACCGAGTCATATAACCTAAAAACACACCAGAGAGTTCATACTGCAGAGAAACCGTTCACCTGCTCTGAGTGTGGGAAGGGATTCACCCATGCAGCCAGTCTGCAGAACCATCAACGTATTCACACTGGGGAGAAGTTATTCACATGCTCTGAGTGTGGGAAAGGATTCACCAAGTCGTTCAACCTAAAAACACACCAGCGAGTTCACACTGGGGAGAGACCGTTCACCTGCTCAGAGTGTGGGAAGGGGTTCACCCACCCAACCAATCTGCAGAACCATCGGCGAGTTCACACTGGGGAGAAGCCGTTCACCTGCTCCGAGTGTGGGAAGGGGTTCACCCAGCAATCCAGTTTGCAGAATCATCAGCGAGTTCACACTGGGGAGAAGCCGTTCACCTGCTCCGAGTGTGGGAAGGGGTTCACCCAACAATCCAGTCTGCAGAATCATCAGCGAGTTCACACTACAGAATAATCATTCATCTATCCTGTGTGTGGGAAGGGGTTCACCCAACAATCCAGTCTGCAGAATCATCAGCGAGTTCACACTACAGAATAATCATTCATCTATCCTGTGTGTGGGAAGGGGTTCACCAAACAATCCAGTCTGTGGAATCACCAACTTCAGACGAGGGTGATGCCATTCACTTGACAAAGTGTGGGAGGGGGTCAGTAGGTCATCCAGTCTGCAGATTCACCAGTGAGTCGATGAGTGACCGTGGGAGCTGGATTCTCCTGTTGTTGCTACTGATGATATCCAGGATTTGACCATGGACATTGTCCTGGTCTGGGTTCATTCTGATAATGTTTACAGCCCATGATTGGAGTTTAATGTTCTTGACAAATGCTGAATAAATCACATTGAACTTTAACACCCAGTCTGTTTCCCGCATATTTGATATTTAAAGGATAATTTAATTGAGGAGTCTGGGTAGTTTCCAGCCCCTTGGTATGAACATCGAATTCTCCAACTTGCCGGTAATTCCCTCCCTCTCCCTTCCCCCATCCTGCTTTCACTCTGCCTCCTCTTCTAGCTGCCTATCACCTCTCTCATGATTCTGCCTTCTTCTACTACCCATAGTGCTTTCCCCTTACATTCCTTCTTCACCTCTCCTGCCTATCCCCTCCCTGCTTCTCCTCCCCCACCCCTTGATCTTTCCTCTGATTGGTTTTCCACCCTCCCCCCACCTTCTTTATAGGGCCCCTGCACCCCTCCTTCTTCAGTCCTGACGAAGGGTCTCGGCCCGAAACGTTGACTGGTCCTTTCAACGGATGCTGCCCGACCTGCTGAGTTCATCCAGCTTTTGTACGTCTTGATTTGACCACAGCATCTGCTGTGTACTTTGTGTTTACTGCAATATTGAGCATTCGGTCTCTAATACAACCTTCCCACCTTCACTTTCTTCCATCCACTCTGCCTCTCGTCGTCCGGGTCTCTTTGGTTGAACATCTTTATCCTGGACCTGTTCCCTCTGTCTCCCAGTGCTCCAACACCCATTCAATTAACTGCTTCCTATTCATTCTCCGTAACTCACTGCTTAGTCTTGTAAAATTTGTTTCTCCTTAGTGAGGGAAATACAACTTCAATTTTACCTTCAGATGAATTTTACCTCCTGATGAAGGGTCTCAGCCGGAAACATCAACTGTTTACTCTTTTCCTCAGATGCTGCCTGGTCTGCTGAGTTCCTCCAGTATTTTGTGCATCTTAGACCATAAGACAAAGGAGCAGAATCAGGCCATTCGGCCCATCCAGTCTGCTCTGCCATTCCATCATGGCTGATTCCGGATCCCACTCAACCCCTATACTTGCCTTCTTGCCATATCCTTTGATGCCCTCACCAATCAACTTCCACTTTAAATATACCAACGGACTTGACCTCCACCACAGTATGCGGCAGGGCATTCCACAGATTCGCTGCTCTCAGGCTAAAAAAAAATTCCTCCTTACCTCTGTTCTAAAAGGCTGCCGATCGACTTTTAGGCTGTGCCCTCAAGTTCTGGATACCACCCACCCTCTCCACCATGTCATCAAATTAGTGTCAACTGCAAACCTACTAAGGAAGCCAACAACATTCTCATCCAAACTCTTGATATACTGTATATGGCAAACATTAGTAGACCCAGCTGTAATCAGCACTAACTAGTCACAGGTCTCCAATCTATAAAACAACTAGCACAGACCGGCCCCTTCCACCAAGCCAATTTTGCATTCATTTTGTTACTCACCGCTTATCCCATATTATCTCACCTTCCAGTTTAGACTGCCAATCGTGGCCATGTAAACCCGTCATTACCTCTTTTGTAGTATGCAGACAACGTCTTCTAGCCTGCCCTTATCAATCCTCTTGATCACCTTTTCAAAAAATTCATTTCAATTCACGAGGCACGATTTCATCTGTGGATTGCCATGCTGACCTGTCTTTGCCTGTCCAAATGCAGGTCGATCCTGGTTCTCAGAATTTGCTTCAATAACCTTCCCACCACTGAATCTTTTAAAGTGAGCCAGGTACGTTATCATCCAGATTGTTAATATACATTGAATGCTCATTAATGCAAATAACTAATCAGCCAAACATGTTGCAGCAACTAAATGCATAAAAGCACAGTCAAAAGGTTTAGTTGCACAGACCAAATATTAGAATGGGCAAAGAATGTGATCTAAGTGACTTTGATGCTGGAATGAGTGTTGGTGCCAGACTAGGTGTTTGAGTATATCAGAAGCAGATGATAATGCTGGATTTTCACACCCAGTACTGTATAGCATTCACTGGGAATGTTGCCTGAAACAAATAAAAAGAGCATTCAGTGAGCGGCAGTTTTGTGGGCAAAAATGCCTTGTTAAAGAGAGAGGTCAGTGGAGAATGGCTGGACTGGTTCAAGCTGACAGGAAGGTGACAATAACTAAACTAACTGTGCATTACATTAGTGTGCGCAGAAGAGCTTCTTTGAATATACTAAACTTCGATCCTTGAAGTGGATAGGCTCAAGCAGCTGGGTTCCACTCCTGAAACTAATAGTGGCCATAGAGTGTTTATGTAAGTGCAAGTGCAATGGAAACTGACTCTCACAGGCACGGAGCAACTGATAAGCAGCATTCTCAAAGAAAAACACAAATTATACATGAACTATACACAGGTTTTTACAAGCAGGAACACAATTAGAACAAACATTACAAGCCCTTTGTTGTGCAAAGTGATCAGTGTGATCACAGTGTTGCTATACTGAAGTAGTGCTTCAGGTTGTGCGTTGCACTTCTGCACACTTGTATTCTACTACGCTAGAGAGCACAACAATGCCTCTACTTCCTCAGGAGTCTACAGAGATTCAGCATGTCTTGAAAATTTGGCAAACTTCCATAGATGTGTGCTGACTGGCTACATTACAGCCTGATATGGGAACACCAATGACTTTGAGTGGAAAATCCTACAAAATGTAGGGGTTTGGCCCAGTACATCATGGTTAAAACACTCCCAACTATTGAGCACATCTGCATGAAACGTTGATGTAGAAAAGCAGCATCCATCATCAAAGATCCTCTCCACCCAGGCCAAGCTTTTTTCTCACTGCTGCCGTCAGGTAGAAGGTACAGGTGCCTCAGGAATCACACCACCAGGTCCAAGAACATTTACTACTCCTCAAACATCAGGCTCTTGAACTAAGAATAACTACACTCATTCTATGTCTGGTGGCCCCACTAACAATGGTCTCACGTAAAGGATTCTTTATCTTGTTATTTCATGCTTGTTATTCATTGCTATTTATTTATATTTGCATTTGCACAGTTGGTTGGCCATTGACTCTGTTTACAGATACTGTTCTATAGATTTGCTAAGTATGTTCACAGAAAAAGAATCTCAGGATTGTATGTGGTGACATGTATGTACTCTGATAATGAATTTTACTTTGAACGTTTGCAGATGACAATAAATTCGAATTTGACTGCATGTATTTTGATTTTCACGTATGTTTTTACTTTACTGTCCATGGGAGCTTGCTG
This sequence comes from Hemitrygon akajei, assembly GCF_048418815.1. Classification (NCBI taxonomy): domain Eukaryota; kingdom Metazoa; phylum Chordata; class Chondrichthyes; order Myliobatiformes; family Dasyatidae; genus Hemitrygon; species Hemitrygon akajei. The sequence goes on along the minus strand of NC_133148.1, from coordinate 20,708,733 downwards.
TGTTTAATTGGTTGCTATGTTGCCCGCGTGAACAATTTACTGGACGTCAGCTGTCGTAGAAAAGCTCAGATAATGGGTACAGAGGGTTACTATGGCATCTTCTTTACCCACAAATCTGCGCAGCCTAGAACCCGCCGTTGGTGGGATTGGACTCCTGTGCGCATGCGCCGAAACCCGGAAATTGTGTCAGAAACACTCGCGTGCGGACGCCCGGTGGATCGGCAGGAGGTAGGAGTTCGTGGTGAATGTGCATTAAATCAGGCCTGTCTCCCTCCACTGAGGCAGACTGGGTCCGAGCTTCGGAAACTGGTCGTACTGCCACAGTCCTGGCTCTCACCCCCGCCCGGAATAGAGCGATTTTCCGGTTTTTTTTCCATGGGGAGTCGGACAGGCCGGTTCCAGATACACGGCTGGTGTATTGGCGCGCATGCGCGTTGGGCGCATTAGTTTCTCGCTCATATGAAGCATTTTGCCCAATGTTGTTTATTTATGGGGATACTGCACGCCATAGGCCTTTTGAGCCGGGCCGTCTAGTAACCCCTGATTTACCCTAGCCTAATCACAGGACAATGTATGGTGACCAATTCGCCTATTAAATGATAATCTTTGGACTGTGGGAGGAAACCAGAGCACCTGGAGAACACACATGCATTCCATAGATGAGGTCAGAATTTAACTCTAATGCTCCAAACTGCAATAACGTCATGAATCTGCTACATTACCGTTGCACAGTGAATAAAAAAGCACACAACTAGAACATAAATGACTGAGGTGATAAACTCCCACCTGCTTAATAATTCTCTTCCAATGTAAACAGTCCATCTTGAAAATTGTATGATACCCCATTGACAGTTTGAACTCCCATATTAAATATTCCCAAGCACTTCTTTGCTCATTGAAGAATATTTTCAACGGTATGTTTAGATAACATAGAATAGTACAGCACAGTACAGGCCCTTTGGCTCACAGTGTTGTGCTGACCCTTAAACCCTGCCTCCCATATAACCCCCCCCCCCACCTTAAACTCCTCCATATACCTGTCTAGTAGTCTCTTAAATTTCACTAGTGTATTTGCCTCCACCACTGACTCAGGCAGTGCATTACACGCACCAACCACTCTCTGAATAAAAAACCTTCCTCTAATATCCCCCTTGAACTTCCCACCCTTTACCTTAAAGCCATGTCCTCTTGTATTGAGCAGTGGTGCTCTGGGGAAGAGGCGCTAGCTGTCCACTCTGTTCCTCTTAATATCTTGTATACCTCTATCATGTCTCCCCTCATCCTGAATTCCGATAACAAATCTCTAGATCCATAATACTTCTGTCAAGTCTGGTATTCAGAAATTGGTCAAAAGTTTGAATGCTCCTTTTGCAGTCTCACTTGTGTGCAATTAAAATATTGCAGCCTAGCTTGTGTCAGAGAGTTAAACAGCATGAAACAGGCCCTTTGGTCCAACTCCTGATCCAAGGGCATTTGGCCCATATTCTTCTAACTTCACCTATCCAAAATGAACTATCACTATGTCCAGCTTCACCACCACCATAACTGTCTCTGAAACTCTCTGTTTAAATAGAAACATGGCATGCAAGCTGAAGTTTTCCACTGTACCTCAGTATATGCGAGAGTTACAATCCAATTACTGTACTGCACTTTTCCCTTCTCATGTTACACCGGTGTGCTCTACTGCTTCAGGAAAACTCTGTGAATATCCACCTCATCTCCACCCCTTGTGGGTTTATAAATTTCCATAAAGCCATCCCTCAGCTGCTTTCATTCCACACTTCATAATACTCAAGTCCTCCAAACCTGGCAGCAACCTCCTGAATCTTTTCTGCACCTTTCCATCTCAATCATGTTTTTCCTGGGCATGGCAACCAGGACTACACAATATTTCCAGTATGGTTTTGTGCAGCTGTACCATGTTGTCCCAGGTTTTGTACTCGGTGCCCCACCTGACGGAGTTAAGCGTGCCATATGGCTTCTTCTTTGGCACCTTTTCTCGTTGCCACTTTGAAGGAACTATAGAACTAGAGGTCATAGGTTGAGGGAGAAAGGGGAACATGAGGGGGATCTTCGCTCGGAGGGTAGTGAGAGTGTGGAACGGGAGCAGCTGGCGGAAGTAGTGGATGTGGGTTTGAATGCAACGTTGAAGGGAGCTCTGGGAAAGTGCAAGGGTATGGAGGGCTATGGTTCAGATGCAGGTGATGGGTCTAGGCAAACTGATAGTTTGGCACGAATATAGGCTGAAGGGCCTGTTTCTGTGCTGTGATGCTCTACGACTCTATAAACACACTCCGAAGTCTCTCTGTCTAATGCTCCACATTCTCTGTGCAAGTCCTGCCCCGTCTTAGCTTCACAAAATCCATCATACTTCTTCAATTTGGTCTCAACTGCATGCGTACTAAGTGAGCCAGCAACATTCTCATCCAAATTGTTAATATACACATAGTGGCCACTTTTAGGTACACCTGTACACCTAATTAATGCAAATATCTAGTCAGCCAATCAAATGGTGTCAACTCAATGTGTAAAAGCATGCAGACATGGTCAAGAGATTCAGTAGTTGTTCAGATCAAACATCCATATTGGCAAGGAATGTGATCTAAGTGACTTTGTGGAAAGATTTTTAGTGTGGTTTGAATATCTCAGAAACTGATAATATCCTGGGATTTTCATAGGCAACAGTGTCTAGAATTTACAGGGAATGTTGAGAAGAACAAAAAAAAAATCCAGTGATCAGCTGTTGTGGACAAAAACACCTTGTTAATGAGAGAGGTCAGAGGAGAATGGCCAGACTGGTTCAAGCTGAAAGGAAGGTGACGATGTCTCATATAACCAGGAATTTCAATAGTGGTGTGCAGAAGACCATCTCTGACCACACAAAGCAACAAACCTTGAAGTGAATAGGCTAATTTATCATAAAGTGTACACGAGTTATTACAAGCAAGAACATAATTACAGCAAAAAAATAGTTTGGTCTGTTGTAGTTCAAAATGATCTGCGTGATGATGGATTTTGGTGTTTTAATCCGAGATTCTTTAAGAAATCAGGAACAAGGCATAAAACTTGTTTCTTCAAGGTGATTTTATTAAGAGTTGATGGAACAGATGGAACGTGAACAGACAGTAACAGGGATACTGTCACTGATTCAAGATATGGTACCTAGCACAAAACAGTTACTTTATACCAATAGAGATGAAAAAATCCATTCTAATCTAGATACTAATAATCCAATTAGAAAGAATTTAGACAATACTGCAGTAAAAATTAACCAATGAAAAAAACATTCACTTAATGCCGTACAAAGCTTCCAGAATTATACTTTGTATAGCCATCTTATACACTCTATAGCCACCAGCAATGATAGTAAGCAGATAGTTTTATATAAGTATTTATATAAAATACAAGCATGTTGAACTGCAAGGAAAATGACAATTAAAAAGTCAGATCCAACAATCCCAGCTTTAATTCTAAATCACATGTTTAGAATTATTACACCTGAAAGAGGCAAAAAATACTTGTTATCTACGCTACGTATAAATAATCAAAAAACTTAAATTATGAAATATCAAAAAGTATACTTCAAATTATTCATAAGATTATGTCGTGTTTAGGCAGATTAGTAGGCACACTTACACGAGTTAGACCTATTCTGTTAATAATTGCCTTTAAACAAGAAAAAAAAGATGTAAATTATGATAAGGCATACTATGAATACTATGATTTGTAATATTGAGTAATCCCAGCTTCTGAGACTCAAATGAATCCAATCAAAGAAATCCCATCCATCAGATTCATGTGTTTCAGCTGCTTCTTTACGGGTATGATCAGCCAAATTGGGTATGTTATCAGGACCCACTCACCAGGTAGCCTCCTCCTGTTGGTTCTTCCCAAGTGGCAGAAACCTGTTGAGAAGCAGACTGGACAGCTTGTTAAATAAACTGCCTGCCATAGTGTGTGTGTCACCCTCTCTGAGATCGAGGGCTCCTAGTCCTGCTACCACCTCGTATGGACTTAGTTTAGTTGTTTGGGTTCCTCTGCACAAGACCATAGGAAAAGCCGCAGACCGTGGTACTTTCTCATTTGTTGTTTAGTGCGTCCGTTCATTTGTTCGACTTGTCCTGATGACTCTGGGAGCTGTGGACAACGGAAAGACCGTTCAATGTCCATCAGTCGACGTAGTGCTTGACTAACATTTCCAGTGAAATGAGTTCCTTGGTCAGAGTCAAAGTGGCATGTTAATCTCCATCTAGAAGTATAGTCCTTAATCAGAGTTCTGGCTGTGTGTGTGTGTCAGTAGCTCTCCTTGCTTGAATAGCTTCCACCCAGCTTGAAAACCTGTCTACTGTTGGCAGCACATCTCAGTATCCTTGACACTTTGGTAAAGAAATGTTGTTCACTTCTTAAGTGTAAAAATTGAGCATATGGGACAGGTGCACGTAATTGTGGTAGCTTTCCACTGCTCCAGGATTTCATTTCTGGTACGTCATGCATCTTTCAACATTTGTCGAGCTTGTGTCCTGAACTTTGAATCTGTTGATCGACTTCGCACTCCAGCGTGTCCTATGGAGTGTATCTGCTGTGCTGCTGGGTCAGGAAGCAATGTAGTTAGGCCTACCAGTCAATGACTTGCCATATCCCCATACTCCATCACCATTTACTTTCCCACAATTCTCCATCTGGAACCACTTTTCCCGTCGGGGCATCGAACTCTCGGATATCTTGCAGGTTCATCTGTGATACAGACTTTAACTTTGTTTTCGTAATTCCAATTTTCGGGTTCACTGTTTTTGGCACTTGATCAGCGTCCTGTGCTGCCTGTGTTGTAATTTCACCTGTGAATGAATTTCCGCAGCTTTGCATTGTAGTCGTTTTGAGTGGTGTTTACATTTTAATACAACTTCTGCTGGCAATTGTTCACATCGTAAGTTCTTGTACTAGGCCATTCTTGATTGGGGTTCTCTCAGACAACAGAGGAAGGGAGGAAATTCTTATCACTTTTGTTGTGCACTTAAAAATTCCCCTGTTGTCTTAGAGACATAAAACTTGTTGTTCATGATTGTTTTATTAAGAGTTCATAAAACAGAAGGAAACTGAACAGACAGTAACAGGGATAGCTAAGATTCAAGAATGTGACACCTAGCCAAAAAAAACAGCTATACGCATAGAGATAAGAAATATTCCATTATAATGTAAAAATAATAATTAGAAAGCACTTAGTCAATACTGCAGGTAAAAATCAACCAATAAAAAGCACTTATTCACTTAATACAATACAAAGCTTCTAGATTTACACTTTGTATAGCCATTTGGAGGCATACTAAACTTATGCACACTATAGGCACGAGGAATCATAGTAAGTAATTACTGGGATAAAAGTATTTATATAAAATACAAGTAGATAATTGTTGAACTGAAAAGAAAATGACAATTAACAGTGGGATTCACCAGAGGCCATACTGTTGCTGTAATGACGCAGTGATGAAGGTTGGCCTAGGACTGAATTGTTGAAGGGAAGTTGCTGTTCTTGAACATGGTTGTGTGGACTTCAGGATTCTGTTCCTCCTGTTTAATGGTAGCTGTGAGAAGATGGCATGACCAGGGTTGTGGAGATCTTTGATGATAGGTTTTACCTTCTTGAGTCAGCACCTCCTGGAATATAAAGATTAGTTTTATTTGTCACATGCCCGTTGAAATATACAGTGAACTGCATTGTTTGTATCAGTTTAAATCAGTGAGGGTTGTACTTGGCAGCCTTCAAATCGCAATGTTTCCAATGCCAAGATGACATGCCCATATCTCACTAACCCTAAACCCTAAGACTGTAAGACATCGGAGCAGAATTAGACCATCTGGCCCATTGAGTCTGCTCCGCCATTCAATCATGGCTGATCATGTTTTTTCTCCTCCTCAACCCCAGTTCCCGGCCTTCTCCCTGTAACCTTTGATGCCAATACACCCAACAACCTGGCCTCCACAGCTGCATATGGCAACAAATTCACCACCCTTTGGCTAAAGAAATGTCTCCATGTCTCTATTTTAAATGGATGCCCCTCTATCCTGAGGCTGTACTCTCTTGTCCTAGACTCTCCCACCATGGGAAACATCCTTTCCACATCTACTCTGTCCAGGCCTTTCAACATTCGAAAGGTTTCAATGAGGTCTCCCCTCAACCTTCTGAATTCCAGCAAGGACAGACCCACAGCCATCAAGCGTTCTTCATATGATAACCCTTTCATTCCTGAAATCATCCTTGTAAACCTCCTCCAATGCCAGCACATCTTTTCTAAGATGAGGGGCCCAAAACTGTTTGCAATACTCAAGGTGAGGCCTCACCAGTGCCTTATAAAGCCTCATCCTTGCTCTTCTGTTCTTCTTGAAATGAAAGCTAACATGGCATTTGCCTTCCTCACCATCGACTCAACTGCAAGTTAACCTGTAGGGTGTCCTGCACAAGGACTCCCAAGTCCCTCTGCATCTCAGGTCTTTGGATTTATACAAAATAGTCCACACATTTATCTCTACTACCAAAGTGCATGACCATGCTATTTCCAACATTGTGTTTCATTTGCTACTTTCTTGCCCATTCTCCTAATCTGTCTAAGTCCTACTGCAGTCTACCTTTTTCCTCAGCACTGCCTGTTCCTCCACCAATCTTCGTATCATCTGCAAACTTGGCAACAAAGCCAGCCATCTATTCCAACATTTAAATCATTCCTATACAGTAGTGGTCACCAACCAGTCGATTGCAATCGACCGGTCGATCTTAGAGACTTTCCCAGTAGATTCTGAAAAAAGTGAAAAATGCGCACCGGGCAGAAAAGACTGGAAGCAAAACCACGCAACCCGGAAACAACCTCTCCCCACAAACAGCTCTCCGCAATGGGAGCATCACTACATCACCTTTATCCTAGTCGGCATCAACCTATCTTTATAATGCTCACATTACAACACTTCTTCCCCTTTAAATTCCAACATTCCTCAAATGTAAAAGAACCGGGAGACAAAACAGTGGGTGTCTTTAGCTTGAATACCTCTGAAACTTATACTAGTGTCTCAGTAACAGTTTACCAATACAAAACACCTGAAAAACTTGGCAGGTTCAACATTCAGTCTAACAAAGGAAACTGTCCATTCAAATATTCAGTCTGTCAGGAGGTTTGCGAGGGCGCCGTGCTGCAACAGATGAAAATTATGAAATCTAAGTACAGGAGCTGTCTTACTGACAGACACCTCACTGACCGACTGGCTGTCTGTATTTATGAGCCAAACTTCAGGGAACTAACAGAAAGTATTCAGCCCCAGTCATCTCACTGAGTGCAACAGTCAATTTTTATTCATTTATTTTTCATGTTGAAATAAAATTAAATAATGAAACATAGAATTAAAGGTGTTGTAATGTGAGCATTATAAAAGTAAGTAATACCAATTAAGATAATGGTAATATAGCAACACTCCCACTACAGAAAGCCGGGGCTGCTGGGCTCCACTTCCGGTCCCTTCTGCACATGCGTTTGTCTAAACAATTTAGTAGGTCGATCTTGCCTTTCACTAAGGCTGAGGTAGGGGATCTTGGGCTTAAAAAGGTTGGCGACCACTTTTATACAGCATAAAAAGAAGCGGTCCCAACACCAAACCCTGCGGAACACCACTAGTCACTGGCAGCCAACCAAACAAGGAGCCTTTTATTCCAACTCGCTACCTCCTACCAATCAGCCAATACTCTAACCAGGTTACTAACTTTCCTGTAATACCATGGGCTCTTAACTTGGTAAGCAGCCTCAAGTGTGAAACCTTGTCAAAGGCCTTCTGAAGGTCCAAATATACAAACCCCATTTCCAGAAAAGTTGGGATATTTTCCAAAATGCAATTCAAACAAAAATCTGTGATATGTTAATTCACGTGAACCTTTATTTATCTGACAAAAGTACAAAGAAAAGATTTTCAATAGTTTTACTGACCAACTTAATTGTATTTTGTAAATATACACAAATTTAGAATTTGATGGCTGCAACACACTCAACAAAAGTTGGGACAGAGTTAAAATAAGATTGAAAAGTGCACAGAATATTCAAGTAACACCGGTTTGGAAGACTCCACATTAAGCAGACTAATTGGTAGCAGGTGAGGAATCATGACTGGGTATAAAAGTAGCATCCATCAAAGGCTCAGTCTTTGCAAGCAAGGATGGGTCGTGGCTCACCCCTTTGTGCCAAAATTCGTGAGAGAATTGTTAGTCAGTTCAAAAGGAACATTTCCCATTGCAAGATTGCACAGAATTTAGGTCTTTCAACATCTACAGTACATAATATTGTGAAAAGATTCAGAGAATTCAGAGACATCTCAGTGCGTATAGGGCAAGGTCAGAAACCACTGTTGAATGCGCGTGATCTTCGAGCCCTCAGGCAGCACTGCCTAAGAAACTATCATGCTACTGTGACAATTACAGCCACCTGGGCTCGGGAGTACTTCGGAAAACCATTGTCACTTAACACAGTCCGTCGCTGCATCCAGAATTGCAACTTGAAACTATTACGCAAGGAGGAAGCCATACATCAACTCTATGCAGAAATGCTGGCGAGTTCTCTGGGCCCAAGCTCATCTCAGATGGACCGAAAGACTGTGGAACCGTGTGCTGTGGTCAGATGAATCCACATTTTAGCTAGTTTTCGGAAAAAACGGGCATCGAGTTCTCCGTGCCAAAGATGAAAATGACCATCCTGATTGTTATCAGCGAAAGGTGCAAAAGCCAGCATCTATGATGGTATGGGGGTGCATCAGTGCCCACTGCATGGGTGAGTTGCATGTATGTGAAGGTACCATTGACTCTGAGGAGTATATTGGGATTTTAGAGAGACATATGTTGCCATCAAGGCGACGTCTCTTCCTGGGGCGTCCATGCTTATTTCAGCAGGACAATGCCAGACCACATTCTGCACGGGCTACAACAGCGTGGCTTTGTAAACACAGAGTGTGTGTGCTTGACTGGCCTGCTGCCAGTCCAGATCTATCTCCTATTGAAAACGTATGGCACATCATGAAGAGGAGAATCAGACAGCGGAGACCATGGAATGTTGAGCAGCTGAAGTCTTATATCAAGCAAGAAGGGACAAAATTTTCAATTGCAAATCTACTACAATTAGAATCCTCAGTTCCAAAACGATTAAAAAGTGTTATTAAAAGGAAAGGTGATGTAACACAATGGTAAACATGCCTCTGTCCCAACTTTTGTTGTGTTGCAGCCATCAAATTCTAAATTTGTGTATATTTACCAAATACAATTAAGTTGGTCAGTAAAAACTATTGAAAATCTTTTCTTTGTACTTTTGTCAGTTAAATAAAGGTTCACGTGAATTAAAATATCACAGATTTTTGTTTTTATTGCATTTTGGAAAATATCCCAACTTTTCTGGAAATGGGGTTTGTACAACATCTACTGCATCGCCTTTATCTATCCTACTTGTAATCTTCTCAAAGAATTCCAGCAGGTTCATCAGGCAGGATTTTCCTTAAAGGAAACCATGCTGACTTTGTCCATCTTGTCCTGTGTCACCAAGTACTCCATCACCTCGTCCTTAACAATTGTCTCTAACATCTTCCCAACCACTGAGCTCAGGCTAAATGGTCTATAATTTCCTTTCTGCTGCCTTCCTCCTTTCTTAAAGAGTGGAGTGACAGTCCTCTGGCACCATGCCAGAGTCCAATGATTTTTTTAAAGATCATGTCTAATGCCAGCACAATCTGTATCACTACCTCTTTCAGAACTCTAGGGTGCAGTTCATCTGATCCGGGTCACATGTACCTTTAGGTCTTACAGCTTTTTGAACACACAGTAACTGCAGCCACTTCTCTTCCTTCACACACTACAACATCGGGCATACGGCTCGTGTCTTCCACAGTGAAGACTGAGGCAAAATACTCAATCAGCCATCTCCTTCTCCCCCGTTTTTTCTTTCTCCTGCCTCATTTTCTAGTGGTCCTATATCCACTCTTATTTCTCATTTATTTTTAACATACTTGAAAAAGCTATTACTATCCACTTTGATATTATTTGCTAACTTGCTTCATATTTTATCTTTTCCCTTCTAATGATTTTTTTAGTTGCTCTCTGTAGGTTTTTAAAAACTTCCCAATCCTCTACCTTCCCACTAATTTTTGCTTTGTTGTGTGCCCTTTCTTCTGCTTTTACAATGGCTTTGACTCCCCTTGTCAGCCTTGGTTATACTATTTTACTTTGAGTATTCCTCATTTTCTCTCAGGAACACATCCCTGCCAGCAGCTCCTTTCTATTTACTTTGGCCAACATCTCTCTCGTACCTCTGTGAGCTTTGTAATACGGGAGGAAGCCAGAGCACCTGCAGGAAATCCATTTTCATTTTCAATCTTTTTTTTAAATTGATTTTCCAGTAAAGAAAAAATTACACGTCAGAGTTTAAACACATAATACAAAAGACATATAAACAGCAAAAAAGGTATATATTGTCAAAGTCAATTGAGTATAGTATTACGCTGTTGTATGTATAATATAAGCAAGAAACCACAACTTCTCTTGACAAATCATGATAAAAAGATTGGAAATTTTATTATATAAGAAGAAAACCCCCCCCGCTAAACTAACCTAAAACAAAAGAAAGATTGGGCAGTCCAATTCAGGATAAAATTAGAAGAAAAAAGAAGAAAGAAAACATCCTTCCAGTCACCTCTGAACCTTCGCGGATAAGGAAAAACTTTTCCTATGAAAATACTGAATAAAGGGTCACCAGACTTGCACAAAATTAAAAGGTGTATCAAAGGTCCGACTTCTAATTTTCTCCAAACTTAAACAGGATATAATAGAGGAGAGCCAGTTAAAAACAGTAGGTGGATTAGAATCTTTCCAGTATAACAAGATAGCTCTCCTAGCCAGTAAAGTTGAAAAGGCTATCACATGTTGAGCAGAAGCAGAAACTCTACCTGTTTCCTCTGGAATAATCCCAAAAATTGCCGTGAGTGAGTTGGGTTATAAATCCACACCTGTAACTTTTGATAATATTCTAAACACATCCCTCCAAAAATTACTCAAGTTTACACAGGACCAAAACATATGAGTTAAGAGTAGCCACCTCTGCATTGCACCTGTCACAAATAGGGCTTATATTAGAAAAAAATGCGCTAATTTATCTTTTGACACATGGGCCCTGTGTGCTATCTTAAACTGAATTAAGAAATGACGTGCACAGATAGATGAATTATTAATTTTACTCCATTGATCGTCCGAAAGTGAATGTTGAATTTCTATTTCCCAAGCACGTTTAACCTTATCATTAGGCTACATGCGAGCATTCATTAACTGTTTATAAATAATAGCTATTAATCGTTTTTGAAATGTTTTAAGCTGAAAAATAGCATAAACCAAATTTAATGGGTAAGCCAAGGGATAATTCAGTAAAAAATCACGTAAAAAATTCCTAATTTGTAAATATCTTTAAAAAGTGTACTGGATATATCATACTTATCCATTAACTGCAAAAAAAGACATTAAACAATCCTCTGAAAACAAATCCAAAACAGTTTTTATTCCCTTAGTTTTCCATGTTAAAAATGCTTTCGCCAGAGTTGATGGTTGAAAGAAAAAAATTAGAATAGATATTACTAGAATGTAGAAAATCGTTTCATTCAAAAAATCTACAAAACTGAAAGCAGATTTTTAAAGTATGTTTAACAATCGGATTGAGAGCTTGTCTACCTATTCTAGAGAGGGAAAAAGGAAGGGGAGCTCCTAATAAAGAAGCTAAAGAAAACCCCGTTACCGAATTTTCCTCCAAATGTAACCATGAAGGGCAGTCCTGGTTATCTATACCATGAATCCAAAAAGTGATATAATGAATATTAATTGCCCAATAATAAAATCTAAAGTTTGGTAGCACCAGTCCTCCATCCTTTTTTGATTTTTGCAATAAAAGTTTATTCACTCTAGAGGTTTGAATATTACAAATGTAAGACAAAATCATAGAATATATTTTATCAAAAAATATTTTAGGAACAAAAGAAGGAACTGCTTGAAATGTATATAAAAATTTCGGTAAAATAACCATTTTTATAGCACTTATTCGACCAATCAATGACATCGACATAGGCGACCATTTAGAAAGCGCTTGTTGAGTATACTCAATTAGAGGGGAAAAATTATACTTATATAGGTCTTTAAAATTTTTAGTAATTTTAATACCAAGATAAGTGAAATAGTTTTTAGCAATATTAAAAGGTATTTGATCATAATAATCAGAATAGTTATTAATAGGAAATAATTCACTTTTATATCCAGAAAAAATACTAAATTCCGTAAATATAGTTAACATAAAAGGGATAGATTTCCTAGGGTCTGAAATGTAATCCACATATAACGAAACCTTATGTAATTTATCCCCTCTCTTAATACCCTGCACAGAATTAGAATCCTTAAGAGCAATAGCAAGTAGTACTAAAACCAAATTAAATAATAGAGGACTGAGAGGACAACCTTGGCGTGTTTCTCTATATAATCTAAAATAAGGAGATTTTTGATTATTAGTTATAACCGCAGCCACCGGGGTTTAATAAATCAGGAAATCCACGTGGTCATGGGGAAGAATATTTTAAACACCTGACGGATAGTGGTGGGAATCAAAACCCGATCTTTCAGACAATGCTGCTTAGCATTGTGCTAACTGCTGTGTTACTGTGCTGCACCATGTAGACACAATCATGGGGGGTGCCCCTGATCTATTGGGTGAGTCCACTAGTCTCTGCAGTTCCTTACATTCAGACGGCCATCACAGACGGTGACGTAACCAGTCACAGTACTTCCAACACTGCATCTGTAGAAGTTTGTTTGAGTGTTGGGTAACAAGACAGACTTTACCTTCTATTAAAGTAAAGATTGTGGTGGGCCTCCCTCGTGATTGCACATTGTAGGCACAAAGTACATGGTGGCTGCTGATTGGCAAGGATTCCTTGGGCCAAATGGCCTGTGAGGTGTCTCCCCACAAGTCTCTGATATTTGATTGCACTTCCATCCCTGTTGTGAGATTCTCTCAGTCCACGGTCTTGAAATGGACGTGATGGACAGAAGTGCTGAGTCTGCCCAGGAAAAATAGCAGACCACGAGGTTCCTGTCTGCTCTGGAGACCGGACAGCAACCTAGTCAGAAATAGCAAATACTAGAAATAATTATTAGTCAGTCAGCATCTGTGGAGGAAGGAATAGAGTTTGTGTTTCAGGTCATGCAAGTGTGGATGGTGAATGAAGCTGATCCTTTCATACGGTTCACACAGAACAACTCACTGCACCGTGCATCGAGGCAGAGCAAGGGAAATCAGTAACGATGCAGGATAACGTGTAACAGCCACAGAGAGAATGCAGTGTGGGTACGCAATAAAGTGGGAAATCATGACAAGGTAGATTGTGAAGTCAAGTTTCCACCTCATTCTTAAATACTGGCCGAATATAGGCTTAATTGTCGATATCTCTCCTCATACATCAAACCTACTGTCCCAGGTAATGGTCTAGTGAAGCTTTATTGCAATACTTCTACAGGAAGAACATGTTTCCTCAATACTTCCGTAGGAGGGTAGACCTTCAGCGTGTCCCTGTGATGCACACCAGTGTCGATAGACGCACCAAAGAAAGCATCCCGTCCACGTGCATCACGGCTTGGTATAGCAGTGACACTGCAGAGAGCTGGGAACACAGCTCAGCACATCACAGAAACCAGCCTCCCCTCCACGGACTCTGTCTACACTTCTCACTGCCTTGGTAAAGCAGCCAGCAGAATCAAAGCCCCCACCCACCCCGGGCATTCCCTCCCCCCCCCCCCCCCTTCCTTTGGGCAGATACAAAAGCCAGAAAGCACACACCACCAGACTCCAGGACAGCTTCTACATCGGTAGATGTAACAACATCTTGTCTTCCATACTGTTCCTGCAGATCAATTCATTACACAGTGCATTGAGGTAGAACAAGGTAACACAACAATAATGCAATACAAAATGTTTAACAACTACAACAAAAGAGCAGTGCAGGTAAACAATAACGTGCAAGGTCATATCAAAGTTCTGTGAGGTCAGGAGTCCAACTTAAGACACCAGAGAGTGAGCACCATGGTAGCATCACAGTTAGCACAATGCTATTACAGCTCGGGCCATCAGAGTTCACAGTTCAATTCCAACGTCACCTGTAAGTAGTTTAAGTGTTTCTCCATGTAAACACATTGGTTTCTTCTTGGTTTCCAATGGCATTCTTGTTAGTAGATTATTTAAAGTTAAAGTCTGTCCCGAGCCTTATAGGTTCATCAGGCCAGTGCTTATGCCGGTTGAGTGACAGAGAGTACGAGACTCCCCCCCCCCCACCGTATAGGACGCCAGTCGATCGTGAGGTTAACCCCCGGCATTTTGCCGGTACCCATTTTCAGCTGGGTGGACTGGAGCAATGTGTGGTTAAGTGCCTTGTTCAAGGACACAACACGCTACCTTGCCTGGGGCTCGAACTCATGACCTTCAGATCGCTAGTCCAACGCCTTAACCACTCGGCCACTGTAAATTGGTCATTGTCAATTGTCCTGTGATTTTTGGGCCAAAGGGCCTGTCTACCTAAATAAATAAATTATCTTTTAGTCTTATAACACCTTGAGTTTGGTGGTACATGTATTATAATGGTCTGCCAATTTCAGCATCACTTCACTCTGATGTTGGGCACAGCTGTCTAAATTTCAGAACTTGCCTTTCTCACATTTAAATTAATTTCACAGGTTGTCAGTAATGGAGGATTCACTGACGGGAAGCTCAAACCAAACAACGGATCACAGCCTGCAAGAGTCACTCAATCCGCTGGGTTCTGAACATCCGCAGACTTTGTACGTGGAAGCAGAAAGTTCCACTGACCGTGGGGAGAAATGGCCAACGCGTTCTGAGTGTGAGCAGGACTTCAGTCAAGCATCCACACTGACAAGTGACCAGATCAGTCACTCTGGGGAGAAACCGTGGAAGTGTGAGGACTGTGGGAAGAGATTCATTTGTCCTTCCCACTTGGAAACTCACTACCGAAGTCACACTGGTGAGAGGCCCTTCACCTGCTCTGTGTGTGGGAAAGGATTCACACAGTCAATCCACCTAAAAACACACCAGCGAGTTCACACAGGGGAGAAGCCGTTCACCTGCTCGGAGTGTGGGAAGGGATTCGTTCAGTCATCTGATCTGCTGATACACCGGCGAGTTCACACTGGCGAGAGGCCGTTCACTTGTTCTGTGTGTGGGAAAGGATTCACTCATTCATTCAACCTAAGAAGACATCAGAGTGTTCACACTGGGGAGAAGCCGTTCGCCTGCCCTGAGTGTGGGAAGGGATTCACGCACCCAACCAGTTTGCAGAATCATCAGCGAGTTCACACGGGGGAGAAGCCATTCAAATGCTCGGAATGTGGGAAACGATTCACCCAGTTATCCAACCTAAAAACACACCAGCGGCTTCACACTGGGGAGAAGCCGTTCACCTGCTCTGAGTGTGGGAAGGGATTCACCTTCGCAACTAGCCTGCAGAATCATCAGCAAGTTCACACTGGGGAGAAGCCGTTCACATGCTCCGAGTGTGGCAAGGCATTCATTCGGTCAGAAAACCTGCTGATACACCAACGCATTCACACTGCGGAGAGACCGTTCACCTGCTCTCAGTGTGGGAAGGGATTCACCCACTCAGCTAGTCTGCAGAATCATCAACGTATTCACACTGGGGAAAAGCCGTTCAAATGCTCGGAATGTGGGAAGGGGTTTACCCAACAATCCGGTCTGCAGAACCATCAGCGAGTTCACACTGGTGAGAGAAGCCGTTCACCTGTTCTGAGTCTGGGAAAGGATTCACCTGCTAAACTCGAATCTAAATAAAACTCGGGAGACCAGCTTCTTATCGGCACCAGTTTATTGCGCAGTGTCCTGCAGGAGTTTGAGACCCAGTTGTCAAAGGGAAGGCATGTCAGTGCTGCCAACCATCTGACAAGTGGACTAATTCAATCAGGTTACAGCCGTAAGTCCCAGATATTACTGTTGCAAGATGTCATTTGAACTGGTACGCCCACCAAGTCTGTTGGTGTAAACCTTAGTTGCAGATAAGAGAGTCCACTAAATCAAGGTTTAATTACAGATGGATTTGCTGTCCAGTCCTTATCAGTTATTCCCCTTGCTAGTCCCCGACTTAATTACAGATGGATATTCATTCCTGTGCTTATCGGTGAGTCCTTACTCAAACAAGGGTACAATATATTGTTTATCAAATTCTCAATGTCTCTCTGCCAATTAAAAGGAAACCAGTATAAGCCGGTTAATTTTTTAACTGCTGAAGACAAAGTTCACTTAAGTTCAGAAATTCCTGTTCAGCCCAATTATTCTTTTAGCCAGAGGTTACTTAGGTTTGAGATGATTTCTTTATATCCTCAATTCCTCACACCCACACAGACGGTTTGCAGAATCATCAGCGAGTTCACACTGGGGAGAAGCCGTTCACGTGTTCCGAGTGTGGGAAGGAATTCATTCAGTCAGGCAACCTGCTGATACAAGCGAGTTCACACAGGAGAAAAGCCATTTGCATGCTTTGAGTGCGGGAAGGGTTTCACACAGTTTGACAGATTAATGGATCATCAGCGAGTTATAGACAATAGGTGCAGAAGTAGACCATTCGGCCCTTCGAGCCTGCACTGCCATTTTGAGATCATGGCTGATCAACTACTATCAATACCCGGTTCCTGCCCTGTCCCCATATCCCTTGATTCCCCTATCCATAAGATACCTATCTAGCTCATTCTTGAAAGCATTCAGAGAATTGGCCTCCACTACCTTCCGAGGCAGTGCATTCCAGACCCCCACAACTCTCTGGGGAAAGAAGATTTTCCTTAACTCTGTCCTAAATGACCTACCCCTTATTCTCAAACCATGCCCTCTGGTACTGGACTCTCCCAGCATCTGGAACATATTTCCTGCCTCTATCTTGTCCAATCCCTTAATAATCTTATATGTTTCAATCAGATCCCCTCTCAATCTCCTTAATTCCAGTGTGTACAAGCCCAGTCTCTCTAACCTCTCTGCGTAAGACAGTCCAGACATCCCAGGAATTAACCTCGTGAATCTGCACTGCACTTCCTCTACAGCCAGGATGTCCTTCCTTAACCCTGGAGACCAAAACTGTACACAATACTCCAGGTGTGGTCTCACCAGGGCTCTGTACAAATGCAAGGGGATTTCCTTGCTCTTGTACTCAATTCCCTTTGTAATAAAGGCCAACATTCCATTAGCCTTCTTCACTGCCTGCTGCACTTGCTCATTCACCTTCAGTGACTGATGAACAAGGACTCCTAGATCTCTTTGTATTTCTCCCTTACCTAACTCTACACCGTTCAGATATAATCTGCCTTCCTGTTCTTACTCCCAAAGTGGATAACCTCACACTTATTCACATTAAACGCCATCTGCCAAGTATCTGCCCACTCACCCAGCCTATCCAAGTCACCCTGAATTCTCCTAACGTCCTCATCACATGTCACACTGCCACCCAGCTTAGTATCATCAGCAAATTTGCTGATGTTATTTTCAATGCCTTCATCCAAATCGTTGACGTAAATTGTAAACAGCTGTGGTCCCAATACCAAGCCCTGTGGCACCCCACTAGTCACTACCTGCCATTCCAAGAAACACCCATTCACCGCTACCCTTTGCTTTCTATCTGCCAACCAGTTTTCTATCCATGTCAATGTCTTCCCCCCGATGCCCTGAGCTTTGATTTTACCCACCAATCTCCTATGTGGGACCTTATCAAATGCCTTCTGAAAATCGAGGTACACTACATCCACTGGATCTCCCTTGTCTAACTTCCTGGTTACATCCTCGAAAAACTCCAATAGATTAGTCAAGCATGATTTACTCTTGGTAAATCCATGCTGGCTTGGCCCAATCCTATCACTGCTATCTAGATATGCCACTATTTCATCCTTAATAATGGACTCTAGCATCTTCCCCACCACCGATGTCAGGCTGACAGGTCGATAGTTCTCATTTTCTCCCTCCCTCCTTTCTTAAAAAGTGGGATAACATTAGCCATTCTCCAATCCTCAGGAACTAATCCTGAATCTAAGGAACATTGGAAAATGATTACCAATGCATCTGCAATTTCCAGGGCCACCTCCTTTAGTACCCTAGGATGCAGATCATCTGGACCTGGGGATTTGTCAGCCTTCAGTCCCATCAGTCTACTCATCACCGTTTCCTTCCTAATGTCAATCTGTTTCATTTCCTCTGTTACCCTATGTCCTTGGCCCATCCATACATCTGGGAGATTGCTTGTGTCTTCCTTAGTGAAAACAGATCTAAAGTACTCATTAAATTCTTCTGCCATTTCTCTGTTTCCCATAACAATTTCACCCAATTCATTCTTCAAGGGCCCAACATTGTTCTTAACTATCTTCTTTCTCTTCACATACCTAAAAAAGCTTTTGCCATCTTCCTTTATATTCCTGGCTAGCTTGCGTTCGTACCTCATTTTTCCTCCCCGTATTGTCTTTTTAGTTAAGTTCTGTTGTTCCTTAAAAACTTCCCAATCATCTGTCCTCCCACTCACCTTAGCTCTGTCATACTTCCTTTTTTTAAATGCTGTGCAATCTCTGACTTCCTTTGTCAACCACTGTGGCCCCTTTCCCCCCTTTGAATCCTTCCTTCTCTGGGGGATGAACTGATTTTGCACCTTGTGCATTATTCCCAAGAATACCTGCCATAGCTGTCTTCTCTGCTAGGCTATCCGTCCAGTCAACTTTGGCCAGCTCTTCCCTCATGGCTCCATAGTTTCTCCTGTTCAACTGCAACACTGACACCTCCGAGCTGCCCTTATCCTTCTCAAATTGCAGATAAAAACTTATCATATTATGATCACTACCTCCTAATGGCTCCTTTACTGCAAGATCGCTTATCAAATCCTGTTCATTACATAACACTAAATCCAGAATAGTCTTGTCCCTGGTCGGCTCTCGTACAAGCTGTTCCAAGAATGCATCCCGTAGGCACTCTACAAACTCCCTATCCTGGGGTCCAGCACCAGCCTGATTCTCCCAGTTCACCTGCATGTTGAAATCCCCCATAACTACTGCGACATTACCTTTGCCACATGCCAATGTTAACTCCCTATTCAACTTGCACCCAATATCCATGCTACTGTTTGGTGGCCTGTAGACAACACCCATTTGGGTCCTTTTGCCTTTACTGTTCCTCAGTTCTATCCACACAGATTCTACTTCTCCTGACCCCATGTCCCCCCTTGCAAAGGACTGAATCTCATTCCTCACCAACAGGGCCACCCCACCCCCTCTGCCCACATTTCTGTCCCTACGATAGCACGTATACCCTTGTACATTCATTTCCCAGGTCTGATCTCCCTGCAGCCATGTCTCCGTTATCCCAACAACATCATAGTTACCCATTTGCACCTGGGCTTCAAGCTCATCCGCCTTATTTCTGACACTTCGTGCATTCAGATATAGAATTTTTAGCCCATTTCTCCTCTCTCTGTTTGAATCGCTGCCTATTGTGCTTAACCCAGCTCCCCGAACTCCCATCGGGCTATACGCCCCTAGAGTTCACACTACAGAATACCCCTATCCTGTGTGTGGGAAGGGGTTCACCAAACAATCCAGTCTGTGGAATCACCAACTTCAGACGAGGGTGATGCCATTCACTTGACAAAGTGTGGGAGGGAGTCAGTAGGTCATCCAGTCTGCAAATTCACCAGTGAGTCAACGAGTGACTGTGGGAGCTGGATTCTCCAGGATTTGACCATGGCCATTGTCCTGGTCTGGGTTCATTCTGATAATGTTTACAGCCCATGATTGGAGTTTAATGTTCTTGACAAATGCTGAATAAATCACATTGAACTTTAACACCCTCTCTGTTTCCTGCATATTTGATATATATAGGATAATTTAATTGAGGACTTTATAATGAAAGTAACTGGTAGGGTGTGTAGATAAAACTATGCTAGTGCAAGAGTGAGCATCAGAGAATCGGAATATTTAGGAACATTTTGTGAAAGATTCCAAAGTGGTAAGAGTCTGGAAATATTTTTCAGGTGGGAATTGATGTTGGGTGAATTTGCTAACCAAGGGATATGGGGCAAAGGTTGTTATTTGGAGCTGGGTCACAAGTCGACTATAATGCCACTGAATGGAAGGATAGGCTGGAACTGCTATCACTTTCCCTAAATAGGCATATTATTAAAGAGCAGGAGGTGTTGCTTTCACCAGCAGTGTAGCAGCCAGAAATACTCAGCAATGCCTCAGCGAAGAAAGCTACCTGTGATGGTTGAATGATGGGAGAACATAAGCATGGATATCGAAGGCTAAATATAAAACATCCCCCTTTAAGCCGACACACCAAATCATCACTGGTGCAGCCAATTGGTTTTAGAAGTCACATGATTAGTTAAATGGAGATCACTGTGTGCAATCAATGTGTTCCAATTGATTGCAGTAAAAGTACAACTGCATTTGAGAGTTCATCTGCTGGTGAGTCAGTATCCTGGCAAAAACTACACATAAAGGCAAAAGAACACTCCACAAACAATTCCCTGAAAAGGTTAATGTAAAGCACAAGTTAGGAGACGGATACAAGAAAATTTCCAAGTTGCTGAATATCTCTTCGAGTACAGTTAAGTCAATCAACAAGAAATGGAAACAGCTATAAATCTGCCTAGAGCAGGCTGTCCTCAAAAACTGAATGACCGCGCAAACATAGAAAACCTACAGCACAATACAGGCCCTTTGGCCCACAAAGTTGTGCCGGACATGTCCCTACCTTAGAAATTATTAGGCTTATCTATAGCCCTCTATATCTCCACATACCTATCTAAAAGCCTCTTAAAAGACCCTACCGTATCCACCTCCACCACCGTTGCCGGCAGCCCATTCCACGCACTCACCACTGAGTAAGAAATTTACTCCTGACATCTCCTCTGTACCTATCCCCAGCACTTTAAACTGTGTCCTCTTGTGGCAACCATTTCAGCCCTGGGAAAAAGCCTCTGACCATCCACACAATCAATGCAAGAAGGGGACTAGTGAGGGAGGCCACCAAGAGACGTATGACAATTCTGGAGGAGTTACCAGCTTCAGTGGCTGAGATGCTAGAGACTGTGCATACAACCGTTGCCTGGGTGCTTCACCAGTTGCAGCTTTATGAGAGAGTAGCAAAGAGAAAGCTACTGTTGAAAAAAACTCACATGACATCTCGGCTAGTTTGCCAGAAGGCATGTGGGAGACTCTGAAGTCAGCTGGAAGAAGGTTCTATGGTCTGATGAAACCAAAATTGAACTTTTTGGCCATCAGAATAAGTGTTATGTTTGGCATAAACCAAACACCGCACATAATCAAAAACACATCATCTCTACCGGGAAGCATGGTGGTGGCTGCATCATGCTGTGGGGATGCTTCACTGCAGCAGGCTCTGAAAGCTTGAGAAGGTGGAGGGTAAAACAAATGCAGCAAAATACAGGGAAATCCTGGAGGAAAACTTGATGCAGTCTGCAAGCAAACTGTGACTTGGGAGAAGATTTGTTTTCTAACAAGAAAATGACCACAAGCATAAAACCAAAAATAGGCAGGAACAGCTTAAAAACAACAAAGTTAATGTCCTGGAGTGGCCAAGTCAGATTCCAGACCTCAATCCAATTAAGAATTTGTGGCTGGACTTAAAAAGAGCTGTTCAGTCATGATCCCCATGCAATCTGACAGAGCTTGACCAGTTTTGTAAAGAAGAATGGGCGGGGGGGGGGGGGGCGGGGGTGCAGAAATTGCAGTGTCCAGAAGTGCAAAGTTAATAAGAGACCTATCCACACAGACTCAAGGCAATAATTTCTGCCAAAGGATGCATCTACTAAATATTGACTTGAAAGGGGGTGAATTCTTTTTATAGACATTGTATATACTGTAATTCTTTTTTTTCCAATTATCATGGATTACATTGCACTGATGCCCACAGTTAACAAATTTCATGACATATACCAGCGATATTAAATCTGATTCTGAGTACATTTATTTCAGCTGATACTGTGTCATCAAAGCATTTCTCATCATTTCATCCTTAAGTGGCTGAACTTCTTACCTGAGAGTGTGCCGGTGGTGTTTGCCTCTAATACTTGATCTGGTAAGTGATTCCTTTTTAACAATTTGATCTAAATTCCTTTGGAGGTTCCTGTTGAATCTGCTTCTATTCATTTAGGCAGGACATCCCAGGACACACACAGCAGTTCGCTGGGTATGAAACATTTTTATTTGTTTTTATCCCCTGGCCTTTTTAGTTCAGTATTTTTAAAATTTGTGACTGATTACTTACACCCCTGCCAGTGGAAACAATGTTCAACAGAAATTAATTATACTGTGAATAAAACCCTTGTTTGTTTGAAAGCCACAATGATATCTCACTTTAACGTTCTCTGCTGAAGAGAACAACAGAATCATACAGCATATGATCCAGCAAGTCCCCTCCAACAAGCAAGCACCCAGAACCCTATTCCCACACTCATGTTATTTCACTGTCAATAAATTCCCATCATTTCCCTGGATTGTATCATTCACTTGCACACCAGGAGCAATTTACAAGGGCCAATTATTGTATAAACCTGCACACCTTTGGGATATGGGAGGAATCCAAGCACCCAGAATTAACCCATATGGTCACAGAGAAAACCACACAGAAATGGAACACGAGTGAATCTGCAGATGCTGGAAATAAATAAAAACACAAAATGCTGGCAGAACTCAGCAGGCCAGACAGCATCTATGGGAGGAGGTAGTGATGACGTTTTGGGCCGAAACCTTTCATCAGGAGTGAAGTAACATGGGATGGTCGAGGGGGGAATAAGAAGTGGGGGGAGGGATGAAGTACAGAGCTGGGAAGTGATCAACTCACTGACCTCCGTTGATACCCCTGCCCCCCCTTACCCCATTCCTATCTATTATTTTAGTCTGGTTCTCTTTCTCTTTTTTTCCCCCTCACTACAATCTCCCCCCAGCCCTACCTTTCTTTCTCTTTTATTTCCCATAATTCTCCACCTTCCCCCTAGCCCATTTCCCTCCAGCCTATCACTTCCCAGCTCTCTACTTCATCCCTCCCCCCTCTTCTTATCCCCCCTCGACCATCCCATGTTACTTCACTCCTGATGAAGGGTTTCGGCCCGAAACGTCGTCACTACCTCCTCCCATAGATGCTGTCTGGCCTGCTGAGTTCTGCCAGCAATTTTGTGTTTTTACAGAAATGGAGATCGGGTTTGAACCCAACTATGTTGCCTGACAACTTCTGCCTCTCCAAATTGCTGACATCATTCATCTCCAGTGTTCAATGTCATTCAGACAAAGTGGTGTCCAGAACTAGACACAATTTTCAGACTGTGCCTGTAAAGACAGGAACACTGAGCTGTTATGTCTTAAGACAGGAGATCACAAAGTGATCTGAGTCATGCTAAGTCAAAGCTCACCTGCGGGCATTTTATTCCAACGTGTGCAAGGAAGATCTTAACCACCACAAGCAGGACAGAATTTGCAGTATATGCTTACAGGTCTTATCTTTCCCTTAGCACTGATATACCTCACGGTAGTTACTAAAATTACTGACTTAATTGCACAGGCCTGGCAGATGTTCCCCTGTTACTGCAACCCTCTTGCCTAGCCTTCCCCAATCCCCTTCTCTGTATAATAGTGAATGGTGTATTCCCCCAAACTGTTGAGCCATCACTCTCAGAGCCTACATTTGGTCACCTCCCCCATCATGCCTTGTCATTAGCTTTACTGTGCCCCCACTTTGGTTTCACCCATTAGTCCCTGGGCAGAACGCATCCGGAGCATACATACACTTTAACTCGCTGGAAATTTGACAAAAAATAATCTTGTACTTTGCCACAAATGTCCCTTTGTGATTAGGACTTTTAATTCCTCTATCATTCTGGAACTTCAAATTCATTTATATTTTTGTTTTAATATTCATTCAATGTGTCTGGGCTTTGTAGGCTGAGCCAACATTTAATTGTCCTTGAGAAAGTGGGGCAGAGCTGCCTTCTTGAGTTGTTGTAGTTCTTAAGGTGTGGGTACCCACAATGTCAGAGAGAGAGAGAGTTCCAGGATTTTGACCAGGTGACGATGAAGGAACGGCTATGTATTTCCAAGTCACAATGGTGCGTGGCTTGTTTGTAAACATCCATGTAGTCCTATGATTTTTCTGGCTTTGTCGCTGTAGCTGGTAGATATCATGGATTTGAAAGAGGCTGACAAAGGAGCCTTGCTGGGTTTCCCTTAGATGCTTCCTGGACCATGTACTACCTTGAGATACATTTTCCTGAAAACATTTACAGGAAAATAAAGAAATACAATAGAAATTATGAAAACCTATGCATTACTAAGAGTGGCAAATAACTGGTGTGCAGAGGACAAAGTGTGCAAATTAAAATTTAAATAAATAAGCAAGCAAATAAATACATACAGGCATACTGAAAACATGAGTTGTAGAGACCTTGAGAGTGAGTCTGTAGGTTGTGGAAAATTCAGAGTTGAAGTGAGTGAAGTTCGACACTGATTCAGGAACCTGATGGTTGAAAAGTAATAACTGTTCTTGAACCTGGTGGAGTTGGACCCAAGGCTCCTGTACTCCACTTTTAAGGAGGACTGAGTGAAGGCTGTGGATAGGACACTTATCAAGCAGATTCTGTATCTTGCCTGGTATCAAGCTGCACTCTTTGGGGCAATTGGAAGGTATCTTGCTGGGTGCATCACAACTAGTATGGAAACACCAATGCCCACGAATAGAAAAGCCTCCCAAAAAAAAAGTAAATACAAATACAGCTGTTCTATCACAGGATAAGCCCTCTCCACCACTGAGCACATCTGCAGGGAACGCTGCCACGAGAAAGTAGCATTCATCATCAAGCACCACCACCAGCTAGGCTATGATTTCTTCTTGCTACCCCCATCGGCCAGTAGGTGCAGCAGCACTAGTCCCACACCACAAGGCTCAGAAACAGTTAGTACACTACAAGCATCAGGTTCCCGCATCAGCATGGATGATTTCACTCACCTCAACTCTGATCTGATTCCACATCCTGAAGACTCACTTTCAAGGAATCTACAACTCATGTTCTCAATATTATTTTTTATTATTTTTCATGTTTGCACAATTTGTTATCTTTTACACACTGGTTGTTTGTCAATCTTAGTTTCTGTGTAGTTTTCCGTTGATCTATTGCCTTTCTTTGTATCTGCTCCAAATGCCTACAAGAAAGTTAATCTCAGGGTAATATATGGTGACATATACATACTTTGATAATTAATTTACTTTTGAACACTGCTAACTTGAGCTTTGTAGATGGTGGACAGGCTCTGTGGAATAAGGAATGTTACTCATCACAGGATTCTTCGTCTCTGACCTGCTTTTCTAGACAGATTGTGTACCTGGCTACTTCATCAGTTTCCTGTCAATGATAACTGCCAGGATATTAACAGTGTGGAATTCACTAATGGTAATGCTATTGAATGTCAGAAACTAATAGTTAGACTTTCTCTTTTTGGACATTGTAATTGCTGAATGCTTAAGTGACATGAATGTAAAATATTTGAGAACTCTCCTTCATTAATGCAGTTTACAGATTTAACTGGCCACGTCATGCCTTACAAACTTAATTGAGTTTTTTTAAATAAATGTGACAGAGGTGTTTGATGAGTGTAAGGCAGTGGACATTATCTACATGGATTCAAGTAAGGCATTTAATAATGTCCATTCATGGTAGGTTGATTAGGAAGATTAAGATGCGTGGGATCCAAGGTGAATCACAAGTTTGCCCATAGATGACAGAGTAAGTATAGAAGCCAGTTACTCCAAAATAAGGTACAGGGCATCTTACCTTGATGGGTAGAGGATTGAGTATAGAAGTAAGGAAGTCATGCTGCAGCTATATAAAACTTTGGGAGTATTGTGCGCAGTTCTCATTGCCCAATTACAGGAAACGTAGAGATTCTGGAAAGGGTACAGAAGTAGTTTACCAGGATGCTGCCTGGATTTGAGGGTTCACGAAAAGTTGAACAAACTTGAGTTGTCTCCTTATAATATCAGAGTCTGAGGGCATGTGCGACGGAGGATTTTAAAATTGAGAGGCATGGATAGGGCAGACAGTGAGAATCCTTTACCCAGGGTAGAAATGTCAAACACCAGATAATGTGTTTAAAGGTTAGATGGGGAAGTTTAAAGGTGACATGATGGGCATCTTTGTATAGGTGCTTGAATGGGTTACCAAGGGTACCAGTGGAAGTAGGCAGTTTGGTGGAGTTTAAAATACTTTTAGTTAGATCAGCACATTAGAGACCAAAAGGCCTGCCCAGTACCGTACTGTTCTATGTTCACTTGACTCTTTTTGACATCTTGCCCCCCCTTTCTGGATCTGTTTCCATATCAAGAGATACGCTATCCATTGAGATTACTATAAACCTACTGACACCTACAGCTACCAAGACTCCTCCTCCCACTGTCTCTTGCAAGGATACCCTCCCTTTCTCAGTTTCTCTGTCTCCACTGCATCTGTTCTTGAGATAAAGCTTTCTACTCCAAAACATCATTCTCAGAATCAGAATCAGGTTTAGTATCTCTGGCATGTCATGAAATTTGTTCACTTTGCAGCAAAATTATAATAATAATGATGTAATTATTATAACTGCTGTAATAATAAAGAAAACACTGAATTACTCCAAGTATTAAATAGTTAAATTAAATAATTAACACAACAATTTAAAAAAATATAGTGAGGTTGTGTTCATGGGTTTCATGTCCATTCAGAAATCGGATGGCAGAGAGAAGAAGCTGTTCCTGAATTACTGAGTGTGTGCCTTCAGGCTTCTGTACCTCCTTTCTGATAGTAGCAATGAGAAGAGGGGCATGTCCTGGGCGATGGGGATCCTTAATGATGGACACTAGCACCATTCCTTTAAGATGTCCTGAACACTATGGATGCTAGTGCCCATGATAGAGCTGTATAAGCTTACAACACTCTGCAGCCTGCTTCAATCCTGTGCAGTAGCCCCTCCATACCAGGCAGTGTTGCACCCAGTTAAAATGCTCTTCCAGGGACACGTGTAGAAATTTTCAAGTGTTTTAGGTAACACACCAATTCTCAATGCCCAGACAACGGTCCCAGAGCTACCATCCTTCATCCGGGAAGGAGAGAAACCGGGGGCTAACTCCTTGCTTCACGACTCATGCCACTGAGTGCATCCAGGGACTGGGAAATGCGTATTGATTTAGGCCAGAAACTTACCTTCCCATCTGAAATTGCAACGATCAACCTGCGGCCTGACCTGGTCCTTTGGTCCCTCTCCTGTTGGCGCGTCTTTATCATTGAGCTGACGGTCTCCTGCAAGGATGCTGTGGATGAGGCTTATGAACGTTAAAGGCTGCCATATGCCAGCTTTTCAGTTGAAGCAGAGGAGCGAGGCTAGCACGTAAAAGTGCGCCTGGTTGAGGTGGGGTGCAGGGGCTTTGTAGCCAGTTCCACCGTAAGGCTGCTGAGGGAAGGAGGAGTCAGAGGGCAGGCCCATAGGAAGGCAATCAAAGCACTTGCTAATGCCGCCGAAATGAGCAGTCACTGGCGGTGGCTGAAAAGTAGGGATGCTGTCTGGGCTGCCAAGTGACCATCTAGAGATTAACCATGTGACACACACCAGGTCTGATCAGCCTGTGGTGGGCCTGCCTCGGCTGAGGGTGTCTTGTGATAAAAGGCTGAAACGCCCAGTAATGTCGAAGATGTGTCGTCATGGTAGTAACATCATCTAGTGGTCATCTTTAAGAACTACTTCCACTTAAATCAGGTGCAGTGCAGAAACTTTGTAATTGTAAAGATTGTAACATGCAGTCCTATTAATCAAACTCCTAATTGAAATATGTGCTGTCTTTTGTAGCTGCATTGATATGTTGGAGCCAGGTTAGATCCTCAGAGATATTGACACCCAGGAACTTGAAACTGTCCTCCCTCATCTTACCCTTTCTGAAGCCCACATTCAGTGGAGGTGTTATTTCTGATCCACATAGATTGTGGTATTCTGGTTAGGAAGTCAAGGATCCAGTTGCAGAAGGAGGTACAGAGGCCCAGGTTCTGGAGCTTTTTGATCAGAACTGTAGGAACGATTGTATTAAACACCGAGCTGTAGTCAATAAACAGCATCCTGTCACAGCTATTTGTATTGTCCAAGACCGAGTGAAGAGCCAATGAGATTGTATCCACTGTAAACCTATTGTGGTGATAGGTAAATTGCAGTGGGTCCAGGTCCTTGCTGAGACATGAGATGATCCTAGCCATGACCAACCTTTCAAGGCATTTCATCACTGTAGCTGTGAGTGCTACTGGACAATAGTCATTCAGGCAGCTCACCCTGCTCTTCTTAGACACTGGTGTAATTGTTGCCCTTTTAAAGCAGGAGGGAACCTCTGACTGAGAGATTAAAAATGTTTCTGAACACCTCTGCCATTAATTGGCACAGGTTTTCAGAGCCTTACCAGGTACTGCATCGACGTCGCCTTGCGAGGGTTCACCCTCTTGAAAGGCAGCCTGACATCAGCTTCTGAGGCAGAGATCACAGGGCCACTGGGTGCTGCAGGAGTCCTCATAGCTGTAGTTTTCTTCTCACTTTCAAAGCAAGCAGAAAAGGCTCCATCATTTCCGCCAGTTGCAATGTGATCCCAACACCAGCCGCATGTTCCCCTCCCTCTCCCTCTCTGCTGTCCATGAGGACCACACTCTCAGTGATTCTCTGGTTTGCTCATTCTTCGCAACCCTCTGTCATCTTCCCCTGCAGACTGAGGTGCAATACCTGCCCCTACACTTCCTCCTCACCGTCATCCAAGTACCTAGCAAAGTCCTTGCAGGTGGGAAATTCACCTATTGTATTGTGCCTTGGATGTGACCTGCTCCAAATCAACAAGATCAAACACAGATTAGGTGACATCTTTGCCAAGTTTTTCTGCAGTTACCATCTTGAGCTCTTGGTTGCAGCCACTGTGAGGGTGGGGGGAAATGTAAATGTAAACAACTGAATGGCATGAACACCCTTTTCCAATTTCAGGTAATCAGTTCTTTTCTCTCTCCTGATCAAGCCAAGTCCTCTACACACACTCCTTTTCAACCCCCAACCTCTCCACACCCTCCGCTACTTGGTTCCATCTGCCCATTACCCACACACCTAGCCCACTGATTCCCCATCTCCATTCCTCCATTTACTTCCTTTTTAAATCACATTCCATAATCTACAGTCCTTTGTTGCCTCCACCTCCCACCTCCCACCTGAGCACATTTACCAGTCAAGCCATCTTACCACTACCACCTGACATCTCCTACCTCACCCCTGCCCTGTGCATACTGGCTATCTACACACTCAGTCCTCACAAGGGATTCAGATCCAAAACATCAAGCATCTTCCTGCCTCCACAGATGGCACCTAATCCGCTAAAGTATCTCCAGATATTTGACTGTTCTGTTCCAATTTCTCCAATGTCTTGAGTCTCCAGAATGTTTATATACTTTCAAAGGTGTGAAATCACAATACCTCATTTTACTGCATCTGTATTTCACACTACATTCCTCAACTGTATTGACAATATTCTGTGAAGAGAGCTGTAGAATTTTCATTATGCATCTTCCTCATATCTACCTCCCCCTCCACACATAGGGTAGTGTCTCAGTCCCACCGGACTCTTTTGTTACCTCTTGCTCTTTGTGTAATCTCAAAAGATCCTTAAGTTTATTTTTGCTTGCCATTATACTTTCAGTACTTTCCAAATTTCCCTTTAAATGTTATCCTGACACTTTCTAAACCCCTACAGACATCCTGCAATATTGAGCATTCAGTCTCTAATACAACCTTCCCACCTTCACTTTCTTCCATCCACTCTGCCTCTCGTCATCCGGGTCTCCATCCTTTCTCTTTGGTTGAACATCTTTATCCTGGACCTGTTCCCTCTGTCTCCCAGTGCTCCAACACCCATTCAATTAACTACTTCCTATTCATTTTCCGTAACTCACTGCTTAGTCTTGCAAAATTTGTTTTGCCTTAGTGAAGGAAATACAACTTCAATTTTTTCTTCAGATGAATTTTACCTCCTGATGAAGGGTCTCAGCCCGAAACATCAACTGTTTACTCTTTTCATTAGATGCTGCCTGGTCTGCTGAGTTCCTCCAGTATTTTGTGCATCTTAGACCATAAGACAAAGGAGCAGAATCAGGCCATTTAGCCCATCCAGTCTCCTCCACCATTCCATCATGGCTGATTCTGGATCCCACTCAACCCCATATTCTTGCCTTCTTGCCATATCCTTTGATGCCCTCACCAATCAGGAAACTATCAACTTCCGCTTTGAATATGCCAATTGACTTGACCTCCATCATAGTATGTGGCAGAGCATTCCACAGATTCACTGCTCTCAGGCTAAAAAAATTCCTCCTTACCTCTGTTCTAAAAGGCTCCCAGTCAATTTTTAGGCTGTGCCCTCAAGTTCTGGATACCCCCACCACTGGAAACATCCTCTCGACATCCACCTTATATAGTCCTTTCAACATCTGGTAGGTTTCAATGAGATCCCCCCCCTTAATAATCGTAAAAAAAGATTGGAAATTTTATTTAATAATTAATAATATTTTTATATTAAATAAAATTTCCAATCTTTTTTTTACGATTATTAAGAGGAGTTGTGGTTTTTTGATTATATTGTATATATAACAGCGTAACATTTTACCTAGTCTGACGAAGGGTCTCGGCCCGAAACGTCGACAGTGCTTCTCCTTATAGATGCTGCCTGGCCTGCTGTGTTCCACCAGCATTTTGTGTGTGTTGTTAACATTTTATCTAACTGATTCTGACAATATATACTTTTTTTTAAACTGCTGTTTATATGTCTTTTGTATTATTTGTTTGCTAAACTTCTCCTCTGATTTGTATATTCTTTACTGGGAAATCAATAAAAAGATTGAAAAATGAAATGAGATCCTCCTGCATTCTTCTAAATTCCAGTGAGCACAGGTCCAAAGCCACCAAACGCTCCTCATATGTTAACTCTTCATTCTCAGAATCATCCTCATGAACCTCCTCTGGACTCTCCCCAACGACAAGACAACCTGTTTGAGATACAAGGTCAGAACTGTTGACAATATTCCAAGTGTGGCCTGACTAGTGTCTTACAAAGCCTCAGCATTATCTCCTTGCTTTTATATTCTATTCCCCTTGAAATAAATGCCAACATTGCATTTGCCTTCTTTACCAGACTCAACCTATAAATTAACCTTCTGGGATTCTTGCATGCAGACTCCTAAGTCCCTTTGTACCTCCGATATTTCAATGTTCTCCCCATTTAGGTATCAGTCCGCACTATTGTTCCTTTTACCAAAATGCATTATCATACATTTCCCAACACGGTATTCCATCTGCCACTCTTTTGCCCATCTGTACGTCCTGCTGCAATCGCATTGCTTCCTCAGCACTACCTGCCCTTCCACCTATCATCTGCAAACTTTGCCACAAAGCCATCAATTCTATTATCTGAATCACTGACAAACAATGTTAAAAGTAGCAGTCCCAATACTGAGGAACACCACTAGTCACTGGCAGCCAACCAGAAAAGGCCCGGCTTTATTCCTATTCGCTGCCTCCTGCCTGTCAGCCATTCCTCTATCCATGCCAGTATCTTTCCTGTAACGCCATAGGATTTTATCTTGTTAAGCAGCCTCATGTGTGGCACTTTGTCAAATCCCTTCTTAAAATCCAAATAAATGACATCCACTGCTTCCTCTTTGTCCACCCTACTTGCTACTTCCTCGAAGAACTCTAATAGATTTGTCAGGCAAGATTTCCCCTGACAGCAACCATGTTGACTTTGACTTATTTTGTCATTAGACTAAGTACCTTGAAACCTCATTGTTAATAATACACTCCAACACTTTCCCAACCACTGAAGTTCGGCTAATTTCCATTATTTTGCTTTCCTCCCTTCTTAAAGAGTGGAGTGACATTTTCCAGTCCTCCAGGACCATGCCAGAATCAAGTGAGTCTTGAAAAATCATGACCAATGCATCGGTTACCTCCTCAGCAACTTCTCTCAGGACTCTGGGATGTAGTCCATCAGCTCTAGGTAACTTAACCACTTTAAGACCTTTCAGTTTGCCTAGCACTTTTTCCATTGTAATAGCAATGGCCCTCACTCCTGCTCCCTGACACTCACGGACCTCTGGCACACCTCCACTGTAAAGACTGATGCAAAGTATTCATTAGGTTCATCTGCCATTTATTACTACCTGACCAGCATTATTTTCCAGTGGTCCAATATCAACTCGCACATCCTTTTTACTCTTTATATAACTGAAAAACTTTTAGTACCCTTCTTTATATTATTGGCTAGTTTGCCCTCATATTTCCTCATTCTCCTTCTTACAGCCTTTTTTTAGTTGCCCTTTGTTGGATTTTTAAAACTTCCCACTCACTTTTGCTACCCTATATGACCTTTCCTGGGCTCTTATGCAATCTTTACCTTACATTGCCAGTCACAGATGCCTAACCCTGCCATTTGCAAACAACTTCGTCTGTGGACACATCTATCCTGTGCCTTGTGAACTATTCCCAGTAACTTCAGCCACATCTGCTCTGCAGTCATCCCCACCAGCATTGTCTCCCAGTCCACCTGGGTAAGTTCCTCGCTCATGACTCTGTAATTCCATTCTGATACATAAGAACATAAAAAATAGGAGCAGGAGTCGGCTACCTGGCCCATCAAGCCTGCTCCACCATTCAATAAGATCATGACCGATCTGACCATGGACTCATCTCCACCTACTTGCATTTTCCCCAGAACCCTGAGTTCCCCATACTATGCAAAAATCTATCCAATCTTGTCTTAAATATATTTACTGAGGTAGCCTCCACTGCTTCACTGGGCAGAGAATTCCACAGATTCACCACTCACTGGGAAAAGTAGTTCCTCCTCATCCCCGTCCTAAATCTACTTCCCCAGATCTTGAGGCTATGTCCCCTGGTTCTAGTCTCATCTACCAGTGGAAACAACTTTCCTGCCTCTATCTTATGTATCCCTTTCATAATTTTATATGTTTCTATAAGATCTCCTCTCATCCTTCTGAAATCCAGCAAGTACAGAGCCAGGTGACTCAATCTCTCCTCATAGTCTAACCCCCTCATCTCTGGAATCAACCTAGTGAACCTCCTCTGCACCACCTCCAAAGCCAGTATATCCTTCCTCAAGTAAGGAGACCAGAACTGCACCTAGTACTCAGATGTGGCCTCACCAGTACCCTGTACAGTTGCAACATAATCTCCCTGCTCTTAAATTCAATCCCACTAGCAATGAAGGCCAACATTCCATTTGCCTTCTTGATAGCCTGCTGCGCCTGAAAACCAACCTTCTGCGATACATGCATAAGCACTCCCAAGTCCTTCTGCACTTCTTACAGCCTTTTTTTAGTTGCCCTTTGTTGAATTTTAAAAACTTCCCAATCATCCGTCTTCCCACTCACTTCCTTCTTTTACCACTAAAATAATAATCTGATCTTCCATTTTTCTTTCCGAAGTGGATAACCTCACATTTACCAACATTGTACTCCATCTGTCAGACCCTTGACCACTCATTTAACCTATCTATATCTCTCTACAGACTCTCCATAATCTTCTGCACAATTTGCTTTTCCACTCAATTTAGTGTCATCAGCAAACTTAGATACACTACACTTGGTGCCCTCTTCCAGATGCTTAATGTATATCGTGAACAGTTGCGGGCCCAGCACCGACCCCTGTGGCACACCGATCACCACAGATTGCCAACCAGAGAAACACCATGTATCCCAACTCTCTGCTTTCTATTGGTTATCCAATTCTCTATCCATGCTAATACATAACCCCCAAATCTATGCACCTTTATCTAATTGACAAGTCTTTCATACAGCACCTTATTGAACGCCTTCTGGAAATCTAAGTAAATAACGTCCCTCTGTTCCCCTCTATCCATTGCACTTGTTATATCCTCAAAGAACTCCAGGAAGTTTGTCAAAAAGGAACTGCCTTTGCTGAATTCATGCTCCATCTGCCTGATGGATCCATTTCTTTCCCGATGCCTCGCTGTTTCTTCTTTAATGATAGCTTCAAGCATTTTCCCAACTACAGATGTTAAACTAACTGGCCTATAGCGTATATACTTCTTTGAACAATGGTGTGACATTCACCTTCTTCCAATCCGCCAGGACTTGCCCAGAGTCCAGAGAATTTTGGTAAATTATTACCAAACACTCAACTATAACCTCTGCCATTTTTTTCAGTATCCTGGGATGCATTTCATCAAGACCAGGGGACTTGTCTAACATTAGGCCCACGAGTTTGCTCAGCACTGCCTCTTCAGTGATAGCTCTTGTATCGAGGTCCTTACCTCCCGTCGTATCCATATCACCTCTTTTTGGCATGTTCGACGTGTCCTCCACCGTGAAAAGAGACACAAAATAGTCATTCAAAGCCTCAGCCATTTTCTCACTACCCAATATCAATCCCCCTTCTCATCCTCCAAGGAACCTACATTCACTTTGGCCATCCTTTTCCACTTCATATAATTATAAAAACTGTTACTATCCATTTTTATATGTTGTGCTGGCTTATTTTCATAAGCTACATTCCCTTTCTTTATTACTCACATAGTGGTCCTTTGTTGTTTTTTTAAAAGTTTTCCAATCTTCCAGTTCCCCACTACTCTTGGCGACTTTGTACACAGGAGCTTTTAGTTTGATGCCTACCTTTATTTCCTTAGTTATCCATGGCTGGCTCTCCCCAACTTTACTGTTCTTGCTTTTAACTGGAATATACTTTTGTTAAGCACCATGAAAAGTCTCTTTGAATGTCTCCACTGTTCCTCAACCATCCCACCATATAGCCTGTGTTCCCAGTCTACCCTATCCAACTCCTCACTCATCCCATTGTAGTCTCCCTTGTTTAGGCGTAATATACTAGTTTTAGACTGAACTATTGCACCTTCCATTTGAATAAGAAACTCAATCATACTGTGATCACTCTTTTCAAGAGGACCCTAAACTACAAGATTGCTAATTTTACCTGTCTCATTGCACAGGACCAGATCCAAGATAGCATATTCCCTTGTAGGTTCAGTAACATGCTGTTCAAGAAAGCTAACATGTATGCACTCTATGAAGTCTTCCTCAAGACTGCCTCGACCAACTTGATTCATCCAATCTATGTGCAAGTTAAAGTTCCCCACCACAGACTCGATGGGCTGAATGTCCTACTTCTGCTCCTATATATCTTCTGGTCTAATAACTGCTGTTCCATTCTTACATGCCTCAGATATTACTTGGTTTATTGTCTGTGCCAATGTAATGTTACTATAGACAACTCTTGCCAGTGATTTTTTTCCTTTACTATTCCTAATCTCTACCCAGATGGAATCAACATTCTGCTCCTTAGATCTTATATCATCTCTCACTATCGCCATGATTTCATCCTAATTAACAGCGCTACCCCACCTCCCTTACCTTCCTGCCCGATACTACCCATACTACCCGATATCCTTAGATATTAATTCCCATTCCTCTCCGCCCTGCAACCATATTTTTGTAATGGCCATTAAATCATACCCCTTTATACAGATTTGTGCCACAAGTTCACTGACCTAGTTATGAATACTACAAGCATTCAAATAAAGTGACCTTACACTCATTGTGCCTTCAAAATCTAATAATCTTTGTCTCTTATGCACGTGACTTTTCTGCACCCCATCCTTACTTTTCTCTTTTACTTTATCCATATTTTTCCAATCTGCTGAACCCCCAGCTAATTGGTTTAAAGCCCTATCCACAATCCTAGTTATGCAATTTGTCAGGATCGAGGCCCCATCACGATTCAGGTGGAGCCCATCCCAATGGAACAACTCCCTCCCTCCCCGATACTGGTGCCAGTTTCCCATGAATTCAAACCCACTTCTCCCACACCAATCCTTGAGCCACACATTTAACTCTCTAATCTTCTTAACCCTGTGCCAATTTGCACATGGCTCAGGAAGTAATCCAGAGATTACCACCTTTTTGGCTCTGCTTTTTAATTTAGTCCCTAGCTGCTCTAATTCCCTCAGCAGAAGCTCTTTCCTCATTCTATGTCGTTGGTACCCACATGGATGACGACAACTGGATCTTTCCCCTCCCATTGCAATTCCTCTGCAGGTCAGATAAGATGTTCCAAACCCGGGCACCAGGCAGGCAATACAGCTCAGTCCCTGCAACAGAGAATTCTGTCTATTCCCTTGAATATATTATCCCCAATTACCACTACATTTCTCTTTTCTCTCCCCCGCTTGAAGATTCCCTGAACCACAGTTAGGTTGCTCATCGTTTCTACAGCCCCCACTCTCATCCACACAGGGAGCAGGAATCTCAGACCTGTTGGACAAGCTCAAGGACTGAGGCTCCTCCAGCACCGTCTCTTGGATCCCACTACCCGCCTCACTCGCAGTCACACCCTCTTATCCCTGACCACAGACCGAATTTGAGGCAGCTCATCTAATGGGTGTGCCTACCTCCTGAAGCAGAGCACCCTGGTACCTCTCCCCCTTTCTGATGTGCCGCAGTGTTTGAAGCTCAGATTCCAGGTCATCAACTTTGAGCTCGAGTTCTTCGAGCAGCTAACACTTGCTACAGATGTGGTCACCAGGAACCATGATGGGGTCCACGAGCTCCCACATCATGCAGCTACAGCGCATCACCTGATCCTGCATCATCCCTACTTTATTGAATTAGTTGTAGTTTAGTGAGTTTTTATTCAACCACTACGAAAGCTTTACCCACTACTCAACTGTGCTTCCTCACCGAAACCTCTTGAGCCAAAGTCAGTAAACTCCCCTCTCTCCGCCTCTTGCAGTAAACTATACTGCAAAGCAACTTTTAGTCCTACCTTGTTAGGCCTACAACTTCACCACTATTCTAATTATCGGTCTGCTTTTTTCTTTGGAAAAACATGCTAAACACCTCTAAAACCAGTAATGCTAGCAAACTGCTTATGCAAAGGTGAAAAAACCAGCCACACAAAACACGGGACAGGTTAAAAAAACAATCCCTTTGCAACCCCTGTAAGGCAACCAAATACAAGCTATATAAGCACTTGCATCCAAAGTTTAAAATAGGACCAAAGAATACTACAGTCCAAACCAACCGAACCTCTTTCTCACACTCACTCACTCTCACAATCTCCCAAACAGCGTGCACAGTCAGATCATCATCTGCTACACCAGCACCAACCCGGAAGTCCAACAGCTTAACCTGGAAGGTCAGCAAGCTTCTCAGTCATGTGACTTATGCTGCTCCCTCTCAAATTGGAGTATGGATTCAATCATCATCACTGCCTCCTAAGCGTTCCTTTACATTAAGCTCCCAGATATGATCTGGGACAACACCCAATCTAAGATAGGCTTTCCCTAGTAGGCTCAAGCACAAGCAGATCTAAAGCCATCTCGTAGGCATTCAACAAATTCTTTTGCTTGTGATCTGACACCAACCTGATTTTCCCAATTCCTTTGCACATTGAAATCCCCCATTACAATTGCGACATTACCCTTTTCCAGCTCCCTTTGCAATCTCAACCCCACATCTTGGCTACTGTTGGAGGCCTATATATGATTTCCATAATGGTTTTTCCTCACCCTTGCAGTTTCTAACTCCACAAAGATTCAACGTTTTCTGACCCTTCTTTCAGCCACGTCTCAGTGATACCCACATCATATCAACCAATCTCTAATTGCACCACGAGTTCATCCACCTTATTCCGAATGCTACACGCATTTAAATACAGCACCTTTAGTCCTGCATTCTTCCCCTTTTGAATTTTGCTCCGATGGTACAATTTAACCCTTTGCTCTGTCTGCATTTGTACCCAGCCATTGGCTTGTCCTTCCTTACATTCACGTTACACCCATCATCTACCTATGAACCTGTTGGCTCATCCTCAGCTCTATCGTACTGGATCCCACCCACCCCACCCCCGCCATATTAGTTTAAACCACTCCCAACAGCTCTCGTAAACCAGCCCATGAGAATATTGGTCCCCCTCAGATTCAAGTGCAACCCGTCCCTTTTGTACAGGTGCCACCTGCCCCAGAAGAGGTCCCAATTATCCAGAAATCTGAACCCCTGCCCCCTGCTCTAATTCTTCAGCCACACATTTATCTGCCACCTCATTCTATTCCTATCCTCACTGTCGTACGGCACAGACAGCAACCCCGAGATTACTACCCTTGAGGTTCTGCCTCTCAGCTTCCTTCCCAATTCCCAGAATTCTGTTTTCAGGACCTCCTCCCTTTTTCTACTTTATGTTGTTAGAACCAGTATGTACCACGCCTTCTGGCTGCTCACCCTCCTTTTCAGGATAATCGTGGACGCTCTCAGGAACATCGCCGGCTCTGGCACCTGGGAGGCAAACTACCATCCGTGTTTCCTTTTTGCACCCATAGAATTGCCCATCTGTCCCCCCCGGACTATAGAGTTCCCTTTTACTGCTGCCAGCCTCTTCAGTTCCCGACCCTTCTGAGCCTCAGGGCCAGACAGCGCTGGAGGCAGAGCCACTGTTGCTTCCCCCAGGTAGGTCCCCTACCCAACAGTACTCAAAATGGAGTACTTATTGTTAAGGGGGACGGCCACATGGGTGATCTCCACTCTCTGACGCTCGCCCTTCCCTCTCCTGACAGTCACCCAGTATCTGTCTCCTGTCGCCTCGGGGGTGACCATCTGACCATCCTGTCTATCACCTCATTTTCCCTGACAAGCCGAAGGTCATCGATCTGCAGCTCCAGTTTCCTAACACGGAGTCGAAGGAGCTGCATCTCGAGGAGGCTGGCATCTGACACCCAGAACGAAACACTGGCTCTGTAGATATCTCTATTCTCTTAATAAGGAATGAAATTTACCTTTACCTTCCCTCCACCTGTTGAGCCGAAGCCCAACACTCTGACTCAGACCACTCCGACGACGACCGCTCTTTTATGGACACTTAAAAGTTTTTTTAAAACTCTCTTTTATGGAGACTTAAGAGTTTTTAAAGCCCTTCGCCGGACTTGCGCGTCTGCACCGTACTCGAGAAGATCTCTGTTCTTTTCGCACAGCAATAGTGAAAATTTCAACTCCCCTCAGACCCTTCAATTCTCCCTGAGCCCATCACATCACTCCCTCACAACCAGGCCCCTTCACACCTCCCAATCCTCTGGTCACCCCCTCACCACAAACCCCCTCCTCCGGACCCTCCTCCCCTCCGCGCCAACACGACCGGCTTTCCTCACTCAAACAGCGGTCTGACCTCAGGCGCCTGCGCACTCGTATCGCTGCCGAGAATGCCGGCTACGGTTGGAGAGCGCCGGCCCCAGACATGCGTCCTCCGTCGGAAGCCGGCTGAGCGTGCCGCGCCTACGCAACGCGGTGACCCGGTCTTCCACCCTGTCCCGGGGTCGCCATTTCCCTCGGGTGATCCTGTGACTTGCTCATGTGTCGGATTCCAGTCCAGCAGAACTGACTGGGGGTTCATTATTTTTTTTTGGAGAACGAGGTAAGAGATGCATATTGAAGGGAGATGCATCATTTGTCCTTTAACTCCATTCCTTCCCACCATCCAGGAATCTGAACAGCGATTCACTTAGACCATAATAAACAGGAGCAGGAGTCGGCCATCTGGCCCATGGAGTCTGCTCTGCCATTCAGT
Organism: Hemitrygon akajei; assembly: GCF_048418815.1. Classification (NCBI taxonomy): domain Eukaryota; kingdom Metazoa; phylum Chordata; class Chondrichthyes; order Myliobatiformes; family Dasyatidae; genus Hemitrygon; species Hemitrygon akajei. The sequence goes on along the minus strand of NC_133148.1, from coordinate 20,668,943 downwards.
AAGATCATGGCTGATCTGACCATGGACTCATCTCCACCTGCCTTTTCCCCAGAACTCTAAATTCTCCTACTATGCAAAAATCTATCCAACCTTGCCTTAAATATATTAACTAATTCCACAGATTCACCACTCACTGGGAAAAGCAGTTCCTCCTCATCCCCGTCCTAAATCTACTCCCCTGAATCTTCAGTCTATATCCCTTAGTTCTATTCTAACCTTCCAGTGGAAACAACTTTCCTGCCTCTGTCTTATCTGTCCCTTTCATAATTTTATGTTTCTGTAAGATCTCTCATCCTTCTGAATTCCAGAGAGTACAGTCCCAGGTTACTCAATCTCTCCTCATAGTCTAACCCCCCCATCTCTGGAATCAACCTGATGAATCTCCTCTGCACCACCTCCAAAGCCAGTATATCCTTCCTCAAGTAAGGAGACCAGAACTGCACACAGTACTCAGATGTGGCCTCACCAATACCCTGTACAGATGCAGTATAACCTCCCTGCTCTTAAATTCAGTCCCTCTAGCAATGAAAGCCAACATTCCATTTGCCTTCTTGATAGCCAGCTGCATCAGCAAACCAACCTTTTGCAATTCATGCACAAGCACTCCCAAGTCCCTCTGCACAGCAGCATGCTGCAATCTTTTACCATTGAAATAATAATCTATTTTTCCTTCCAAAGTGGATGACCTCACATTTCCCAACATTGTACTCCATCTGCCAGACCCTTGCCCACTCACTTAACCTATCTATATCTCTCCGTATTGTCTGCACAATTTAGTGTCATCAGCAAACTTAGATACCCTATACTCGATCCCCTCTTCCAGATCGTTAATGTATATCATGAACAGTTGCAGGCCCAGTACCGACCCCTGTGGCACACCGCTCACCACAGATTGCCAACCAGAGAAACACCCAAACTCTCTGCTTTCTATTGATTAACCAATTTTCTATCCATGCTAATACTTCACCCCCAACTCTATGCATCCTTATCTTATGGATAAGTTTTTTATGTGGCACCTTATGGACGCTTTCTTGAAACCCAAGTACAGTAAATAACATTCATCTGTTCCCATTTATCCACTGTGCTTGTTATATCCTCAAAGAACTTCAGAAAGTTTTTCAAACAAATAGGACCTGCCTTTGCTGAATCCATGCAGCATCTGCCTGAAGGATCCATTTTTTTCCAGATGCCTCTCTTTTTCATCTTTAATGACAGCTTCAAGCATTTTCCCAACTATAGAAGGTTACCAGCAAATAAGTGGGGATTAGGGATGCTGGAATTCCCTGAGAGCCAGAGCAGACTCAACAGGCACAGTTCAAAGGCAAGGGCTCTCAATCCAGGGTCCACAGCTCCTTTGCTCAGTGATATTGGTCCATTCCATTAAAAAAAGGTTGGACACTCCTGGTCTAAAGTAACACACACAAAATGCTGGAGAACTTGGCAGGTCAGGCAGCATCCATGGAAATTAATAAACAGTCAGTATTTCAGGACTGGAAAGGAAGGGGGAAGACGCCAGAGTATAAAGGGAGGGAAAGGAGGACATGCCAGGTAATAGGTGAAGCCAGATGGGTGGGGGAAGGCAGATGAATTATTAACCATGGGAGGTGATAAGTGGAAAATGTAAACGGCTGGAGAAGAAGGAATCAGAGAGTGGAACAAGGGAGGAAGAGAAAGAGGAGGGGCAGCAGGGGGATATAATGGGCAGGTGAGGAGAAGAGGTATGGGGCCAGAGTGGAGATTGAAGAAGGGACAGGGGATAAATTACAGGAGGTTGGAGGGAAAATCGATATTCATGTCATCAGCTTGGAGGCTACCCTAGATGGAATTGGAAGTGTTGCTCCTCCAACCTGAGAGTGATCTCTTTGTTTCAGAAGAGGAAGCCATGCACCAATATGTAGGGATGGGTCTGGGGATAGGAATTTAAATCGTTGGCCACTGGGAATTCCTGCTTTTGTGAAACGGAGCAGAGGCACTCAACAAAACAGTCCGCCAACCTGCGTCAGGTCTCGGAGCACTGGACAAGTAGACAAGCCCAACCAATGCGCTGGTGAAGTGTTGCCTCACCTGACGGGCAGGTGTAGCACTTCAGTCTACCTGTGCTGTAAGTAAATATGAAAGGACTGGAGACAATGAGAATTTTCCAGCTTGCACACTGTTCAGTTTTTTTGTTGCATTTTGTCTAAACTATGAACCAATAACACTTTGGGGGGGACTTCTGCTTTCCTACACTAAATTACCACTTTATTACATACATCTGTACACCTGATCATTAATGCAAATATTTAATCTGCCAATCAGGTGGCAGCACTCAATGCATAAAAGCATGTAGACATGGTTAAGAGGTTGTTGTTCAGACTAAACATCTGAATGGGGAAGAAATGTGATCCAAGTGATTTTGGCCAGGGAATGTTTGTTGGTGCCAGACAGGGTGGTTTGAGTATTTTCACATAGCTTCTAGAGTTTACAAAGAATTGTGCCAAAACAAAAAAAACCCATCCTGTGAGTGGCGGTTTGTTGGGTGAAAAATACCTTGTCAGCGAGACAGCTAGCCTGTTTCAAGCTGACAGAAAGACAACAGTAACTCAAATAACCACAAGTTACATCAGTAGTGTGCAAAAGATTATCTCTGGATGCACAACACGTTGAATGCTGAAATAGTTTGGCTACAGTAGCTGAAGACATGAACTTACATAAACCACATGTACCAAGTAAATTGGCCACCGAGTACAAATACAACATTCAAACCGGGCGAGTGGAGAGGGCAGAGATTCTGCCAGGGGACCAGATGGCCTGAGTTCATTAGGACTCCTTTTATTGAACATGTTGTTGATTGCAGGGACATCAACCTGAAACAAGAGTGTTTAAAACAGAACTGATTTATTAGTAACATACAAAATATTAAATTCCAGTTCAGTTATTAGGGGCAGAAACATCAGCATAAACAATACAAAACCACCTATAGAAACCAGGGTGTATTAAGCACCATAAATAATTGCGTAATATAATCCCTGCTCTCATCTGTGATCCTTCATTTTAGCAGATGCATTGGTAATGTACTCAGTATATGGAATATTTAAACATTTTGTTCAGTGTGTGTGTACTCAGTGTCTCAGCATATTGGAAGACCGAATAAATCTCTGCTCACACTGAGAAAGTGAACAGCCTCCCTCCCGTGTGAACTTCCCAGTTACCCTGATTGAGCAAATCCCGTCCCTCATTCAGATATGGTGAACAGCCTCCCTCCCGTGTGATCTTCCCAGTTACCCTGATTGAGCAAATCCCGTCCCACATTCAGATATGGTGAACAGCCTCCCTCCCGTGTGAACTTCCCAGTTACCCTGATTGAGCAAATCCCGTCCCTCATTCAGATATGGTGAACAGCCTCCCTCCCGTGTGAACTTCCCAGTTACCCTGATTGAGCAAATCCCGTCCCTCATTCAGATATGGTGAACAGCCTCCCTCCCGTGTGAACTTCCCAGTTACCCTGATTGAGCAAATCCCGTCCCACATTCAGATATGGTGAACAGCCTCCCTCCCGTGTGAACTTCCCAGTTACCCTGATTGAGCAAATCCCGTCCCACATTCAGATATGGTGAACAGCCTCCCACCCGTGTGAACTTCCCAGTTACCCTGATTGAGCAAATCCCGTCCCACATTCAGATATGGTGAACAGCCTCCCTCCCGTGTGAACTTCCCAGTTACCCTGATTGAGCAAATCCCGTCCCTCATTCAGATATGGTGAACAGCCTCCCTCCCGTGTGAACTTCCCAGTTACCCTGATTGAGCAAATCCCGTCCCACATTCAGATATGGTGAACAGCCTCCCTCCCGTGTGAACTTCCCAGTTACCCTGATTGAGCAAATCCCGTCCCACATTCAGATATGGTGAACAGCCTCCCTCCAGGGTGGACCTGCTGGTGCTTTAGCAGGTTGGATCGTTGGGTGAACCCCTTTCACACTTGGAGCAGGTGGAAGGCCTGACTCGCTCCAAAGTTCTGATGAAGGGTTTCGGCCCGAAACGCCGACTGTTTATCCTTTCCACAGATGCTGCCTGACCTGCTCAAGCCGCATTTTGTACGTCTTACGCTGGATTTCCAGCAACTGTAGCTTCTCTTGCGTTTATGATTCACTCCAGTGTGAATTTGCTGATGATTCAGTGAGATGACTTAGTGAATCCCCTCACACACTCAGAACAGGTGAGCAGCCTCTCTCCACTGTGAACTTGCCAGTACGTCAGCAAGTGGGATGACCGAGTGAACCAGTTTCCACATTCAGTGCAGGTGAATGGCCTCAGTCTGGTGTGAACTCACTGATGTTCCAAAGGGTGGATAATTGAGTGAATCCCTTCCCACATTTGGAGCAGGTGAATGACCTCTCCCCAGTGTGAACTTGCTGGTGTGTCAGCAGGTGGAATGACCAGGTGAGCCCTTTCTACACAACAAGCAAATGAATGATTTCTCCCTGATTTGGTCTCGTTACTGTCTCAGTGGTTCAGATGGCATTGTGAATTCATGACACATGTCGAGCAGATTATCCAGTAAAGAGTGCTAGTTTGTTCTCAAGGACCTGGATCAATGGTCTGAGGAAAATGGGTAGAGAGAGTAGAGGGAAGTGGTAACCTGAGGGTTGGGTGAATGCTGTCAGACAGATTGGAGCATATAGGAAAGGGAGACAGAGGAAGGTGGATAATGGATTGAGGCGAACGAAAAATAAGAGGAGGATCAAGATAGCTGCTAAGAAGGAACACAAAGAATACCAGTGCTGAAATCTATTAAAACCATGCAGTACATCTGACCTACCCACTGCAGCTCACTAGGGAGGAACGTCTGACATCACATCCAGTCTCTGGTATCCATGTACGTGTTCTCCAATCATTCGACCACCATAGGTAGCTTTCTTTGCCAAGGTGTTTCTGGGTATTTATGGCTGCCATGACTCTACCGTAAGCAACATCCGCAGCTCTTTGACAAATGCTTCACCTGCATGCTAAGGGAGGTAGGAGAAGTTCCAGCCTATCCTTCCATTCAGTGCCATTACGGCCAACTTGTGACCCAGCTCCAAATTACAACCATCCTTTGCTTAACAAATTCACCCAACATCAAATTTCTTCATGAAAAGTTATTGCAGCCTTTTACCACATCATTCGCAAAAAATCTGATTCCCTGGTGCTTGCTCCAGCAGAATTATCTCCCACACTACCTCCGTTATAAAATCTTCAATTAAATTATCCTTTAAATAACAAATATGCAGGAAACAGACTGGGTGTTAAAGATCAAGGTGATATATTCTTGATTTGTCAAGAATAAACTCTAATCAAGGACATAAACATCAGCAGAATGAACCCAGACCAGGACAATGCCCATGGTCAAATCCTGGATATCATCAGTGGCAATGACAGGAATCTCCACCTTCTGCAGTCACTCATCGACTCACCGGTGATTCTGCAGACTGGATGACCCTTCCCACACTCACAGCCGGTGAATGGTATCACCTCAGTGTCAACTTACTGATGACGCCACGGGCTGGATTGTTTGATGAATCCCTTCCCACACACAGGATAGATGAATGTTCATTCCGTAGTGTGAACTCGCTGATGATTCTTCAGGTGGGAAGACTGGGAGAATCCCTTCCCGCACTCCGAGCAGGTGAACGGCCTCTCCCCAGTGTGAACTCGCTGGTGTGTTTTTAGGTTGGATGACTGGGTAAATCCTTTCCCACACACAGAGCAGGTGAATGGCCTCTCTCCAGTGTGAACTCGCTGGTGTATCACCAGGATGTCTGACCGACTGAACCCCTTCCCACACTCAGAGCAGGTGAATGGCCATTTCCCAGTGTGAACGCGCTGGTGCGCCATCAATTTGTCAGACCTTGTGAAACACTTCCCGCACTCAAGGCAGGTAAATGGTTTCTCTCCAGTGTGAACTCGCTGGTGTATCACCAAGCTTCCCGACCGAATGAATGCCTTCCCACACTCCGAGCAGGTGAACAGCCTCTCCCCAGTGTGATCACGCTGGTGTGTTTTTAGGTTGGATGACTGTGTGAATCCTTTCCCACACACAGAGCACGTGAAGGGCTTCTCACCAGTGTGACTTCGGCGGTGAGTTTTTAGGTTGGATGACTGGGTGAATCCTTTCCCACACACCGAGCACGTGAATGGCTTCTCCCCGGTGTGAACTCGCTGGTGTATCACCAGACTATCTGAGCGAATGAATCCCTTCCCACACTCAGAGCAGATAAACGACTTCTCTCCAGTGTGAATTCGCTGGTGTTTTTGCAGGTCCGAACACTGAGTGAATCCCTTCCCACATTCAGAGCAGGTGAACGGCCTCTCACCAGTGTGGCTTCGGTGGTGAGTTTCCAGGTGGGAAGGAGAAATGAATCTCTTCCCACAGTCCTCACACTTCCACGGTTTCTCCCCAGAGTGACTGATCTGGTCTCTTGTCAGTGTGGATGCTTGACTGAAGTCCTGCTCACACTCAGAACACGTTGGCCATTTCTCTCCACTGTCAGTGGAACTTTCTGCTTCCACGTACAAAGTCTGCGGATGTTCAGAACCCAGCGGATTGAGTGACTCTTGCAGGCTGTGATCTGTTGTTTGGTTTGAGCTTCCTGTCAGTGAATCCTCCATTACTGACACCCTGTGAAATTAATTTAAATAGAGTGTGAGAGAGAAAGGCAAGTTCTGAAATTTAGACAACCATGTCCACCATCAGTGAAAAGTGATGCTAAAACTGGTGGATTATTATAATACACATACCACCAGGCTCTAGGGCAACTTCTACCCCCTTTCATAAGACTATTAAATAGCTCCCTGGACTCTGACCTCACCGTCTACCTGGTTGGTTACCTGCACTGCACTTTCGTCGCAGCTTACACTATATTACTGTTGTGTTACCTTGTTCTACCTCAATGCACCGTGTAATGAATTGATCTGTATATAGAAGGCAAGCTTTTCACTGTACCGCAGTATATTTAACAACAATAAACTGATAGCAACAACCTACAAGGCCGTGCCAGAAAGATTCTGAAGTCGAGAGTTCACCTTCTCATCAAGAGGTCCGTTCATGAGTACGATAACAACCAGGTAGAAGCTGTCCTGGAGACTGGTGGTGTGTGCTTTCTGGTTTTTGTATCTGCCCAAAGGAAGAGGGGACGAAAGGGAATGCCCGGGGTGGGTGGGGGCTTTGATTCTGCTGGCTGCTTTACCAAGGCAGTGAGAAGTGTAGACAGAGTCCGTGGAGGGGAGGCTGGTTTCTGTGATGTGCTGAGCTGTGTTCCCAGCTCTCTGCAGTGTCACTGCTATACCAAGGCAGTGAGAAGTGTAGACAGAGTCCATGGAGGGGAGGCTGGTTTCTGTGATGTGCTGAGCTGTGTTCACAGCTCTCTGCAGTGTCACTGCTTTACCAAGCCGTGATGCACGTGGACGGGATGCTTTCTTTGGTGCGTCTATCGACACTGGTGTGCATCAAAGGGACATGCTGAAGGTCTACCCTCCTAAGGAAGTATTGGGGAAACATGTTCTTGCTATCAAGGTAGTGCAATAAAGCTTTCCTACGTATGAAGAATTTGCTGTGGTGTGTTAGTCAGGGCATGACATGCAACAAAAAAAATTCAACAACTATAAAGAACAATATAAAAATAAATAAAAATAAAAAAGAGGAAAAGAGCTAATTGAGTTAGAGGTTAAAGTTTGAATATGGAATATAATGTGCATAAATAAATATATTAGCATGCACCAGCATTTTGCTTTACAATGTAACAACATTATAAAAAAATAGTTTGAGGTGTCTACAGTATACAGCAGTGACGGGGTGGGGTAATAGATAGAGTGGGGATAACTGGAATTGTTGATCAAATTAACTGCCAAGGCAAACTTTTCACTGCATCTTGGTACACATGACAGTAATAAACTTATACCAGTTCTCACCTGGTTCACTCATATCCTTAGGAGGAAGCAAGATTTCCTGCACGTCTGACCTTACTGTTCTTTCTCTCTTCTCACTACGTCTCGTTCTCCTATTCCTCCTCAATCTCTCGCCACGTATGAATTTACTTTCACAGCCACGCCCACCATCTGCCTACTCCCCCTGGCCTTTTGACACTGATCATCGCATCACTGATCAGGTATCATCTGATCGTTTCCCTGTTTCACTTTCCTCCCTCTATACAAGACTTCTCCCTGTGTATCCATCCTCGAATCACGCTGATGGGTCCACGGCTACTGATCTGTTAAATCACCCAGTCCAATCATCATTAACTATCATCATTGAACCCATCAAAATCATTCCCTCATCTCACTCTCCCACATGGTTGTTTATTTTTGGTTTCTGGGGTCTGTGCCAATTCACCTTTTCACCATTCAGTCCCAAATGTTGACCCCCATTAACATTTTATCCAAAGACCTGACACTTTGCAGTGTCTAAACCATAATGAACAAAACCCAGTATATTTCATTACCTGTAGGTCTGCAATCTTCACAGGATGATTCAAGGACTCACTGACCCAGATAACTTGGAGTGACCCGTGAGATTCTCCAGCCGTTCATTCACCCTGTTTGTCTTCCTCTCTCTAGCAGACTCCGCCAGAGCATCTCAAACCCATGTCACAGTGCAGCTCTCTCCCTGGGACTCCTCGTTTATTCCTTCACTCAGCTGCAGATCTCTGAAACAGAAGCTCCAGCTTTTCACTGATTTCCATTGGCCAATTAATGGAAACCAGCCAGTTAAACCCCAGGAGCCCAAACCCATCTGTTCTGTCCACCCCTGCTAGGGTGTACGGTGGCCTGGTTGGAACACACTGTCCTCGGTCATCAGCATTGTGAAGGACACAGGGATATGAAGCTGGGCCTCTCCTGAGCCTCCATGAATTATACAGGTCACTGAGGAGTCACAAACCCCGTTCCTTCCTTCACAGATGCTGACTTACTTCTAATTTTTTTCTAGCATTTGCTGTTTCTGTTCCACTGACCAGGTTGATCTGTGGTCTCCAGAACAGAATGCTAAACGTGTCTCTAAGGTTTTACCTTTTTTAATTCACTTATTGAGATTCTACATGGAATAGACCCTTCTGACACACCTCCCAGCAATCCCCTAATTTAATCCTAGCTTAATCACGGGACAATTTAACAATGACTAATTAACCTATCAACCAGTACATCTTATGGACTGTGGGAGGAAACCGATGTGGTCGCAGAGAGAACACACAAACTCCTTACAGCAGCAGGAATTGAACCCGGGTGGCTGGTGCTGCAAAGCGTTGTGATAACCGCTACGCTATTGTTTCGCGCCACACTCAGCATTTCCGTTCATCCCATCCATTTCAAAACTGTGGAAGGAGGGAATCGCACAACAGGGGACAGGTGTGCCATCAAATATCAGAGACTTGTAGGAAGAAGCAGCACAGAGAGTGGTGGACTCACCCAGTAGGTCACGGGCTCATCCCATGACAGGTATGCCGTGGTTCTGCCAGCTGTGCCACTCCGTACTCCTGTTTCTACAGCACGTTGGTAGCAAGATCTGGAATGGTAGACACACGCATGGTAGCTCACTGGGGTTTCTCAATAGAAATACCTGCCAACAACACTGTTCAGTTCAATGTCCTCACTAAAAATGAACGTTCTCTCAATGCCGTACAGGAGGTTTAACCATGTGCGGGTCATTGGAGCTAGGCAGAAGAACAGTCTGCACAGACTGGATGGGCCATAGGTCCTGTTTCTGTGGTGTAGTACACCATGACGAAGACATAGAAACATAGAAAACCTACAGCACAATACAGGCTCTTCGGCCCACAAAGTTGTGCCAAACGTGTCCCTACCTTAGAAATTACTAGACTTGCCCATAGCCCTCTATTTTTTAAGCTCCATGTACCTATCCAAAAGTCTCTTAAAAGACCCTATCGTATCTGCCTCCACCACCGTTGCCGGAAGCCCATTCCAAGCACTCACCACTCTCCGTGGAAAAAAACTTACCCTTGACATCTCCTCTGTACCTACTCCCCAGCAACTTAAACCAGCAACCATTTCAGCCCTGCGAAAAAGCCTCAGACTATCCAAAAGATCAATGCCTCTCATCATCTTATACACCTTTATCAGGTCACCTCTCATCCTCTGCCGCTCCAAGGAGAAAAGACCGAGTTCACTCAACCTGTTTTCATAAGGCGTGCTCCCCAATCCAGGCAACATCCTTGTAAATCTCCTCTGCACCCTTTCTATGGTTTCCACATCCTTCCTGTAGTGAAGCAACTAGAACTGAGCACAGTACTCCAGTGGGGTCTGACCAGGGTCCTATATAGCTATATTACCTCTCGGCTCCTAAACTCAATCCCACGGTTGATGAAGGCCAATGCACTGTATGCCTTCTTAACCATAGAGTCAACGTGCGCAGTAGCTTTAAGTTTCCTATAGACTCAGACCCCAAGATCCCTCTGATCCTCCACACTGCCAAGAGTCTTGCCATTAAACTATATTCTGCCATCGTATTTGGCCTACCAAAATGAACCACTTCACACTTATCTGGGTTGAACTCCAACTGCCACTGATTAGCCCAGTTTTGCATCCTATCAATGTCCCGCTGTAAGCTCTGACAGCCCTCTACACTATCCACAACACCTCCAACCTTTGTGTCATCAGCAAACTTACTAACCCATCCCTCCACTTCCTCATCCAGGTCATTTATAAAAATCACAAAGAGTAAGGGTCCCAGAACAGATCCCTGAGGCACACCACTGGTCACCGACCTCCATGCAGAATGTGACCCGTCTACAACCACTCTTTGCCTTCTGTGGGCAAGCCAGTTCTGGATCCACAAAGCAATGTCCTCTTGGATCCCATGCCTCCTTACTTTCTCAATAAGCCTTGCATGGGGTACCTTATCAAATACCTCGCTGAAATCCATATACACTACATCTACTGCTTGTCCTTCATCAATGTGTTTAGTCACATCCTCAGAAAATTCAATCAGGCTAGTAAGGCTTGGCCTGCCTTTGACACTCTCCAAATGTTCATAAATCCTGCCTCTCAGGATCTTCTCCATCAACTTACCAGCCACTGAAGTAAGTCTCACTGGTCTATAATTTCCTGGGCTATCTCTACTCCTTTTCTTGAATAAAGTAACAACATCCGCAACCCTCCGGAACCTCTCCCGTCCCCATTGATGATGCAAAGATCATTGCCAGAGGTTCAGCAATCTCCTCCCTCGCCTCACACAGGAGCCTGGAGTACATCTCATCTAGTCCCGGTGACTTATCCAACTTGATGCTTTCCAAAAGCTCCAGTACATCCTCTTTCTTAATATCTACGTGCTCAAGCTTTCCAGTCTGCTGCAAGTCATCCCTACAATTGCCAAGATCCTTTTCCATTGTAAATACTGAAGTAAAGTGTTCATTAAGTACCTCTGCTATTTCCTCTGGTTCCATACACACTTTCCCACCGTCACATTTGATAAGTCCTATTCTTTCACGTCTTATCCTCTTGCTCTTCACATACTTGTAGAATGCCTTGGGGTTTTCCTTAATTCTGCCCACCAAGGCTCATGGCCCTTTCTGGCTCTCCTAATTTTCTTCTTAAGCTCCTTCCTGTTAGCCTTATAATCTAGATCTCTAACATTACCTAGCTCTCTGAACCTTTTGTAAGCTTTTCTTCTTGACTAGATTTATTACAGCCTTTGTACACCACGATTCCTGTACCCTACCATAACTTCCCTGTCTCATTGGAACGTACCTACGCAGAACTCCACACAAATATCCCCTGAACATTTGCCACATTTCTTCGGTACTTTTCCCTGAGAACATCTGTTCCCCATTTAAGCTTTCAATTTCCTGCCTGATAGCCTCATAATTCCCCTTACTTCAATTAGACACTTTTCTAACTTGTCTGTTCCTATCCCTCTCCAATGCAATTGTAAAGGAGATAGAATTATGATCATTATCTCCAAAATGCTCTCCCACTGAGAGATCTGACACCTGACCAGGTTCATTTCCCAATACCAAATCAAGCACAGCCTCTCCTCTTGTAGACTTATCTACATATTGTGTCAAGAAACCTTCCTGAACACACTTAATAAACTCCACCCCATCTAAACCCCTTGCTCTAGGGAGACGCCAGTCAATACTTGGGAAATTAAAATCTCCCATCACGCCAACTCTGTTATTATTACACCTTTCCAGGATCTGTTTCCCTATCTGCTCCTCGATATCCCTGTTACTATTGGGCGGCCTATATAAAAAGGGGTATTATGGGAAGCAAGAGAAGAAATTGCTAGGGCCTTGTCAGAGATTTTTGTATCACCATTAGCCACACACAAGTGAGGGTAGATAACTTTGTGCTTTTATTTAAAACATAAAACTCTATAAAACCCTGGTTATACCTCACTTGCAATATTTTATTCAGTTCTGGTCACATCATTAGAGGAAGGAGATTTACTAGCATGCTGCCTTATGAGGATAGGTTAAGGGTGCAGAAAATATACAGAAGGTTGTGGCCAGGACTAGAGGATTTGACTTTAAAGGAGAGTCTACACAGTCTGGGACTCAAGCAGTAGTAAATTAAGGCAACTGGACTTACTGTGTTGTCTAGAAGATGCTTTGCCACTCTCCAAGAGGCTTCTTCGATTCTAATCCATGGTGGGTAGTTTTCCAGTTTATAAACTCCGTGAGTTGTTTAAAACTTGTAGCAATCACGTGAGGGTCATTAAGAGTCGTAGAGGTAATGAGAGGGTCATTAGTCTTTGCATGAATGGTAGTGTGAACTGTTGTGAAGATGCCAGTTTAGAGATGTTAGGACTACATTGTATGTAACTGATAGGTGGTGTCGTACCCACATTCCCTCTGTTCTTGACCTGAGGTGTTAGCCCTCCTATGTTGTTCTTATTATGCTTGTGGAGTGGTTCCAAAATGAAGTGTGTACATTTTGGACAGGGAGGACAGGTTTGAAAGAGGGGTGAAAGAAGCCATCTTTGTCAAACTGAAAAACCCATCCTAGGCAGAGGGGGTACCTATCAGCTACTCACAATACAGTCCTAACATCTTTACCCCAACTTCTCCACAACAGTTCACAGCTCTGTTCATGCAAATATAAGACTAATGACCCTCTCATTACCTCTATCGGCTCTTATCAGGTGATTGCTATACCTTTAAACAACTCACAGAGTTTATAAGCTGGAAAATGACCCACCACGGATCAGAACTGAAGAAGCCTCTCAGATGAGTGGTGAAATGTCTTCCACAATCCCGTTGCCTTGATTTACTACTGCTTGATACACAATGACCTGGATACCGGAGAACCTTCATAGACATAGTCTGGAACAGTTTTCTCTGGAATGACGGCAGCAGAGGGGTGACCTTATGGAATTTATAAAGCTGCAAGGGGTGGAGACAAGGTGTATATTCAGAGTAGTAGAGACCAAAACTAAAAAAGCACTGGCTCAATGTGAGAGAAGAAAAAAATAGTAACTGGTTTATTATTGTCACATTAAGGCACAGTGAAAATCTTGTCTATTCCATAACAGCAAGAAATGTCTTTTATTAATACTGAGAGGGGAGAACATATGGAATGAACTGCCAGAGGCAATAGTGGAGCTGGGGGTGGGGTGGGTTACAATTATATTACGAGGACATCGGGATAGGTTCACAGATAGCTGAGGTTCGAGTGATATGGGTCAAGTGCCTTTAGCTCACGTGGGTGGCTGGCATTGATGAGTTGGGCCAAAGGGCCTGTTTCATGCTGTTTAACTCTCTGACACAAGCTGGGCTGCAATAGTTTAACTGCACACAAGTGGGACTCAGAAGGAGCATTTTGACCCACTTCCAAGTACCACATTTGACAGGGGTATTATGGATGTAGATTTATTGACCCTGCTGACTTGGACATCAGTTATTCAAAGACACAACTGAAGATATTCTTCAAAGAGCAGATTAATGTTAAAGAATATTTAATGCAGCTGTTCAAATTGATGATGGGGTGTCATGTAATTTCAAGGTAAACTGTTTCCATTGGAAGAGAATTATTCAACATGGGTTGTAACTGGGAGTTTGACAGATCGTCTTGCTCTCACTCAATTTGTACAACTTGTGTTTTCCTGCAATTGGTGCTTAACTGATGCATTGTGCCTGTGACGTTGCTGCACTCGTCCCCTTATCAACTAGACTTGGACCCAGAATCAGGTTTACTATCACCGGCATATGTCGTAAAGTTAACAAAATGCACGACAGCAGTACAATGAAATACATGGTAAATAAATACATTAAAAAAACTATGTTATATATATTGTAATTCAGTTAAGTAGTGCAAAAAGAAGCCCAAGATTAAAAAAAAGTAGTGCGGCAGTATTCACGGGTTCAATGTCCATTTAGAAATCGACTGGCAGAGGGGAAGAAGCTGTTCCTGGATCGCTGAGTGTGAGGCTTCACTCCTTCCTGACAGTGACAATGAGGAGAGGGTTAGATCTTGCGACCTCTGCGGAGTCTGGACAGTTCCCCGGCTGTATGCCATGACTACCTTTTTACCCATAACCCCAGATGAGTGAGAAACCAATATATCACGGTTCGAGCAACACCGTTCCGATGGACACAGTGAATTCTGGGCTGGCCTGGCGGCGCATTCCATTAAGAAACCAGAAAATCGCCGGGTTTCGGGACCGGGGGAGAACCGGGACTGTGGAAGTCCGCGAAGTTTCTGAAGCTCGCACCGCTTCTCCCTTAGCAGAAGGAGGAAGTGCTGATTAAAGACGCATCGACGACCCGCTCCTACCTGCTGCCGACTCTCCAGCGTCTGCTCTTCACTGGCCGCATGCGAGTATTTCCGATACGACTTCCGGTCTTCGGCGCCAGCGCACTAGGGTTCTTTCCCCCCTTTATAGCGGTTTCTGGGGCGCATAGGTCTCTGGGTATGGATGATGCCATGGGAATTATCTGAGCTTTTCCACGGTGGCTAAAAGCTAGAAAATTGTTCACGGAGTTAAATATAAAAGTGATGGAGGACAACTGTGGTCAAGCCTTCCAGCTCAAAATCATCAGAAGTGATTAAGGTAGTGGCACATAATTTTATCTGTAAGATGGGGGAATTCAGGTATGTGGAGAAATGGAACAGAAAGAAGTTGGGGCCAGTCAAAATCAGTCTGAATGAGGATCCTGGTGGACCACTCCTGCTCTTATTCTACAGCTTTCTACAGATATAAAGTGGAGAGCATTCCAACTGGTTGCATCACCGGATTGGGGGAAAAACTATTATAAATTCAGCCAGCTTAATCATGAGCACTAGACTCCCCACCACGGAGGATATCTTCAAAAGGCAGTGTCTCAGATTAGTGTCGTCTATCATGAAGGACCCCATCACCCACTACATACAGTACTATCTTCTCATTGCTTCTATTAAGGAGGAGTCCCCTCGGGTGCTCCAGTTTTCTCCCACAGTTGGTTAATTGGTCACTTCAAATTGTCCTGTGATTAAATCAGGGGATTGCTAAGTGGCAGTGCTTGAGGGTTGGAAGGAAGGACATACTCCGTGCAATATCTCAATAAATGAATAGATTCCTGAACAGACAACAAACCAACCCATGAAATTTACCCCGCTATTTTGCTTTCTTTTTCTATCACTTACTTAATTTATTATATTTATATTTTTATGTATTGCACTGCTGCTGCAAACAACAATTTTCACAAGATACTGTATGTCAGTGATATTAAACATGATTCTCGTTCGATTCTGGTGTGACTACATTTGTGGCGCTGTGTACCGCTGAAATCTCATTCACCGTGGCGTACACTTTAAAACAGTCTGTGTCGGCAACAGACGATAGGTGCAGGAGTAGGCCGTTCGGCCCTTCAAGCCAGCACCGCCACTCACTGTGATCATGGCTGATCATCCACAATCAGTAGCCCGTTCCTGCCCTCTCCCCATATCCCTTGACTCCGCTATCTTTAAGAGCTCTATCTAACTCTTTCTTGAAATCATCCAGAGACTTGGCCTCCACTGCCTTGAGACATCCAACCTTAGAATCAGAACGGATACTCCTGAGGCCAGGGAACAGATCTCGTTAAATGGTACAGCAGGCCTCAGGAGCCGAAAGGGCAACGCCTTATATTTCTTGTTCTTATAAGTTCGTCTAACTGTTGTAAGGTTCTAAACAATCGAATTATCGGTTCAAGCCCCACGAGTGCCATCTTTTCTGCTCTGTTTGTAGACTTTTTACATCTTTCTTGCATCTAACCTACCCACCATGTTTTGTGCCAAACTTAGACATAATACTTCAGCTTCTTCCACCAAGTCCTGGTATATAAATTGTAAACAGCAATAGCTCCGTCGCCCCCTACTGGTGATAATTTGTCAGCCTGAAAATAACTTGAATTTAACTCTTGGGTTGACACAGAATCTCCAAGAATTTTGACATTTATTTCTGTCATTCCTATCACCTTTCTTTACCTGGATCCATCTATTATTTGTCATGCTTCCCCCTCACCTCTTTATTTACTTATCTAGTTACAGCATGGGATAGACACAGCAATCTGAGCCTAATCACTGGACAATTTTATAATAATCAATTAACCTAGCAACTGGCACATCTGTGGGAGGAAACCAGAGCACCCAGAGGAAAGCCACGCAGTCACGTACAAAATCCTTACAGGCAGTGGTGGGAATTGAACCTGGGACATCGCTACTGTAAAGTGTTGTGCTGACCACTAAGCTACTGTGCCACTGTTTTTGTGGAGAGGGTGTTTCCAATAGTGGGAGGGTCTAGGACCAGAGAGCACAGCCTCAGAATAGAAGGACATACCAAGCAACACACACACAAAATGCTGGAGGAACTCAGCAGGTCAGGCAGTGTCTATGGAAATGAATGAGCAGTTGAAATTTCGGGCTGAGACCCTTCATCGGGACCTTTGGAATAGAGATTAGGAGAAATTTCTTCAGCCTGAAGGCATCATTGCCACAGACAGCTATGGAAGCTAAGTCATCAGGTATGCTTAAAATGTTCAAAGTAAGTTAATTATCAAAGTTCGAAAATGTCACCATAGCTACCTGGAGATTGATTTTCTTGTGAGCATACACAGTAGATAGAAAAAAAATGCAATGAAGACTGACAAACAACCAATGTGCAAAAGAAGACAAGGTGTGCAATACAAAACACATAATAATAATAAATTAAACTATATTGAGAACATGTGCTGTAGAGGCCTTGAAAGTGAGTTGTGGAAGGGACAGAGGTGAATAGGCTCTTGATGAATAAGGACATCATAAGTTAAGGGGAGAAAGGAGGGGAGTGGGGTTGAGAGGGAATTTAAATCAGCCACTATGGAATGGTGGAGAAGTCTCAATAGGCCGAATTGCATCATTCTGTTCCTATGTCTTGTGGTCTTTTATTGGCTATCACCCCACTGACTTTCAGTCCAGATGAAGAGCCTTGTGACAAACTTTGACTGTCCACAGATGCTGCCTAACCTGGGTTCTTCCTGCAGCTTTTGTTCCGGCGCACGCGCGCACACACACACACACACACACACACACACACACACACACACACACACACACACACTCTCTCTCTCTCTCTCTCTCTCTCTCTCTCTCTCTCTCTCTCTCTCTCTCTCTCTCTCTCTCTCGCTCTCTCTCTCGTCTGTGAGTCTCACTACTTTGTTGGCACAATGAGCTATTGAAACTTTCCCCTGAGTCACACTGTGCAAACATTTGTCCCACCAAAACTATCAGGTCTTGGTCAGATTAAATTTCTATTCACAAAATCTTCCTAGGGCCATCAGACTGGGTGCTGGGATCTGGAGCATTA
This sequence comes from Hemitrygon akajei, assembly GCF_048418815.1. Taxonomy (NCBI): domain Eukaryota; kingdom Metazoa; phylum Chordata; class Chondrichthyes; order Myliobatiformes; family Dasyatidae; genus Hemitrygon; species Hemitrygon akajei. Next base: position 20,651,173 of record NC_133148.1, on the reverse strand, counting down.
AAAAAAAATTGAACTGCAAGAGGTCGAAAAGCATTCATGGTTTAAACTCCTTTAAATTCCACGTCAATAAAATTGTCAGAATTTAGCCAAGAAACCAAGACAATGAAATTCTCAACGATTAATACTAGCTCTTACTCTAACCTGTAACTCAAACGTTCATATCCTAACCTGAGGATCTCGGCTCCGGTGCTGAGGGAGGAAATCTCATTAGAGATGGACCTTCGGGGAGAATCTTCAAACAGAGGCTCGGTTGTTTTTTCAGGTATACAAGTGTGACTGGATAATCCATACTGTATTCTATAATATTTAATGTATGCACTTCACTTTAGTTATCTAAGTGTAATTCATTTGTAGATTTAATTCGTACCTTCCTAAGGTATTGTGTGTTGTGTGTACTACCTTGCTTTAAACCATGGTCCAGAGAACCGTTGTCTCATTTGACAGTATACATCTATAGAGTTAAATGACAATAAACTTGGCTTTTCTTGTAAGACTGAGGAAGGACAGCCAGGTGATAGATCAAAATTGCAGTCAGTGTGATGACTTAAAGTGCAACATGGGGGCAAAGTCGTAAAGGGTGATGAATGCAGGATTGAAGGTGTTGTACAAACGTTTGTATTTGATTGTACACCATATATGATAGAAAGTAGATGACCTTGTAGAGCAGTTAGAGATTAGCAGGTATGGTATTGTGGGCATTGCTGAGACATGGCTGAAAGAAGGTCATAGTGAGGAGTTAAACATCCAAGGATAGCATCATATCAAAAGGACAGGCAGGTACACAGAGGGGGTAGGTGGCTCTGTTGGTGAAAGATGAAATCAAATCCTTAGAAAGAGGTGACATAGGATCGGAAGATTTAGATTTCTTGTGATAGAGTTAAGAAACTGTAGGGGTAAAAAGACCACCAACAGGGATGACAGCAGAGCAACAATGGCCTCTGCTTCTGAGGGCAAGTCGGAAGGCGCAGGATAGATACTATACACCCCAAAGATGCAGACGGATGAGCAAACTGTGGCTGACAAAGGAAATCAAAGACAGCATAAAAGCGAAAGAGAATTCATACAATATAGCAAAATTTCGTGGGAAGTTAGAAGATTGGGAAGCTTTTAAGAATCAACAGGAGGTAACTAAAAAAGCCATAAAGACAGAAAAGATGAAACGTGAATAAAAGCCAATAATATGAAAGAGGATACCAAAAGTTTTTTTTTTCAGATACAGTATATAAAGTGTAAAAGATGTGAGAGTGGATATTAGACTGCTGGAAAATGATGCTGGAGAGATAGAAATGGCAGATAAACTTCACAGTATTTGGCATGAGTCTTCGCTGTAGAAGACATGAGTAGTATGCCAGAAATTCGAGAGTTTAAGGGGTAAAAGAGATTGTGGTTGTTATTGTTAAGGAGAAGGTGCTTGGGTAGCTGAAAGGTCTGAAGATATATGATAACCTGAACCAGGTGGACTACACCCCATGGCTCTGACAAAAGTAGCTGACGTGATTGTGGAGGAAATGGTAATGATCCTTCAAGAACCACTAGATTCTGGAGTGGTTCCGGAGGAATGGAAAACCTAAAATCTCACTCAACTCTTTCAGAAGGGAGGGAAGCAGAAGAAAGGAAGTTATAGGCCAGCTAGCCTGATTTCAGTGGTTGGTAAGATTTTGGAGCCCATTATTAAGGATTAGGTTTCGGGGTAGATTAGGTAGTGGTGTTTAGTAGTATTGCGACCACTTCTTTTCATGTTATATGCCACTGATTCAGATGATGGAACTGATGGCTTTCTGGACAAGTTTCAGGTGGTACAAAGGTAGGTGGAGGGGCAGGTAGTGCTGAGGAAGCAGGGAGACTGCAGAAGGACTTGGACAGATTGGGGAAGAAGTGGCAGATGAAATACAGTGTATGGTCATGCACTTTAGTAAACGGAATAAAGGCATGTACTGTTTTCTAAGCGGGGGAGAAAATTCAAAAATTAGAGGTGCAAAGAGACTTTGCAAAGGATCCCTTTGCAGGATCCCCCAAAAGGTTAACCTGCAGGTTGAGTCGGTGGTGAGGAAGGCAAATGCGATGTTAGCATTCAAAAGCAGCTCACTCTGCCATCCAACTTCATTACAGCAGTCAGCTCCTGACGGGGAGATGCTGTTCACTGCTCCAATTGTGGGGAGGGGCTGAATTGGTTATTCAACTTGAGAGAACGTGAGCAACTTCACACCAGGGAAAGGCTGTTCCACTGTTCTGAGCGTGGGTCACACCACAATGGAGAGAAGCCCTTCACCTGCTCTGTGTGGGAAGGGATCAAAGTGGAAGTAAATTTATTACCAAAGTACGCATATAGCACCCTGAGGTGCATTTTCTTGAGGGATTTACTGGACGCTAAAGAAATACAATGGAATTTATACTGGCAAACAACCAATGTGCAAAAGAAATCATGCAGATAAAAAATATAATACAGAGAACATGAGCTGTAAAGCCCTTGAAAGTGAGTCTGCAGGTTGTGGAATCAATTCACTGTTGAGGGTGAGTGAAGTTATCCATGCTGGTTCAGGAGCCTGACGGTTGAGGAGTAATAACTGTTCCTGAACCTGGTGGAGTGGGAACTAAGGTTCCTGTACCTCCTACTCGATGGTAGTAGCAAGAAGAGAGCATGGCCTGGATGGTGGGGGTCCATGATTAGGGGGTGCGGCTTTTCAGTAGCAGCACCCCTTGTAGCTGAATGGTGAGGAGAACTTAACATTGTGATGGACTGAGCTGTTATCTACCAGTTTCCTGGGATTCAGCCCCTCATCCCAGCTGGTGACTCACCAAGGAACACTCAGTGGAGGCTTGCCGCTGATCTGCTCTGATATGGGAATGAAATTAATCAATGATACAGTCTGAGAAGACAACTGGCAAATATTCAGCAGAGGGCGCATTTGCCCGCTCTGAGTGTAGGGAGCAACTCGCGCCGGCACCCAGTCTGAGAGACCAGGGAATTCACAAAGGCCGGAGGCCTGCCAGCTGTTCCAAGTATGGGAAAGGACTCACCACTCAGTCTGCAAACACACCAGGAGGAGACTAATCACTTGCTCTGTGGAAGGGGATGTCGTCACTCAAGATGCCCGGTGGCACACTAGCCCCCTTCACACCGTGGAGGAACGGTTCAGCTACTCCAAGTGTGGGATGGATTCACTAGACTGTAAGACATTGGGGCAGAATTAGGCCGTTCTGCACATCGAGTCTGCTCCACCATTCCATCATGGCTAATCTATTTGTCCTCTAATCCCGTAACTTTTAATGGTTCTAGTAATCTTCCAGTTAAATATACCCATTTCTATTCCGTTCTCCACCCTGTAGACACATAGTGAATTTACTCGGGGTGCCGGAGGTGCAGTGGGGGAAGGCCATTCGGCTGTTCTGAGTGCAGGAAGAAACACGGGAAATTATCAGACCTGCTGGTATATCAGCAAGTACACATTGGGAAGAGGATATATTCCTAGTCAGAATGTGAAAGAAAATTCAGTCAATCCTCCCACCCACTCAGTCCACACTGCCGCATGTTGAATATATTGTTATAGAGCGATCACTTGAGTTGAGGATGATGTTCCAAAAGAGGTTGTCTTTAGTTGGGTGACTGTAGAGGTTCATCTGGGATCCATATTTTCTGGTGCAGCGTGGACTAGAGAAAGTGGTGGGTGGGGTCAGTGGCTGGGTCTTTTTGTTGTACAGAATCAGGTTTAATATCACCGGCATATGTTGTGAAATGTGTTGTTTTCTGGCAGCAGTACATTGCAATGCATAGTAGTAAAAACTATAAATTACAAAAGTAGTATGTATTAAAAATAAACAAATAGTGTAAAAAGAGAGGGTAAAATACTGAGGGAGTGTTCTTGGGTTCATTGTCCGTTCAGAAATCTGATGGTGAAGAGGAAGAAGCTGTTCCTGAGATACTGAATTGTGGCTTCAGGCTCCTGTACCTCCTCCACAAAGGTTGCAATGAGAAAAGGGCAATTCCTGGGAGAAGGAGTCCCCAGTGATGGATGCTGTCTTCTTGAGGCATTGCTTTTGAAGTTGTTCTGGATGACCCTCCACCTAGGATTGATTGTGTGTGTGTGTGTGTGTGTGTGTGTGTGTGTGTGTGTGTGTGTGTGTGTGTGTGTGTGTGTGTGTGTGTGTGTGTGTGTGTGTGTGTGTGTGTGTGTGTGTGTGTGTGTGTGTGTGTGTGTGTGTGTGAGAGAGAGAGAGAGTGTGAGTCAGCCAGACCAAAGGAAACTAGAAGAAAGACTCCGCAAAATGCCAAGATAAAGGCTTTGAGACTGCAGGTGCCGGAAATCTGGAGCAAAACACACAACATGCTGGGGGAGCTCAGCAGGTAAGGCAGACTATGGAGGGAAATGGTTAGAACATAAGAAATAGGAGCAGGAGTAGGCCATCCAGCCCATCGAGCCTGCCCCACCATTCAATAAGATCATGGCTGATCTGTCCGTAAACTCAGCTCCATCTACCTGTCTTTTCTCCATAACCCTTAGTTCCCTCACTATGTAAAAACCTATCTAACTATTTCTTAAATACATTCAGTGAGGAAGCCTCAACTGCTTCCCTGGGCAGAGAATTCCACAGATCCATCACTGCCTGGGAAAAACAGTTTCTCCTCATCTCTGTCCTAAATCTTCTCCCCTGAATCTTGAGGCAATATCCCCTAGTTCTAGTCTCACCTACCAATGGAAACAACTTTCTTACTTCTCTCTTATCTATCCCTTTCAAAATTTTGTATGTTTCTATAAGATCCCCTCTCATGCTTCTGAACTCCAGAGAGTATAGTCCCAGGCGACTCAATCTCTCCTTATACGTTAACTCCTTCATCCCTGGAATCAACCTGGTGAACCTCCTCTGCACTGCCTCCAAAGCCAGTATATCCTTCCTCAAGTATGGAGACCAGAACTGCACACAGTACTCCAGATGCATCCTCACCAGTACCCTGTATAGTTGCAGCATGACCTCCCGCTTTTGAATTCAATCCCTCTAGCAATGAAGGCAAATAGAATAACCTGTTGTACCTGCAAGCCAAATTTTTGCGATTTATGAACAAGCACTCCCAAGTCCCTCTGCACAACAGCATGCTGCAATCTTTCACCATTTAAATAATAATCTGCTCTTCTATTATTCCTCCCAAAGTGGATGATCTCACATTTACCAACATTGTATTCCATCTGCCAGACCTTGGCCCACTCACTTAACCTATCTATATCCCTCTGCAGACTCTCCACATCCTCTGTATGATTTGCTTTTCCACTCAGTTTAATGTCATCAGCAAATTTTGCTACACTACTCTCAGTTCCCTCTTCCAAATCATCAATGTAAATGGTAAACAGCTGCAGGACCAGCACTGACCCCTGCGGCACCCCACTCACCACTGACTGCCAACCGGAGAAACACCCATTTATACCAACTCTCTGCCTTCTATCAGTTAACCAATCCACTATCCACGCCAATACACTTCCTCCAACTCCATGCATCCATATCTTATTTATAAGTTTCTTGTGCGGCACCTTATCGAACGCCTTCTGGAAATCCAAGTATACGACATCCACCTGTTCCCCTCCATCCACTGCACTCATTATGTCCTCTGTTACGTACCCGTGACACGTGACAGTGGTGTACTTGTCACGTGACTGGGGTTGAAGCTATACTGGACTTGAGGTAATGGTCTTGTGATGGTGGAGTGATGTCATTTTCCCGCCAGTAGAGGTCATGTGACAGGTTTTTTTTCAGGGTATGAAAGGAGGACCCCTCCCTGTGAGGAGGGGCAGTTCATGGCTGGATTTGCCACGTTGACTTCATGCCACTGCGTGATTTAATGTTATGATGCAGTTTAGTTGAAAGATGAAGTTTTATCTAATGCCTAAAGTTTAAAAGGTCATTGCCAGCAGTTTCTTTATAATACTGCCAGTTAAAAATCAGTGGAGAGTGAAGATCGGAGTTCGGGAGTTAAAAGATCGAGGAAAATCGATTTCGACGGTGAAACAGGTTCGACCTTGTTTGATCCTCATTCGGAAGGAATTCGTTGACTGTCCCCATGTTAATCCCTGTGAATAGCAGAAAGGATTGGGAACAGTTTTGTAAAGGAAAGGTCAGTGCCTTTAAGCCGTTACATTTCATCTTCGTAAAGTTCTTAGTGGGAAAAGTAGTTCGACTGGGAATTGCAGCAAGACGACGTGAAAGAGAATTTAAATTGTCTTAAAAAGTCTCTCCCTTAAATGGACTGTAAGCATTTTGAACTTTTGCAATACTACTTTGAAGAACTGTTTTTGCAACATCGCTTTAAGAACTGTTCAAGCTTCATTGCTTTAAGAACTGTTTAAGCTGCCACACAGCAGCTGATATCCGGTTACGTGAGTGGTTTGTTTACTTTTGGGGGTTTGTTTTTCAGTGTTTAATAAATGTTCTATTTGTTATAAAAACCCCTGCCTCACTCATATATTTATTGTTGCTTGAATCCGTAACACCTCAAAGAACTCCAGTAAGTTTGTCAAACAGGACCCGCCCTTTCTGAATCCATGCTGTGTCTGTCTGATGGAACCACTCCTTTCTAAATATTTCACTATTTCTTCCTTAATGGCAGCATCAAGCATTTTCCCAACTACAGATGTTAAGCTAACTGGCCTATAGTTGCCCGTCTTTTGCCTACATCCTTTTTTAAAAAGTGGCGTGACATTTGCTGTCTTCCAATTCGCCGGGACCTGCCCAGAGTCTAGAGAGTTTTGATAAATGATTACCAACGTGATTACTATAACCTCCGCCAATTCCTTCAGCACCCTGGGATGCATCCCATCAGGACTAGGGGACTTATCTACCTTCAGACCCTCTAGTTTGCTCATCACTATTTCTTTAGTGACAGTGATTTAATCGAGGTCCTCACCTCCCTTTTTGTCCATAACATCCTTCTGTGGCATATCAGACGTGTCCTCCACCGTGAAGACCGACACAAAATAGTGTCAGTCGATGTTCGGTCAGGACACTTGATCAGCCCTGGTACAGCGTGAAGTTTGGTCAAGACACTAAATCATCTCTGGTCTCAGCAGAAAGTAACCACAGCCCATAGGGTTGCCAAGGGTGAAATCACAGTCTCGGTCCCATCACAAACTGCACCCATCCCCCCCCAACAAAAAATTTATCAGTAGCTGTAATGACTGGAGAATTCAATGCCGGTGGTGACTTAAAAAACTCTCGTTTCCCAGCAGCTGCAATGGATACACGTTCCACAAGTAATGTTCTTAAACCTTGGGGAGATTCACGAGACTGCAGATGCTGTAATCTGGAGCCAAAACAAAAAACCTAAGATTGCTGAAGGAACTCAGTGTGTCAGGCAGCGCCTGTAGAGGGAAAGGGGTGGTTAACATTTTGGGTGGAGACTCTGCCTCCGCAGATGCTTCCTGACCCACTGAACTCCTTACCCAATTTGTTATTTCTCACTTAAATGTGTGATGTCTGCCCTTCTCAGCATACAAGCCTTGCCCAGATTACAAATGCCTGATTTAGTGATACCCATAAATACGGACAAGCTCCTTTAATACTAAGACCAACGTAGATATATGGAAGTAGCCAAATCTGTTCGCCACTCTCTCACTTTCCCTTTAATTGTTCTTTCTTATCACTCTCACGTACTCTTGATGCCTTTCAGAATCAGGTGTAATATCACTGGCATCAAGAAATTTGCTGTTTTGTGGCAGCTGTACATTGCAATACATAATGGTAAATACTGTCAGTTACAATCAGAAGTATATGTCAAAAAATAGTGGAAAACCAGAAGAGAAAATAGTGAGGTAGTGTTCGTGGATTCATGCATTCAAAACACATAGAGAATGCTGGAGGAACTCAGCAGGTGAGGCCGACTCTATGGAGGGAAATAGACCGTCGACACTTTGGGGCGAGACACTACATCAGCTCAACAGAAATTCAACACAGCCCGCCGTTTTATCAAGGATGAAAGCACAACCTTGGTCCCATGACAAACTGTGCCCTTTCCCCACCACACAAAAAAAAACAGGATCAATACTGGGACTGATCAGTAGCTGTAACAATTGGAAAATTAAGTGCCAGTGGTGACCTACGAATTCTCACGTTTCCCAGTAGCTGCAACGGATATACCTTCTGCAAGTAACGTCTTTAAACTTTGTGGAAGTGCGCAAGACTGCAGTTGCTGAAATTTGGAGCTCAAAATTGCTGGAAGGGCTCAGTTTGGGGTCAGGCAGCATTTGTAGAGCAAAAACGATGGTCGACTTTTCGAGTGGAGGTTCTGCCACGGTGGTGGTGGTTGTTCCAATCACTGCACCAGCAACCTGGGAACTCCTGTCTGCAGATCCTTGATGGCAGGTAGGCTGGTGCCGGAGATGTGTTAGGGAGCTTTGACCACCTATCGTAGAGCCTTCCTGTCCGCTGCAATGTGGTGTTCATACCATGCAGTGATGCAGCTTGTCAGGGTGCTCTCTACTGCGCATCTTGAGAGTGATTGGAGTATGGATCTGCATAGTACGCCTCTCTTCAGCCTCGTTAGAAAGTAAAGATGTTGGTGATGTTTCCTGACTGTGTAGAATGTGTTCTGGGATGATGAGGGGTTGTGTGAGATGCGCACTCCCAGGAGCTTCAAACTACTTGCGATTTCCACTGCTATGCCGCCAATGAGGGTGTGAGTGGTGCGAGTTCTCCTGAAGTCGACCACCATCTCTTTTGTCTTGTTGACATTGAGGAAGAGTACTTGCCAGGCACCAGGCCTCAAGTTCTTCCACCTCCTCTCATCGTCAGTGATGAGCCCCACCACTGTCGTAGCATCAGCGAACCTGACAATCTGATTACTTGAGTATTTGATGTGCAGTCATGTGTGACAAAATGTTCTGATCGCCAGAGGACCAGACAGCGGAGAAAGAGAAGCTGTCACCAGTGGTGGGAGGGAGGAGAAGCAGGGGACTTTGCTGTTGTACGGTTGGCCGGGGGTATTGCAGCAAGAAAGCGTTTCATGCAGTGAGTGTCTCAGTCTGGAACTCACTGCCCTAAAGTGAAGTGGAATTTCCAAAAGCTTTCAGCAGATTTCCGAGATGGAAAAATTGCAGGAAAGAGCTGGGAATAAGACTGACTGGATTGTTGATGCAGAGTGGGTTTTGAACAACTTGTATCAATGCAGTAATGATTCAATGATTCAACTCCTCTCCCCATCCCACAGGCTCTTCCTTCATTTGTGTCCGATCTTTGACCCAATTCCAAATGCCCAACATGCTGAATATTCCTTAATCCTTCAGTTAACAAATATCCATTCATCTTCTATTTCAAATTTACAATTCACAGAACATTAAATCTCACTTGAGGAAAGAGTTGCAGACTTGTAACAATGCAGGAAAGTTTTACCATCCTACTGCTAAAAGGCACGGCTCCCTGGATCTGTTCCCCCACCACCACCACCTCTACCAACTCTCCTACCTCTACAACTACCACCAGCACCACTACCTCCCCACCAACCACCCTCACTCACTCCTCCTACCACCAGAATAGGATCAGGAGGGAGAAACTATCAGTTATCGCAAATGATTGAAAAGTTCATTCACATTCTTCCAAATAAACTGTAATGAGTATAACGTCTATTTTTAATATACTCATAGCCACTTTATTTGGTACCTCCTGTACCTAGTAAATTGATCACTGAGTGTATCTTCATGGTCTTCGGCTGCTGTAGCCCATCCAGATCAAGGTTCGACATTCAGAGATATTTTTCTGTACACCACTGCTGTAGTTGTTACTTGAGTTACTGTTGCTTCCTGTCAATTTGAACCAATATGGCCATTCTCTTTTGACCTCTCTCATTAACAGGGTGTTTTTGACCACAGTACTCCCCCCCCCCCCCCCACATTATTCTCTGTATACTCCCAAGAAAGTCCCAGGAGATCAGAAGCTGCAGAGATACTTGAACCACTCCTTCCGGCACTAACTGTTATCTAACAATCAGTCACTTAGATCACATTTCTTGCCTATTCTGATGTTTGGTCTGAAAAACAACTGGACCTCTTGACAATGTGTGCATGCTTTCATGCATTGAGTTGCTGCCACGTGATTGGCTGATTAGAAATCTGCATTAACAAACCTGTGTGCAGGTGTAACTAATAAAGTGGCCACTGAGGGTACGTATTACCTGCTCTTGACGAATCTAGCTGGAGTTCGCTCTTGCTCTTGGCAAGTAACTCTGAGTTCCTGACTTAGTTTTCTTCTTCTGTGGTTGGTCATGGAGTCACTCCTGTTAATCATCTTGTAAGGCATCTTCTTATACATTTCTTACCTTTCCAGCTGTTCCATTCTTTATACAGCTGTAAGTCTAGTCCTTATCCATACGGTTTCTTTAAATCCTTCAGACCTGATGGCATCCCACGATTACCTCAATCATTAACTAAAAATCTGCAAGCTAGCTTTGTTGTAGTTCATCAAACTGTCCCTTCAAGTTCAATTTGAAGTTTATTGTCTTTCAGCCATATGCATGTGTACAACTAAAGGCAACATCATTCCTCCGGGGCCAAGTGCAAGACACAGTACATATAGTCACACACAACAGATATAGTCACATGCAGCACATATAGTGACACACAGCATAGTTAAAGTATGTAATTTCCAATACACTCATGAAATAATATTAGCACATGTCCTTGAGTGTCATGGCCTGAAGATTGTTGGTGTATGGGATGTCATCCTGGAGCTACGTTTCCGTAAGAATCAACACACAGCAGTTGCTCATCTCACACTGAGTCAGTTACAGATGAAGGTAATCCAATTTGTTTTCCAGGGAACGAACACTGGAAAGAATTACTGATGCAAAATCTGGCCTGCAGGTGTTAGCCTTTTAACCTAGCATGGATTCCAGCATTCTCTCTCACATTGCTTCCGACTACTCCGTCCACTAAGTGACATCCTTTTCTATATCTTCTGTGATCAGGGTCAACTTTTGGAGCTGCGTTTGTTCAGTTTTACTTACAACATTAATACTGATCATTTTAACCTATTTACTTTGTACACTGATACTAAGCACCCCCCACCCCACACAACACAATTTCTGCAGCTATAAACTAACTTGTTCTCTTTCTTAATTTTTGACAATGTCTCTCTGACTAAGGACAAACTTAGAACATATAACAATACAGCACAATATAGGCCCTTGCCCACGATGTTGTGGCAACCTACTCTAAGATCAATCTAACCCTACCCTGTATGTTCCCGTAAATGTGCCCTGTAAAAAGGGGTGTATTTGGGCCAGCTAGCTCCTGCAAATGTTTCTACTTATCCTAATGGAACCCTGTGTTTATAATTCCTCACATGTATGGGTGGGTCACTGCAAAAGGATCTTGCTCTGGTTAGTGTAGTTTGAAGGCAGGGTGATGGCCCGTCACGTCTGCTCAATGGAATGGGGTTAGGAGCCAGAGTGAGACGTGCACCCTACAGCAGTCAAGGGCTGGAGTCAGAATGGGTGAAGTCCTGACCTCACTAAAGCTTCCACATCCTTCCTATAATGAGACGACCAAAGTCCGTGACGAGAAGGTGGGAGTCGACGTGTATGAGCGTAGAAATGTACAAAATTGTAGCAATTCCCCATGTGAACTCTGATTCTGCTTCACGATTCAATCAAGCTCTGAATTAAACCTTTCCTACAGTCCAGCCAGGTTCAGGGACTCTCCAGTGTGAATTAGCTCATGAGACATTAGTTAGGTGTCCAAATCAATCTCCTCTTAAATACAAAGCAAATTATTGGCCTAATGAAGATTTGGTATTGTTGCTTCTGTGCTCTGTGGCTTAGTGTACAGTTCTCAAGATTCTGAGTCAGATGGTGGCAATGTGCCACACATGAGCTGCTCAGCAAGTTAAGAGCCCGTGGTATTACATGGAAGATAATAGCACGGATGGAGTATTGGCAGGGGGCAAAATGTGGGTATAAAAGGAGCCTTTTCTGGTTGGCTGCCGGTGCTTAGTGATGTTCCACAGGGGTCTGTGTTGGGACTGATTCTTTTTACATTATATGTGAGTGATTTGGATGACGGAATTGATGGCTTTGTGGCCAAGTTTGCAAACAATACAAGGATAGGTGGAGGGGCAGGTAGCTTTGAGGAAGCAGAGAGGCTACAGAAGGACTCAGACAGATGAGGAGAATGAACACAGATGCGGCAGATGGAATGTAGTGTTGGGAAGTGTATGGTCATGCACTTTGGTAGAAGAAATAGATGTGTAGACTATCTTCTAAATGGAGAGAAAACTCAAAAATCTGTGCAGGATTCCGTAAAGGTTAATTTGCAGGTTGAGGTGGTGAGGAGAAAGGCAAATGTGATGTCAGGATTAATTTCAAGAAGTCTACAATATAAAGCAACAATATAATTTTGAGACTTTACCTGGCACTGGTGAGGCCTTGCAGGTCATTATGAGAAAGGATATGCTGGCGTTGGTGAGGGTTAAAAAAAGGGTCACGAAAGTGGTTCCAATATTGAAGGGCTTATCATTTGAGGAGCACTTGATGGCTCTGGGTCTGTACCAACCGGAATTCAGAAGAATGGGGGGGGGGGGGGGTTCTTATTGAAACATCAAATGCTGAAAGACTTTTCCTATGGTGGGGGAGTCAAAGACATAGCCTCAGAATAGAGGGACATCTATTTAGAATGGAAATGAGGAGGAATTTCTTTAGCCAGAGAGTGGAGAATTTATGGAATTCATTGCCACAGGTGGCTGTGGAAGCAAAGTCACTGAGTATATTTAAGGCAGAGGTTGATAGATTCTTGATTAGTCAGGGCATGAAGGGATATGGGGAGAAGGCAGGAGACTGGGGCTGAGAGGGAAATTGGATCAGCCATGATGAAATGGCAGAGCAGATTCGATGGGCCAAATGGCCTAATTTTGTTCCTATGTCTTAGAACGGATTTATCTACTTTCAGAAATACAAAGTCTTAATGCACCTATATTTCACTCTATTTTCCTGTACCACACAATCCATTTAGTTTCATTTTCCATGATCCACATCTCCTACGTCCTCTGCCCCCACACGTCAACTTTTTGATTTCTTTTAGACTATATTTTTCCTTTGTTAACCTCTGTCTCTTTGTGTAACCACAAAACATATTGATGTTTTCTTTTATTTAACTTGCTAACATACTTTCAGATTTCTCTGTACTTTCCTACTTTCCCCTTTAACTTTAACTGGACATCTTCTATATCTATCCAGACTTCTTGCAGTATTGAGTGTCTAATATAACCTTCCCTGCCTCATCCAGGTCTCCGTCCTCTCTTTGGGGGAACATCTTGACCCTGAACCCGAATCCTCACTGTCTCCCGTGCTCCAACACCTACTTAACCTTCAAATAACCGCATCCAGTTCACCTTTGCTAACCACTGGTCAATCTTACAGAACTGAAATGAAAGACTTTGATTCCAATTTTATGCTTGTATTATTCCCACATCAGTGGCGAACCCCAATTCCCTTCCCCCTCGGAATCACCCTCTTCCTACCATCACCATCATCTTAAAATGTGTGGTGTTGTATGGTGTGGGTGATCATAGTCTCATGACCATAATTGTTCTTGGCATTTTTTTTCTAATGGTTGCATTCTTCCAACCATTAGATCGTTCAGTTCGCCCCACCCTCACCCTCGGACCATCTCTTCACTTCCCTTCAGACTCCGTTAGTCCCTTCACAGGCACGTCCTCTCCCACCCTCCACCGCTCCCTTCACAACCACGTCCTCTCCCACCCTCCACCTCTCCCTTCACAACCACGTCCTCTCCCACCCTCCACCGCTCCCTTCACAGGCACGTCCTCTTCCACCCATGAGGAAATCTACAGATGCTGGAAATTCAAGCAACACACACAAAATGCTGGTGGAACGCAGCAGGCCAGGCAGCATCTATAGGGAGAAGCACTGTCGGCGTTTCGGGCTGAGACCCTTCGTAAGGACTAACTGAAAGAAGAGATAGTAAGAGATTTGAAAGTGGGAGGGGGAGGAGGAGATTTGAAATGATAGGAGAAGACCGGAGGGGGTGGGGTGAAGCTGAGAGCCGGAAAGGTGATTGGCAAAAGGGATACAGAGCTGGAGAAGGGAAAAGATCATGGTACGGGAGGCCTAGGGAGAAAGAAAGGGGGAGGGGAGTACCAGAGAGAGATGGAGAGCAAGAAAGGAGTGATTGAGAGAGGGAAGAGAGAGAGAAAAGAAGAAAAAAGGGGGGGGGGAATAATTAATAAATTGATTGATAGATAGATGAATAAACAAACAGATCAGGGTCAAACACAAATCATTAGGTCTGTGGGGCAGCAACTCTACTAGTTGCACCATTGCAAACCCCAAATATTTTAAAAGGATTCATTAACCATTAACAAATACATTGTACTATTTATGTACCTAAATGGAAATGCTATTAGCAAATGAACCTCGCACATTGAATCTTAAATACGGTGGCCACATCAGGTGCAGCTGTGTTTAAAACAAAATTTTCTATCAGTACTGATGAAGGGGCTCAGCCCAAAATGTCAACTCCTTTCCAAAGATGCTACCTGGCCTGCTGAGTTCCACCAGCATTTTGTGTGTGTTGCTTCGGATTTCCAGCATCTGCAGACTTCCTTGTGTTTGAGTTTTCTATTAGAACAGATTACAGCAGGGAGCCATTTTACAAACTATGGGAAACTGTTCAGTGTATTATTACATACAAGAATAGAAACACCACACAACACCTTTTCTTCCATCCAGGCACAATGAATCCTTCCAGACAGCAGGCATCAGTCGCTGAACGTTCATGTTTACTTGTCTAAGTGACGGTTGCTCAGTCTGAGTTTTACTCAAGTTGGATATCAGTGTATTTTCATACATTTTGAGTTGGAGGACAGTTCTGATAAAGAGCATGAGCAAAATCTCACTGCTGTTTCATTTATTCTCATGTTTGCTTGGGCAGATTCCCTCCCTCTCATCATTAGGCGTTCTCCCCACCTCTGCCCCCAGCCCCCAAATGCTACACATGGTGCTTATTCTCTATTTGCTGATCCCATTCCAAAGAGATGAATCCCAATTCCTCACTTGATTGGAGTCGTAGAATAACACAGCATGGAATGGATCCTTGCACTTGCCTCTGGGGCACCTCACTAATTGCACCCTCTAGTCAGAGAATCGCCCTTCAGCCATCACCCTCTGTTTCCTATCATCAAGCCAATTCTGAATTCACCTTGTTAGCTCCCTCCCAAATTCCAAGTTGACCAGAACTTCCAGATCAGCCTGCCAAAGGCTAAAGTCCACTGCCCTACCTTCATCATCCCCTTTGAAAAACTCCAAAAGATTTGTTAGACACAACCTCCCACATACAAAACTGACATAAATGCTAACGTCCTGATCAAGCCCTGACTATCCAAGTGCTGGTAGATCTTGTCCCTCAGAATCCCCCTCCAGAAATTTCCCGACAACTGACTTAGGCTCACCAGCCTGTAGCTGTCTGCTACCCTTCTGAATAATAGATTATTAACCACCGTCCAGGCTTCTAGAACTTTGACAGTGGCAATAACGAAGCAAATATCTCTACAAAGGCCTTCGTAATTTCTTCCTTGACCTTTGTAAGTTCTGGGGATGCATTTGATCAGGTCCTGGGGATTTGCCCACCGTAATACACTATAAGATGTGAATACCACCTCCTTCGTAATATGCAGATGATCCAAGATCTGATTACTTGGTATCTTAATACATGATATTCTCCTAGGAAAATAAAGAGGCAAAATAGACATTGAAAATCTCAGCCATTCCCAGCAATCCCACACATAGATGGCTCTGTTGGTCCCTAAGAGGACTTAGTCCTTCCCTAGTCACCCTTCTTCAGTTAATATAACTGACGAACCTCTTGCGATTATCCTTAACCCTACCTGCCAAATCTGTGTCATGCCTTCCTTTTGCCATCCTGGTTTCCCTCTTAAACCTGGTCTTAAATTTTTTTATATTCAATGAGAGATTCGTTCAGTGAATCCAGCTGTCTAAACATGATACACTCTTCCTTCCTTTTCCCTACCAGAGCCACTATTGCTGGTCAGCTAAGGTTCCCTGATTGGGTATGTCAACCCTTCACCCTAAGAGAAACATCCTGCCCCTGGACTTTCAATATCATACTTTTAAAAGCCTCCTATTTCACAAATGTTCCTTTACCTCAGCTAGATCCTGCCTAATGCTGTCAAGTTGGCCCTGCTCCAGATTTTTTTATGTGGCCTGAAAATGACGCAGCACCTCAAATGCTCCCCCCCCCCTATAATACGCATACTGTGAATATTTGGAAACTCACACGCTTTTGATTTTAATTACTAATTGAAGGGTATAATGAAACACAGTAAAAAGAAAATCTCTCAAGTTACATAAACCTTTTTTTCTATGCCTTTGTTACAAATCCATTGTGTATAAACACTGTCCAGATTAATTTCAGATCCAGATGAAAGATACGGTTTAATCCTCATTAGATCATCCAAATGCTCCACTTCGATTCTGTTTCTGGATTAACATTTGATTGAATCCATAAGACTGAAGCTACGTTTGCAGTCAGCACTAGAAGCTTGAAATGTTCCAACGATGTCAACAAGAATTGACAGTTCTTCAAATTCTTTGTTTCTAAGTACCGTAGTTCAATATATCAGTGAATGTCTTAACTGAACCAGTCTTAACTTTCTCAGGTGACAAATTTGAAGTCACAGTATTGCTGCGATATTTTTGAGGCAAAGCTTTTGTTGTATTTTGTAATAGTAGCTGAGTATTTGGCGTCAGTCGTACAACATTCTCTTTTCCAAATGCAAAATTCTGTCGTGTTTGCAATAGCAGCAGAGTCGAAAGCTTGCCATTCTGGTCTGACCAGTGCCTTATAAATACATCCTTGCATTTATATTCCAGCCCTCTTGAGACGAATGCTAACATTGCATTTGCCTACCTTACAACCCCCACCCCACCCACGACTCAACCGGCAAATGAACCTTTAAGGAATCCTGCGCTGGGACTCTACAAGGAAGGATTGACGTGATTGACAGGGGTGCATTTAATAAGGAGCTGAGCGAACTCAGAGTAGGAAAGTACAACCAGGCAAGAGGGGAGAAGGCTGGTATGGTGTAGGAGTACTGGCAGCATCTAGTGGCCTCTTTCTGCTATGCATTACGTGTGTTGTAGGGTCGTTTAAGGATCTGAGATAGTGTTTAGAGCAATTCTGATTTATTTCCTCTATAAGTCCAGAATGTCAAACTCCAAGCCCAGTTACAGAGACTACCAACATTATCAAAATCAAACCCCAACTATCCCAATCACCTTATAGCAGGTTTAATTTTTCTTCCCTGTGTAAATTTGCTCATGTTTTAATAGGTAGGATGACCGGACTAATCTCTCTGCACACACAGAGCACATGAACAGCCTCTCTCCAGTGTGAATTAGCTGGTGTCTCCTTTCCCACAAGCATAGAGCAGGTGAATGACCTCTCCCCAGTGTGAACATGTTGATGTTCGCACACTGAATCATTATTTTTATGAAACAAATTTGCTCATTCCTTCGGCATCTGGAATTTTTTTTCCCCTCTCCAGGTTTCTATATCAAAACCTCACGCACACAGAACACGTTTGGTTTCTCCTTGGTGTGACCTAACGCACTGTCTTCTCTGGTTAAAGTTCCTTCCATAGTCAGTGCTCTTTAACACTCTCACTACTACAGTAGATGTGCATCTCACTGCTGTACTTTCAAACAAACTATGGTTTGCAATCTCTTCTCAGAAATAAGCATCTCCTCTTCTGCATTCAAGAACTGATGACACTCTAGCGCTGGTGAACTGACTGACACCTCAGATCTGGTGTGATGTTGAGTTTGAGATGCTGCGTGCACAAATCCTCAGCTTGTTCTCCCCTGAAAAGGGAGTTTACAAAACATAACATCACCAGGTAGCGGTATAGGACAGCACTTCAGATGGGACAAGTTTTAGATAGATAGATAGATACTTTATTCATCCCCATGGGGAAATTCAACTTTTTTTCCAATGTCCCATACACTTGTTGTAGCAAAACTAATTACATACAATACTTAACTCAGTAAAAAATATGATATGCATCTAAATCACTATCTCAAAAAGCATTAATAATAGCTTTTAAAAAGTTCTTAAGTCCTGGCGGTTGAATTGTAAAGCCTAATGGCATTGGGGAGTATTGACCTCTTCATCCTGTCTGAGGAGCATTGCATCGATAGTAACCTGTCGCTGAAACTGCTTCTCTGTCTCTGGATGCTGCTATGTAGAGGATGTTCAGAGTTTTCCATAATTGACCGTAGCCTACTCAGCGCCCTTCGCTCAGCTACCGATGTTAAACTCTCCAGTACTTTGCCCACGACAGAGCCCACCTTCCTTACCAGCTTATTAAGACGTGAGGCGTCCCTCTTCTTAATGCTTCCTCCCCAACACGCCACCACAAAGAAGAGGGCGCTCTCCACAACTGACCTATAGAACATCATCAGCATCTCACTACAGACGTTGAATGACGCCAACCTTCTAAGGAAGTACAGTCGACTCTGTGCCTTCCTGCACAAGGCATCTGTGTTGGCAGTCCAGTCTAGCTTCTCATCTAACTGTACTCCCAGATACTTGTAGGTCTTAACCTGCTCCACACATTCTCCATTAATGATCACTGGCTCCATATGAGGCCTAGATCCCCTAAAGTCCACCACCATCTCCTTGGTCTTGGTGATATTGAGACGCAGGTAGTTTGAGTTGCACCATATCACAAAGTCCTGTATCAGTTTCCTATACTCCTCCTCCTGTCCATTCCTGACACACCCCACTATAGCCAGCGAGGAAGAACGCCTCATATGTCATCTGGGCATTAGCAGCTTTAAAATCCTCAGTGTTATCATGCTGGATAACCTGTCCTAGTAGATGCAATCACAAAGAAGGAGTGCCAACGTCTTTCCTTTTCATAGAACGTTGAGGGTTTGGTGTGTTACTGAACATTGTAACAAACTTCTACTGTTGGAAGTATCCCGACTAATTGCAGAACAGATTCGATGGGACAAATGGCCTAACTCTGTTCCTGTATCTTATCTTATGGTTGCATTGTGGTCAGATATAGCAATTCAAACCATAAGAGGGTGCAGAGAGTAGTGGGCTCAGCCCAACACATCCCCCCCCCCACCATGGGTAACACCTACAGGAGGCAACATCTATCATCAAAGACACCCACCCCTCTCAGGGCCGTGCCATCTTCATGCAGCTACCATCTTGGCAAGAGGGACACACAAAATGCTGGAGGAACTCAGCATATCGGGCAGCATCTATGAAAATGAATAGATAGTTGACGTTTTGGGCCAAGTCCCTCCTTCAGGACTGAGAAGGAAGGGGGAAGACACCAGAATAACAAGGTCAGGGGAGAGGAAGGAGGCTAGCTGGAAGATGATAGGTGAAGACAAGTGGGTGGGAAAGCTCAAGGGCTGGAGAAGAAGGAATCTGACAGGAGGGGAGAGTGGACCATAGAAGGGGACACGAGGGAAGTGATAGGCAGTTGAGGAGTGTTAAAAGGTCAGAGTGGGGAATAGAGGAAGGGGGACTTTTTTTTACTGGAAAGAGAAATCGGTATTCATGCCGTCAGGCTGCTGAAGTCCCACGCCACAGGTTCAAGAACAGCTATTCCTCCCCTTAACCTACCTTCTTACTCTGACTTCTCATCTCTTCTTCCAGTCCTGATGAAAGTTCACGGAGCAAAACATCGGCGTTCCATAGACGCTGCTGGGCCTGCTGAGTTCCTCCAGCATCTTTGTGTGTATTACTTTGATTTCCAGCATCTGCAGATCTTCTCGTGTTCGTGATTCAAGAACAGTTACTTCCATTCGACTGTTCAGCTCTTTAACCAACCTGCACAACCCTAATCACTACTTCAATATAGGAACACAATGATCACATTGGACTGCAATGGACTTTGTAATTTCCTTATATAATTGTGTTCTTTCTTCGATAATGTCATATAATTTATAGTTTCCTTGTGAATTATATTTTCCTCTAATGTATGTATCAGTAATGCTGCTGGAAACAAGTTGTTCATTGCACTCTTCATTCATTTACTTGTGCATAAGACAATAACCTCCACTGTGTTTTTTGCCATATTGCAGTCTGCCAGACTCAGAATCAAATTCGCTCGACTTCTGTCTGTATTAGGGCATTTCTGCCAGTCATCCACCTGTGATTTGACTCAGATATTCCTTCTCCATTGGTATAACATAACCTTCTGGGCAGGTCCCACAGCCCTCCAATAGCAGCACATTATATGCCCACTGGATCTTGACCGATGGGAAACGTTCTTGCAGAAGTTCATTAGAAGAGGCTGTTTGCAGGTAAAGAGTGAATGGGAATTGGGAGGCCTTTTAAACTGAAACAGTGTGCTCAGCGCTAGCATGCCCCTGTTAGAGTGAAGGGCGAGGCTGTCAGGTTTAGGGATCTATTGCCAGATGCCATGTTACAGCTGTACAAGACACTGGTGAGACCATACTTAGAGTATTGTGTGCAGTTCTGGTCAGCTAATTATAGGAAGGATACCTTTTACCTGGGAAAGGTGCAGAAAAGATTAACGAGGATGTTACTGGGACTGGAAGGCTTGAGTTACAAGCTGAGACTGGACAGGTTGTGGCTTGAAAGCAAGATGGGAAAGATTTAAAAGGGATCAGAGGAGCAAGATTTTTCTCCCCCGTGTAGAGGGAGTGGTTATATGGAGTGAAATACCAGAGGACATGATAGAGTGGATACAGTTATGATGTTTAGAAGGGTACATAGATAGAAAGGGCTTCGGTATGTGCCAAACACTGGCAAATGGGTCTCGGTCAGGTAGATGAGTTGGTCCCATGCTGTATTACTCTCAAAGATCATCTCTCATTCTTCTGTAGTCCAATAAGTAGACTGCTAACTTGTTTAAGCTCTTCCCTCTAGGACAATCCCACTATAGTAAAATCATCCTAGTGAATCTACCTCCAGTGAAATACCTTTCCTTAAATAGGGGTGGAAACTGTCTGCAGTATTCTTGAAGCTCTCACATGAGCTTTGCACAGCTGCAGTTAAGCTCTCCCTACTTCGAAACACCGCCTCCTTGAAATAAGGACAATTTTCCATTCACCTTTCCTATTCCCTACTGCACTGGTATGCTAGCTTTATGTTACATGCACAAGAACCCTAAACCCTTTAGTTCAGCCAGTAAAATAAAATACCATTATTTTGGTCTTTCATTTTTAATGAACAATTTCACATTTTAACCCCTCAGAAGCTATTTACCAACTTCTTTGTCCATTCATTTTTCCTTTGAACATCCCTCTATAAACTGTCTGCTTTCCCTTGCAACTTGCCTACCCTTCTGGCTCTCACATCTAGGGGGCTTTAGACCACCTAGAGAACACAAACACCTAGGTCAGGATGCTGTTCATCAACTATGGCTCAGCATTTAATACCATCATTCCCACAATCCTGATTGAGAAGTTGCAGAACCTGGGCCTCTGTACCTCCCTCTGCAATCGGATCCTCGACTTCCTAACCGGAAGACCACAGACTGGTGATAACATATTGACGATCAACACTGGCGCACCTCAGGGGTGTGTGCTTAACCCACTGCTCTACTCTGTGTATACACATGACTGTGTGGCTAGGCATAGCTCAAATACCATCTACAAATTTGCTGACAATACAACCATTGTTGGTAGAGTCTCAGGTGGTGACGAGAGATTCAAGATTCAAAAACGTTATTGTCATTCTAACCGTACATCAGCTCTGCAGGGCAGAATGAGACAGCATTTCGCAGGAGCAGTGCAATTTCCCAGGAGCAGTGCAATCATAACATAACAATCGCAACACTAAATAATAAACATAACAATAAATAGTAAAAACACAACAGCCACATGTCAGTTAAAAACAAGTTATAAGTGTCCAGTGCAAGTTAAAAGTGTCCAAAGCAGAGTCAGGTAGAGCAGCTATTTAGCAGTCTGACTGCCTGTGGGAGGAAGCTATTTAGTAGCCTTGTGGTTTTTGTTTTGATGCTCCTGTAACATTTACCTGATGGCAGAAGAACAAACAGTTCATGGAGAGGGTGTGAGGGGTCTTTAATGATGTACCGTGTCTTCTGGAGGCATCGACTCTGAAAGAGGTCTTGGACAGAAGGTAGGGAGACCCCAATAACCTTCTCTGCTCCCCTAACCACCCTCTGCAAGGCTTTTTTGTCAGCAGCACTGCAGCTGGAGTATCAGGTTGTGATGCAAAAGGTCAGCACACTCTCAACCACGCCTCTGTAGAATGTAGTTAAGATGTTAGTGGGGAGTGATGCTTGTTTAAGCTTCCTCAGAAAGTGCAATCTCTGCTGGGCTCGTTTCACAATCCCAGTGGTGTTTCTGGACCAGGTGAGATTGTCCGAGATCTGCACCCCAAGGAACTTGATGTTTTCCACTCTCTCCACTGTGGAGCCGCTGATGCTGAGGGGTGTGTGCTCAGGCTGAGACCGTCTGAAATCGACGATCATCTCCTTGGTTTTGGTGACATTAAGCATCAAGTTGTTGTCACTGCACCAGCTCTCTAGGTGTTTGACCTCCTCCCTGTACATCGTTTCATCATTTTTGCTGATGAGCCCCACCACTGTGGTATCATCAGCAAATTTAATAATCAGGTTTCCCTTGAATCTGGCTGCACAGTCATGTGTTAGCAGTGTAAACAGCAATGGGCTGAGCACACAGCCTTGTGGGGATCCAGTGCTCAGTGTGATGGAGTCAGAGATGTTCCTGCCAACACGGACTGACTGTGGTCTCTCTGTCAAGAAATCCAGAATCCAGCGACACATGGCAGTGTTAAGGCCAAGCAGCGACAGTTTCTCCACTAGTCTCTGCGGGATGGTGGTATTGAACGCTGAACTGAAATCAATGTACAGGATTCTGGCATAAGTGTCTTTATTGTCCAAGTGAGAGAGAACTGTGTGCAGTGTGGTGGATATTGCGTCCTCCATAGAGCAGTTGGGACGATGAGCAAACTGTAGAGGATCTAGCGATGAGGGGAGGCTGGCTGTGATATGAGGCTTGACAAGCCGTTCAAAACATTTCATCACTATGGGGGTCAGGGTGACGGGATGGTAATCATTCAGACAGGCTACAACTGATTTCTTTGCTACAGGGA
This sequence comes from Hemitrygon akajei, assembly GCF_048418815.1. Taxonomy (NCBI): domain Eukaryota; kingdom Metazoa; phylum Chordata; class Chondrichthyes; order Myliobatiformes; family Dasyatidae; genus Hemitrygon; species Hemitrygon akajei. The sequence continues at coordinate 20,628,035 of NC_133148.1, read as the reverse complement.
TGATTGTGGAGGTTTTGAAGCATCTGGGGACAATGGCTTGACTAAGGGAGATGTTGAAAATGTCTGTCAGGACATCTGCTAATACATCAGCACATTCCTTGAGCACACGTCCAGGGATGTTGTCGGGACCTCCCACTTTTCGTGGGTTAACCCTGGCAAGGGTCCTCCGTGTTTGCTCTGAATCAATGATTGGAGCCGGCTGGTCAGATGGTAAGAAGGGACTGGCTCTCCCCCTTGCTGTAGTGTTTGATGCTTCGAAGCATGCAAAGAATTTGTTAAGCCTGTTAGGAAGAGAGGTGTCGCTGTCATCAGTTTTCTGCCTGATCTTGTAGTCTGTCAGAGCTTTAATTCCCTGCCACATCTGTCTGGTGTCACCTGTGTCACAGAAGTGTCCATGTATTTTCAAGAAGTACAAAAAAGCTGGATGAACTCAACAGGTCGGGCAGCATCCGTTGAAAGAAGCAGTCAACGTTTCGGGCCGAGACCCTTCGTCAGGACTAAAGAAGGAGGGGGTAGGGGCCCTATAAAGAGGGTGGGGGGAGGGTGGGAAACCAATCAGAGGAAAGATCAAGGGATGAGGGAGGGGAAGCAGGGAGGGGATAGGCAGGAGAGGTGAAGAAGGAATCCAAGGGGAAAGCACTATGGGTAGTAGAAGAAAGCAGAGTCATGAGAGAGGTGATAGTCAGCTGGAAGAGGAGGCAGAGTATGGGATGGGGTGGGAGAGGGAGGGAATTACCGGAAGTTAGAGAATTCGATGTTCATACCAAGGGGCTGGAGACTACCCAGACGGTATATGAAATGTTGTTCCTCCAACTGAAGTTTGGCCTCATCATGGCAGTAGAGGAGGCCACGTACCTACGTGGACCTTCGTCGAGCACCTACGCTCTGTCCGCCACAACAGGCAGGATCTCCTGGTTGCCACTCACTTCAACTCTCCCTCTCATTCCCATTCGGATATGTCCATACATGGCCTTCTTTATAGGGCCCTGCCCCCTCCTTCTTTAGTCCCGACGAAGGGTTTCGACCCGAAACGTTGACTACTCCTTTCAACGGATGCTGCCCGACCTGCTGAGTTCAGCCAGCCTTTTTGTACGTCTTGATTTGACCACAGCATCTGCAGTGCACTTTGTGTTGTCCATGTATTTTGCCCGCGTAGGCCCTTTTCGCTTTCCTGATCCCTAGTGAAAGCGCAGTCCTGGCTGAGCGAAGCGCACTCCTGTCCCCCGATCTGTAGGCTGTGTCACGGGCCTTCAGTAGCGAACACACCTCTGTTGTCATCCATGGCTTTTTATAACCACGTGCGATGAAGGTTTTCATCACAGTGACATCCTCCGTGCATTTGGCTCCGTAGCTGATTACTGCCTCCGCATACTCCTCAATGTCTGTATGGTCATCACAGGAGGCTGCTGTCCTGAATATGTCCCAGTCTGTGTGCAAAAAACAGTCTTGTAGTGCTGAGGCTGCTCCTTTTGGCCAGACCCTTATCTGTCTCTTCTCTGCTCTCACACGTTTAAGCAGTGGTTTATATGCTGGTGTTAACATGACAGATATGTGGTCAGAGTGGCCAAGATGGGGGCGCTTTGTATGCCTGTGGGGTGTTGATATAAACCAAGTCCAGTGTGTTGTCTCCCCTGGTTTTGAAATCCACATATTGCAGGAATTTGGGGAACACAGTCTTTAAGCTGGTGTGGTTGAAGTCCCCAGCAATCACCACAAAGCTGTCAGGATGTGTAGTCAGTAGCATTAGCCTCAGCATTGACACTGGGAGCTACGTAAACAGCTGCCACAAGCACGATGGTGAATTCCCTCGGCAGATAGAACGGTCGGCATTTCACAATGAGAAATTCAGCCAGCGGTGAGCAATGTTTAGCAGCTACCGTAGCGTTCACACACCAGTCTTTGTTGATGTAAATACACAGACCCCCTCCTCGGCTCTTGCTGGAGCTAGCTGCCTCTCTGTCCGCACGAAACGATGTCATTCCCTCTAGCTGTATCGCCGCGTCGGTATGTTGTCATGGAGCCAGGATTCCGTTAAGACATACACACAGCAGTCTTTAAACTCCTTGCGTGTTTCTCTCAGCAGACGCGGCTCATCCAACTTGTTGTCCATGGAGTGGGCATTTGAGAGCAGGAGGGACGGTACCGCTGGCCTGGTGGGGTTAGCTTTTAGCCTAGCATGAATGCCAGCCATCTTACCCCTCCTCTGTCTTCTCTCACAGCGCTTTCACTTCCTCCTCCCTCGGGAAGCAGCCGGCTTGGTAGCGGATAGTAGTCCGTAGTGGTGTAAACTGTCCATGTCACACCAGAACGCATCAGTTTTTACGACACAGTATGCCCTGATGTTAACGAGCATATTCCAACTGTATGTTATGCGTCTAGGACAAACAGAACAAACACTAGATACACTTATCGCTCCATGAGGGGCCACTGCGTCCATGTGCGCCGCCATCTTTAACGGATCATGAGGGCGTACAGGAGTGAAATGGTGGAGTGGTGCCGCAGCAACAACCTGGCGCTCAGTGTCAGTAAGATGAAAGAGCTGATTGTGGGCTTCGGGAAGGGTAAGGCGAAGGAACACATACCAATCCTCGTAGAGGGATCAGAAGTGGAGAGAGTGAGCAGTTTCAGGTTCCTGGGTGTCAAGATCTCCGAGGATCTAACCTGGTCCCAACATATTAATGCAAAGAAGGCAAGACAGCGGCTATACTTTATTAGGAGCTTGAAGAGATTTGGCATGTTAACAAATAAACTCAAAAACCTCTATATTTGTACCGTGGAGAGAATTCTGACGGACCGCCTGGTATGGAGGGGCTACTGCACAGGACCAAAAGAAGCTGCAGAAGGTTGTAAATCTAGTCAGCTCCATCTTGGACACTAGCCTACAATGTACCCAGGACATCTTTAGGGAATGGTGTCTCAGAAAGGCAGTGTCCAATATTAAGGACCTCCAGCACCCAGGACATGCCCTTTTCTCATGGTCACCATCATGAAGGAGGTACAGAAGCCTGAAGTCACACACTCAGCGATTCAGGAACAGCTTCTTCCCCTCTGCCATCCAATTTCTAAATGGACATTGAACCCTTGGACACTACCTCACTTTTTTTAAAATTTCTGTTTTGGCACATTTTAAAAAATCTATTCAATATACATAATTGATTTACTTGTTTATTTATTATTATGTTTATTTAATTTATTATTTTTTTTTCTCTCTCTGCTAGATTATGTATGGCATTGAACTGCTGCTGCTAAGTTAACAAATTTCACTACACATGCCGGTGATAATAAACCTGATTCTGATTCTGACATTCCTTTGGTTAACTAACTTACTGTACAGACTTGTGCAGTAAAGTATTGCCCCTATTGGAACACTCAAAATTCAAAGTTCAAAGTCAAATTTATTATCAGAGTACAAACATGTCATCACATACAACACCAAAGACTCTTCTTCTACGGGAATATTTAGCAAGTCTATAGAAGAGTAACTGGAAGCAGGCTCAATGAACAACAAATTGTGCCAATGCAAATATAAATAAATGTTAAGAAATAACGAACAAGATAAAGAGTCCTTAGACCATCGAGTTGTGAGAACACCAGAATTACCAGAACACCAGTAGAATGAGTGTAGTTATTCCTTTTTGGTCACGAGCCTGGTGGTTGAGGGGTAGTACCGGTAACTGTTCTTGAACCTGGTGGTGTGAGTCCTGAGGCTCTTGTACCTTCTTCCTGATGGCAGCAGCGAGGAAAGAGCACGGCCTGGGTGCTGAGGATCTTTGATGATGGACGCTGCTTTTCTAAGGCAACGTTTCATGCAGATGTGCTCAATGGTTGGGAAGACTACCCGTGATGTACTGGGCCAAATCCACTACCTTTTGTAGGATTTTTTGCTCAAAGGCATTGGTGTTCCTATACCGGGCTGTAATGCAGCCAATCAGCCCACTTTCCACCACACATCGATAGAAGTTTGCCAAGGTTTTTGACAACATGCCAAACGTCTGCAGACTCCTGAGGAAGTCGAGGTGCTGTCCTGCTTTCTTCACAGTTATATTTTAATGATGGGTCCAGGACAGGTCCTCTGAGAGAGTGACACTCAGGAATTTAAAGTTACTGACCCTCTCCGCCTCTGATCCTCCGATGATTACTGGCTCATGGACCTCTGGTTTCCCTCTCCTGAAATCTACAATCAGCTCCTTGGTCTTATTGACATTGGTGAGAGGTTGTTGTTACTACACCACTCTGCTAAGTTTTCAGTCCCCCTCCTGTATGCTGATTCATCTCTCCCTTCGATACGGCCCATGACAGTGGTGTCATCAGCAAACCTGTACATGGGGTTGGATCTGTACTTAGCCACACGGTCATAGGTGTGAAGCAAGTACAGCCGGGAGCTAAATACACATCCCTGTGGTGCTCCTGTGCTGATGGAGATTGTGGAGAACCCTGCTGGTCAAGTTGCAACCTGAAAAGGACCCCTTACTAAGACAACAAGATACAGCAGGAGAATTAGGCCAACTGGCCCATTGAGACTGCTCTGCCATTCAATCATGGCCTCACAACCATATTCTCCTGCCTTCTCCCTGTACCCTTCGACACCGAACAACTTGGCTTCCACAGCTGTCTGTGGCAATGAATTCCACAGATTCACCACCCTCTAGCTAAAGTAATTCCTTCACATCTCTGTTCTCAATGGACGTCCCTCTGAAACTGTGCCCTCTGGTGTTAGCCTCACCACTATAGGAAACATCCTCTCCATGGTCTGTCAATATTCAAGAGATTTTAATGAGAACCCACTGCCCCCCAACTCTTCTAAATTCCAGTGAGTACAGGCCCAGAGCCATAAATGCTCCTCATGCATTAATCCTTTCATTCCCAAAATCATTCTCGTGAACCTCCTCTGGACCCTATCTAATGCCAGCATACCTTTTAGACATGGGGTTCAAAACTGCTCACAATACTCCAAGTGTGGTCTGACCGATGTCTTATAAAGACTCAGCACTACATCCTGGTTTTTATATTCTAGTCCTCTCGAAATCAATCCTAACATTGCATTTGCCACTGACTCAACCTGTAAGTCAACTTTTAAGAAATCCTGCATGACGACTCCCATGTCCATCTACGCCTCTGATTTTGAGTTTTGCCACTTACAAAATAGTCCAAGCTCTTAATTCCCCTGCCAAAGTGCAAGGCCGTAAACTTCCCTATGTTGTATTCCATCTGCCACTTCTTGCCCCATTCCTCCAATCTGTCTAAGCCCTTCTGCTGACTCCCTGCTTCCCAAACACTACACCTGCCCTTCCACTAATCTTTACATCATCCACAAACATGGCCACAAAGCCATCAATTCTATCATCCAAATCATTGACATACAACGTAAAAAGAAGTGGTCAACATCGACCCCCGCAGCACACCACTAATCACTGGGAGCCAACCAGGGCAGCACTGTAGCGTAGTTGTTAGCACAATGCTTCATAGTACCAGCGACGTGGGTTCAATTCCCATCGCTGCCCGTAAGGGGTTTGTATGTTCTCCCCGTGACTGCGTGGGTTTCCTCTGGGCGCTCTGGTTTCGTCCCACAGTCCAAAAGATGTGCCAGTGGTAGTTTAATAGGTCATTGTAAACTGACCCGTGGTTAGGCTAGGTTTAAATTAGGGTGCGGGGTGTTGGAGGTTGATGGCTGGCATGGCTCAAAAGGCCAGAAGGGCCTGTTCTGCACTCTATGTCAATAATATATAAAACCGCTTATTCCGATCTTTACCTCCTGCCAGTCAGCCAGTCTTCTGTTTCACCACTGTTCACCAATGATTGAGTTCACTTTAGTGAAGTGCAGAACATTTTATATACTGGGGGTGTTCACTATGATTGTGTTGGCAGCTGGATCTACCCCCCCCCCCGCCCCCATACAGACACCGCTAATGTCAGCGAGGCCCTGCGTGAGCTCTACAGCACCATCAGTGACTTTCAAACCAAACACCCTGATGATATCTTCATTATCACAGGCGATTTTAACCATGCAAAGCTAAAAACAGTCCTGCCTAACTACCACCAGCATGTTGGTTTTGCTACCAGATGTGGAAAAAAACACTAGACCTGGTTCATACTAACATACCAGGTGCATATAAAGCAGTTCCCCGGCCCCACATTGAACTCTCAGATCATTATCTGTGATGTTAATTCCAGCATACAAACCAATGATCAAATGGGTCAAGCCAGGTCTAAAGGTGGTGAAAATCTGGCTTGAGGAGGCAATCCCAGCATTGCAGGACTGTTTTGAAAACATGATGTGGTAAACCATGTATACCTGTCTGGACACGCCCCTCTGCTGACTGCTCCTGTGGCTCCTCTCGCAGACCCCTGTATAAAGGCGATTGTGTCACTGCTCCTCCCTCAGTCCAGGGTGGTCATCCAGCATGGACGTGGATCCATTTTACTGCTAATAAAAGCCTTTACTCTACTTCCAGTCTTTTGGAGTTATTGATAGTGCATCACATGAATGGGAGAATATTCAGGGAGGCTGCTGCCTATGGCAACCACATTAACATCAAAGAATATGTAGATTCTGTGACCAGCTACAGACAGAAGTGAACTGAGGAGGTTACCGTCACAAAATATATCCGGCTGAGGGCAGATCAGTAGCCACAGCTGACTGCAAATGTCCGTGCATAGGTGAGGTATTGTGATGCTGTCTTTATATTCTTCACCTCCTCCCCAACAGTATCCAAAGCGGTATACTTATTCTTGAGAGCCACAGGGATTCTCGTCACTGGCCACTTATCCCCTTTCCCTCTCCTGACAGTCACCCAGGGACCTGCCTCCCACAACTTAGGGGTGTCCACCTCTCTGTGGCTCCTATCTATCACCATCTCATTCTCCCGCATGAGCTGAAGTTCATCGAGCTGCAGCTCCAGTTCCTTAACATGGTCTTTGAGGAGCTGCAGCTCGATGCAGATGTAGCTATCAGGGAGACCGGAAGTCTCCCAAATTTCCCACACCTCAAACAAGCCATTTTCAATGCACTATCTACGCAGAGAGAGAAAAAAATATGAGAGGCTTACTTATGTAACGCTCTGGTTAAGACTTTTTACTGCTGTGCTGTAGGTCTTTCATTTTAGCCGTTCTGTAAGAGCTTTTAGCCTGTCTGGGTTTGAGCTAAGGGGCTTTGTTGTTCAACTTAGGAACGTGGTGTCAGCCAATCAGGATGGTGGAATTGGAAGAAGGTTCTAGAGAATGCCTGGCAGAGAGGTTTTGTGAGGGACACTGGTGTGGGTTGAGGTCATTTTTGGAGGGAGCTGGGAGAAGACCGGGGGAAGATGTCCGAGGATGCCGTCCCTGTTGCACAAGGTGCTCGGTGTAGATGAATAGCTTCAGGAGGAAGGACCAATACTCCCGTGGGAGAGCCCCTTTGTTCAAGATTGATTTCGAGCGACATTCAGAAGGTGGTGTGTGCTTTCACGCAGACTGCGAGTTACAGACAACTTCAAGATGAGCTCCAACTTATGTGCACATTTGACTGTTTAATTATAATAGGCCTCTTTTCCTTTATTTTCTTTAATAACTCTTTGGTTAACATTCATAAAGATACTTTCTTTATAACTGTATACAGTGTACGATCTGTATTTCTTGCTGATGGGCAAATACAGGGGGCAGTAAACAGCATTCACACAAACTGGGGTTTGGGTGGGCGAGACATTCCAGACTCACAGATTTGGTGGGGCCAAAGTCGTATACACCCCAGACGTACGAAGCCCGAGAAAGGTGGGTTTCTTGCCGCGGAGTCCAGTGGCCGTTAGCGAGGGGCTAAGAAGCCACATTTCCAGAGATGCCCAGTAAAAAGGGTTTCATTCACTTGTTTAGAATCTCTGCCTGTTCTCGTCTCAGCCTGTTGAGCCAAACCTGGACCGCTCTAACAATATTGGCCCCACGCTGATTGCCGCACGCCAAGTTAAAAGCCAAAGAGCACCCAAGCTCTTTTTAAACCTCACGCCACATCCCCAACGAACAACCTCTCAGATTGATTGCTACCCGCCGAGCTTTAACCTTTAGCGTATCTTGCACTAGGACTTCCAGCTCCCCTTCTACCTCCAATTTCTGTTCGGCAACCCTATCTCCATAACAATATATTACTTCCAACATCACGTGCTTTACTAGTATAACCTTTTGAGGCATCTTGAGGAACACCACTGGACACGGATTGCAACCTGAAATATACCCCTCATTCCTGCTTGCTGCTTCCTACCTGTCAGCCAACCATCTATTGGTGTCCAACATATGGATCCCTACGAATTAACATTTGGTGAGGCATCTTGTCAAATACCATCTCGTTGGAGATCCAGATGGTGTCTGACAAGATTCAACTACATGCTTTGCTCTAGACCTCAAAAACCCAATAAATTTGTTCTGTCCGTTTTCCCTTAATTATGGTTTGCAATCAGGCCCACAACCTGAAAAGTCTCTTTAAAAAAACCTAATGCATCAGTTACAGACGCTACCTGACGTGCTGAGTGTCACCAGCATCTTACGTTTTTATTTCAGATTTGCAGTTCCCACAGGGCTTTTTGTTTTAAACAGGACAAAAGGAATGTCCTCAGCAGTCCTGACCTCACCCTTTGTTTACGAGGCAGGCTGACTGAGATAAATGAGGCCAGGCAGAAAGAGAGAATCAAATGAAGATACATTTTAATGCTGTGATCTACACGCCAGTGCTCTGCTGAAAACTCAGGCCATGATATACTTTCAACCGCTTTAACGTAGAGCCACAGCACATGGAAATGGGTACCTTGGCCCAACTGATCCACACCAACTTTGTTGTCCAGCGTCCCATCTGCCCGTGTTTGGCCCATAGCCCTCCTACTCATGCATGTCTGTAGATGATTTAAACATGCAGCTAATGTGTCTGCCTCAAACACTGTTTCTGGCGGCTCATTCCAAACACGCACACCCTCTGCGAGAAGAAACTGCCCCTGATGTCTCTTTTAAATCTCTCACGTCTCATCTTAATTCTTTGCCTCCTTGTTTATAGCACTCTTCTCCATGAAAAAGACTCTGGGCTTTCACCATGTGCATGCCCCCCATGATCCTAAACAGCTTTATCAGATCAACCCTCAATCTCCTGCATTCTAAAGGAGAAGCACCAGTCTACACAACCTGTCCTTATAACTCGGGCCCCAAAGTCCAGTCACCCTGCTAAATCTAGTCTGCACTCTTTCTAGTTTGAGAACACCTTTCCTATAACAAGGTGACCAAAACTTACACAATACAGTAATCCAAATACGGCCTCACCGAATACTTATATAACTGCAACATAACATCCCGGTTCCGATATTCAATGTCCAGACTGATGAAGGCCAGCGTGCCGAACGCCTTCTTCACCACCTCACCCACCTGTTTCTGTGAACTAAACCCTTGCAGTCCTGGGTCTCTATGTTCCACAACACTGCCATTCAGTATGTGTCCTACCGTGGTTTGATCTCCAAAAAAGGGTGTCAGGGAAGAGAAGTGTGCACAGTCACAATTATGGCAGAGAAAGTACTCAGGAAGCTGAATAGTCTAAGGATAGATAAATCTCCCGGACCTGATGGAATGCACCCTCGTGTTCTGAAGGAAGTAGCTGTGGAGATTGTGGAGGCATTAGCAATGATCTTTCAAAAGTCAATAGATTCTGGCATGGTTCCGGAGGACTGGAAGATTACAAATGTCACTCTGCTATTTAAGAAGGGGGCAAGGAAGCAAAATTATAGACCTGTTAGCTTGACATCGGTGGTTGGGAAGTTGTTGGAGTCGATTGTCAAGGATGAGGTTACGGAGTACCTGGAGGAGTATGACAAGATAGGCAGAACTCAGATTGGTTTCCTTAAAGGAAAATCCTGCCTGACAAACCTAGTGCAATTTTTTGATGAAATTACAAGTAGGCTAGTCAAGGGAGATGCAGTGGATGTTGTGTATTTGGATTTTCAGAAGGCCTTTGACATGAGGCTGCTAAACAAGATAAGAGCCCATGGAATTACAGGAAAGTTACATATGTGGATTTAGCGTTGGCTGATTGGCAGGAAACAGAGAGTGGGAATAAAGGGATCCCATTCTGGTTGGCTGCCGGTTACCAGTGGTGTTCCACAGGGGTCCGTGTTGGGGCCGCTTCTTTTTACGTTGTATATCAATGATTTGGACTATGGAATAGATGGCTTTGTGGCTAAGTTTGCTGATGATGCAAAGATAGGTGGAGGGGCTGGTAGTGCTGAGGAAACAGAGAGTCTGCAGAGAGACTTGGATAGATTGGGGGAATGGGCAAAGGTGGCAAATGAATTACAATGTCGGAAAGTGTACGGTCATGCACTTTGGTAGAAGAAATAAACGGGCAGACTATTATTTAAAAGGGGAGAGAATTCAGAGTTCTGAGATGCAACGGGACTTGGGAATCCTCGTGCAGGATACCCTTAAGGTTAACCTCCAGGTTGAGTCGGTGGTGAAGAAGGCAAATGCAATGTTGGCATTCATTTCTAGAGGAATAGAGTATAGGAGCAGGGATGTGATGTTGAGGCTCTATAAGGCAGTGCTAAGACCTCACTTGGAATACTGTGTGCAGTTTTGGGTTCCTTATTTAAGAAAGGATGTGCTGACGTTGGAGAGGGTTCAGAGAAGATTCACTAGAATGATTCTGGGAATGGGAGGGTTAACATACAAGGAACATTTGACCGCTCTTGGACGGTACTCCTTGGAGTTTAGAAGAACGAGGGGCGACCTCATAGAAACATTTTGAATGTTGAAAGGCATGGACAGAGTGGATGTGGCAAAGTTGTTTCCCATGGTAGGGGAGTCTAGTACGAGAGGACATGACTTGAGGATTGAAGGGCGCCCATTCAGAACAGAGATGCAAAGAATTTTTTTTAGCCAGAGAGTGGTGAATCTGTGGAAATTGTTGCCACGGGTGGCAGTGGAGGCCAAGTCATTGGGTGTATTTAAGGCAGAGATTGATAGGTATCTGAGTAGCCAGGGCATTGAAGGTTATGGTGAGAAGGCGAGGGAGTGGGACTAAATGGGAGAATGGATCAGTTCATGATAAATTGGTGGAGCAAACTCAATGGGCCAAATGGCCAACTTCTGCTCCTTTGTCTTATGGTCTAAAATGCAATAGCTCACATCTATCAGGACTGAAAGCCACTTGCCAATCTTCAGCCCACGTACTTATTGATCATGAACCCCCTGCAGTTTCTCATAACCCTTTACAATACCTACAACACTATCTGTTTTAATAAGCTCCATAAATTTACCAACCATGCCTTGTACATTCACATACAAATACTTTATATAAATTATAAACAAGCAAGACCCCAGCATCAGCGCCTCTGGCACATCAGTGGACACAGGCTTCCATTTGAGAAACCCCACACCCCCGCCCCAAACCATCACGTTCTGCTTCCTACCACTGAGCCAGCTGTGGCTCCAATCCTCTGTTGGAGGATGAATCCTCTAATGGCTCTACACCTACACTCTCTCTCCAAACATTGGTAGATCCTGTATCTGAATCCTCTCCGGCAAATTTACCCACCATTGATGTCGGACTCACCAGTCAGTAGTTTCCTGGCTTGCTTTTGAAACCCTTCTTCAGCCAACAAGACCACACTGGGCCACTCTCCAGACCCCTGGAACCTCAACTGTGGCCAGAGATGAAGCCAAAATCTCTGCAAGGCTCTGCTCTGCAATTTCTTCTCCAGCTTCCCACAAGGTCAGGAATGTCAGGCCCTGAGGATTTATCCACCTTAAAGAAACATAGAAAACCTACAGCTTAATACAGGCCTTTCGGCCCACAATGCTGTGCCAAACATATCCTTACCTTAAAATCACCTAGGGCTACCCATAGCCCTCTATTTTTCTAAGCTCCATGTACCTATCCAGGAGTCTCTTAAACGACCCTATCGTATCCACCTCCACCACCGTCAACCCAGTCCACACACTCGCCACTCTCTGAGTAAAAAACTTACCCCTGATATCTCCTTTGTACCTACTTCCAAGCATCTTAAAACTGTGCCCTCTCATGTTAGCCATTTCAGCCCTGGGAAAAAAGCCTCTGACTACCCACACGATCAATGCCGCTCATCATCTTATACACCTCTATCAGGTCACCTCTCATTCTCCTTCACTCCAAGGAGAAAAGGCCGAGTTCACTCAACCTGTTCTCATAAGGCATGCTCCCCAATCCAGACAACATCCTTGTAAATCTCCTCTTCTCTTTCTATGGTTTCCACATCCTCCCTGTAGTGAGGCAACCGGAACTGAGCACAGTACTCCAAGAAGAGTCTGACATTACCTCTGGGCTCTTAAACTCAATCCCACGGTTGATGAAGGCCAATGCACCGCATGCCTTCTTAACCACAGTCAACCTGCGCAGCAGCTTTAAGTTTCCTATGGAATCGGACCCCAAGATCCCTCTGATCCTCCACACTGCCAAGAGTCTTACCACTAATACTATATTCTGCTGTCATATTTGACTTACCAAAATGAACCACCTCACACTTTTCTGGGTCGAACACAATTTGCCACCTCAGCCCAATTTTGCATCCTATTGATGTCCCACGGTAACCTCTGACAACCCTCCACACTATCCACAACATCCCCAACCTTTGTGTCATCAGCAAATTTACTAACCCATCCCTCCATTTCCTCATCCAGGTAATTTATAAAAATCACAAAGAGTAGGGGTCCCAGAACAGATCCATCAGAACAGAATTATGACCCGCCTACAACCACTCTTTGCCTTCTGTGGACAAGCCTGTTCTGGATCCAGAAAGCAATGTCCCCTTGGATCCCATGCCTCCTTACTTTCTCAGTAAGCCTTGCATGGGGCACCTTATCAAATGCCTTGCTGAAATTCATATACACTACATCTACTGCTCTTCCTTCATCAATGTGTTTAGTCACATCCTCAAAAAACCCAATCAGGCTCGTAAGGCACGACCTGCCTTTGACAAAGCCATGCTGACTATTCCTGATCATATTATGCCTTTCTAAATGTTCATAAATCCTGCCTCTCAGGATCTTTTCCATCAACTTACCAACCACTCAAGTAACACTCACTGGTCTATAATTTCCTGGGCTATCTCTACTCCCTTTCTTGAATAAGGGAACAACATCCGTAACCCTCCAATCCTCTGGAACCTCTCCCGTCCCCATTGATGATGCAAAGATCATCACCAGAGGCTCAGCAATCTCCTCCCTCGTCTCCCACAGTAGCCTGTGGTACATCTTGTCCAGTCCCAGTGACTTATCCAACTTGATGCTTTCCAAAATCTCCAGCACATTCTCTTTCTTAATGTCTATATGCTCAAGCTTTTCAGTCCACTGTAAGTCATCCCTACAATTGCCAAGATCCTTTTCCGTAGTGAATACTTAAGCAAGTATTCAATAAGTACCTCTGCTATCTCCTCCAGTTCCATACACACTTTTCCACTGTCACACTTGATTGGTCCTATACTCTCATGTCTTATCCTCTTGCTCTTCACATACTTGTAGAATGGCTTGGGATTTTCCTTAATCCTGCCCACCAAGGCCTTTTCATGGCCCCTTCTGGCTCTCCTAATTTAATTCTTAAGCTCCTTCCTGCTAGTCTTATAATCTTCTAGATCTCTATCATTACCTAATTTTTTAAACCTTTTGTAAGATTTTCTTTTCTTCTTGACTACATGTATAACAGCCTTTGTACACCACTGTTCCTGTACCCTACCATCCTTTCCTTGTCTCATTGGAACGTACCTATGCAGAACTCCACGCAAATATCCCCTGAACATTTGCCACATTTCTTCCATACATTTCCCTGAGAACATCTGTTCCCAATTTATGCTTCCAAGTTCCTGCCTGGTGGACTCATATTTCCCCTTACTCCAATTAAACACTTTCCTAACTTGTTTGTTCCTATCCCTCTCCGATGCTCTGGTAAAGGAGATAAAATTGTGATCACTATCTCCAAAATGCTCTCCCACTGAGAGATCTGACACCTGACTATGTTCATTTTCCAATACCAGATCAATTACAGCCTCTCCTCTTGAAGGCTTATCTACATATTGTGTCAAGAAACTTTCCTGAACACACCTAACAAACTCCACCCCTTGCTCTAGGGAGATGCCAATCGATATTTGGGAAATTAAAATCTCCCACCACGACAACCCTGTTATTATTACACCTTTCCAGAATCTGTCTTCCTATCTGCTCCTTGATATCCCTGTTACAATCGGGTGCTCTATAAAAAACACCCAGTAGAGTTATTGACCCCTTCCTATTCCTAACTTCCACCCACAGAGACTCAGTAGACAATCTCTCCATGATTTCCTCCTTTTCTGCAGCTGTGACACTATCTCTGATCAACAGTGCCACGCCCCCATTTATTTTGCCTCCTTCCCTGTCCTTTCTGAAACATCTAAAGCCTGGCACTCCAAGTAACTATTCCTGCCCCTGAACCATCCAAGTCTCTGTAATGGCCACAACATCACAGCTCCAAGTACTGATCCACGCTCTAAGCTCATCTGCTTTGTTCATAATACTCCTTGCATTAAAATAAACACATCTCAAACCATCGGTCTGAGCGCGTCCCTTCTCTATCACCTGCCTATCTTTCCTCTCGCACCATCTACAAGCTTTCTCTATTTGTGAGCCAACAGCCCCTTCCTCTGTCTCTTCAGTTTGGTTCCCACCCCACAGCAATTCTAGTTTAAACTAGAATTAATGTACTTTAAGGCCTCCAATACCTCCTCCCTGCTCGTCTGTATGTGGTTCAAAATACACTTCCCCAATGTCCTTAACTTACATAATTTTCTCCACAGAAAACTCAGGAGAAATATTCTTTTAAAGTCTCACCATTTTATTTGGTCCTAGACACAGACTGCCATGCTAATCATTAAGGGAGCTATTCTCTCCCTAGCCACCCTTTTACTCTTAAAATACCTACAGAATCTTTTAGGATTTTGCCTCACCTTGCCAGCCAAATCCCTCCCATATCCAATTTTTGCCCTTCAAACCTGTAATCATCAAGTGACTCCCTTGCATCAGGCAGAGTTCCTAAACCTGCCAGCCGTGCCCTTCATCCTAACATGAACCTGAAAGCCATGAATTCTGGACATTACACTTGTAAAGGCCTCCCTCTTGGGCAGATGCTCAGTTCCATCCCAGTTGTTCTGGAATGAAAAGCTTTATCTTCGTTCCAGAATCTCAGGATGAGGTTTTTCATTCCAGAGTAACCGATACGTCCTCTTCCTCCCAAGAAAGGGGCTTCCTTTCCTCCGGCATCAACACTGCCTTCACCCGCATCTCTTCCATTTCGCACGTGTCTGCCCGCATCCCATCCTCCCGCTGCCACAACAGGGATAGGGTTCCTCTTGTCCTCACCTACCACCCCACAAGCCTCCGCATCCAGTACATAATTTCAGTAAAGTCCACCATCTCCAATGGGATCCCACCACCCAGCATCGCCCATCTTTCCCTCCCCCGCCACTTTCCACAGGGATCACTCCCTAGTCCACTCGTTCTTCTCCACTGATCTCCCTCCCAGCACTGATCCTTGAAAGTGGAACAAGTGCCACACCTCCTCTCTCACTATCAGTCAGGACCCTAAACAGTCCTTCCAGATGAGGCAACACTTCACCTACAAGTCTGTTGGGGTCACCTACAGTATCTGGTGCTCCCAGTGTGGCCTCCTGCATATTGCCGAGACCCAATGTAGACTGGGAGACCACTTTGCTGAGCACCTATGCTCCATCCAACAGAAAAAGCGGTATTTCCCTGTGACCACCCATTTTATTCTACTTACCATCCCCATTCTGACAATTCAGTCCATGGCTTCCTCTACTGCCGTGATGAGGCCACACTCAGGTTGGAGGAGCAACACCTAATATTCCATCTGATTAGGCTCCAACCTGATGGCATGAACATCTATTTCTCGAACTTCTGGTAATTACCCTCCCACCTCTCCTTCACCATTCCCCATTCTTGTTCCTCTCTCACACCTTCTCTTCTTACCTGCCCATCACCTCTTCCCTTTCTTCCATGGTCTTCTGTCCTTTCCTATCAGATTTCCCCTTTTCAGCTCTTCATCTCTTTCACCAATCAACGTCCCAGCCCTTTACTTCTCCCCTCCCCCTCTCCCGGTTTCACCCATCACCTGCCACCTTGTACGCCCCACCCCGCCCCAACTTCTTACTTTGATTTCTCTCCTTCCTTTCCAGTCCTGATGAAGGGTCTCAGCCCGAAATGTTGACTCTTTCCTCTCTTCCATTGATGCTGCGTGACTTGCTGAGTTTCTCCATCGTTTTGTGTGTTGCTTTGGATTTCCAGCATCTGCATATTTTCTTGTGTTTGAGAGTAAACATCCCCTCTTGCTTCTAATTCTAGGCTGACTGTACTTAGAAACAAGTTCTGACTTGGTCTGACTGGATGATCTCCTAAAAATAGCCTAAGCATCGTTGTTATGTCCTCTTTTATCAAGAAGGCAAAACCCTCTCCTCTCTTACCTGCACCTCTGTCATACCTGTAGCGTCTGTATCCTGAGACACTGAGCTGCCACTCTTGTCCCTCCTTCAGCCATGTTTCTATTATAGCTACGATATCCCAGTTGCCAGAGCCAATCCACAACCTGACTTCAATCACCTTACTCGCAAGCCTCTTGTATTGAAATACAAACAGTTTAAAGCAATGGTCTTTCCTCTGCCTTTACTGCACTCCTGTCCATTCAGATAACCAAGTTTGATCTCAGCGGCTACAACATTATCCCCCAACTTGTCAACTGCCTCTCTACTGCTTAGGACCTCACACACTTGCCACTTTAAACTCTGCTAGCAGCTCTAGAAGATCCCCCAGCCACTAGTTCCTCTAGTTCAATAATCTGTCTCTCCTGTACAGATAATAAACACGAGAGTTTCAGCAGATGCTGGAAATCCAGAACAGCATATACAGAATGCTGGAGGAGCTCAGCAGGTCAGGCAGCATCCATGAAAAAGAATAAACAGTCAATGTTTCAAGCCAAGATCCCACATCGGGATTATGGACTTCATCTCGGCCCAAAATGTCAACTGCTTATCGATTTCCACAGATGCTGCCTGATCTGCTGAGCACCTCCAGCATTTTGTAAATGTTTCTCTTGTACAGGTCATCCCTATCCCAGAAGAGACCCCGATAATCCAACAACTTGAATCCCTGCATCAGCTCCTCAGCCACACATTCTTTGGAGCTCCCCTCACTAGCATGGCTCTGGGACTCATCCAAAGTTACAACACTTGAGTTTCTGCAACAGCTGCTACTAGTTATAAGACTATTGAAAGGACCTCTTGTACAAGATGGACCTTTCACTTCACAATCTACCTTGTCATGGCTTTGCACCCCATTGTCTGCCTGCACTGTGCAACTACATTCTGCACTCTGTTTTGGTTCGCTTCCTCCATGATTCCTTTGTCCATTTGTCCCTCCCGGCACTTATCCCTGCAAGTGGCCTACGTGCTACACTAGCCCACACACCTCCTCCACTCAGGACCTCTAGTCTTTCCAGGTGAGGCAGCACTTCACCTGCATATCCGGTGAAGTCTCTTGTGTCCAGTGCTCCCGATGTGGCCTCCTCTCCACTGGTGAGACCCGTCGTAAATTGGGAGACCAATTCGTTGAGCACCGCCGCACCATTCACCACAAGCGGGACCTCCCGGAGGCTAAACGTTTTAATTCCCACTCCCGTTCCGTTCCAACGTGTCGGCCATAGCCTCCTCTTGCACCAAGATAAGTCCACCCTCAGCAGGTGAGAAGCAACACCAGATACCCTCCAACCTGATGATATGAATATCAATTTCTCCTTCTGTTGAACAAATTCGCCCCCACTGACCTTTCACTTCTTCTCACCTGCCTATCTCTTTCTGTGTCCTCGCCTATGGTCCTCCTATAAGATTCTTTGTTCTCCAGCCCTTGACCTTTCCCATCCACCTGGCTTTCACCTTCACGTTCCAGCCAGCCTCTTTCCCCTCGACCAACACTTTATTCTGGCATCTTCCCCCTCCTCTCTAACTCCTGAAGCCCGGAACATTGACTGTTTTTTCAGCTCCAAAGATGCCATCTGGTCTGCCGAGGGCTTCCAGCACTTACTGGTTTACTTATAATAGCCAAGTCCTTGAGGGTTGATAATGGGCAGCGAGTGGTTAGGGGCGGTAGGACCTGTGCTGCCGCCCGCGGCGTTGTTACAGCTAGCGCGGCTTCTCTCCCCAGCCCAGCCGTCCGCTGCACCTCAGGCCCAAGGTCCAGACCTCGATTTAACCCCACCCCCGAAGTTCAGTTCCCTATACGAGGACGCGTGCCGGTGACGTTAACACAAAGTACACTGCAGATGCTGTGGTCAAATCAAAACGTACAAAAAGGCTGGATGAACTCAGCAGGTCGGGCAGCGTCCGTTGAAAGGAGCAGTCGACGTTTCGGGCCGAGACCCTTCGTCAGGACTAAGCCCCGAAACGTTGACTGATTCTTTCAACGGATGCTGCCCGACCTGCTGAGTTCATCCAGCCTTTTCGTACGTCTCTGGTGATGTTACTTCTGTCGCACGCCTGCACTCCCGACGCGTTCAGCATTGTTTCTCAAATGCAATGAGTCCTGAATATCGGCCGCCATGCATTCTAATCTAAATATCGCTTTTAAATAGCGTCATCCTTGGCCTCGCGTAATAAAGGCACCGCGGTTGCCTGTATATGCATGGAAAGCTCCCAGAATCTCTCCTCATCCTTTATATTTCTGAGTTATAAACGATGACTCTGAGTGATCTCATCAGGAAATACAGGCAGCGCCTCTGCTTTCTTATAAATCTGCGCAGATGTCATCTAAAACTTTGACGAAGATCTATAGATGAACAGAGGAGAGCGTGTCATCTGAAACTTTGACGAAGATCTATAGATGAACAGAGGAGAGCGTGTCGTCTGAAACTTTGACGAAGATCTATAGATGAACAGAGGAGAGCGTGTCGTCTGAAACTTTGACGAAGATCTATAGATGAACAGAGGAGAGCGTCCTGACTGGCCTGGTCTGGAAACACCAATGCCCAGCAACAACGGAGTGGTGAATACCGCCCAGCCCGTCACAGGGACGCCCTCCCCGGCCACTCAGCACAGAGCACTGGAAAGCAGCATCCACGATCCAGGCCACGCTCTCTTCTCACAGCTGCCATCGGAAAGGAAATACAGGAGAGAGCCCCGATTTCAGCAGCAGTCATTACCCTACAACTATCAGGCTCCTGAACCAGCAAAGGATAACTTCACTTCCCACAACACTGAGCTGATTTCACAAACTGCGGACTCACTTTCAAGGACTCTGCAATTCATGCTCCCAGTATTATTTATTGTAATTTTGGGTGTGTTTTTTGCATTTGCGCAATTTGTGGCCTTTTTCATTTTGGTTGTTTGTTTATTTATTAAGATACGGTATGAAACAGGCCCTTAGAGCCCTGCCTTCTAGCAACCAGCAATTTAAGGCCAGCTGAATCATGGGACAATCGACAATGACCATTTAACCAACTGGTACGTCTTTGGACTGTGGGGGGGGGGGGGGAACCGGAGCACCCGGAGGAAACCCACACAATCACAGGGAGAGAACATATAAACACCTTACAGGCAGCAGCGAGAATTGAACCCAGGTCACTGATACTGTAAAACGTAGCGCTAACCGCTACACTAGTTTTCACTGTGAATGCCCACAAGAAAATGAATCACAATGTAGCATCTCTGCATACTTCGATAATAAATTTACTTTGAACAATTTCAGTTTTCACATTCACTGATGGCCCTGAGCTCATCCTCTCCAACACCTCCAGTACACTTCTCCGAACCAGATCTATCATACTGTTCAGTAAAACTCTTACGGTTTCTAGGCGTGAAGATTAGGTTTGTTCTCCTCTACAAGTTCAGATCACTGATTTCCATTCCTTGGGGTTGCCTGAAACTCCACAGCCACAAATTTGTGTCTGGCAAGGCATGAGACTTTATCTGAGCCAACATTTCACATCTGTAACTTCACCTGACCACCATCCACCCAGTTTGCCGCCTCCTACAAACCATATCCATGTCCCTCTTTCCTCCAGTCCCTCCTGGATGGGTACAGACTTGTGTCTATCCAAGTGCTGTCACCAGTAGAGTAAACGGTCAAAGACGTGTTCACACCCTCCCCCCCCCCAACTCCAGAGCCTGTTGCCCCATCGTGGGTCCAATCTGCAGAAAGACCATTTTAGAATACCCAGTGTTCTTTGTCCAACACTCAGCAAGTCAGGCCATATCTGTGGAAACAGAAATGGTCAACGCTACAGGTACAGAGCCTGAAGGCACACACTCAGCGATTCAGGAACAGCCTCTTCCCCTCTGCCATCCGATTCCTAAATGGACATTGAACCCTTGGACACTACCTCACTTTTTAAAAAATTTCTGTTTTGGTACATTTTTAAAAATCTATTCAATATACATAATTGATTTACTTGTTTATTTACTATTATGTTTATTTAATTTATTATTATTATTTCTCTCTCTCTCTGCTAGATTATGTATGGCATTGAACTGCTGCTGCTAAGTTAACAAATTTCACGTCACATGCCGGTGATAATAAACCTGATTCTGATTGAGGGTTTTCCTGTCAGTGTCAGACTATCCATTCCTTACATTACATAATCTGACCGCTCACAGGTGTCTTACTAATGAATCCAACATCTTCACATTGAAACATTTTCCCTGCGGGCTGGATGACCGGTAGTGAACCTCTTCCCACACTCAGAGCAGGTGAGCGTCCTCTCCTCCCTGTGAACTCTAATCAGGCCACGGGTTCAGTAAAATGTCTCCCACAATCGCAACGTGGAACCGCGTTCTTTGCTGTGGAGGAAGGTGTGCTGATCAGGAGGGTATCAATGCAATCCTAGCCTGTCACACAAATCCCTCCCCATCTTGACGGAGACACCAGAAGCTGGTAACAGGTAGAAATGCGTATGGAGCACCAGCGTGAGTGTAAGTCTCAATGGTCAAATGGGCAGCGCGCGCTCGTTGGGCCGGAAGGGCTCGTTATCCAACTGTATCTTTAAAATAAGAAATGAATTACATATATACATACTGCTCCAGCAGTCCGTGTTCAGCCGGCATTTTGAATTTACATTTTGCAATGCATGGGTTTCCATACCCCTCTGTCCCATCACCAAATACGTGCCAGTTAGAGGATTAATTGGCAGCTTTGTGTAGGTGGCTGCCATTATTGTTTAAGGAATGTGGGGAGGACAGTTTGTAACGAAGATTGTTGCAGAGCGGCTACTTTTATCTATAACCTATTATCCCAAAATTCTACCTCCCATTGAGGGCTATTTATAGCGAACTGGGAGTCAATTAACAATTTGATTGTGAGATGAACTCTTTTTCTTCGGTCTCAGTCCTAAATCCTTGGATTTAGATATTAGGAGTTTCATGGTGTCTGGACAGCCCATTCTCGCACCAGTCTATCCAGATTCGGTCTAAGGGCAGGGGAGATCGGAATCCAGGTTATCTCTTTATGAACAACCTACCCTGTAGGAAAATGACCCAAACAACGCGTATGCCCGGTACCGAGCAGGCGGACCTACGTTGAGACGATGGGTGCGTAGCGAGTGGAGTAAGGGACGGGACTATGTGGCGGTCACAGTCTGTTTGGTTACAGCACAGTTTACCCCCAGTCGGTGAGGGGGAGGGGGAGTTCCTGGGAGACTGAAACCCACAGCCGACTGCACATGGGCAGATTACGGTTTTTTCACCCCCACCCCCACCCCCACCTTCAACCCACATCACACTCCTCGCTCCTGCAATATGGACAGGGCGAATTCTAGACCACAGAGGTTTCGAGGTAATGAAGGCCGCCACAGAAATAATCACACTGCGGCACCTCAAACCGCCCGACTGGCTAAAAATTGAAAAGGTTTCCATATGGGAAACGGGACAATGAATTAGCACCAAAAAAAAAAGAACAAATAGCTGGAGTAAAGTGTTGGCCAACCTAGCCAGAAATTGTTCAGAATATTTGGCGATGGAACTCATGGTTTTGTGGCCAAGTCTGCGGACAAACAAAGATAGTTGGAGGGACAGGTAGTATTGAGGAAGCAGGGAAGTCTGTAGAAGGACTTAGACAGATTGGGAAAATGGGCAAAGAAGTGACAGATGGGATATAGAATTGGGAAGTGTACGGTCATGTACTTTCATAGAAGGAATAAAGGATTAGACTATTTTTATAATAATTGTTTTATAAGTGGGGAGAACATTCAGAAATTACAGCCACAAAGGGACTTCGGAGTCCTCGTGCAGGATTCCTTCTAAGTTGAGTTGTGGTAAGGAGGGCAAATGTAATTTTAGCATTCATTTTGAGAGGACTAAAATGTAAAGGCAAGGATGGAGACCACACTTGGGAGTATTGTGAGCAATTTTGAGTCCCTTATCCAATGAAGAATGTGCAGACATTGGAGAGGGTCTAGAGGAACTTCGCAAAAATTATCTTGGGAATGAAAAGATATGTGATCACTTCCTTTTTCTTTATCTAAATTGAATAAACAAATAACTAATCCCATAGTTAAACATACATTGCGAATATGGTTTCAATTTCGTAAATTTTTTGGCTTGAATAAGTTTATCTTATCAAGCCCTATAATATCTAACTTTCTTCTTCGGCCCTCTTTTATGGATCAAGCCTTTGTTTTATGGAAAACAAAAGGTATAACATGTTTTCGTGATCTATTTTTAGATAATAGTTCTATGTCCTTTGAACAGCTATCTAATAAATATAATTTACCTAAAACTCATTTTTTTAGATATTTGCAAGTTAGAAATTTTTTGAATAATGAGTTAGTCTTTTCCGAAATTATGTCCATCGGACATTACGGAAATTTTTTTAGCTCTGAATCCTTGTCAGAAGGGTTTAGTAGCCATCATTTATAATATGATCATGAAAATACAGCCAGAAGTATCAGAAAAAATTAAGAAGGAATGGGAAAAAGAACTTCATTGTCTTATACCCACTGAGCAGTGGGAGAAAATTTTACAAATAGTCAATTCTTCTTCTATTTGTGCTAAATATGCCCTAATACAATTTAAGGTTGTACATTGAGCTCACATGTCTAAGGATAAACTTGCTCGATTTTATTCTTCTGTTAATCCAACCTGTGACAGATGTCATTCTAAAGTTGCTTCATTGACCCACATGTTTTGGTCTTGCCCTTGTTTGCAAAATTACTGGAAAGATATTTTCAGTATTATTTCAACAGTTCTGAATATCAATTTCCAACCACATCCTATTACTGCAATTTTCGGTTTACTAATGGTGGATAATATTTGTTTATCCCCCTCAGCTCGATGGATGATTGCATTTGTTACATTAATGGCTAGAAGATCTATTCTATTGAATTGGAAAGAAATTAATCCTCCAACTATATTTCAGTGGTTTTCTCAAACTATCTCTTGTTTGAGCTTAGAAAAAATTAGAAGTGTTGTCTTTGATCCTTCAGTTAAATTTGAAGAAACTTGGAGACCATTTATTCAACATTTTCATATGAGTTAAATTGTCTTTTCCTAAACCTCACTTTTATTATCCTTAATTATTTGGATGGAGGTACGGAGTTATTGGCACTACTGTATATATTTGACATAATGCAAGGGCCCATGTTGGTTAGTTTTGTTCTCTTTTTCTCTTTTTTTTGGGTTTTTTTTCCACGTCTTTTGTTCACAATTACCATGAGTTTGGGAGGTTATTATATATTGATTATCATCTATTTGAATGTTTATTTAAACTATTAACTATGTACTCTCAAACTCTCTGTATTCATGTTTCATTTATGTTTGTTTAAAAATTAATAAAAAGATTTAAAAAGAAAAAGAAAGACAGGTATGTGATACATTTGATGGCTCCGGATCAGTACTCACTGGAGTTCAGAGAAACGAGGGGTGATCTCATTGAAACTTATCGAATATTGAGAAGGCTAGGTAGAGTGGACGTGGAGTTGTGCCTCCTGTCGTGGAGGAGTCTAGAACTGGAGGGCATGGCCTCAGAATAGAGGGTCGTCCATTTAGAACAGATAAGGAAGAACTTGAGACAGAGGGTGGTGAATGTGTGGAATTCATTGCCTCAGACAACTGTAGATGCCAGATCATTGTATATATTTAAAGTGGAGATTGATAGGTTATGGTTGATGACAGTAAAGACATCAAAGGTTATGGAGAGAAGGAAGAATGGGTTTGAAAGGGACAATAGATCACCAATGAGGGAATGGCAGAGCAGACCCAATGGGCCAAATCCCCTAACTCTGCTGTTATCTCTTATGGTCTAATATTGATAATTTGCCTGCTGCAGGGTGCAACTCCCCACAGCTGTCAATTCCCTGATCGGTCAAAATAATTACCGGTACCTGTTTCTTCATTAAATATCCCAATCTAGACTCCACTGCCCTCCAGAATTGAGAATTCCAAAGAATCACCACCCTCTGTAATAAGTCCCTGCAGACCTAAATGGCTGCCCCTAATCTTATTAAGTCGTATGTTTGAAATTTTCCCACAATTAACTCAACATCTACCCTATCTGCCTCCCTCTGCCCTCACCCCCACCAGAATGGGAAATGCGAACTAATCCCCGAATTACAGCGGCCTGAAAGACACCTTTTGATCCCGACACTGTGTTCTGCATATTTACTGGTCTTCTGTCTGTGCCTACATGCTTCCCCCATACTGGGCGTTCTTATCTTGTTCACTATCTATTTATGTGGCAGATTGTCAAATGGCCCTTACAAATCTAAATGCACTTCATTTACAAGTTTCCATCTGTCACCTCTGCTCGTTACAGCCTTGAAAATCTCCAGAAAATTTGTCAAATATGATTTACATTTCATACCATGTTTACTGAGTTTCATTGCAATAATATGCTCTTACATTCCACAATCTACAGACTCACTTTCAAGGACTTTACAATTAATATTCTCAGTATTGTTTATTTTGTGTTTTGTTTTTTTTACACAATTTGTCTTCTTTTGCACATTGGTTGTTTGTCAGTCTTTATGTATAGTTTTCATAAATTCTATTGCATCTCTTTATTTTCCCATAAATGCCTGCAAGAAAATAAATCTCAAGGTAGTAAATGGTGACATGTATGTACTATGATAATAAAGTTACTTCAACTTTGATCTCTAAAATAGTTACTTCTGCCTTGATTATGGACCGCAGCACTATGCCAACATTAAATATTCAGTGTCCACTTTATTAGGTACACATGCTCGTTAATGCAAATATTTAATCAGCTCAACTCAATGCATAAAAAGCATGCAGACATGGCTAAGAGGGTCAGTTGTTCAGATCAAACATCAGAATGGAGGAAGAAATGTGATCTAGGTGACTTTGATTGTTGGTGCCAGATGGGGTGGTTTGAGTATCTCAGAAACTGCTGATCAACTGGGATTTTTATGCAAAACAGTCCCCAGAGTTTACAGAGAATGGTGCAAAAAAAAAACCCACAAGAAACATCTGGTGAGGGGCAGTTCTGTGGGCAAAACTCCCTCTTAATGAGAGGGGTCAGAGGAAAGTAGCCAGACTGGTTCAAGTTGACAAGAAGGAGATAGAAGATATTGTAACCACGCGTTGCAACAGTGGTGTGCAGGAGAGCATCTTGGAATGCGTGACATGATGAACCTCGAAGTGAATGGGCTACAATAGCAGTAGACCCCAAACATATACTCGGTGGCCACTTTATCAGGTACAGGAGATACTTAATTATAATCTTCCCTGATTAAAGACCGCAGTACCATACCCACAATATATGTTAAGCTAAATATCCATGGTCACCCAACTTTTCTTAGCCTCAATTTTTACAGTTTTCTGACCTGCTGAAACTCAACCATTAGAAGCAGACACTTCCCTTAACCAGTGGCCTTAAGCCTCGAAAAGTGCAAAACAGCTGTAAAGACCCACCCTTGACCAAATATTATTCAATCCATTTCAAATTTACCATTCACCCAACACGAATTCCCACTCGCAGAAAAGAAAGATTCTGGACCTGTGCGATGCAGGAATATCTCACCACTCTAGTTCCTGAAAGGTCTGGCTCGATAGTCCTGAACTCTGCACAGCAGCAGAATAGTTTATTCCTTCCCACCCTACACCTGTCATCTTCAATATTAGAAAAACCTCAAAGAAACTGCCTCCACAATATCTAAAATATAAAGTGTACAACCCCCACCATTAAATGGACAACATTTTGGGTGTTAAAGTTGGAGGTGATTTATTCGGCATCTGTCAGGAATATTAAACTCCAGCCATGGGCTGTGAACAGCGCCAGAATGAATGCAGACGGTGAGCATGGTCCAACCCTGGATACAATGATCAGGTGCAATACCAGCAGAGCGTGCGCCTGCAGTCACTTGTGGACTCGCTGGTGTTTCCGCAGACCGCCCGAGTGAGAGAACCCCTTCCCGCACCGAAAGCAGATGAACGGCCTCTCCCCGGTGTGAATGCGGCGGTGCATCATCAGGCTGTCCGACCGCGTGAACGCCTTCCCGCACAGAGAGCAGGTGAACGGCTTCTCGCCGGTGTGAACGCGCTGGTGTATGAGCAGGTTGGACGACTGCGTGAAGCCCTTCCCGCACACGGAGCAGGTGAACGGCCGCTCCCCGGAGTGAACCCGCCGGTGCTCCTGCAGGTGGGACAGCTGCTTGAACCCCTTCCCGCACACGGAGCAGATGTATGGCCTCTCGTCGGTGTGGCTGCGGCGGTGAGCCTCCAGGTGGGACGGGTAAAGGAACCTCTTCCCACAGTCCTCACACTTCCACGGTTTCTCCCGGGTGTGGCTGCGCTGGTACCTCAGCAGGCCGCACGCCCGGCCAAAGTCCGGTCCGCACTCGGAACCCATGAACCCTTGGTCCGCGTGGTGAATGGAGCTTTCGACTTCCATGTCCAAAGGCCAGTGGTGTTCAGATCCTGACGCATCGAGAAACTCCGGCAAGTCAGGGGGGGCCGTTTGGTTTGAGCTTCCTGTCTGTGAATCCTCCATTACCAACACCTGTGAAATCAGTTTCAAACCAGCGTGAGAGAAAAATAACGGAAAAGAAAGGCGGGCTGGGAAATTGCGCCCGGTGTCAGTGGATAGCGGATCATAAGCCCAGTTTACATTTTATTCATAACAGATTCTGCAGATGCTGGGACACAGACAAAGTGCTGGAGGAACTCAGGAGGCCGGGCAGCATCTATGGAGGGGAATAAAGTCGACATTTCAGGCCAAGACTTTCCGTCAGGGTTGGAGAGGAAGGGGGAAGAGGCCAGACTGAGAGGTAGGAGCGGGGAAGGAGTACAAGCTAACAGGGGATAGGTGAAACCAGGTTGGGGGGGGCGGGGGAAGGTCTGTAGACGTGGGAGGTGCTCGGTGAAGGGTCTCACCAACTCTATGCAGCAGGAAGAGCCCCCATTCCAGCCTACGCCACGGCGGAGAGCTTCCTTACCTGCAGTTCCGAAATGGAAGTGGCGATCTCAGCGGGGTGACCGGCGGCCTCCATGAGCATGGCAGTCGTTGACCTACGTAATCCTCCAGTCACTCATTCTGGTCGTTTCCTTCTCCTTCCCGCGGGGGCCAGGGCCATCTCTCTCCGCCAAGTTCCCTCCCGGGGGGGCGCCGCCTCCTCCTCAGCTGCAAATCCCTGGAACGTGGCAGTTCACCCAATCAGAAGCAGAAACCAGCCCCCGCCCAGACACTTGCTCCCACCCCGTCGAGTCTGGGTTACCCCGATTAAAAGCGTCCACAACCTATCCCTCGCCTCCAGCATCCTATAGCAGGGGAGATAAAGACACATAATTCAACCCTGCCAGGCCAGGCAAACTCATAACCTGACAGCATTGGTTCCCTGTTCCCCCCCACCCTCGGTGGCATTTCAAAGGGGGCCGCGGACATCAGTGGGTTAAGGTCGCATCGTCCTTGGTTGCCTGGCGCAGATACAGGACATTAGGGAGTCTCCCTCAACCTGGACTCTCAGAAATCCACAGAGCGGTCGGTGCCGGTGAAAGGTCATCGACCTGAAAGGAAAACTGCTTTTCCTCTCTCCACAGGTGCCGACCGACCAGCTCAGTATTTCCAACATTTTCTTTTGTTTCTGTTACACCCACCCAGCTGGCCTCTGATATCTCCAGAACAAACGGCAGCCTGGGCTTCTGCTAATGGCGTCACTGCCATTTGATCAGAGCAAACACGGTACCTCACCCTCCCTACCCCCAGAGAGAGAGGCGTGAACAAGACCACCCGGATACCTACCTCTTCCTACTCCCCCCCCCCCCCCACCCTCCGGGTCAGCCACCCTCTCCCAATGGTCCCTTCTGCCCCCATTCCGGATTTACATCTTTCCCAGGATGTGTGCTGCAACACTGCGGTGATTCCAGGACATCCCTTTAGAACAGAAATGGGGAGGAATTTCTTCCGCCAGCCAGTGGTTAATCTGTGGAATTCATCACCACGGACGGCTGTGGAGCGCAAGTCATTGAGTATATTTAAAGGGAGGTAGATAGGGTTCTGATTAGTCAGGGCATCAAAGATTGTGGGAAGAAAGCAGGAGAATGGGGGTTGAGAGGGACAATAACTTTGCTCCTGTGTCTTATGACCTTGCTACAGCCTACCCTACACAGTCTGGGGTAGGGGAAGGAAGAGGGAGACGATCCCGTCAGTCTGGACATTCAATCGGATTACAACCCCTGTCCCCCGCACACACCTCCACCGACAGCCCGCAGCCCCAGCTGAATCGAGGGACGGGTCCCGCCCGCCAACCCATCCAGTGGGAAAAGACGTTTCCACAAATCTTCCCAGCCTCCGAGACTTTCCTCCCTTCCTGGGTTGTGATCCCATCCCTCCCCCCGTCCCTCACACCCTCTGCTCCCATAACCTCGCTGTTTGAATCCAGCTTCGGCCCGGGCTCCCGAGTTTACTCCTGGTCGCTACCCGCGATGCGGTGTGGATCGGTCCCTTCAGTAACCGGGCCCCGGACTGGCCTCCGAGCACGGGAGCCGGGTTACCGGCTCATCAGCGCCGGGGCAGCAGCCCAGCGGCCGTCGTGGGCTGATTCTGTCCGGCAAAGCAGTGAAGGGAACGGGTCCTCAGACTGCAGCCGAACCCGCTCCATCGCCGCAGCGGCAGCGGGAGCCTGGGCGAGGGATTAACACCGGACTCGGTGACAAGTGACCCCCGAGTCCAGCGCAGCCCGACGGCCGGGCCCTCGCTGTGCCCCGGACCCACAGCCACGGTACCCCGTTTCTCCGGCCGGCGGGACCGGCACGGAGCAGCGACGGCGCCGAGTTAACTGAAGGGACGCTCCCGGGGAAAGAGGTTTATTGTCGCGGCCCCGCACCAACCGCTCGGCCTCTCGACGCGGCCGCGTTCCTCCGCTCCCGGAGCCGGAGCCCAGCGTTCCCGGCCTGCACCGCGGCGACCCCGTCCGCCAACCTCCATTGCCGCAGATCGAGCGGTTTCTCGAGCGGGGGATTTGTGGGTAACTAGGCTGCCATTCCTCTGGGATTAAACCCTGCTATTGGTCACTGTTTGAAAACTTAGGTCTGGAATGGAGAGAGAGAGAAAAAAAAAACAAGAATGCTGGAAAATAGGAATGAAACAGGGTTTCTTTCCTGTTGCAAAGAAAATGCGGAGTTGGAGGTTTGATGCCTCTGTTTTATAGTGACGTCCTGTGGATTTGTGCTGGTGACTAGATCTCACAGAAACTTTAAAAAATCATAAAGGGTTTAAGTTTTACGTTTTTTTTCTGTTGTGAAATACACTATAGTTTAGGTAGTAAGCATTATACTTTTTAAAAAATATATTTACAGCTCTGTGATGACGAAAGCTCTGATTAAATTTTCTTTACATTGTAATGCTTGGCTTGGAGGTTTGTAGAGGGAGGGTGGGGAGGATACTATATATGATTTCATTTTGGGTGCTTTTTCCTGTATTGTTATGAATTGTATATGTGACACGTTTGTTTAGCACTGTATAAATCTCCATTTTGTTGACAGGTTTTTTCTGTTGTAGTGTAGAAACTTATAAAAATTAATTTATAAAATTCATAAATGGTTCAACAGGTTGCATGAAATGAGAATATTTCCTCTAGGAATTTAAGGTGGGGGGTTATATGGGAGGCAGGGTTTGAGGGTCGGCACAACATTGTGGGCTGAAGGGCCTGTAATGTGCTGTATTATTCTATTACATTATAATTGTATTATAAGTTAGGTCACAAGTTTTAGAATGGCAGGGAGGCTAATTCAATCTGAGATGAGGAGACGTTTCTTCAGTCAGAGGCTGTTGTAAAAACATCAATGATTCCCTAAATGGTCTTCAGGAAGACAGCATGTCACTTATTCCGTGCTTGGGCATAGAGAGAGTGAGCTGGAGAAGATGACATACTTATGGTGACCCACTGTTCTAGTAATTGTCTGTCACTTGAGTTCAACCCTCTGGCAATGCACGTCCCGATGTGGTGTTTCAACCCAAAACGTCAGTAATCTCTTTCCTCCCTCTGCCGAATTCCTATTTGTGGCTAGCAATACCTGTATCCTTGCAACACCCTCTCGATTCTTAGCCGCTGTAATGCCTTGTGATTTCAAGTAGATTTTGTACAGCGATAAAAAATGTAAATTGTTGATTTAACACCTTGTGAAGGCGGGCAATTGTGGTAATACATTTGAAAGGTGTTGCACTGCCCCAAGTCGTAGAGCACTACAACACAAAAACAACCCTTTGGTCCACCTAGTCCATACCAGCCCATCTACTGTACCCAGACTATAGTCCTCCATATTCTCTCTTCCATGCACCCATACAAACTTCTTCTAAACATTACAATTGCATTTACCATTTCTGCTGGCAGCACATTCCACACACCTATTATCCTCTCAGTGCAGGTTCCCTCTCAGATTGCCCTTAAATCCTATACCTTTCATCCTAAACCTTTGACCTCTATTCTAATCACATCCAACCTGAGGGGGAAAAGGCCTGTATGTATTCACCCCATCGATAAAGATAAAAATTTAACTTTATTTGCCAGATTGAATATATATATATATCGAAAAAACAGTGAAATGCATTGTTTTCATCAGTGCCCAACAACCCGAGACATACATCTTAGGTGCCAACATAGCATGCCAGCTTACTAACTCATACATCTTTAGAATGTGGGAGGAAACCGGATCACCTGGAGGAACCACGTGGTCACGGACGGAGCATGCAAACTCCTTACAGGCAGCAGTGGGAACTGAACCTGGGTTGCTGGTGCTGTAAAGCATTACACTGACCGCTAAGCTACGCCTCTTTGTTTTGTGCACCTCTATAAGATCTCGCTTCATTCTCTTGCATCCGAGACTACTGAACTCAGCTTCAATAGTTCAACTCAGGACCCTATACTCAGGTCCTCAAGTCATGGCAACATCCTTGTGAACTTTCTCTGCACCTTTTCAAACTTATTGATATCTTTCCTGAAGCTACGTAACCAGAACTGGACCCAGTACTCCAAATTAGGCCTCGGTAACTTCTTGTACAATTTCAATATAACATCACAACTGTTCTCAATGCTCTGATTTAAGAATGTGCCAAAATCTCAACCCCCTTCTACCTACGATGCCACTTTCAAGGGATTATGGATCTGTATGCCAGATTTGTCAATTCTACTGCACTCCTCAGTTCACTATCAGTCACTTTGTAAATCATACCCTGCGTTCTCTTGCCAAAGTGCATTCCTTCTGCCATTTTCCTAGCAGGTCCACTGCAAGCTTTGAAAGACTTCCTCACTGTCCACTAGGCATCCAATCTTGGTGTCATCTTCAGATCTGCTATTCCAGTTTACCATCATACCCTCAGAACTAATCAATAAGCTCCAAGACCTGGGCCTCAGTACCTCCTTGTGCAATTGGATCCTGGATTTCCTCACTTGTAGACCCCAGTCAGTTCAGATTGGTAATACATCTCCTCCACAATCTCCTTCAGCACAAGGTCCCCCGCTCTACTTGCTTTACACTTACGGCTGTGTGGCTAAGGACAGCTCCAATGACATATTCAAGTTTGCCGATCGTGGGCCAAATCAAAGGGGATGATGAACCAGCATATGGAGGGAGATTGAAAATCTGGCTGAGGGGTGTCATGACAACAACCTCTCACTCAATGTCAGCAAGACCGAGGAGCTGATAATAGACTTCAGGAGAGGGAAACCAGAGGTCCGTGGGCCAGTCCTCATCGGAGGATCAGAGGCAGAAAGGGTTAGGGTTAGCAAAGGTAAAGCCCCCCCCCCCCCACCTCAATCACTGAACACATCTACATGGAAAGCAGCATCCATCATCAGGGGTCTCCACCACCCAGGCCAGGCTCTTCTCTCGCTGCTGCCATCAGGTAGAAGGTACAGGAGCCTCAGGACTCGCACCACCAGGTTCAAGAACAGTTACTACCCCTCAACCACCAGACTTCTTGAACCAAAGGGGACAACTACACTCAACTTTATTTGCCCTATCATTGAAATATACCCCAAATCAATTACCTCATTTCAAAGGCCTGTATCTCGTTATTTATTGTTATTTATTTATACTTGCATTTGCACAGTTTATTGTCTTTTGCAGTCTAGTTGATCTTTCATCGATCCTGTTATAGTTACTATTCTATAGATTTGCTGAGTATGCCCACATGAAAATGAACCTCAGGGTTATATATCATGCCATACATACACTTAGATAATAAAATTTACTTTGAACTTTATATTCTAAATCATTAATACAGATAATAAAGAACAGACCCTGCACACATCTCGGAGCCGCGCCACTAGTCACAAGCCTCCAATCAGCCAGACTGCTATCTACTACCACTCTCCGGTTTCTGATGCTGAGCCTTTACAAGATTTGTTATTGAAACAGTAAATGTGGTATAATGCCCTCTCAGTGGGAGTTGTTGTGGCTGTAGGGGTTGTCAAGTCGCACTGAGGCGAGTTGTTACGACACTTGATAAGTGCAAGTTGTGGTTACAGTACCCTGCTAATATTGTTACCCAGCCTCTTCACTTCCGAGCGACACACACAAAGTGCTGGAGGAACTCAGCAGGTCGGGCAGCGTCTATGGAAGAGAGTAAACGGTCAATGCTTCGGGCCGAAATGTCGACTGTACTCTTGTCCATAGATGCTGCCTGGCCAGCTGAGTTCATCCGGCATTTTCTGAATGTTACTCGGAGTTCTAGCATCTGCAGATTTTCTTTTGTTTGTGATTCTCTTTAGTTCCATTTCTTTTTGTAGTAAATACCTATTGGTGCACATTACTGTCTAGTGTTTACCTGTGCTGCACACTACACACACATTTTGAATGATATTTTGTTAACTTATTTGTGGTAATATTTTGTTTCTGTGCTGTGTTGATATGTAATGTGGATTGACCATGGTCCAAAGGAACGTTATTTCATTTGGTTGTATATAGGGACAGACAGATGACAATAAACGGAACTTGTTGTTGTTAAATGCTCTATCCATGCAAATCTCATTAGAACTGTGCTCAGTTCTGATCACCTCACTACAGGAAGGATGTGGAAACTATAGAAAGGGTGCAGAGGATGTTGCCTGGATTGGGGAGTATGCCTTATGAGAATAGTTTGAGTGAACTTGGCCTTTTCTCCTTGGAGCAACCGAGGATGAGAGGTGACCTGATAGAGGTGTATAAGATGATGAGAGGCATTGATCGTGTGGATAGTCAGAGGCTTTTCCCCAGGGCTGAAATGGTTGCCACAAGAGGACACAGGTTTAAGGTGCTGGGGAGTAGGTACAGAGGAGATGTCAGGGGTAAGTTTTTTTACTCAGAGTGGTGAGTGTGTGGAATGGGCTGCCAGCAACGGTGGTGGAGGCAGATACAGTAGAGTCTTTTAAGAGACTTTTAGATAGATACATGGAGCTTAGTAAAACAGAGGGCTATAGGTAAGCCTAGTAACTTCTAAGGTAGGGACATGTTCGGCACAACTTTGTGGGCTGCAGGGCTTGTATTGTGCTGTAGGTTTTCTACGTTTCTAGAACGTGCCAACAATGCGAGTCCTGTTATGATGAAGAATCACTGACTGTTTTGGGGTAATTCCTCTGCAGTGCCACTTGCTTTTGGAATTCCTGTTCAGCACCGTGTTGCCGTTCCTCCATTACTCCTGCCACGTGTCACAAAGTTGAACAGCTTAGAAACAGGCCATTCAGCCCACTACCGTGCCTGTCTACACTAAACCCACTTGCCTGCATCAACTCCATATCCCTCGGTGATCTGAACATTTATTTACCTGTTAATGTGCCTCAAATGTTGTCCTTGTCCCTGCCTCCACCAGCTCTTCTGACAGCTCATTCTAAATACCTCCATGTGGAAAAAAAATTACCATTCAGATGACTTTTAATCTTCCTCCCTCTCACCTTAAAACCCATCCCTCCTCTACCGTGGGGAACAGACTCTTGCTATCTTATCTGCTTCTCATAATGTTAGTGTTGCCGTAACCAAGTGGTTAAGGCGTTGGGCTAGTGATCTGAAGATCGAGCCTCAGCGGAGGCTGCGCGTTGCAACTGCCAGTCTCCCATACAAAAACTTTCCAAGGTGCAAATCCATGGTCTCTCAAGACAAACTGATGCCTATAATTTTATACAATTCTATCATGTGTTGGCGCGTGGCCTGGTGGGCAAGGCATCAGACTAGTAACCTGAAGGTCACCGGTTCGAGCCTCAGCTGAGGCAGCGTGTTTGTGTCCTTGAGCAAGGCACTTAACCACACATTGCTCTGCGACGACACCGGTGCCAGGCTGCTTGGGTCCTAGTGCCCTTCCCTTGGACAACATCAGTGGCGTGGAGAGGGGAAGGCCTGCAGCTTGGGCAACTGCCGGTCTCCCACACAACCCTGCCCAGGCCTGCGCCCTGGAAACTCCAGGCGCAGATCCATGGTCTCTCGAGACCGACAGATGCCACCACCATCGTGCAACCTCTCAGCCTCCTTGGCTGCCGGAAAAGCAGACAAAACCTATTCAGTCTGCTCTAAGCCCCCCAATCCAGATAACATTCCTTCCCCATGGTACTCCAACTTAATCACATCCTTCCTATTGAGTCTTTGAGAGAGCAGCACCCAGAACTCTAGATGCTGCCTAACAAATGAAACATGATGTTCTAATGCTTATAACTCAAAGCCTTGACATTGTTCCTTCCTCACTACATTTCCCAACTGTTCTCACCTCCACAGAACCATGGACTTGAACCCTAAAATCAGCAACATTCCCCAAGGCCCTACCACTCACTGAGTACATCCTGGCTTGGCTTAACACCCCCAAGTGCACTATCTCAATGCTGTCTGACTTAAATTCCATCTTCCGTTCCTTGTCTCATTAATCCAGGCCCTGTTGTAAACTTAGATGTTAACACAAGAAATTTTGTGGAAGCTGGAAATCCAGAGCAACACACACAAAACGCTGGAGGAATCTCATGTGGATAGGGTGGTGAAGAAAGCTTTTGGTATGCTGGCCTTTATAAATCAGAGCATTGAATATAGGAGTTGGGATGTAATGTTAAAATTGTACAAGGCATTGGTGAGGCCAAATTTGGAGTATTGTGTACGGTTCTGGTCACCGAATTATAGGAACAAAATAGAGAGAGTACAGAGGAGATTTACTAGAATGTTACCTGGGTTTCAGCACCTAAGTTACAGAGAAAGGTTAAAC
Source organism: Hemitrygon akajei (assembly GCF_048418815.1). Lineage (NCBI taxonomy): Eukaryota > Metazoa > Chordata > Chondrichthyes > Myliobatiformes > Dasyatidae > Hemitrygon > Hemitrygon akajei. The sequence goes on along the minus strand of NC_133148.1, from coordinate 20,592,368 downwards.
AAGTTAGGTCTTTATTCTTTGGAGCATAGAAGGTTGAGGGGGGACTTGATAGACGTATTTAAAATTATGAGGGGATAGATAGAGTTGACGTGGATAGGCTTTCTTCATTGAGAGTAGGGGAGATTCAAACAAGAGGACATTAGTTGAGAGTTAAGGGGCAAAAGTTTAGGGGTAACACGAGGGGGAACTTCTTTACTCAGAGAGTGGTAGCTGTGCGGAATGAGCTTCCAGTCGAAGTGGTAGAGGCAGGTTCAATTTTGTCATTAAAAAAAAAAAATTGGATAGGTATATAGACAGGAAAGGAATGGAGGGTTATGGGCTGAGTGTGGGTCGGTGGGACTAGGTGAGAGTAAGCGTTCGGCACGGACTAGAAGGGCCGAGGTGGCCTGTTTCTGTGCTGTAATTGTTATATGGTTATATGAATTCAGCAAGTCAGGCAGCATCTGAGGAGGGAAATTAACAGTTAACAGTCCTGGACAGTTCAGGACAGTCCTGAAGAAGGGTCTTGGCTCAAAACATAGATTGTTTATTAGTTCCTGTAGATGCTGCCTGACCTGCTGAGTTCTTCCAGTATTTTACTGACAATCTTCTTCACTGTTCACAATGCACTAATTTAGTTGTCACCTGTAGACTTGCTAACCATGCTACCTACATCGTCATCTAAATCATTAAACATATAGAAACATAGAAAATAGGTGCAGGAGTAGGCCATTCGGCCCTTCGAGCCTGCACCGCCATTCAGTATGATCATGGCTGATCATCCAACTCAGAACCCTGTACCTGCTTTCTCTCCATACCCCCTGATCCCTTTAGCCACAAGGGCCATATCTAACTTCCTCTTAAATATAGCCAATGAACAGGACTCAACTGTTTCCTGTGGCAGAGAATTCCACAGATTCACCACTCTCTGTGTGAAGAAGTTTTTCCTCATCTCGGTCCTAAAAGGCTTCCCCTTTATCCTTAAACTGTGACCCCTCGTTCTGGACTTCCCCAACATCGGAAACAATCTTCCTGCATCTAGCCTGTCCAATCCCTTTAGAATTTTATATGTTTCAATAAGATCCCCCCTCAATCTTCTAAATTCCAGTGAGTATAAGCCTAGTCGATCCAGTCTTTCTTCATATGAAAGTCCTGCCATCCCAGGAATCAATCTAGTTAACCTTCTCTGTACTCCCTCTATGGCAAGAATGTCTTTCCTCAGATTAGGGGACCAAAACTGCACACAATATTCTAGGAGCGATCTCACCAAGGCCTTGTACAACTGCAGTAGAACCTCCCTGCACCTGTACTCAAATCCTTTTGCTATGAATGCCAACACACCATTTGCCTTTTTCACCGCCTGCTGTACCTGCATGCCCACCTTCAATGACTGGTGTACAATGACACCCAGGTCTCGTTGCATCTCCCCTTTTCCTTATCGGCCACCGTTCAGATAATAATCTGTTTTCCTGTTCTTGCAACCAAAGTGGATAACCTCACATTTATCCACATTAAATTGCATCTGCCATGAATTTGCCCACTCACCTAACCTATCCAAGTCACCCTGCATCCTCTTAGCATCCTCCTCACAGCTAACACCGCCGCCCAGCTTCGTGTCATCTGCAGACTTGGAGATGCTGCATTTAATTCCCTCGTCTAAATCATTAATATATGTTGTAAACAAATATATGACGGTTAGCAAAGGTCCCACTCTGTAGCACAGCACTGGCTGCAAACCTCCAGTCTGCACAACAACCCTTCAGTATGACTCTCTGCCTCCTACCCCGCAAGCCAATTCTGTATCCATCTGCCAACTCACACATCACCAGCCTACCATGCAAGACCTTATCAACGGCCTTGCTGAAGTCTGTTTACTGCACTGCTCCCAGCAATCTCACCTTTGCAAAAAAGATAAAGCCTCAAATTTGTGACTCATGATTTCTCAGACACAAAACCCATGCTGACTACAGTTAGTCACTCCTTGCCTTTCCCAACGTCAACTCGTTCTGCCTCCCAGAATCCCTTTCAATAATTTTCCCAGCGGTGATGGGAGGTTCACCCATCCTCACTGCTCTTCAATACAAGCACAACACTACCTATCCTCCAGTCTTCCTGGAGCTCATCTTGCTTCCCGCAACACGCAGGGATACACCTTGTTAGGTCTCAGGGTTTTCTCCATCTTCAAGACAACCAACCTTCGTAATGAGTATCTGGAGTATCACTGTTCCCTCCCCTCCGCTCCCTGTCTCCCATGCCCTTCCTCATGGTAAATACAACAGAGAATTATTCCTGTAAGACTTCACTCATCCACGTGGTTGCACACAGATCCCTTCTTGCTGGCTCAGTAAAGTAGCCAACAGGAGGAACCTGTCCCTGGCCCCCACACCAGGCATTCTCCCTTCTGCCCCCTTCCACCCAGAAGATGCAAAAGATTAAAAGAACGTACCACCAGGCTCAAGGACGGATTGTGTACCGCCGTGATACCGTACGATTACTGAGCAGACCTCCTGTATGAGATAGACTTTTGACCGCATTTTTATGGCTTTGCAACTTATTGTCCCTCTCTCCACTGTGCTCTCTCTCTAAGTGTAACACTTTAATCTGCATTCTTTTGGTGCTTTTCCCTTGTATGATTTCAAAGCAACAGGAAGTGCTGGAGGAACAGCAAGGTGTTTGCTACCTCAATGTTCTAGAGCATAAAACAGAAGAGGAACAGGCCCTTCAGCCCACAATGCTGGGAAAAAACAGCTAAAAACTAAATCAAAAACACCCAAAGAAACACTAATCCCTCCTACCTACACCATGTCCATGTCCCTCCATCTTCCTTACGTCCATGTGCCTGTCCAAACGTCTCTTAAAAGCCTCCAATGTATTTGCCTCTACCACCATTCCAGGCATCCACAACTCTCTGAGTAAAACACTTACCCCTCACACCCCCCTTGAACCTACCCCCTCTGACCTCCAATGCATGCCCTCTGGTATTAGACATTACAGCCTTGGGAAAGAGATACTTTCTGTCCACTCTATCTATGCCTCTCACAATCTTGCAAACCTCTATTGGATCTCCCCCCAGCTTCCGACACTCCAGAGAAAACAACCCACATTTATCCAGCCTCTGGTGCAGAGCCAACAACCTGTCTCTGAATGTGAGCAAAACAAAAGAGATGGTTGTTGACTTCAGGAGGGCACGGAGCGACCACTCCCCGCTGAACATCGACGGCTCCTCGGTAGAGATCGTTAAGAGCACCAAATTTCTTGGTGTTCACCTGACGGAGAATCTCACCTGGTCGCTCAACACCAGCTCCATAGCAAAGAAAGCCCAGCAGTGTCTCTACTTTCTGCGAAGGCTGAGGAAAGTCCATCTCCCACCCCCCATCCTCATCACATTCTACAGGGGTTGTATTGAGAGCATCCTGAGCAGCTGCATCACTGCCTGGTTCAGAAATTGCACCATCTCAGATCGGAAGACCCTGCAGCGGATAGTGAGGTCAGCTGAGAAGATCATCGGGGTCCCTCTTCCCGCCATTATGGATATTTACACTACACGGTGCACCCGCAAAGCAAACAGCATTATGAAGGACCCCACGGTGCCCTCATACAAACTCTTCTCCCTCCTGCCGTCTGGCAAAAGGTACCGAAGCATTCGGGTTCTCACGGCCAGACTATGTAACAGTTTCTTCCCCCAAGCCATCAGACTCCTCAATACCCAGAGCCTGGACCGACACCAACCTACACACACACACACACACACACCTGAAGACCACTCCACTCCACTCCCTTTGCAATTTTTGCTCATTTCTTTCTCAGTTCCTGCTAAACCATTGTTTACATCATTTATTATTATTTTGTAATTTGCCCTTTACTGTGCCTATTGTCTTGTTTATTAATTATTGTACTGTCTTGCACTGTTTTGTGCACTTTATGTAGTCCGTGTAGGTCTGTAGTGTAACGTAGTTTTGTGATGTTTCAGGTAGCACCAGGGTCCTGGAGGAACGTTGTTTCGTTTTACCGTGGACTGTACCCGCAGTTGTGGTTGAAATGACAATAAAAGTGACTTGACTCGACTCTTGTGATAGCACGTGCCCTCTAAACCAGGCAGCATCCTGGTAATCCTTCCCTGCACCCTCTCCAAAGCCTCAACATCCTTCCTACAGGGGGGTGACCAGAACTACATGAAATACTCCAGATGTGGCCTCACCAGAGCTTTATAAAGTTGCAACATAACCTCTTGACGTTTGAACTCAATAAAAGACTAATAAAAGCAAGCATTCCAGAAACCTTCTCAACCACCCTTTTGATCTTTGTTTCCACTTTCAAGGAGCTATGAACTTAGATCTCAAGATCTCTCTGTTCAGCAACACCTGAAGATCTTGCCCTTAACAGTGTACGGTCTCCCTGCATTTGCCCTACCGAGGTGCAACACCGCACATTTATCTGGTTAAAACTCCATCCGACATCTCTCAGCCCATTTCTGCAACTGATCTATATCACACTGTATTCTTTGCCAGTCTTCTACACTCTCCACAACTCCACCAATCTTGGTATCATCCGCAAACTGACTAACTCACCCTGTACATTTTCATCCAGGTCATTCATATACATCACAAGCAATAGAGGTCCCTGTGGATTACAGACCTTCAGCTTCAACCATTACCCTCTGTCTTCCATGCGCCAGCCAGCTCTGAATCCAAACCACCAATTCGCCGCAGACCCAGAGCATCCAGATGGTTTGCAAACAGATCATCTCACCTTGGTGCACGTTGCGATAATAAACCAATTTACAGATCACCAGACTGCCTGGGCTGAGAGAGGGAGGATGGATGAGAGAGGGAGGATGGATGAGGAGGGAGGATGGATGAGGAGGGAGGATGGATGAGGAGGGAGGATGAAGCACCAGCAGGAGCTCAGGGTAAGAAAGACCTATCCTGGTACGTCAAGTCTTCATCTGATCTCTTGAATGGATGTAAAATATTGCATGGTGTTGACTGAATGGAAAGAGCTTTTCCCACCGTCCGGTGTCCTGACAGACTCTCCTCTCTCGGTGATTGACACTGGGACAGGTTGTGTTGTTATCGCTGTCCTGCGAGCTGGGGGGATGCTACTCTGCACTAATCTGCTGTCGCTGCTTCGACATTCCCGCACCAGCAATAGCGCCACAGAGGTCTGGAACACCCTGGTGTGGGGAAAGGCTCTTTATGAACACAAGACCTTCACAATTTTGTAAGGTCAGGACCAACACAGTGTCAGTAACCTCATTAACATGCCAGCACCTTCAGATTTGTGGGCATTCTTCCCCAGATCTCTCCGGTTCTGAAACCCCTGTAAAGTTTTGCCCTAACCCTCCTCACCCCCTTCCATGAATTTATAACACTTAGCCTCACCTTTCCTTTCCTGCATCATTGGCTGTGAATTTGATTTGCGATATCTAAGATAAGATTAGCTTTATTTGCCACATGTACATTGAATTACAGTCGGCCCTCCTTATCCGCGAGGGATTGGTTCCGGGACCCCTCACGGATACCAAAATTCGCAGATGCTCGAGTCCCTTATTCAACCCGTCCCAATGCGGTGGATCTTAGGACCCAGCGGAACCCCAGACCTTATTTAACCTGCCTCAGAGCGGTGGACATTAGGACCCAGCGGAACCCCAGACCTTATTTAACCTGTCTCAGAGCGGTGGACATTAGGACCCGGCGCCAGAGCTCTGAACGCGCAGTGTTTCTGTTCACAAAAATAATCACGATCACGGTTGAAAATAAAGTGGAAATAATAAAGCTGTCGGAAAGAGGTGAAATGCCAATGGTCATTGGAAAAACGTTAAGCTACGTTGGTCAACGATCGGAACAATTTTAAAGGATAAAGTGAGAAAGGCCCTGCCCCGATGAAAGCTACAATTATTACTAAGCAATGCAGTGGTTTAATTATTGGGTTTTGGGGTTTTTGATCCTCCACATCAACCCGGCACGGTGATGAGCGCACTCAGGAGTGATCTGTCCCCAGTCCTGAGAACCTCCGTTCCTGAGCCCGGCGCTGAAACATACATTCTTAAGTGTTTTATATGCATAGAAAGGTAAAATATATACTATATACTAAGACAAACATTTAACTAACTGACGCTAAATAATACTGGATGTACCTGTTCTGACTTACCTAGTAAGAGAACTTAAGATTTTTTTCAATCCCAATGCACGATAACCTATACACATCCTCCCATATACTTTAAATCATCTCTAGATTACTTATAATACCTAATACAATGTAAATGCTATGTAAATAGTTGTTATACTGTAATGTTTAGGGAATAATGACAAGAATAAAAAAGTCTGTACATGCTCGAACAACAAGTGCTGGAAGAGCACTTCGGGGTTTTCGCGATTCGCGGCTGGTTGAATTCGCGGATAAGGAGGGCCGACTGTGTACAGTGAAAAGCATCTTTTGTATCAAATCAAATCAGTGAGGATTGTGCAGGGGGCAGTCCACAAGTGGCACTGCATTTCTGGTGCCAACATAGCAAGCCCACAATTTATCAACCCTAACCAATGTGGGAGTAAACCAGAACACTCAAGGAAACCCACACAGTCACAGGGAGAACATGCAGTGCAAACTCCTTACAGACTGCGGTAGGAATCGAACCCTAATTGTACAGCTACCGTGCCACCCCGACTCGTGAGGGTGGGCAACTTATTGAAAGAGTCGATCAACTTTCTGCCTCACTTCACATTATACAGTTCCCACTGAAGGTTTAATTTGGGACTGATATCAAACTCTGTGATTTTATTACAGAAAAGACTTCATCTGAACACAAATGAACCAAGAGGAAAGATCACCGGCCGTGATCCCTCCAGGAACGTTGCAGGCCCAACAGCTCCACCAGCTCCAGTCCCGTCTCAGGAGACGTCAGTCTCCCCACAAACACCATCCACAGGGACCAGCTGCCCCGGAGCCAGTACTCAAGTTTTGTTCAACACCAGCAGAGAAATGTCAGGCTGTTTGAGGGATCGTTCTCTGCAGGTACTGATACAAGGTGTATTCACTGGGAATTGTCTGATCAGAACAGGAAGTTACACTGAGGCGGTGGGCAATGTGTTTAAATCAAAACCAATTAGTTGTGACATTGATGGGAGGAGTGCAGTCTGAGGCTCTGGGTGCTCGGTCTATGAACATCAGGGGAAAGAACCTAGAGTTGTGAGAGTGAACACGATTCGATCGTGGAAGTGAGGACCAGAAGCAGAATACTGGAATCCAGCCCCCGCAGTCCCGTTAACTCACTGCTGGCTTTGCAGACTGGACCAATGGCAGAACCCCTCCCACGTACAGAGCAGGCCCCAGTATGCGTGATACCTCACTGAGGCATCCACTCCCCCCCCACCACACACACGCACACGCTGTCTCCTCACGGAGTGAATTTGCTCTGAAGCCTGGCCCAGAGCCGATGGACACCCGAGTTGTGAAGGGGCTCACTCCGTCAGTCAGCTACCCTGCGGAGACACCAGTGAGTTTGAAACACACTTGCTTCTCAGCCCTTAATGCCTCCCGGGGGATCACAACCTTGATTGCATGTCTCAGTGACACAGACAGCAATGTTGGCTGAAGTCAGGGTTTCATGCTTCGATTCTTGGTCGGGTCACCCATGCCAAACAGGGCAAAGGGCAAGGAGACAAACCAATTACGATACAAACAGAGTTTGTGCCTTCGAAAAATGATAACAAATTATCAACAAATGAATGAAAAGCGACCATGACAGGGTGTGGGGAATGGCAAATACTTTCACAAGGCAGCACCTTACAGTGGGAATATGTTCCTGAGAGCCAGGACTTACAATCCTTACCTGTCATGGAAGATTCAGAACCACCTTCCACAACACCTAATGTAGCACAACGTCCCTGACAGCACCATTCTCCAATGTGGTGCTGTGATTGATCAGTAATGGGAATCCAGAAAGATGGACCCACTCAATTATAATCCTTGCTCATCATTATAAAAGGAACTTTTTTTAAAATTGGAGACTGAAGTTGAACCACACGAGTTGCAAGCACAGGCTTCAGGGAATCATACAGTCAACTCACAGAGGCTAAAGCCCTCGAATTATGTCTAAAACAGGTAAATACAGCAGGACCAGTCTTGATATGTACTGACCATAATTAAGTTAGGAATGTAGTAGAAAGATACCTTCCCATCTGGTCAATTATTGGATGGAGAACTGCTGGATAAACTGCTCCCACACTTGTCCATGTAGAGGAATATTTATTAATTATTATTGCTGGCCATTAGTACAGGAGTTACACATCCTGGGACATACTGCAGGCCCTTTTCACAGCCATGGCGGTAAACTAACTGATAAACACGTAACGAATGAGTCAAACAGGATGTCGGGATGGACTTTACTCTGGTAAGGAAGGCCAGAGTTTTGGTAGTAACTAAGCAACAAATAAAAAATAACCAGGATGATGTTTTGAGATTTCTCCTGGGTATTACTGACCCCAACTCCCAAGGATTTCCGACACGGTACAAATACGAAGCTGGTGGAGAAGGTAAGGTCTGGATTTGCCCCCCCAAAAGAGACAAAAGCAAATGTCTCCCGCCCACGAATGGGAGGCAGCGACTGGAGAAACCCACCAAGGATTCAGATAGTCAGGCAGAGACCCTTCGGCAGGGTTTGAGAAGGATTCAGATAATCAGGGTGACGGACAAGCCGCTCCTGAAACTAGCCGTGTTATACCGGTGGATTTGCGTGTTGAGTGACTGTGAGCAACTCAATCGCAAATGATAAAGAACGTCTGGCCTATAATAGTCACAAATCAACCTCCGATAAGACGCAAAACCAACTGCTCCAATGCAGGTGTGGAAATTGAGCATTTAAGCCCATTTCTGGCATCCCAAGGCAGCCCATCTTATTGGAAACCTAATAACTATATTCCTGTGATAATCGGTCTTTTTACAGGATATAGATGGCTAGTGTCCACGACTTCTTGTAGTGAGACTGCGACCGTCACGGCAATGCCAAACTCCATATTCCCCTACCTGGCACCCATGCCTCCACACATGCCCTCCGAGGGTCTTTGGCAGATGTAAAACCGTCAGCACACACAAAATGCTGAAGGAACTCAGCAGGCCAGGCAGCACCTGTGGGGAAAAAAGATCAGTCGACGTTTCAGGCCGAGACCCTTCAGCAAGATTCGAGAAGAGACCCAGCCTGAAGCATCGACTGTACCTTTTTTCCGTAGAAGCTGCCCGGTGAGTTCCTCCAGCACTTTGTGTATGTTGCTTGGATCTCCAGCATCTGCAGATTTCCTCTTGTTTGGTATTCCAGAGGCAAAGTAGGCAACACTAATCCCTGAAGTACAACTGTTGGTAAACAAAAGCCAATTCTGAAAACACGAGCAGACAAGAGTCTTACACCTTATTTCTTAATGTACAATGTCCACCTAAATAGATCCTGATTGCTAACTCAGGCCAACCATCGCCTACACCCAATAGAACTCTCCCCAAAGAACTGAAGGAGATTATGGGAATTCGAGAGAAAGAAACCGACAAGACCGTTTGGAGACCACAATAGGGGGACTGAGTCCAAGAAAAGAAATTCCATAAGAAATAATCCAACCCTAGTTTCCCTATTTGTCTCATTACCCAGGGTATCAGTGATAGGACCGTGGTAGTCGAGACCAGGAGGGGAAACAAAACTGTAAAGTCAAACTGTCTCCACAGATAACATCAAACCTGACCCAGCAGGAATTATCCCCCCCAGAATGAATGGAACTCTTATATTAGATTGGTATATGGGTCCTCCACAGAACTCCTACACCCCGATGGGAAGGGGGGGGGGGGGGAAGATATATTGAAAAGATAAAACACGTTTAGATCTGAAAAGTGACAGAAAATTCTTATTCACACGAGGAGGATCTTATTGCCAATGGATAATGCAGAGATCATACTGTTTGCAGAGTAAGACAGACTCAAACTCCAGGAAGAAGTGTTGCTTTTGCAGAATTTTACTTTGAATATTTGTGTTTGTAATAATATTGCTTAGTGCTGCCTTACTTATTATTTGCTTTCTCGTAAACAAAGTCACATTTACTATGGGCTCGGACTCTCCTAGAACTTAATGACTCGGGGAATATTATTATAATGTGGAATCATGTAACTGATAGGTATAATTTTCTATAATTAAAATGTGAGATTACTAATCTTAAGGCATGAAAGGACAGGAGTACACGCTCAGTAGCTTGCTTGCAAGATTTGCTTTCAGGAATCCTGGTTAAATTTGTGCATTGAATTGAATTTCAAGTTTCTGGGTGTCAGTATCTCCGAGAAACTAACCTGGACCCAACATGTCGATGCAGGTATAAAGAAGGCAAGAAGGTGGCCTTATTTCATTAGGAGTTTGAGGAGATTTGGTATGTCAACTAAAACACTTGCAAATTTCTACAGTTGTACAGTGGAGAGTATTCTAACTGGCTGCATCACCGTCTTGTATGGGGGGGGGGCAGTTAATCCACAGTATGTCTGTCTGTCTGTTTAGCATATCAATAACCGATGTGTTTATAGTTTTAAAGATTCAAGGAAATTAGCTTCACAGCATTTATAGTCACAGTTGAGGTCTATGTCCCCAAGAGATACTTCTAGACCACTTTTATTAAAATGATACTGTTTCTGAGGTAATATTGCATGCATGTTAAGTCAACCAAGGGGTATAACTGTGGCGAGCAGTTCAGACTTACTAGGAATGGGGTAAGTGACATCAAGAAGAAACACAGGGTGGACTAGAATCTATTCCTCCAGTTTCAGTTTCTGTAACTGACAATTTGTGGTATTCAGTTTAAGGATTGTAACCTGTGTTTTGGAAACCTTTTATGATTAACAAATGACTTGTACTCTGCGTTTTAAGAGATGGTTTGTGTTCTTTGAAAGGTTGAAGAGAAATCCTCTGAGAGTATTACATGTGTTTTAAGAAGGTTGTCTGGATTGAAACATGGAGCAGTGAAAAACAAATGAACTGCTTTAAACTAGCTCGAAGTACCTTCTCCGTGGTAGGGAGAGGGGGGTCCACCACTCAAATAGTGGTTTAAACTAGCTCGAAGTACCTTCTCCGTGGTAGGGAGAGGGGGTCCACCACTCAAATAGTGGTTTAAACTAGCTCGAAGTACCTTCTCCGTGGTAGGGAGAGGGGGGTCCACCATTCAAATAGTGGTTTAAACTAGCTCGAAGTACCTTCTCCGTGGTAGGGAGAGGGGGTCCACCACTCAAATAGTGGATTAAACTAGCTCAAAGTACCTTCTCCGTGGTAGGGAGAGGAGGGTCCACCACTCAAATAGTGGTTTCTGGCAGCTAAACTCACCGTGGAGAATTTACAGGCAAGTGATCTAGTCTTTGAAAATTGGGAGTTACTATCTCCCTTTAGTGAGATAACAAATCTATCTGTATCTGATAGGGTTTAAAGTCTTTGAGCTTATAACATCACAGTCAGCAAACCCAGTACCACCATAATCTTTAGGGAATATTGCACTAGGACTTTAGCACCTCTGATTTCTGAATTTGCTCCCTGTTTAGAAAATAAAGAAAATGCCTTTATTCCTTCTAACCAAGTGCATAATGTTGCACTTCCCTATACTGTAGGCCATTTGCCACTTCCTTGCCCATTCTCCTCATCTTTCTGCAGACTCTGTGCTTCCTAACACTGCCTGCCCTGCACCAATCTTCATTCAGTCCACATAAAGCCATCAATTCCGTCGTCCAAATCATTGACTTATAATGGGAAAAGAAGTGGTCCCAACACCAACCCCAGTGGAATACAACTAGTGACAGGCAGCTAAGCAGAATATTTCCTCTCTCTGCCTCCTGTTAGTCAGCCACTCTTCTGTCCGTGCTACAATTTTTCCCGCAATACCAAAGAGCGAGTGGAACAGCACGGCAGCAGTGTAGTTACAGTAGCAGCGACGCAGGTTCAATTCCCGGCGCTGCCTGGAAGGAGTCTGTACATTCTCCCTGTGACCTCCCACAGTCGGTAGTTTACTTGGGCATTATAACTTATCCTGGAGTGGGCTAGGATTAAATCGGGTGATTGTTGGGCGGCGCGGCTCGAAGGACATATTCCGCGTTGTATCTCAACAAAACAAAATTTGGAAAACTTAATATTTTGAACCTGGAAGGCTGCAACGTGCCCAGAGGGAAGATGGGGCGCTGCCCCTCCACTCGTCTTGGGCTTCTTTGTAGCACAGGGCAGGGGGAATGGGACGGAGAATTAAAGTGACCGGGAGCCCAGGCTCCCCGCTGACCGGTGTTTGGTTCCTCCCGTCTGGAGGAGGCCACGTTGTGAGCGCCGAATGACGGGATGGGAAGAAGTGCAAGCGGATCGCCCGGAAAGGTGGTTCCGATCCCTGGTGGGGGAGATGAGGTCGCAGAACAGGTGAGCAGCTCCCCCTCAACGTGCGCCTCTTACCTCGGTCCCAAAAGCAATGATGAATTATCTAAAGCACCCCCCCACCCCGCCCCCAGTCAGTCCTGCGGGACGCGGATCCAGGGGGTGAGGCTTCAATGTCCCGGAGGCTGGAGGGCGGAACACGGGCTGAGTGAGGGTCGGAGGCGCCTCCGCCGAGGGTGCTCAGGTACACCACCTCCAGCCGGCTTCCGACCGACGACGCATGCTGAGAGCCGACGCCGGGCATGGGCAAGTGCGCCTGCGCGCCCGCAACATCCGCGGCCGGCGCCCGGCGGCGGCGGCAGTGCGCAGGCGCACTCGGTCGGTAGGTGGCTTCACATTGCGGAAAGTTGGACCGAGGAGGTGGGTTTGCGCGGGCGGCCTGAGGGAGCAGATGAGGGGAAGGGGGTTTGAAATAGAGGGAATACTCTGAGGGTGAATGGAGAGGATGTTTTGTGTGTGTGTGAGGGCAGGATTTGAGGAATTTCCTAAGACAATATGTACCACACACTCACCGCTCTCTGGGGAAATACCTTCCGCCTGAATTCATCAGAGACGTGTCCCCTTTGATACACAAAAAAAAACCATTTTATTTCTTTAAATAGTCAGAGTTACAATGTGATCATAAAGATTTAAGCGCAGAATCAAGGCAACGACTTTGCTCCGCCACGGAACCCATTCTCCCCACAGTCCCTCACCCCTTTACCAGTCAAGAACCTGCCTGACATGCACACAATAACGTGGCCTCCACACCCCTAACCCTGTGCTAAAGGAGCCCGCAGATTCACCAACTCCTGCTGAAGAAATTCAAAGTAAATTCTATTATCAAGGTACATATATGTCACTATTTCCAACCCTGAGATCAGAATCAGATTTAATATCACCAGCATGTGTCGTGATTTTTGTTAACTTTACGGCAGCAGTGCAATGGAATACACGATAATTATATACTGTATAGAGGAAGAACTTGCATTAAGTATATCCATGTCTATTAAATAGTTGACTTAAAATAAGCAGAGCACAAATAATAGAAATAAACGAAACACGTACAACACGCTGGAAGAACTCAGCAGGTCGGGCAGCATCCGTGGAAACGAGCAGTCAACGTTTCGGGCCGAGACCCTTAGTCAGGACTGAAGAGGGAGGGGGTGTGGGCCCTATAAAGAAGGTGGGAAGGAGAAGGCTGGTAGTTGCCAGGTGAAAAACCAGTAAGAGGAAAGATCAAGGGGTGGGGGAGAGGAAGCAGGGAGGGGATAGGCTGGCAAGGTGAAGAAGGAGTGTAAGGGGAAAGCACTGTGGGTAGTAGAAGGTGGCAGAATCATGAGAGAGGTGATAGGCAGTTGGAGGAGGAGGCAAAGTGAAACTGGGATGGGGGAAGGGAGAGGGAGGGATTTACCAGAAGTTGGAGAATTCAAAGTTCATGCCAAGGGGCTGGAGACTACCCAGATGGTATATGAGGTGTTGCTCCTCCAACCCGAGTGTGGCCTCATCGTGGCAGTAGAGGAGGCCATGTATGGACATATCTAGATGGGAATGAGAGGCAGAGTTGAAGTGGGCAGCAACCGGGAGATCCTGTCTGTTGTGGTGGACGGAGCGGAGGTGCTCGATGAAGCGGCCCCCCAATCTGCGTCGGGTCTCGCTGATGTAGAGGAGGCCGCACCGGGAGCACCGGATGCAATAGACGACTCCAGCAGACTCACAGGTGAAGTGTTGCCTCACCTGGAAGGACTGTCTGGGGCCCGGAATGGTGGTAAGGGGGGGGAGGTGTGGGGACAGGTGTAGCACTTACGCTTGCCGGGATAAGTACCAGGTGGGAGATCTGTGGGGAGGGACGTATGGACCAGGTAGTCACGGAGGGAACGATCCCTGCGGAAAGCGGAGAGGGGTAGAGAGGGAAAGATGTGCTTAGTAATGGGGTCCTGTTAAAGGTGGCAGAAGTTGTGGAGGATAATATGCTGGATCTGGAGGCTGGTGGGGTGGTAGGTGAGGACAAGGGGGACACGGTCCCTGTTGTGGTGACAGGAGGATGGGCAGAGGGCTGAAGTGCGGGAAATGGAGGAGATGCGGGTGAGGGCATCATTGATGATGGCAGAAGGGAAACCACAATTCTTAAAGAAAGAGGACATCTGAGGTGTCCTGGAATGGAAAGCCTCATCCTGGGAGCAGATGCGGCGGAGACGGAGGAACTGGGAATAGGGAATAGCATTTTTGCATTTGGCAGGGTGTGAAGAGGTATAATCAAGGTAGTTATGGGAGTCAGTGGGTTTATAGAAGATGTCAGTGGGAAGTCTGTCTCCAGAGACGGAGACCGAGAGATCGAGAAAGGGGAGAGAAGTGTCCGAGATGGACCAAGTGAATTTGAGGGCTGGGTGGAAGTTAGAGGCAAAGTTGATGAAATTGACAAGCTCAGCATGGGTGCAGGAAGCAGCACCAATGTACTTAACCCTGCAAGCGTAAGTGCTACACCTGTCCCTACACCTCCTCTCTTACCACCATTCAGGGCCCCAAACAGTCCTTCCAGGTGAGGCAACACTTGACTTGTGAGTCTGTTGGGGTCATCTATTGCATCCGGTGCTCCCGGTGCGGCCTCCTCTACATCGGCGAGACCCGATGCAGATTGGGGGACCGCTTTATCGATCACCTCCGCTCCGTCCACCACAACAGACAGGATCTCCCGGTTGCCGCCCACTTCAACTCTGCTTCACATTCCCATTCGGATATGTTCATACGTGGCCTCCTCTACTGCCATGATGAGGCCAAACTCAGGTTGGAGGAGCAACACCTCATATACCGTCTGGGTAGTCTCCAGCCCCTTGGCATGAACATTGAATTCTCCAACTTCTGGTAATTCCCTCCCTCTCCCGTCCCCCATCCCAGTTTCACTCTGCCTCCTCCTCCAACTGCCTATCACCTCTCTCATGACTCTGCCACCTTCTACTACACATAGTGCTTTCCCCTTACCTTCCTTCTCCACCTCTCCAGCCTATCCCCTCCCTGCTTCCCCTCCCCCACCCCTTGATCTTCCCTCTGATTGGTTTCTCACCTGGCACCTTCTTTATAGGGCCCCTGCCCCCTCCCTCTTCAGTCTTGACGAAGGGTTTCGGCCCGAAACGTTGACTACTCGTTTCCACGGACGCTGCCCGGCCTGCTGAGTTTCTCCAGCGTGTTTGTATGTGTTTCTTCGACCCCAGCATCTGCAGCGTACTTTGTGGTTAGAAATAAGTGAAGTCGTGTTCACGAGTTCAATGTCCATTTAGAAATCAGATGGCTGAGGGAAAAGGGCTTTCCTGAATCGCTGAGTGTGGGCCTTCGGGCTTCTGCCCCTCCTTCTCGATGGTAACAGTGTGAAGGGGGCACGTCCTGGGTGGTGGTGGTGGTGGTGGGGGGTCCTTAATGATAGAATCCACCTTCCTAACGCACGGCTCCTTGAAGATGTCGTGGACACCATGGAGGCTGGTACGCATGATGGAGCTGACTAATTTTACAAGTTTCTGCAACTTGTCTTGTGCAGTATCTCTCCACCCCCCCCCCCCCACCAAACCTGACGATGATGTAACCAGACAGAATGCTCTCCACGGTACATTTGTAGAAGTTCTCAAGTGTTTTAGTTGACAAACCAATTCTCCTCAAACTCCAAATGAAATATAGCTGCTGTCTTGCCTTCTTTATAGCTGCATCAGTATGTTGTGTCCAGGTTAAGCCCTCAGAGATATTGACACCCAGGAACTTGAAACTGCTCACTCTCTCCACTTCAGATCCCTCTATGAGGATTGGTTCATGTTCCCTCATCCTGCCCTTCCTGAAGTCCACAATCAGCTCTTTTGTCTTGCTGACGTTGAGTGCCAGGTTGTTGCTGTGACACCACTCAACTAGCTGGTTTATCTCGCTCCTGTATGCCCTATCGTTTCCATCTGACATTCTGCCAACAATGGCTGTATCATCAGCAAGTTTATAGACGCTGTTGGAGCTGTGCCTAGCCACACAGTCATGGGTGTAGAGAGAGTAGAGCAGTGGGTTAAGCACACACCCCTGTGGGTGCGCCAGTGTTGATTGTCAGCGAGGTGGAGATGTTATTTCCAATCCACACAGGTTGCGGTCCTCCGGTTAGGTAGTTGAGGATCCAGTTGCAGAGGGAGGTACAGAGGCCCGGGTTCTGTAGCTTTTCAATCAGGACTGTAGGAATGATGGTGTTTAATGCTGAGCTATAGTTAATAAACAGCATCCAGTCATAGGTATTTGTGCTGCCCAGGTGATCCAAGGCTGCATGGAGAGCCATTGAGATCACGACTGCTGTAGATCTATTGTGCGGATAAGCAAATTGCAGTGGGTCCAGGTCCTGTCTGAGACAGGTTTTGATTCTAGCCATTCCTTAAAAGATTCATTTTCATGTGGGTATACTCAGCAAATGTATAGAATAGTAACTATAACAGGATCAATGAAAGATCAACTAGAGTGCAGAGACACTAAACTATGCAAATGCAAATATAGATAAAAAGTATTAAATAACAAGAACTTGAAATAAAAAGATAAAGGCTCCACAAAGTCAGACCATTGGTTGTGGAAATATCTCAGTGGATGGACAAGTAGGTGTAGTTAACCCCTTTGTTCAAGAGCCGGATGGTTGAAGGGGGAGTAACTGTTATTGAACCTGGTGGTGCGAGACCCGGGGCTCCGGTACCTTTTACCCAATGGCAGCAGTGAGAAAAGAGCAGGGCCTCAGAGCTGCAGGTCCCTGATGGTGGTTGCTGCTTCCAATGGTGGGGAGGGCTTTGCCTGTGATGGACTGGGCTGAAGCCACTACCTTCGTAGGGTCGCAAACACGAGGAAATCTGCGGATGCTGGAAATTCAAGCAACACACACGAAAATGCTGGTGGAACGCAGCAGGCCGGGCAGCGTCTATAGGGAGAAGTACAGCTGACGTTTCGGGTCGAGACCCTTCGTCAGGACTAACGGACAAAAGAGATAATAAGAGATTTGAAAGTGGGAGGGGGAGACCCGAAATGATAGGAGAAGACAGGAGAGGGAGGTATGAAGCTAAGAGCTGGAAGGTTGATTGGCAAAAGGGATACAAGGCTGGAGAAGGGGGAGTATCATAGGACAGAAGGCCTTGGAAGAAAGAAAGGGGGAGGGGAGAACTAGAAGAAGATGGAGAACAGGCAAGGAGTTATTGTGAGAGGGGAAGAGAGAAAAAGAAAAAAAAAGAAAAATTATGGATGGGGTAAGAAGGGGAGGAGGGGCATTAACAGAAGTTAGAGAAATCAATGTTCATGCCATCAGGTTGGAGGCTACCCAGATGGAATATAAGATGTTGTTCCTCCAACCTGAGTGTAGCCTCATCGCGACAGTAGAGGAGCCTCTCACAATAACTCCTTGCCTGTTCTCCATCTGCCTCTGGTGCTCCCCTCCCCCTTTCTTCCTTCCGTCCTGTGATAGGGCTTCCCATTCAAGGGTTTTGGAGTTTCCATACCAGGGTGTGATGCAGACAGCCAATATGCTCTCCACCACACATCTATTGAAGTCTGTCGAAGCTTTAGATGTCAGTTTTAAAGGGAGGTGACATTATTCTGTGTCCTTGGATCCTAGACTCTCCTCCTTAAGAAATCATCCTCTTCATTCTATCTAAACCTTTCATTATATGGTCAGTTTTAATGAGTTCCCCGCTCCATCCTTCTAAATTCCATTCTGTATAGGCCCAGAGACATTAAAAGTTCCTGATACATTAAGCCTTTCATTCATGGGATCATTCTTCCAAGCCTCTTCCAGAACTGTCTCCTGGACCAGCACATCCTTCCCCAGACGCAGTTATTTTCAGAGGCTGTTCTAGTAATTGCCCCTGAAAACTAATAGAAACTCTGCAGAGACTGAAGTTGATTATGAAGGCAAATAGCATTTTGCATTTTACTGCTGGAAGTACAGGAGCAGAGATGTCTCCGTTATTTAAACTGCACCTTTGTGTGAGCACACTTGGGATATATTGTACAGCTTTGATCTTTAGCTGAGAGTCTGCAGTCCAGATAAAAGTTTTGAGCTGAAACATCAGCTGTCCTCTTCCCCCCCCCCACACAGATGCTGCCTGACGTGCTGCTAAGGCTGATTTTTTTGCTGAAGAGATACACTTGCTAGAAGAGTATTGTGAAGTTTCTCAGAATGTTTCCTGTGATGAGCAGGTTCAGGCATACACCATGCCCATATCCCTCCATCTTCCTTATATCCATGTACCTGTCTAATGTATTTGCCTCTACCACCGTATCCAGCAGCATCTACCACACTCTGAGTAGAAAACTTACCCCTCACATCCCCCTTGAACATGCCTCCTCTGACCTCCAATGCATTTCAGCCTGGGACAGATACTCCTTGCCTACTTTATGCCTCTAATAATCTTATAAATCTTATCAAGTACCCCCCCCCCCCCCTGGTGCTCCCGAGAAAACAATCCAAGTTTACCCAGGGTCTCGCGACAGCACATGCCTTCTAAAGCAGGCAGCATCCTGGTAAACCCCTTCTGCACCCTCTCCAGAGCCCCGACATCCTTCCTCTGGTGGGGCAACCGGAACTGTACGCAATACTCCAGACGTGGCCTAACCAGCGTTTTATAAAGTCACAAGATAACCTCTTGAATTTCGAATTCAGTTCCTCAACTCGTAAAAGCAGGCATTCCATAAGCCTTCTTAACCACCTTATCCAACTGTGTAGCCACTTTTAAGGAGCGATGAACTCGGATCTAAAGATCTGCCAGCTGAGCAACACTGCTGAGGATCTTGCCCTTGACGGTGACCTTGACGGTCTCCTTGCGTTTGCCCGGCCGAGGTACGACGCCAGGTCCAGCACTGGGAACACTGAATTCCAGTCCCCACTGGACTTTAGAATAATGAGTGCGTAGAAGCTTATAAAATTTTGATGGCCATTGTGTAGATGTTTCTTGAATTATTTAGCATAGCTTTGGAATAAAAGATCAATGATCAACAGTATTCACCAAATACATTTACATATACTGCATTGAGGCCGGCTGGTGGCGCAGTGACATCAGCGCCGGACTCCGGAACCAAGGGTCCCGAGTTCGAATCCAGTCAGGCCGCTCCCGGACACGCTTTCCATCCGTGCCGGGGTTGATGGTCGAGCTCGCAACTCGGCCTCGTAAGAAAAAACACTGCGCTGTGAGAAGGACGTGGGGGGGACCGCTCACAGAATCTTTCCTCCGAGACGACCACTTGAAAAAAATAAGTGGTTGCCGAGGCTCTGGCAGAGTATGGCACACACAAAAAAAAATACTCTGTTGGGAATTCTCTGTGCTGCATTGGTCAGGGAGCGACACGCAACTAAAAAATTCAACAATTATAAATAAAGATTACAGACAAAAGAATTACTGTGTATGGAAAAGGTAATTAAAATAGAGGTTAAAGGACAGATATAGAATAAAAAGAGCCTAAATATCAGCTCGTATTTACAATATAATCAGCATTATAAAAATGTTCAAATTGCAAACACAAGAAAGTCTGCAGATGCTGGAAATCCAGAGCAACACACAGGAAGTGCTGGAGGAACTCAACAGGCCAGGCAGCACCGATGGGAAAGAGTACAGTCGATGTTTCGGGCCGAGGCCCTTCGGCAGGACCAGGAAGGAGGGAGTTGCCAGAATAAAAAGGTGGGGGGGCAAGAGGAGGCGGCCAGCTGGAAGGTGATAGGTGAAGCCCGGTGGGTAGAAAAGGTCAAGGGCTGGAGAGGAAGGGATCTGATAGGACAGGAGAGTGGAGCATAGGAGAAAGAGAAGGAGGAGGAAGCCCAGGGGGAAGTGATAGGCAGGTGAGAAGAGGTAAAAGACCATAGTGGGGAATAGAACAAGAGGGGAGAGGAGGGGATTTTTTTAACCAGAGGAGAAATCAATGTTCATGCCATCAGGCTGGAGGCTGCCCAGACAGAATACAAGGTGTTGCCTCGCCACCCTGAGGGCTGATTCATCAGAATGGGAATGGGAATCAGAATTCAGATGTTTGGCCAGCACAAAGTCCTGCTTGTGGCGAATGGAGCGGAGGTGCTCAAGTGAAGCGGTCTCCCAAAATACGACGGGTCTCACCACTGCAGAGGAGGCAAATCAGGAGCACCCAGCACAGTAGGCGACCCCAGCAGATTCACGTGTTGCTTCACCTGGAAGGACTGTTTGGGGCTCTGAATGGAGGTGTAGGGGCAGGTGTAACAACACTAGACCCCTTGCAGTGATAAGTGCTGCACAAAAGTACACAGCAGATGCTGTGGTCAAATCAAGACGTACAAACAACCTGGAGGAACTCAGCAGGTCGGGCAGCGTCCGTTGAAACGAGCAGTCAACGTTTCGGGCTGAGACCCTTCGTCAGGACTAAAGAAGGAGGGGGCAGGGGCCCTATAAAGAAAGTGGGGAGGGTGGAAAACCAATCAGAGGAAAGATCAAGGGGTGGGGGAGGGGATAGGCAGTAGTGAAGAAGGACTGTAAGGCGAAAGCACTATGGGTAGTAGAAGAAGGCAGAATCATGAGAGAGGTGATAGGCAGCTAGAAGAGGAGACAGAGTGAAACTGGGATAGGGAAAGGGAGAGGGAGGGAATTACCAGAAGTTGGGGAATTCGATGTTCATACCAAGGGGCTGGAGACTACCCAGACGGTATATGAGGTGTTGCTCCTCCAACCTGAGTTTGGCCTCATCATGGTAGTAGAGGAGGCCATGTATGGACATATCCGAATGGGAATGTGAAGCAGAGTTGAAGTGGGCGGCAACCGGGAGATCCTGTCTGTTGTGGTGGACGGAGCGGAGGTGATCGACGAAGCGGTCCCCCAATCTGTGTCGGGTCTCACCGATGTAGAGGAGGCCGCACCGGGAGCACTGGATGCAATAGACAACTCCAGCAGACTCACAGGTGAAGTGTTGCCTCACTTGGAAGGACTGTTTGGGGCCCTGAATGGTGGTAAGAGAGGAGGTGTAGGGACAGGTGTAGCACTTACGCTTGCAGGGTTAAGTACCAGGTGGGAGATCTGTGAACAAAATGGAGTCCAGGTAGGCAGATACAAGTGATAAGTGCTGGGCAGGTTGGCGGGGGGGTGAAATTAGTGAGGAGGGACGACTGGACATGGGATCTCTGCGGAAAGCAGGGAGGGAGGTAGGGAATGATGTGTTTAGTGGTAGGATCCCTTTGGAGATGGTTTAAATTGTCTACAGTGCAGAGATGGGACTAATAGATAAAGGGAGTGGGGTGCTCACTGGAATAGTCGCTCAGATAAACTGCCTGCAGGGAGAGAGAACCTTTTAACTTTTAACTCGTTACTTAAGACAATGAGGAGGCATTTCTTCCCCCGGAGGATTCAGACATTTTGGCATACTCTGTCCCAGCAAGCTGTGATCTGGAATCATGAGTGGAGATTGACACACATTTAAAATGCAAGGGAGAGGAAGGATATGGGCAGAGGAAAGATGTTGCTGAGGCCTGGACTGGATCAGCTCGATTTCGGGTGACTGAAGGGCCAGCTCTCTTCCTCCTGTTTCTATTCTGGTCGAGTAAGAAATTAAACAAACCCAGTCTGGCTTTGATAATCCAGTTGATCTATTCCTATTATTATTTTCTAGGCATCTGTTACTAATCCCTTGTTCACAGCTTCAGTAGATTCACCGTGATTTATGTCAGCCCAACTGGCCTGTATTTCTCAATATCTTCTCTTCACTTTTTAAATATCAGGGTTACATTTTCTGCCTTCTGATCTGTAGAGAATGCTTTCAAATTTGTAGAAGTTTGGAGGATGACACAGGATGTCTCTGTGCCATCTTGTTCAAAATCCTGTGATCCAAGCGATCAAGTCTGAATGGTTATTGCCTTTCCAAACTATTAATCCCTGCACCTTATTGTTTTATTACTGATAATTTCATGTAGCTCCTGCTTCAGTCCAGACCGGCGGTTCTTTAATTTCGAGGACATTATGACAACAAACATAAACTATTTGGTTCATTTTTCTGCCATCTATTCATGCATGAATGTAATTTGTCCTATCTGTGTCTAAGGGACCAGCATTATCCTGAGCTAATCTCCTTAAGAAGCTCTTTCAATTTCCTTTTGTTCCTTGCTGGGCAACTCTGATATTACACTTTCCCTTTCTTTGTCGGTCTTTATCCTCCTTTACTAAATTTCAGGATGTGTGGAGAAGCACAACTGGGCATAGTGGTGTAATCATATCTTCCTCATAATGTTACCATAACTGTACACTGGATGGAGCTGTAGTCTAACATGCTTTGATATTGTTCCCTGTCTTTGTATTTTGTGCCTCCTCTAAGGAAAGCATCTTGCAGGCTGTCTTAAATTCTTATTGACAGCATCACTATCTTTAAGGATCAGTAGATGTAGAAGCCAAGATCCGGAATATTCTGTATCTGGGGCTTCTCCCTATCCACACCCACACCCCCCCCCACAACCTTCTTGCTCTGACCTCGTCTTTTTTTCCAGCCCGAAATGTCTACTGCTAATTCATTTCCATAGATGCTGCCCGACCTGCTGAGTTCCTCCAGCATTTTGTGTGCTTTGCCTTGGATTTCCGGCATCTGCAGATTTCCTTCTGTTTCCGTATCTCCCATATTCCTTTATCTGGGAACACCTCAGCCAGTGCATCAGTTCCCACCCCAGAACTAGTGTTGTGTCACAGCCGCAGGGACTTGGGTGCCGTGGATCTGGAGCTGCTCGTTTACCCTGTGACTGCACAGGTTTACCCTTCCTAAAGGCATGCTGATTGGTAAATTTAACCTAGTGCAGGTGGGCGAGATTAATTTTACTTATCACATGTACATTGAAAACAAACAATATTTACAATATGCTGGGGGCAACTCACAAGAGTCTTCATGCTTCCAGTGCCAACATAACATGTAATAACCCGCGAACCCTAGCCTGTACATCTCGTGGGAGGAAACCTTCGCAGTTTTGGGGAGAACGTACAAACAGTGGTGGGAATTAAACCTTCTGATTGCCAGCGCTATAAAGCCTTCCGCAGAGCAAGAAGAATAGGGCAGAAGAATGAGGAAGAAGAATAGGGCAGAAGAATGAGGAAGAAGAATAGGGCAGAAGAATGAGGAAGAAGAATAGGGCAGAAGAATGAGGAAGAAGTTGATGGGAATGTGTGAGAAAATAGGTTTCCAGGAAATAATGGGGGGAATGGAATTGATGCGATTACTGTGAGAGCAACATAGATTTGATGGGCCGAAAGGTCTCATCCACGTGCTGTTACATGTATGACTATGAGATAATTATCAATACTTAGTACTTAGGTGTGTTGATTGTGTAGAAATTATATACCACGGATGCCCAGTGATCAGCACTATCACACATCACTGGTTACGACAGAGAGAATCATAGCACAGGGATAGCCGAGCTTTAAAGAAGTACTCATCATGGGTTGCTGCCCTTTAGAACCATTAAACCACGATCAATACAGTTCACATGCATGCTTGCTTACTTCCGCATGAGATATATCTGTGAGGACAGAGAGAGGGGAGGTTTATTACAAAGATGCGACCTGATCATTCTCCTCAGAGGAAAACACCCAGAACCAGACTACGGGGTGAGTCCCAGGGCCCCTGAGCAAAGGGTATGTTTAATAAGCTGTCAGAATGGATCATGTTTAAATTCAAAGAGACCCAGGCCGTCTGTACAGGCTTCTCAAAGCTAACAAGAGGAAGCCTTTATTATGAGCCGATTTGAATATAGACCTGCTGAGATTGAACCTGGAGAATAGTGCACAGCTTTGGTCCCCTGGTCCAAACAAGAATATATTTTCAGCAGAGGGAGTGTAGTGAAGGCCCACACAACGGGATCCATGGAACTTGGTTTTTTGAAAGGGGGAAGATGAAGTAGGGTGGACATTATTCCCTGTGGATTCAAAGAATGCAAGGAGATCTCATTCCAACGTTCTGATTTACAGATTGCAATAGAGTGGACGCATTTCACCGCATGTTTCAATGTACCTGTGAAAAATAACCAGGTTTGAATCTGGTAAGGAGAAGGTTTTCCTGGATGAAAAAAATCAAAAACTAGGGACCATGAACTCAGAGTAAGAGGGATGTGGGTCACTTAGCATCGAGTTGAGGAGAGATTGTGAATCTTTGGAATACTCTATTACGTAGACTTGTGGAAGTTCAGTTATTGATTCCATTCAGAATACACACCAATCGATTTCTGGATATTAGGAAATCAGCAAAGAGCAAAACAGAAATAAAATCCCCTCGATGACAGTCAACTCCAGTGCACCCCAAGCATGCGTGCTTAGCCCACTTCTCTACTCTCTCTACACTCATAACTGTAACTAGCACAGCTCAAATGCTATCTACAAATTAAATGATGACACAACTGCTGTTGGCAGAGTCTGAGATGGTGACAAGGAAGCGTACAGCAGGGAGATGGTTGAGCAGTATCACACCGACCGTGTACTCAACAGGTCAGTAAGACCAAAGTTCAAAGTAAATTCATTGTAAGTACGGACTGTACATGTCACCATATGCTACACCCTGAGATTTATCTCAATAGAACAAAGAAATACAGTAGAATCAATGAAAAACTACTCACAAAACTGACAAACTGAGCAATTGCAAAACTAAACGTGCATAAGTAGACAGATAGATAGCTGATAATACTGAGAACGTAAGTTGTGGAGTCCTTGAAAAGGAGTCCATAGGTTGTGGAGTCGGTTCAGTACTGGGCTGGGTGAGTCTATCCATGCTGGTTCAGGAGCTTGACAGTTGAAAGTTAATAACTGTTCCTGAACCTGGTGGTGTGGGATCTAGAGACTCTTGTACCTCCATCCTGAAGGCCGCAGTGAGAAAAGAGCAAGGCTGGGATGGCGGGGGAATCACTGATGATGGACGCTACTTTGATGTAGATGTGCTCAATGATGGACTGGGTTGTATCCGCACAAAATGCCGGAGGAACTCAGCCGGCCGGGCAGCATCTATGGAAAAGAGTAAACAGTGGATGTTTCGGGCCGAGACCCTTCTTCAGCCCTGAGAAAGGGTTCTCGGCCCAAAGTGTCGACCGTTTACTCTTTTCCATAGATGCTTCCTGGCCGGCTGAGTTCCATCGGCATTTTGTGCGTGTTGTTCGGATTTCCAGCATCTGCAGATTTTCTCCTGTTTGGGCTGTATCCACCACCTCCAGGCTTTACCACTCTTGGCCATTGGTGCTTCCGTACAAGGCTGTGATGCAACCTGTCAGAAAACTCTCCATTGTACAACTGGAGAAGTTTGTCAAAGTTTCAGTCGACTTGCACGCTGGTCCCGGGACAGATCCTCTAAAATGATAACACCAAGTAACTTAAAAGTACTGACTCTCCCCATCTGCCAGCCTGCTGCTTTCGATCTCCCATGTACTCCCACAACACATCAGTCGGGGACACCTGCCACGAATCCGCCCCGCCTCCAGAGCCACGGAAATCCGGCACCCTGGAGGCGCGCTAGTCTTCCAGGCCGTGTCCTTGGCCTATCGAAAAGCGGCCGGTTGTGAGACCCTGAGAGCGGGTCCCATTTCCGCAAAGAACCAAAGTCAGCATTTAACTCCAGGTCAGGGTCTTCAAAAGAACCCTGAAAAGAAAAACAGAGATATTAAAGATAGAAATAGAGCTGTTTCAGAAGATGCAAGCAAAGGAGTCGCCAATAGGCGCTATCATCCTAAGCTCCATGCTCCGTAACATTCATCAGGTCCTGATGAAGGGTCCCGGCCTGAAACGTCGACTGTACTCTTTTCCATAGATGCTGCCCGTTCTGCTGAGTTCCTCCGGCACTTTGTGTGTGTTTCTCTGAAGATCTATCTTGGGTTCAACATATTGATGCTGTTATAAAGAAGACACGCCAATGACTAAATTTCATTAGGAATCTGGGGAGATTGGGTATGTACCAAAGACTCTTGGAAATTTTTAAAGGTGTACCATGGAGAGCATTCTAACTGGCCTAATTAGCTGTAGTTTCTTGGAAAGCTACAATGCTTCCAGTGATGGCATCCTCCATATCTTCATTTTCATTGTAACTATCAAGGAACCTTCAAATTCTTTATAGTTCCTAACTCGAGGACGGAGTGAACTTGTTCCGCTTTCCCTCTCGGCCGTTTCTGACATCTCTAAGCCTGAATGCTTGAAACTGCAGTGAGCAAAACGGTTCTGTTTTGTCTTCCTGCTTATTTCCCACCAGCTATCAGTGACAAAAATCACTGCTCTTTGAACACAAGCGCACGCAGCTCTTCACTCTAAGCACGGTGCGGTGCCTACAACAGCCACAGAAATGCACATGACTGACACTAGCTAGAAACTGTAAGGCAACAGTTCCCTGATAATGAATCTGATTCTGAGAACCAGCGTGAGTGGCCCAGGTCAACACGTCTCACTCTTCCCCAGCCTCGAAACACTGCTGATCTAAAACGTCACCTTGACTCCCTTCCCACAGGTGTTACCCAACCCCTGGGACACCCCCAGTATGCTCCAAGAATGGCATAGGCTCTCCAGCTAACCTAGACAGGTAAAATAGCAGGGTTGTTCTCTTTGGAAGAGAGCAGGTTTGAGGGATCTAACGGATAAACCTGCACTGACAGAATAACACAACTTACTGCTCTTTAACGACGTGAATTGTACACGCGGAGGCCAATATATTTGGTGCAAGACTGGAAGCCACTGTGGTCTTTTGCTACTGTAGCCCGTCCACTTCGAGGTTCGAATGTGCTGTGCGTTCAGAGATGCTCTTCTGCACACCACTGTTGTAACGCATGGTTGTTTGAGTTACTGTCAGCTTGAACCAGTCTGGCCATTCTCTCTCATTAACAAGGCATTTTCACTGCTTACTGGATGTTTTTGTGTTTGTTCATTTTTTTGTACCATTCTCTGTGAATTCTTGAGGACGTTGTGTGTGAAAATCCCAGGAGGTCAGCAGTTTCTGAGATACTCAAACCACCCCATCTGGCACCAACAATCATTCACTTAGATCACATTTCTTCACCAATCTGATGTTTGTTCTGAACAACAACTGAATCTCTTGACCATGTCTGCATGCTTTCATGCATTGAGTTGCTGCCACATGATAGATATTTGCATTAATAATAATAATAATAATAATAATAATAATAATAATAATAATAATAATAGGCATCCGTTAGTCTTGAGAAACCATGGATTTGCCACTTGGAAAGTTTCCAGGGCACAGGCCTGGGCAGGGCTTCTATGGGAGACCGGCAGTTGCCCATGCTTCAAGTCTCCCCTCTCTATGCCACCAATGTTGTCCAAGGGAAGGGCATTAGGACCCATACAGCTTGGCACTGGTGCTGTCACAGAGCAATGTGTGGTTAAGTGCCTTGCTCAAGGACACAACACGCTGCCTCAGCTGAGGCTCGAACTAGCGATCACTAGACCAACGCCTTAACCACTTGGCCATTAATGGGCAGGTGTACCTAATGAAGTGGTCACCGAGGGTAAAATCCAATCACTATAGCCCTAAATATATTGTGACATAAATGGAACATTTGGCAGACGTGCGAGCAGTTTTTTTTTGTCATGGGTAGCATGATTTTAGAGCTCCTCAAAAATGCTCTGCAGCGTAACACGTTCCACTTTATGGCACATCCTCACCTAACAGGAAAGAAATCCAACCCAGCATCACTCACGTTTCTAAAATGTTAGAATTGCATTTGTACGTCTGCACTCCTGTAAAGCAGAGAGTTCATTAATGGCATTTAATTATCATTTATTTCTATCGCAGCAGATTGGTAGACAATGTATTCAGAGAATGGACCAGAAAATTATAATCTGATCCTTTCGAAGTGTCATTCCAAGGTTTGAGGGATGGGCTCGCTTCAGTACTCTACAGAATTCTCTGAACAGATCACTGTGTACTACCAGGGTGGTACGTGAATCAGCTTTGTTCAGATTTTACTGGAGAATGATCAGCAGCCATGTGGGCTGGGGATGCCCTCACCTCAGGACATGCAACCTTCACAGAGCACGAGGCCTGGTCACCTGCAATAAATAAGCACCGGAATACGAGGGGTGATTGATAAGTCCGTGGCCTAAGGTAGAAGGAGTCAATTTTAGAAAACCTAGCACATTTATTTTTCAACATAGTCCCCTCCTACGTTTACACACTTAGTCCAGCGGTCGTGGAGCATACGGATCTTGGATCTTGGACCTCCAGAAAGTGTCCACAGCAGGGGTGATTGATAAGTTCTTGGCCTAAGATGGAAGATGAGTTATACAGTTCTCGTTACAAGCACATGCAGTTCAACTCTGAGTGATCATGCAGAAAGTTTGACGTTAATAACTCATCTCCTTCTACCTTAGGCCACAAACTTATCAATCACCCCGATGAGTTATTAACTTTAATCTTTCTTTCTGGACTGGCTAGGGTAGAGGTCCTTGGTGCTGGTTCAGCTGCTCGGCCCGAAGGTGGGACCCAGGCGAGTGGCCCATCCGAGAAGGGACTTGCCCAGTTTTATAGCCCTATCACCACCTCCCAGTCCAGCTGGAAGGGGCTAGACATCCAATCCGACGCTTACACGACTCCAATTTAGCTAATCCAAGTCCCGGTCACATATTAAGCCAACATACATCCTCCACACCTGCAAGTGCCAAGGTCAATGTGACCTTCAACAATCGGCCTCTGCCTCCCCAGGGACAATGCATCCTATTAAGCTCACAACCAAACAATGTAAAAAAAAAATTTTAAAGGCCAGGTCATTGATGGCTTTTACGCAAATCAACACTTTTAGCTTGTTCTCATGCGTGTTATCCGGTATACCAGGGTCATATATTGTCCTCCCCTTACTTAGAATCAAGGGTCAATCTTCCCAACAACGTAACAGGCCCACAGATTTCTAACAGTTAACCATTTCTTTACCATATCCATTTTCATACCCACTCACTCGACCCGTACACTATACACTTAGCTGTACAGCAGCTCGCCAGTGTTTCCGTGCTTACAGCGCTAACAGCATGTCCAAAGCACACTGTCCCTCACCGTACATCTGTGGAATGTGGGGGGAAACCAGAGCCCCTGGAGGACCTGCACGGTCACGGGGAGAACATACAAATTCCTTACAGAGACGGTGGGAATCGAACCCTGATTGATGATCGCTGGTGCTCTAAAGCCACGCTAACCGCTAAGCTATCATGCCATCCCTCCTCGTGCAGTGTAACTTTTACCCGAATGTGAGATCAGTCTCCTGGTCCTCGCACTCTCCGTTCACCTAGTTCAAACCCGTTTGCTCCAATGCACCTCCAACAAATCTCCTCTCTCCTTGAACAAAGAAGGTTGGGAAAAAAATCCAGTGAATCTCATGTTTGAAATTTCACATTATCTAAGTCAGTGATAATAAGCTTTGATTATTAGAGGTAAGATTTTTTCCAGCAGTCCTGATGAAGAGTTTCAGCCTGAAACATCAACTCCATCAGTTCTGCCTGACCTGCTCAGTTTCTCCACCATTTTATGAATTGCTCAGGATTTCCAACCTCTGTAGAATCTCTTGTGTTTCAAACAGAACTGTTTATCTGGCATTGACCGAGACTGTAGAACCCCAGCCCGGTTACCGGGGTCACTAACATCAGGAGAGCAAACTCCAGCTGTGCCGGTGATCAGTGCGATGAGCAGCAGCAATAACTGTGAATCCAGTGTCTTTCTGACATCGCAGAGACAAGGCGTTGAACTATTCCACAGGACACATGTAAACCTTCTCCCCAGTGTGAACTCACTGGTGTCTCAGGAGGGTAGTTGGCTGACGGAGTGACTCCCTTCCCACACTCAGGGGAGGTGAATGGCCTGACCTCACCATCAATGCCCTGGGGTCTCAGGGGAATGGAAGAGTCTGTGAATCCATCCACACACTTGGATCAGTGATTGTCTGTTCATGGGACGAGATTCATTCAGACAGACAGTCTGTCGAAACACCAACAAATTCACACTGTTGACACACGATTCCCCTGTGTGCGGGAGCACTGGGGGGAGGGCCCTTCAGAGCTTCACTTGCATGAGAATAGGTTGAAGGGCAACATCATGGGTTGAGGCACCTGTACAGTGCTGGTCTGCTCCACGTTCTATGTTCATACAAGATGCTGGAGGGGCTCGGTGCGGAGGGAAATGGACAGTCAACATTTCACGTCGAGCTCCTTTGTCGGTCGGAGGGAGATAATGGTGAGAGGGGCAGAGATGGAGTAAGGGTTGCCAGTTGGACAAGTAAAGGTGGAAATGGCGATGGAGGCTGGAGGCAACAAAAGGCCGCAGGTGACGGGATCTGACAGAAAAGGGAGGTGGAGAATGGAATCTAATAGGGGAGAGGGAGTGAGCAGAGAGGGACAATGGGGAGAGGGGACCATGGGTGCTGTGCCAATATGTGTGCCGAACTGGGAATGGAACAGGGTGATAGGGGCTGGGATGGGTGCAGAAGGCAGTGGGTAGCTCAGGAGGTTGAAAGGCAAGTTGTGGTGAAGGTACTGTGACTGAAACAATGTAAATAATGACAGGGATTATTATGGACAGCAAATATTAATTAAAATGAGAACTAGTCTTCAGGAAATAAATTCTGCTGCTTTAAGGCTAGTAAAACCAATTACGGTGGATTCTGATTAATTGGGACACATGGGGACCAGTATATTTTGCCCAATTAAGTGGCTGCCCAGTTAGCCGTCATGGAAATAATTTTTTAAAGACAAACTATGTTTAACAGAGTAACAAGTTGTGTATTTAAAGGAAATTAGAACACTAAGAATATTACTGCAGAACTATAAAAGCTGATAGTTGCTGACAAAGAAATTCACTCAGTGTATGCTGCCTTGTTCTTTTGATTGACTGTAAATTAATAAAATCAGGATATTGGACTGCCTTCATTGCCTTCCTGCATGAAGTCGTGCCAAAAATCATTGCTTCTTAGTTCAGCGTGGGCTGGCCAAATGAAAACACAAGATACGTAACTGATGCTATTTTAAAAACTGTTCATTCCAAGCAGAGTCTAGTGTCTAAAAGCCACACAATTGCTTGAGACTGATGCTAGTTAGAAACTGTCGCATCCTCCAAATACAAAATGCTGGTGGAACACAGCAGGCCAGGCAGCATCCATAGGGAGAAGCACTGTCGACGTTTCGGGCCGAGACCCTTCGTCAGGACTAACTGAAAGGAAAGATAGTAAGAGATTTGAAAGTAGGAAGGGGAGGGGGAAATGTGAAATGATAGGAGAAGACCGGAGGGGGTGGGATGAAGCTAAGAGCTGGAAAGGTGATTGGCGAAAGGGATACAGAGCTGGAGAAGGGAAAGGATCATGGGACAGGAGGCCTCGGGAGAAAGAAAGGGGGAGGGGAGCACCAGAGGGAGATGGAGAACAGGCAGAGTGTTGATCCTTTCCCTTCTCCAGCTCTGTATCCCTTTTGCCAATCACCTTTCCAGCTCTCAGCTTCACCCCACCCCCTCCGGTCTTCTATCATTTCGCATTTCCCCCTCCCCCTCCTACTTTCAAATCTCTTACTATCTTTCCTTTCAGTTAGTCCTGACGAAGGGTCTCGGTCCGAAACGTCGACAGCGCTTCTCCCTATAGATGCTGCCTGGCCTGCTGTGTTCCACCAGCATTTTGAGTGTGTTGCTTGAACTTCCAGCATCTGCAGATTTCCTCGTGTTGGCGTCTTCCAAGTCTTCATTTTCATTGTAACATTCAAGATAATTGTTGATACCTTTAAACCAGGGGTGTGAAACTCATTTTAGGTCACGGGCCGGATTGAGCAAAATGCAGCTTCATGCGGGCCGGATCAGTCGGACGCGTGCGAACGCAGCTTTCGTTGCCTCCGTTTTTTCAGCCTGCCCTCATGTGTCTCAGTATCTGCTATAACTACAAAGTGTTTCACTTTACAAATTCCGTTTCTTATGAAGAAGACTGCCGAGCAAGACTGCCGAATAAACACTAAAAACCCTGAAAACCTGGTACCTGAATAAACTCAGCATTAGCCATATCATACGCCATAGGCGCTTCGATTACTGGGGCCAGCTTTAATAGTAATTAGATATTATCTCACGGGCCAAAGATAATTCCACCGCGGGCCGGATTTGGCCCGCGGGCCTTGAGTTTGACATATATGCTTTAAATTGTTCGTGGTTGCCAACTTGCTGAAGTGGTGATGGTTTAATTTTCACTCCCGGCCATTTCTGGCATCTGCAAGCCTGAATGCTTGAAACCACAGTGAGAAGAACAGCTCTGAATTGTTTTACTGCTTATTACTCCCCAACCATCAGTGACAAAAATCGCTGTTTTGAACAGAAACACACACAACTAATGCTATTTACAACCTTTGCTGTACGCTCTATGTAGTAAGAGTCACAGAAGTACACACAACTGACACAACTGTTCTGCAGCAGTCTCTTGTCCCAATTAAGCAACATCTTGTCCCAAGAAAGTGTAGAAAATCTCAGCTACTTTCTCGATTAGTTTCTGTTCCAGAACAGTAAGCGGCTCCCCCGATTAACCAATGACCCAGTTAACCAGAAGCCACTGTACTGGGCATGGGACATTTTGGTTTTGACCATTCAAACTGCAGGTGAAGACCACAGATGTTAAATGGTCAAGTCAAGTCACTTTTTATTGTCATTTCGACCATAACTGCTGGTACAGTACACAGTAAAAACGAGACAACGTTTTTCAGGACCATGGTGTTACATGACACAGTACAAAAACTAGACTGAACTGCGTAAAAAACAACACAGAGAGAAAAAAATTGGTGACCTTCCGGTTGCGATAAGTGAAGGCATTAAGTGTCCATCTCCTGTATTAACACATTGTTTAAAGGTGTATAGTTGCCACTTCATGTACAGTACAAAACAGGTCTGTTTTGTGATTCCAAACAAGAGAAAGTCTGCAGATGCCGGAAATCCGAGCAACACACAAATGCTGGAGAAACTCAGCAGGTCGGGCAGCATCGATGGAAAAGAGTAAACAGTCAACGTTTCAGGCTGAGACCCTTCAGCAGGACTGGTGAAGGGTCTTGGCATGAAATGTCGACCGTTTATTCTACCTGGCCTGATGAGTTCCTCCAGCACTTTGGGTTCTGATTTGTGATGCAGTATTCTGGCCAGTTGCATAATCAGCGAGCCATTCCCAACACTGTAACAGAGGAGCTATATTTTGTGTGTCGGGGAGTTTGTGCTTAGTTTTTAGACCAATCCATCCACCAGAACTGAATGTTCAAAGGGACTCTGCTAGTTGGGATATGCAATCTGTAAAGTCACCTTAAAAAGTATCTAGTGCTTTCCTGGTGTATATAGAAACATGGAAAACCTACAGCACAATACAGGCCCTTCGGCCCACAAAGCTGTGCCAAACATGACCTGACCTTAGAAATTACCTAGGGTTACCCATAGCCCTCTAGTTTTCTGAGCTCCATATACCTATCCAGCAGTCTCCTAAAAGACCCTACTGTATCCGCCTCCACCACCATTGCCGGCAGCCCATTCCACACACTCACCACTCTATGCATAAAAAACTTAGCCCTGACATCTCCTCTGTACCTAGTTACAATCACCTTAAAACTGTGCCTTCTCGTGTTAGCCATTTTAGCCCTGGGAAAAAGCCTCTATCCATACCTCTCACGCCTCTCATCATCTTACATTATACACCTCTATCAGGTCACCTCTCATCCTGCGTCTCTACAAGGAGAAAAGGCCGAGTTCACTCAACCTATTCTCATAAGGCATGCTCCCCAATCCAGGCAACATCCTTGTAAATCTCCTCTGCACCCTTTTCACCTCCTTCCTGTAAGTGAGGCAACCAGAAATGAGCACAGTACTCCAAGTAGGGTCTGACCAGGGTCCTATATAGCTGCAACATTACCTCTCAGCTCCTAAACTCAATCCCATGATTGATGAAGGCCAATGTATTGTATGCCTTCTTGACCACACAATCAACCTGCATAGCTTTGAGTGTCCTATGGACTCAGACCCCAAGATCCCTCTAATCCTCCACTCTGCCCAGAATCTTACCATTAATGCTATATTCTGCCATCATATTTGACCTACCAAAATGAACCACCTCACACTTATCTGGGTTGAACTCCATCTGCCACTTCTCAGCCCAGTTTTGCATCCTATCAATGTCCCACTTGTTAGGGTTAATTCGAGACTGCCATTACAGGTCAGGAGTGGCTCACGTAATATTAGGAGGCCGGAATGCGAG
The DNA here is from genome assembly GCF_048418815.1 of Hemitrygon akajei. NCBI lineage: Eukaryota > Metazoa > Chordata > Chondrichthyes > Myliobatiformes > Dasyatidae > Hemitrygon > Hemitrygon akajei. The sequence goes on along the minus strand of NC_133148.1, from coordinate 20,557,806 downwards.
GGAGGGGGGAAGCGAAACTGGGGATTCCGCTACACCGAAACTACCAGTGTCACGCGATTCAGTAAACAAAAGAAACAGGTAACTCGTGAGTGTATGGCATCAGGCCAATAAGATGGACACAAGTGCCCGATATTACCTAATATGTAGTGGGGGGTTGTGCTGGGGGGAAAAGGGATATAAATATAAATAAGAGCAGATTGTAAGGGGAAGTCGGAACGCGCCTTCTCCAGCGACTCCGTGGATTCGCTGTGCCAGTTACGGATTCTGCAATAAACCCAAGTTTTGTAATATTCCGGTGTTGGTTGTCTCTCTTCCTAAATGAACACAGGGCAGAATTTCAAGCCCAACATTTGGTGACCCCGACGTGGGGAGGGAGAGACAACACAGGCTGGCGGGTCCGACAGCAGACAACTTGCGGCCGCAACCTCGACTAAGGTCAGGAAGTGCCTGTTATATCGAAGACTTCCACTAGATAGTTAAATTACTGAGTTAGATCTTGTCTGCTGACGGATCCTCACCAACCCCAAATTACCCTGGGAGAGATCATTCCCGGTGCAGAATCGTGACTGGTAAGCACTAACTCTTATCTGTTTTTAGGAAGATCCTCCGCCCATGGAAAAGTCTTCTGAGTGAGGGTACCCGCTGCCCACGATGGGCATAAAAGTCTCAGGAGTGAGGAGAAAAGTGTCGCGGTACACCGTAGTACACAGGGATACTGACAGCACCTACCTTAGACTGGTTGTTAAGAGGAGAAATCTCCCATGCGAAGGTCAGGTTTTGAAAGGCGACCGTCCCACATTTGATCCTCTCTGTGTACTAGGGAGCCATGGAGCACTTCAATTTCGAGTTACCAAAACTCAGACATTTGCGTGTTGAGTAACAGAGTATATGAGAGTTTTTAGAAATATGGTAAAATAGATTATTGAACTCGCACAGTTATCAAACAGTGAGCAGCCGCAGGGGTCGGACACCATCAAGGTAGGAGTGGAAGTGTTCCTCCGAGGCCCGGGGAAGCTCACCTGGAACGGAAAACGGTGGCATGGTCCATACCCTGTCACCGAGGTCTCCAACAGGGCATTAAAAGGTAAGAAGGGAGGGGGACAATAACTGGCATCATTTTCTCACTGCTCCAGATCCGCAAAAGGAAGCCAAATTAATCTAATTGAAACGATTGACGAAGAGGGCACGGGGAAGGAAACGGGCAAGGATGAGTGGCTGGATGTTGGGGTGGATAAGTATCACCGCTCTCCTGGGACGTCTTGTTCAGGGAGCGCCGGACCCCTGTGGGGCCAGAGTGATATTAGACGCCGACCCAAAGAGGGATAAAGTTTTTCAATTTGACCTTTGTGATGTGATTGACTGCTGGGGAGGTTCAGAGGCCGGATGGAAAGGATACAAAGTCTACATGTGTCCCTTTGCGGCACTCGGACTAGGGTATCCACCCATCTTTCCCAATAAACGAACGGCGGGAGGGCAGTGGTGTGCCTCCTGGGATGATGTTTGATGGGGAATGGGGCGGACCAGACAGAAAGCTGACTAAGAGCCTGATAGAACTCCGAGCGTTGGCCAACGAGCTGAAAGAGCAATCTGGGGTAAACAACCCAGTGGTAGATTGGCTGAATAAGACCTTTGGTAAGTGGGGAGCGTTTCTGGGACAGTTGGCTCTAGGACTGTCTATTTCAATTGCTATCTTTATCACATGTGGTTGTTGTTGCATACCCTGTATCAGGACCCTAGTCATCCGGACTATAGATCGAGCCTTGACTGGAAAGAATGGACCTCCACCGGCGTACCAGGCACCCTTGTTCCCGGTGGAAGGGGAGGACACAGCCCTCCCGGAAAGCAGACGCGCTATGGGAGGACACGGACTGAAATGGACCATGGCAAGGGGGGGATTGTGAATTTGTTCTTGAATAAGTTTTCTGAAATGTTGCATGCTACTTGTAAAAATTGCGGATGTTTAGGGAACCCCTACCCATATTTTGTGACCCTAGGTCGGACAAATCAGGATAAGCAAATAGGGAGGACATGCCAAAGAGTGCCGGGGGATGCTCACCTCCCTGCCTGATCCCGACAGCCGCGGAAAAGATTGTAAGGGATGTGGCCTCTGGGAGGCCAAGGGAGGGAGTGTTAGGATTAATGTTAGGGTTAATTCGAGACTGCCATTACAGGTCAGGAGTGGCTCACGTAATATTAGGAGGCCGGAATGCGAGGGAGGGGGGAAGCGAAACTGGGAATTCCGCTACACCGAAACTACCAGTGTCACGCGATTCAGTAAACAAAAGAAACAGGTAACTCGTGAGTGTATGGCATCAGGCCAATAAGATGGACACAAGTGCCCGATATTACCTAATATGTAGTGGGGGGTTGTGCTGGGGGGAAAAGGGATATAAATATAAATAAGAGCAGATTGTAAGGGGAAGTCGGAACGCGCCTTCTCCAGCGACTCCGTGGATTCACTGTGCCAGTTACGGATTCTGCAATAAACCCAAGTTTTGTAATATTCCGGTGTTGGTTGTCTCTCTTCCTAAACGAACACAGGGCAGAATTTCAAGCCCAACACACTGTAACCTCTAACAGCCCCCCACACTATCCACAACAACCCCAGCCTTTGTGTCATCAACAAATTTACTAACCCATCCCTCCACTTCATCGTCCAGGTCATTTATAAAAATCAAGAAGTGTAGGGGTCCCAGAACAGATCCCTGAGGCACACCACTAGTTACCAACCTCCATGCAGAATATGACCTGTCTACAACCACTTTTTGCCTTCTGTGAGCAAGCCAGTTCTGGATCCAGAAAGCAATGTCCCCTGGGATTCCATGCCTCCTTACTTTCTCATTAAGCCTTGCATGGGGTATCTTATCAAATGCCTTGCTGAAATACTACATCTACTGATGTAGTAGATTAGTCAATGTGATTAGTCACGACCTGCCTTTAACAAAGCTATGCTGACTATTCCTAATCATATTATGCCTCTCCAAATGTTCATAAATCCTGCCTCTCAGGATCTTCTCCATCAACTTACCAACCAAACTGAAGTAAGACTCACTGGTCTATAATTCCCTGGGCTATCTCTACTCCCTTTCTTGAATAAGGGAACAACATTTGCAACCCTCCAATCCTCCAGAAACTCTCCATAATTGATACAAAGATCATCGTCAGAGGCTCAGCAACCTCCTCCCTCGCCTCCCACAGTAGCCTGGGGTACATCTCATCCAGTCCCGGTGACTTATCCAACTTGATGCTTTCCAAAAGCTCCAGCACATCCTCTTCCTTAATATCCTCTTGCTTAAGCTTTTCAGTCCACTGTAAATCATCACTACAATCACCAAGATCCTTTTCCATAGTGAATACTGAAGTAAAGTATTCATTAAGTACCTCTGCTCTCTCCTCTGGTTCCATACACTTTTCCACTGTCACACTTAATTGGTCCTATTCTCTTACGTCTTATCCTCTTGCTTTTCACATACTTGTAGAATGCCTTGAGATTTTCCTTAATCCTGTCCGCCAAGGCCTTCTCATGGTCCATTCTGGCTCTCCTAATTTCTTTCTTAAGCTCCTTCCTGCTAGCCTTATAATCTTCAAGGTGTCTATCATTACCTAGCTTTTTGAACCTTTTGTAAGCTCTTCTTTTCTTCTTGACAGATTTACAACAGCCTTTGTACACCACGATTCCTGTACCTTCCCATCCTTTCCCTGTTTCATTGGAACGTACCTATGCAGAACTCCATGCATATATCCCCTGATCATTTGCCACGTTTCTTCTGTACGTTTCCCTGAGAACATCTGTTTCCAATTTATGCTTCCAAAATCGTTCCTTTCAGGCTTCCTGCCAGGTGCAGGTGCAAGCCCGAGAGGAGTTTATTTGTAAAGTTACCTGCTTATATTCAAAATGTTAAGGTTAAGTCGGTAATTATAACTGCTGAAGTGCAGTTAAAATGTATTATTTTCTTTGTGATCAATAAGTGTAAAACAATATAAACTTTCTGGGAGGGGTTGGTCATGAGAGGGGAACAAGATTCTGTCCACATCTGCTGTATTGAGTAAAGATTCTTAAGTCTCTTGGTTGCTGTTCCCACGTGCTCAGTTCAGTAGGTCCCATAAGATCAATAAAGTGAATGGTGAAACTTGGGAAATGAGATTCAATGCGGAACGTGTGAGGCAACGTGCCTTGGCAAGAGGAATGAACAGTCTGCGCTGAAAGTGACTGCGAATGAGCGCAGTACAAAGGGGTTCCACAGGTAGGTGTGTGAATCACAAACAGGTTGTCAGATAGGTGCTGCAAGACGTTAAGAGGGCAAATGAGATTATTGGCCTTTATTGTAAACGGGTTAGAACTTAGATATGGGGAAGGTTTGTTACAGGGTGTTAGTCACCTGGATCCTCTTACTTGGAAAAGGATATGACATTCTCCACTTTTCAACCTCCACCCCATGACTTTCTTTAGAGGATAGCAGAAAGAGAGGTCGTATTGGATCCAGAGGGCATGATAGAAAATCATGAGACAATTTCACACTTGTCTCTAAGTACATTGTTACAAAGTAAGGGACTGATCATTTAAAACCAGCACACATGAACATTTCTTTTTGTGAAGATAGGGAAGCACTAGGATTCCCCTCCCCAGCAAACAGTAGTGCCAGGATCAGCTTGTGGAGATTGGTAGGTGTTTGAAAGACTTGGGAATTGAGGGCTGTGGAGGCTGAGACTGGGACAGATGAGAACTGGGGTAGATCACTCATGATCGTACTGAAAACAGGGCAGGTAGCTGGCTCCTGCTCCTGTTGCCCTGTTCCATGGAGGGGCTGTTTGTTCACTTGCTCCACTGCATGTGTAGGGAGGATTCCGCCGTTCACCCGCAAAGTTGACAGGGACCCCAGGGGTTGGGGCTGCTCATGTTCACTCTCACAGAACCGAATGTTGAACAGTACAGCACAGGACTAGGACTGTTGGCCCATGATGTTGCGCCAAATTAGTTGCATTAATAACACCTCATTCCTTCTGCCTGAAGGTGGGCCACAGCCTTCTACTCCCTGTATATTCATGTGCCATCTAAGAGCCTCTTAAACTCCTCGATGTAACTGTCTCCACCACCATCTCCATCAACGTATTCCAGGTGTCTGCCGCTCGGTTTAAACAAAAACTTGAACTCTCTACTCCCTCCTTAAATGCATGTCCTCTAGTATTAGACAATTTATGCTGAGATAAAGATACTGCCTCTAATTTTACTAACTTTTTTGTGGCCTCCCCTCAGCCTCTGCCCTCCAGAGAAAGCAACCTATGTTTGTCCAAACTCTTACGGTGCGTGTCCTCAAATCCAGGCAGCAGCCTGGCAAACCTCTTTTGCGCCCTCTCCTGAGCCTCCACATCCTTCCTATAATGGGGTGACCAGAATTAAATGCAATACTCCCTAACTACTGTTTTATAAAGCTGCAACATAATTTCTTGACCCTTCAACTCGGTACCTTGACTAATGAGGGCAACCATTCCATACACCACCTTATCCACTTCTGCGGGAGTTGTGAACACGGACCTCAGGATCCCTTTGTACACCAACACTGTTAAGGGTCCTACCATTAACCGTGTGCTTCCCCTTTGCTTAAATGCTCATATTTGGCCAGATTAAACTCCCTCGGACATACCTCCACCCATATCTGCAACTGATCTACACACTGCCGTAGTCTTCCACACTACCCACACACCACCAATCTTTGCGTTATCCCCAAACGTGCTAACCTACCCATCATCCAGATAATTTCTATAAACAGCGTGGACATTGGACATCCCAGCATAACACCACTAATTGCAGCCCAGAATAAAACCCATCAGCCCCTAGCCTCTGCCTTCTATGGACAAACCAATTCTAAACCCAAACAGCTAAGACACCATGAATCCATGCATCACAATCTTCCAGATAAGCCTATCATGAGCCTTACCAACATCTACACTGACAACATCACTCCAAAGTTCTTTTCCTTGATATTTATATACCAAGTGCCCGGAACATCAAACCCTGCCCCATTAATGTCACATTACCTGGGTTGATTTAAACACACGGTCTGTTGTGCCCGTCTAATTTCTCTTAGTGAATACATCTCGATTCTCAGTGAAGTACAGTTTGGATCATACAGTACCTGTACAGAAAGATCCCGCAAACAGCATCTGGATGATTTCTCCCGTTAGGCTGCAGGTGTTGATTGAAAGTTGGCTGCAGGGCCCTGGGACAACTCTCCGTGTGTGGGCAGACGGAGGCCTCCTGTGATGGGGCCGAAGGTGGTTGATGAGCTCAATACCTTGTACGTGCACTTTGAAAGGGGGAATACACCTGCAGCAGCTGGTGACCCTGCGATCACTGAGTTGACAGCCACCGTCACACCACCCTTCAAGAGGGCGAACCCTCACAAGTTGTCAGGACCTGATGGTGTACTCGGTGGGGCACCAAAAAAACTGTGGCAACCAGCTGGTCAAAGATGTTCACGGGCGTCTTCAATCTCTCACTGCCGCAGTCAGAGGCTCCCCCTGCTTCAAAAGGGCGGCGGTCGTACCAATATCCAAGAAAAGCAGGGTGAGCTGCCTCAGTCAGTGTCACTCACGTCGACGGTGACGAAGTGCTTTGAGAGGTCGTCTATGTTCCAAGCCTGCACTGGTGTCGCTCCCCAACTCTTACTTCACGATATCAACGAATGAGGCAGGAAATATGTTCCAGATGCTGGGAGAGTCCAGTACCAGAGAGTTGTGGGGGTCTGGAATGCACTGCCTCGGAAGGCAGTGGAGGCCAATTCTCTGGATGCTTTCAAGAAGGAGCTAGATAGGTATCTTATGGATAGGGGAATCAAGGGATATGGGGACAAGGCAGGAACTGGGTATTGATAGTAGATGATCAGCCATGATCTCAGAATGGTGGTGCAGGCTCGAAGGGCCGAACGGTCTACTTCTGCATCTGTTGTCTATTGAATGCACTGCTGCTGCTTCCTGCACCCATGTGGAGTTTGTCAACTTTGCTTCCAATTTCCAACCTGCCCTTAAGTTTACCTGGTACATTTCTGACACCTCCCTCCCCTTTCTGAGTTTCTCTGTCTCTCTCTCTGGAGAAAGGTTTCATAAACCCACTGATTCTCACAGCTACCTGGACTACACCTCTTCCCACCCTTAACCTGTAAAAATGGCATCCCCTTCTCTCAATTCCTCTGTCTCCGCCCATAGGATGCGGCGTTTCATTGCAGAACTCAAGAGATGTCCTTCTTCTCCAAAGAAAAGGGGCCTTCCCTCCTCCACCATCAATGCTGCCCTCAAGTGCATCTCTTCCGTTTCACACACGTCTGCCCTCACCCCACCCTCCTGCCAGCCTACCTCTAGTCCTCACCTTCTACCCCTCTAGCCTCCGAGTCAAGCACATAATTCTCCGAAACTTCTGGCACCTGCAATGGGATCCCACAACCAAGCCCATCCCCCCCACCCACCTTTCTGCTTTTCACAGGGATCCCTTGTCCATTCGTCCCTCCCCAGTGATAGCCCTCCTGCCACTTAAACTTGCAAGCGGAACAAGTGCTACACCTCCTCCCTCACTACCATTCAGGGCCCCAAACGGTCCTTCCAGGTGAGGTGACTCTTCACCCGTGAGTCTGCTGGGGTCATACACTGTGTCCGGTGCTCCCGGTGTGGCCTCCTGTGTATCGCTGAGACCCGATGTAGAACGGGAGACTGCTTTGCCGAGCGCCTACGCTCTGTCTGCCAGAAAAAGTGGGATCTCCCAGTGGATCCCACCACATTCCCATTCCGACATGTCAGTCCATGGCCTGCTCTACTGCTGTGCTGAGACCACAATCAGGTTGGGGGGAGCAACCCCTTATATTCCGTCTGGGTAGCCCCCAATCTGATGGCATGAAAATAAATTTCTTGAACTTCCGGTAATAACACCACAGCCCCCCCTCCACCCCACCGTTCTTTCCCACTTCTCTCTCTCACCTTATCTCCCCTGGTGGCGGTGGGGTGGGCCTGAAAATGGAGATGGAAGCCATGCGGAACAAGATGGTGACTTGTGTGTTGTTGATTCAATCTCCAAAACAACAAGAAGAAATCTGGCAGCACAAGGCCGAACGTCTGCCTTCCAACACACACTCGGGCAGCTCAGAAACCGCACTACAGGTGACAGAGTGCACTTGTGATTGCCCAGAGCCAACACTGCCCACTGGGCAAGGCTGGCAGTACAAAGCCGGGGCGTTCCCCAGCCACGCAGTGGGATGGAATTGTTGCCCACGTTGCGGTCCATGGTTTCTCCAGAACCCTCGCTGATTATCCCCCTGCTGACAGAGCAGGCTTGTGGTAGGCTTGCCATGTTGATAACCTGCACCCTGCTGCTCACTCGGGAGGGAACGTCTGTGTTACTGATCAACGTCCTGTATCAACGCCCGGTATCACGTCCGGTCTCCGGTATCTGCGAGTGTGTTTTCCAATCCTTCAACCGTCATAGGTGGTAGCTTTCTTTGGCCGAGGTTTTTTCCTGGGATTTATAATCACCGTGCCCCAGGAGAAAGCAAAACCTGCTGCTCTTTGGCAAACACTTCACCTGCCTGTTCTGGGGAAGTAGGAGCAGTCCCAGCCTATCCTTCCATTCAGTGCCATCATGGCCAACTTGTGACCCAGCTCCAAATAACAACCAGAATCCCAAGTTTACCCAACATCAATTCCCACCTGAAAAACAATTCCAGACTCCTACCACTGTGGAATGTTTCACCACACCATTCCCAAAAAGTCTGATTCCATCGTGCTTGTTCTAGCACCAGCAGATCAGATTTATCTCCCCACACTACTTCATTACAACATCTTCAAATATCAAATATGCAGGGAACAGACTGGGTGTTAAAGTTCAAGGTGATTTATTCAGCATTTGTCAAGAACATTAAACTCCAATCATGGGCTGTAAACATTATCAGAATGAACCCAGACCAGGACAATGTCCATGGTCAAATCCTGGATATCATCAGTAGCAACAACAGGAGAATCCAGCTCCCACGGTCACTCATCGACTCACTGGTGAATCTGCAGACTGGATGACCTACTGACCCCCTCCCACACTCACAGCCGGTGGACAGCATCATCGCAGTGTGATCCCACAGACGAGTCTGCTGGCTGAACCCCTTCCACAGTCCAGCAGAATGGTCATTCCGTAGTGTGAATCTGCTGATGAATCTGCAGTCTGTGTGAGTGGGCAAATCCCTTCCCACACTCACAGCAGGTGAACAGCCTCTCCCTAGTGTGAACTCGCTGGTGTGTTTTTAGGTGGACTGACTGGGTGAACCCCTTCCCACACACAGAGCAGGTGAATGGCTTCTCTCCAGTGTGAACGCGCTGGTGTGCTTTCAGGTTGGCTGACTCTGTGAAACCTTTCCCACACATAGCGCAGGTGAACGGCTTCTCCCCGGTGTGAACTCGCTGGTGTATAACCAGGCTGTCTGACCGACTGAACCCCTTCCCACACACAGAGCACGTGAAGGGCCTCTCCCCAGTGTGAACTCGTTGGTGAGTTTTTAGGTTGGATGACTGGGTGAATCCTTTCCCACACACAGAGCAGGTGAAAGGCTTCTCCCCGGTGTGAACACGCTGGTGTTTCTGCAGCCCAATTGATCGGCTGAATCCTTTCCCACACCTAGAACAGGTGAACAATCTTTCCTCAGTGTGGTTGCACCAGTGAATCAGCAGGTGAGATGACTGAATGAATCCCTTCCCACACTGAGAGCAGGTGAACGGCCTCTCTCCAGTGTGAACTCGCTGGTGTATAACCAGGCTGTCTGACCGACTGAATCCCTTCCCACACTCAGAGCAGGTGAATGGTCTCTCCCCAGTGTGAATTCGCTGGTGCGCCATCAATTTGTCAGACCGTGTGAAACACTTCCCGCACTCAAGGCAGGTAAATGGTTTCTCTCCAGTGTGAACTCGCTGGTGTATCACCAGGCTTCCCGACCGAATAAACCCTTTCCCACACTCCGAGCAGGTGAACGGCTTCTCTCCCGTGTGAACTCGCTGATGATTCCACAGACTAGCAGGGTGGGTGAATCCCTTCCCGCACTCTGAGCAGGTGAACGGCTTCTCCCCTGTGTGAACTCGCTGGTGTGTTTTTAGGTGGATTGACTGTGTGAATCCTTTCCCACACACAGAGCAGGTGAACGGCTTCTCACCAGTGTGGCTTCGGCGGTGAGTCTCCAGGTGGGAAGGACAAATGAATCTCTTCCCACAGTCCTCACACTTCCACGGTTTCTCCCCAGAGTGACTGATCTGGTCTCTTGTCAGTGTGGATGCTTGACTGAAGTCCTGCTCACACTCAGAACGCGTTGGCCATTTCTCTCCGCTGTCAGTGGAACTTTCTGCTTCCACGTACAAAGTCTGCGGATGTTCAGAACCCAGTGACTCTTGCAGGCTGTGATCCGTTGTTTGGTTTGAGCTTCCTGTCAGTGAATCCTCCATTACTGACACCCTGTGAAATTAATTTAAATAGAGTGTGAGAGAGAAAGGCAAGTTCTGAAATTTAGACAACCATGTCCACCATCAGTGAAAAGTGATGCTAAAACTGGTGGATTATTATAATACACATACCACCAGGCTCTAGGGCAGCTTCTACCCCCTTTCATAAGACTATTAAATAGCTCCCTGGACTCTGACCTCACCGTCTACCTTGTTGGTTACCTGCACTGCACTTTCGTCACAGCTTACACTATATTACTGTTGTGTTACCTTGTTCTACCTCAGTGCACCGTGTAATGAATTGATCTGTATGTAGAAGGCAAGCTTTTCACTGTACCGCAGTATATTTAACAACAATAAACTGATAGCAACAACCTACAAGGCCGTGCCAGGAAGATTCTGAAGTCGAGAGTTCACCTTCTCATCGAGAGGTCCGTTCATGAGTACGATAACAACCAGGTAGAAGCTGTCCTGGAGTCTGGTGGTGTGTGCTTTCTGGCTTTTGTATCTGCCCAAAGGAAGAGGGGGGGAAAAGGGAATGCCCGGGGTGGGTGGGGGCTTTGATTCTGCTGGCTGCTTTACCAAGGCAGTGAGAAGTGTAGACAGTGTCCGTGGAGGGGAGGCTGGTTTCTGTGATGTGCTGAGCTGTGTTCCCAGCTCTCTGCAGTGTCACTGCTATACCAAGCCGTGATCACGTGGACGGGATGCTTTCTTTGGTGCGTCTATCGATACTGGTGTGCATCACAGGGACACGCTGAAGGTCTACCCTCCTACGGAAGTATTGAGGAAACATGTTCTTCCTGTAGAAGTATTGCAATAAAGCTTCACTAGACCATTACCTGGGACAGTAGGTTTGATGTATGAGGAGAGATATCGACAATTAAGCCTATATTCGGCCAGTATTTAAGAATGAGGTGGAAACTTGACTTCACAATCTACCTTGTCATGATTTCCCACTTTACTGTGTACCTACACTGCATTCTCTCTGTGGCTGTTACACGTTATCCTGCATCGTTACTGATTTCCCTCGCTCTGCCTCGATGCACGGTGCAGTGAGTTGTTCTGTGTGAACCGTATGCAAGGATCAGCTTCATTCACCATCCACACTTGCATGACCTGAAACACAAACTCTATTCCTTCCTCCACAGATGCTGACCGACTAATAATTATTTCTAGTGTTTGCTATTTCTGACTAGGTTGTTCTCTGGTCTCCAGAGCAGACAGGAAACATGTTCTTCCTGTAGAAGTATTGCAATAAAGCTTCACTGGACCATTCCCTGGGGTGGCCGGAGTGACATATGAGGAGAGAGATTGACATTTAAGCCTACATTCATCCAGTATTAAAAGAATGAGGTGGATTCATGACTACTTCATTATGATTTCCCACTTTATCGCATACCTACACCGCACTCTCTCTGTAGCTGTTACATTTTATTCTACATATTTATTGATTTCCCTTGTTCTACCTCAATGACTTGCTCTGCAAGGATTAACTTCATTCGCTGTGTAGGAATTAGGAATTTGCCGCGGTGTGTGGGTGAAGATGCAGCAAGCAACTAACATCAACTTTCAACACTTATAAAGAAACACAAAAATAAATTATATATAAACATAAAAGGGGAAAAAGATAATTACGTTCGAGGTTAAAGGACAAATATGGAATAAAATGTGCATAAATAAATGTATTAGCATGTACCGACAACGTAAACAACCTTACAGAAAGTGCTTTGAGGCGTCTCCAGTGCAATGCAGTGACAGGGTAACAGATAGAGCGGAGGGAGTGCAACTAGGATTGCTGATCTGATTAACTGTCATGACAAGCTTTGCAAGTTTGGAGCCAAAACGCCTGCAAACATTTTGCCAAGCTCGGCAATCAACCAAACCTCAAAGCTTTTTCACTGTATCTCGGTACACGTCACTATAATAAACCAATTCCGATACTCCTGCGCTTCAGCTGAGCAGAGAGCGTGGTGCAGGGTCCAAGCTGGTAATAAGAGATTTCAGGATCCATAGCTCTTCTTTACCTCTCCTCACCAGATTTCTGTCTCCAATTCCGCTCAATCTCTCTCCACGAGCAAACTCTCTGGCCCATTTTCTTGACCGTCCCATCCATCTGCCATTTCCCACAGCCTTCTTACTGATCATTAAATCACTGATATGGTCATTTCTGATCATTTCCTCGTTTCACTCTTCTCCCACATTTTCCCCTCTCTTCTCTGTACAAGACTTATCCCCGTGTGTCCACCCTCGAATCATGCCGATGTGTGCATGGCTACTGATCTGCTAAGTCACGTTTAGCCAACATCTCTCATCGCTGAACCCATCAAAATCATTTCCCCATCTCACTCTCTAACCCTGTTGTCCATTGTTTTTTTTTTGGGTTTCCGAGGTACCTTTGCACCCGCAAGTCCAACATAATGTAATACTGACCCCCGATAACGTTTCATTCAAAGCCACCTGTAGCAGCCACGTATCTGTCCTGTATCTGCATTGTACTCTGTGTTTATTATGGCAGCTGGTCACGTGAGTGGGGGTGCAGTAAAGCAAAGAAGTCACGTGTTCATGCTTTGTTCAGTGCAGTTTGGAAGCCGAGGGCCAACAGAGGTCGTATCTTCTGCTGAACACTCACCTTAAACTTGAGTACGCTTAAGTTTCATTGCTTCAAGATCGTACATTTGCTAATTGCTAATAAAGGACTGAAATGCATATCCTCAGCTTTTGGAGCGACTGTTATTGGTGTGAGGGTGTGTACAACAAATCTGTCGGGTCACCGGCAGCAGCGATGATTCTGGTTTGGGCTGCAGCACCACCAAAGAACTGACACTTTGCAGTGTCGAAACCACGGTGAACTAAGCACGGTGTATTTCATTACCTGTGGGTCAGCAGTCTTTGCAGGACAACTCTTGGCTTTAGCGACCCAGATAACTTTGGGTCTGTTGGCGTGTCCGGTGAGATTCTCCAGCCGCTCATTCTCCCTGCTCGTCTTCCTCTCTCCACCAGCGTCTGCTGGAGTGCCTCAAACCCACGTCTCGCCCTAGGCCTCGTCCTCTCTTTCTTCTCTCGGCTGCATTACTCTGGAACAGGAGTACATCCAATCAAAAGCTTCCGGCTTGTCCCTGAGTCCCAAATTCCAATTAGAGGAAAACACATTCTCTGCTGCCCCCCCACAACCCCTTCCCAGCTGACCCAGTTAAACCCCACAACCCTGACCTCATCTATTCTATCCAGCCCTGATGGGGTGAATGGTGGCCTGGCTCGAACACCCTGTCCATGGTCATCAGTATTCCAAAGGAGGGGGAGGGGGGGGATACAGGGATACGGAGTAAGTTTAAGCAAGTTTATCATCTTGTCTCTCAGAATTCCACAGTTCTTTGACCTGAAACACAAACTCCAACACAAATGTTGACTGACTAATGATTATTTCTAGCATTCCCGATTTCTCCAGATTGCTCTCTGGTTTCCAGAGTAAACAAGGACCTCGTGGTCTGCTAACAGTGCCTCTATCAGGACACACCCGGCATCTCTGTCCACCACATCCATTTCAAATCTGTGGACCGAGAGAAACTCACAACAGGGATGGAAGAGTAATCAAGCATCAGAGACTTGCGGGGAGACGCAACACAGGCCATTTGTCCCGAAAATTCTTGCCAACCAGCAGCCACCATGTACTTTCAACCTCCACTGGGCTATCACGAGGTAAGCCCAGCTCCATCTTTGCATCACTGTCTGGGATGGCCGTCGGAATGTGCAGGAATATAAGAGACTGCAGAGAGTAGTGGACTCACCCAGTACATCAGGGAATATAAGAGACTACAGAGAGTAGTGGACTCACCCAGCACATCAGGGAATATAAGAGACCGTAGAGAGTAGTGGACTCACCCAGTATATCAGGGAATGTAAGAGACTGTAGAGAGTAGTGGACTCACCCAGTACATCAGGGAATATAAGAGACTACAGAGAGTAGTGGACTCACCCAGTACATCAGGGAATGTAAGAGACTGTAGAGAGTAGTGGACTCACCCAGCACATCAGGGAATATAAGAGACCGTAGAGAGTAGTGGACTCACCCAGTACATCAGGGAATGTAAGAGACTGCAGAGAGTAGTGGACTCACCCAGTACATCAGGGAATGTAAGAGACTACAGAGAGTAGTGGAGTCACACAGTACATCAGGGAATGTAAGAGACTGCAGGGAGTAGTGGAGTCACACAGTACATCAGGGAATATAAGAGACTGTAGTGAGTAGTGGAGTCACACAGTACATCAGGGAATATAAGAGACTGTAGAGAGTAGTGGAGTCACACAGTACATCAGGGAATGTAAGAGACTGTAGAGAGTAGTGGACTCACCCAGTACATCAGGGAATATAAGAGACTGCAGAGAGTAGTGGAGTCACCCAGTACATCAGGGAATATAAGAGACTACAGAGAGTAGTGGAATCACCCGGTACATCAGGGAATATAAGAGACTACAGAGAGTAGTGGACTCATCGGGTACATCAGGGAATATAAGAGACTACAGAGAGTAGTGGACTCACCCAGTACATCAGGGAATATAAGAGACTACAGAGAGTAGTGGACTCACCCAGTACATCAGGGAATATAAGAGACTGTAGTGAGTAGTGGACTCACCCAGTACATCAGGGAATATAATAGACTGTAGAGTGTAGCGGACTCACCCAGTACATCAGGGAATATAAGAGACTTCAGAGGGTAGTGGACACACCCAGTACATCAGGGAATATAAGAGACTGCAGAGAGTAGTGGAGTCACCCAGTACATCAGGGAATATAAGAGACTGTAGAGAGTAGTGGAATCACCCAGTACATCAGGGAATATAAAAGACTGTAGAGAGTAGTGGACTCACCCGGTACATCAGGGAATATAAGAGACTACAGAGAGTAGTGGACTCATCGAGTACATCAGGGAATATAAGAGACTACAGAGAGTAGTGGACTCACCCAGTACATCAGGGAATATAAGAGACTACAGAGAGTAGTAGACTCACCCAGTACATCAGGGAATATAAGAGTGCACAGAGTAGTGGACTCACCCAGTACATCAGGGAATGTAAGAGACGGTAGAGAGTAGTGGACTCACCCAGTACATCAGGGAATATAAGAGACTGTAGAGAGTAGTGGACTCACCCAGTACATCAGGGAATATAAGAGACTACAGAGAGTAGTGGACTCACCCAGTACATCAGGGAATATAAGAGACTACAGAGAGTAGTGGACTCACCCAGTACATCAGGGAATGTAAGAGACTGCAGGGAGTAGTGGAGTCACACAGTACATCAGGGAATATAAGAGACTGCAGAGAGTAGTGGACTCACCCAGTACATCAGGGAATATAAGAGACTGTAGAGAGTAGTGGAGTCACACAGTACATCAGGGAATGTAAGAGACTACAGGGAGTAGTGGACTCACCCAGTACATCAGGGAATATAAGAGACTACAGACAGTAGTGGACTCACCCAGTACATCAGGGAATGTAAGAGACTGCAGGGAGTAGTGGAGTCACACAGTACATCAGGGAATATAAGAGACTGCAGAGAGTAGTGGACTCACCCAGTACATCAGGGAATATAAGAGACTACAGACAGTAGTGGACTCACCCAGTACATCAGGGAATATAAGAGACTACAGAGAGTAGTGGACTCACCCAGTACATCAGGGAATATAAGAGACTACAGACAGTAGTGGACTCACCCAGTACATCAGGGAATATAAGAGACTACAGAGAGTAGTGGACTCACCCAGTACATCAGGGAATGTAAGAGACTGCAGGGAATAGTGGAGTCACACAGTACATCAGGGAATATAAGAGACTGCAGAGAGTAGTGGACTCACCCAGTACATCAGGGAATATAAGAGACTGTAGAGAGTAGTGGAGTCACACAGTACATCAGGGAATATAAGAGACTGCAGAGAGTAGTGGAGTCACCCATTACATCAGGGAATATAATAGACTGTAGAGAGTAGTGGACTCACTCAGTACATCAGGGAATATAAGAGAGTGTAGAGAGTAGTGGACTCACCCAGTACATCAGGGAATATAAGAGACTGTAGAGAGTAGTGGACTCACCCAGTACATCAGGGAATGTAAGAGACTGTAGTGAGTAGTGGACTCACCCAGTACATCAGGGAATATAAGAGACTGTAGAGAGTAGTGGAATCACCCGGTACATCAGGGAATATAAGAGACTTCAGAGGGTAGTGGACACACCCAGTACATCAGGGAATATAAGAGACTGTAGAGAGTAGTGGAATCACCCGGTACATCAGGGAATATAAGAGACTACAGAGAGTAGTGGACTCATCGGGTACATCAGGGAATATAAGAGACTACAGAGAGTAGTGGACTCACCCAGTACATCAGGGAATATAAGAGACTACAGAGAGTAGTGGACTCACCCAGTACATCAGGGAATATAAGAGACTGTAGTGAGTAGTGGACTCACCCAGTACATCAGGGAATATAATAGACTGTAGAGTGTAGCGGACTCACCCAGTACATCAGGGAATATAAGAGACTTCAGAGGGTAGTGGACACACCCAGTACATCAGGGAATATAAGAGACTGTAGAGAGTAGTGGAATCACCCAGTACATCAGGGAATATAAAAGACTGTAGAGAGTAGTGGACTCACCCGGTACATCAGGGAATATAAGAGACTACAGAGAGTAGTGGACTCATCGAGTACATCAGGGAATATAAGAGACTACAGAGAGTAGTGGACTCACCCAGTACATCAGGGAATATAAGAGACTACAGAGAGTAGTAGACTCACCCAGTACATCAGGGAATATAAGAGTGCACAGAGTAGTGGACTCACCCAGTACATCAGGGAATGTAAGAGACGGTAGAGAGTAGTGGACTCACCCAGTACATCAGGGAATATAAGAGACTGTAGAGAGTAGTGGACTCACCCAGTACATCAGGGAATATAAGAGACTACAGAGAGTAGTGGACTCACCCAGTACATCAGGGAATATAAGAGACTACAGAGAGTAGTGGACTCACCCAGTACATCAGGGAATGTAAGAGACTGCAGGGAGTAGTGGAGTCACACAGTACATCAGGGAATATAAGAGACTGCAGAGAGTAGTGGACTCACCCAGTACATCAGGGAATATAAGAGACTGTAGAGAGTAGTGGACTCACCCAGTACATCAGGGAATGTAAGAGACTGCAGGGAGTAGTGGAGTCACACAGTACATCAGGGAATATAAGAGACTGCAGAGAGTAGTGGACTCACCCAGTACATCAGGGAATATAAGAGACTACAGACAGTAGTGGACTCACCCAGTACATCAGGGAATATAAGAGACTACAGAGAGTAGTGGACTCACCCAGTACATTAGGGAATATAAGAGACTACAGACAGTAGTGGACTCACCCAGTACATCAGGGAATATAAGAGACTACAGAGAGTAGTGGACTCACCCAGTACATCAGGGAATGTAAGAGACTGCAGGGAGTAGTGGAGTCACACAGTACATCAGGGAATATAAGAGACTGCAGAGAGTAGTGGACTCACCCAGTACATCAGGGAATATAAGAGACTGTAGAGAGTAGTGGAGTCACACAGTACATCAGGGAATGTAAGAGACTACAGGGAGTAGTGGACTCACCCAGTACATCAGGGAATATAAGAGACTACAGACAGTAGTGGACTCACCCAGTACATCAGGGAATATAAGAGACTGTAGAGAGTAGTGGACTCACCCAGTACATCAGGGAATATAAGAGACTGTAGAGAGTAGTGGACTCACCCAGTACATCAGGGAATATAAGAGACTACAGAGAGTAGTGGAGTCACCCAGTACATCAGGGAATATAAGAGACTACAGAGAGTAGTGGACTCACCCAGTACATCAGGGAATATAAGAGACTGTAGAGAGTAGTGGACTCACCCAGTACATCAGGGAATATAAGTGACTGTAGAGAGTAGTGGACTCACCCAGTACATCAGGGAATATAAGAGACTGTAGAGAGTAGTGGACTCACCCAGTACATCAGGGAATATAAGAGACTACAGAGAGCAGTGGAGTCACCCAGTACATCAGGGAATATAAGAGACTGTAGAGAGTAGTGGACTCACCCAGTACATCAGGGAATATAAGAGACTGTAGTGAGTAGTGGACTCACCCATTACATCAGGGAATATAAGAGACTGCAGAGAGTAGTGGACTCACCCAGTACATCAGGGAATATAAGAGACTGCAGAGAGTAGTGGACTCACCCAGTACATCAGGGAATTTCAGAGACTGTAGAGAGTAGTGGACTCACCCAGTACATCAGGGAATATAAGAGACTGCAGAAAGTAGTGGAATCACACAGTACATCAGGGAGTGTAAGAGACTGCAGAGAGTAGTGGACTCACCCAGTACATCAGGGAATATAAGAGACTGCAGAGGGTAGTGGACTCACCCAGTACATCAGGGAATATAAGAGACTGCAGAGGGTAGTGGACTCAACCAGTACATCAGGGAATATAAGAGACTACAGAGAGTAGTGGACTCACCCAGTACATCAGGGAATATAAGAGACTGCAGAGAGTAGTGGAGTCACACAGTACATCAGGGAATATAAGAGACTACAGAGAGTAGTGGACTCACCCAGTACATCAGGGAATGTAAGAGACTGCAGGGAGTAGTGGAGTCACACAGTACATCAGGGAATATAAGAGACTGCAGAGAGTAGTGGACTCACCCAGTACATCAGGGAATATAAGAGACTGTAGAGAGTAGTGGAGTCACACAGTACATCAGGGAATGTAAGAGACTACAGGGAGTAGTGGACTCACCCAGTACATCAGGGAATATAAGAGACTACAGACAGTAGTGGACTCACCCAGTACATCAGGGAATATAAGAGACTACAGAGAGTAGTGGACTCACCCAGTACATCAGGGAATATAAGAGACTACAGACAGTAGTGGACTCACCCAGTACATCAGGGAATATAAGAGACTACAGAGAGTAGTGGACTCACCCAGTACATCAGGGAATGTAAGAGACTGCAGGGAGTAGTGGAGTCACACAGTACATCAGGGAATATAAGAGACTGCAGAGAGTAGTGGACTCACCCAGTACATCAGGGAATATAAGAGACTGTAGAGAGTAGTGGAGTCACACAGTACATCAGGGAATGTAAGAGACTACAGGGAGTAGTGGACTCACCCAGTACATCAGGGAATATAAGAGACTACAGACAGTAGTGGACTCACCCAGTACATCAGGGAATATAAGAGACTGTAGAGAGTAGTGGACTCACCCAGTACATCAGGGAATATAAGAGACTGTAGAGAGTAGTGGACTCACCCAGTACATCAGGGAATATAAGAGACTACAGAGAGTAGTGGAGTCACCCAGTACATCAGGGAATATAAGAGACTACAGAGAGTAGTGGACTCACCCAGTACATCAGGGAATATAAGAGACTGTAGAGAGTAGTGGACTCACCCAGTACATCAGGGAATATAAGAGACTGTAGAGAGTAGTGGACTCACCCAGTACATCAGGGAATATAAGAGACTGTAGAGAGTAGTGGACTCACCCAGTACATCAGGGAATATAAGAGACTACAGAGAGTAGTGGAGTCACCCAGTACATCAGGGAATATAAGAGACTGTAGAGAGTAGTGGACTCACCCAGTACATCAGGGAATATAAGAGACTGTAGTGAGTAGTGGACTCACCCAGTACATCAGGGAATATAAGAGACTGCAGAGAGTAGTGGACTCACCCAGTACATCAGGGAATATAAGAGACTGCAGAGAGTAGTGGACTCACCCAGTACATCAGGGAATTTCAGAGACTGTAGAGAGTAGTGGACTCACCCAGTACATCAGGGAATATAAGAGACTGCAGAGAGTAGTGGACTCACACAGTACATCAGGGAGTGTAAGAGACTGCAGAGAGTACTGGACTCACCCAGTACATCAGGGAATATAAGAGACTGCAGAGGGTAGTGGACTCACCCAGTACATCAGGGAATATAAGAGACTGCAGAGGGTAGTGGACTCAACCAGTACATCAGGGAATATAAGAGACTGTAGAGAGTAGTGGACTCACCCAGTACATCAGGGAATGTAAGAGACGACAGAGAGTAGTGGACTCACACAGTACATCAGGGAATGTAAGAGACTACAAAGAGTAGTGGACTCACCCAGTACATCAGAGAATATAAGAGACTATAGAGAGTAGTGGACACACCCAGTACATCAGGGAATATAAGAGACTACAGAGAGTAGTGGACTCACCCAGTGCATCAGGGAATATAAGAGACTGCAGGGAGTAGTGGACTCACCCAGTACATCAGGGAATATAAGAGACTGTAGAGAGTAGTGGACTCACCCAGTACATCAGGGAATATAAGAGACGACAGAGAGTAGTGGACTCACCCAGTACATCAGGGAATATAAGAGACTGTAGAGAGTAGTGGACTCACCCAGTACATCAGGGAATATAAGAGACTGCAGAGAGTAGTGGAGTCACCCATTACATCAGGGAATATAATAGACTGTAGAGAGTAGTGGACTCACTCAGTACATCAGGGAATATAAGAGAGTGTAGAGAGTAGTGGACTCACCCAGTACATCAGGGAATATAAGAGACTGTAGAGAGTAGTGGACTCACCCAGTACATCAGGGAATGTAAGAGACTGTAGTGAGTAGTGGACTCACCCAGTACATCAGGGAATATAATAGACTGTAGAGAGTAGCGGACTCACCCAGTACATCAGGGAATATAAGAGACTTCAGAGGGTAGTGGACACACCCAGTACATCAGGGAATATAAGAGACTGTAGAGAGTAGTGGAATCACCCGGTACATCAGGGAATATAAGAGACTACAGAGAGTAGTGGACTCATCGGGTACATCAGGGAATATAAGAGACTACAGAGAGTAGTGGACTCACCCAGTACATCAGGGAATATAAGAGACTACAGAGAGTAGTGGACTCACCCAGTACATCAGGGAATATAAGAGACTGTAGTGAGTAGTGGACTCACCCAGTACATCAGGGAATATAATAGACTGTAGAGTGTAGCGGACTCACCCAGTACATCAGGGAATATAAGAGACTTCAGAGGGTAGTGGACACACCCAGTACATCAGGGAATATAAGAGACTGCAGAGAGTAGTGGACTCACCCAGTACATCAGGGAATATAAGAGACTGCAGAGAGTAGTGGAGTCACCCAGTACATCAGGGAATATAAGAGACTGCAGAGAGTAGTGGAGTCACCCAGTACATCAGGGAATATAAGAGTCTGTAGAGAGTAGTGGAATCACCCAGTACATCAGGGAATATAAAAGACTGTAGAGAGTAGTGGACTCACCCGGTACATCAGGGAATATAAGAGACTACAGAGAGTAGTGGACTCATCGAGTACATCAGGGAATATAAGAGACTACAGAGAGTAGTGGACTCACCCAGTACATCAGGGAATATAAGAGACTACAGAGAGTAGTAGACTCACCCAGTACATCAGGGAATATAAGAGTGCACAGAGTAGTGGACTCACCCAGTACATCAGGGAATGTAAGAGACGGTAGAGAGTAGTGGACTCACCCAGTACATCAGGGAATATAAGAGACTGTAGAGAGTAGTGGACTCACCCAGTACATCAGGGAATATAAGAGACTACAGAGAGTAGTGGACTCACCCAGTACATCAGGGAATATAAGAGACTACAGAGAGTAGTGGACTCACCCAGTACATCAGGGAATGTAAGAGACTGCAGGGAGTAGTGGAGTCACACAGTACATCAGGGAATATAAGAGACTGCAGAGAGTAGTGGACTCACCCAGTACATCAGGGAATATAAGAGACTGTAGAGAGTAGTGGAGTCACACAGTACATCAGGGAATGTAAGAGACTACAGGGAGTAGTGGACTCACCCAGTACATCAGGGAATATAAGAGACTACAGACAGTAGTGGACTCACCCAGTACATCAGGGAATGTAAGAGACTGCAGGGAGTAGTGGAGTCACACAGTACATCAGGGAATATAAGAGACTGCAGAGAGTAGTGGACTCACCCAGTACATCAGGGAATATAAGAGACTACAGACAGTAGTGGACTCACCCAGTACATCAGGGAATATAAGAGACTACAGAGAGTAGTGGACTCACCCAGTACATCAGGGAATATAAGAGACTACAGACAGTAGTGGACTCACCCAGTACATCAGGGAATATAAGAGACTACAGAGAGTAGTGGACTCACCCAGTACATCAGGGAATGTAAGAGACTGCAGGGAGTAGTGGAGTCACACAGTACATCAGGGAATATAAGAGACTGCAGAGAGTAGTGGACTCACCCAGTACATCAGGGAATATAAGAGACTGTAGAGAGTAGTGGAGTCACACAGTACATCAGGGAATATAAGAGACTGCAGAGAGTAGTGGAGTCACCCATTACATCAGGGAATATAATAGACTGTAGAGAGTAGTGGACTCACTCAGTACATCAGGGAATATAAGAGAGTGTAGAGAGTAGTGGACTCACCCAGTACATCAGGGAATATAAGAGACTGTAGAGAGTAGTGGACTCACCCAGGACATCAGGGAATGTAAGAGACTGTAGAGAGTAGTGGACTCACCCAGTACATCAGGGAATATAATAGACTGTAGAGAGTAGTGGACTCACTCAGTACATCAGGGAATATAAGAGAGTGTAGAGAGTAGTGGACTCACCCAGTACATCAGGGAATATAAGAGACTGTAGAGAGTAGTGGACTCACCCAGTACATCAGGGAATGTAAGAGACTGTAGAGAGTAGTGGACTCACCCAGTACATCAGGGAATATAATAGACTGTAGAGAGTAGTGGACTCACTCAGTACATCAGGGAATATAAGAGAGTGTAGAGAGTAGTGGACTCACCCAGTACATCAGGGAATATAAGAGACTGTAGAGAGTAGTGGACTCACCCAGTACATCAGGGAATGTAAGAGACTGTAGAGAGTAGTGGACTCACCCAGTACATCAGGGAATATAAGAGACTGTAGAGAGTAGTGGACTCACCCAGTACATCAGGGAATATAATAGACTGTAGAGAGTAGCGGACTCACCCAGTACATCAGGGAATATAAGAGACTTCAGAGGGTAGTGGACACACCCAGTACATCAGGGAATATAAGAGACTGTAGAGAGTAGTGGAATCACCCGGTACATCAGGGAATATAAGAGACTACAGAGAGTAGTGGACTCATCGGGTACATCAGGGAATATAAGAGACTACACAGAGTAGTGGACTCACCCAGTACATCAGGGAATATAAGAGACTACAGAGAGTAGTGGACTCACCCAGTACATCAGGGAATATAAGAGACTGTAGTGAGTAGTGGACTCACCCAGTACATCAGGGAATATAATAGACTGTAGAGTGTAGCGGACTCACCCAGTACATCAGGGAATATAAGAGACTTCAGAGGGTAGTGGACACACCCAGTACATCAGGGAATATAAGAGACTGTAGAGAGTAGTGGAATCACCCAGTACATCAGGGAATATAAAAGACTGTAGAGAGTAGTGGACTCACCCGGTACATCAGGGAATATAAGAGACTACAGAGAGTAGTGGACTCATCGAGTACATCAGGGAATATAAGAGACTACAGAGAGTAGTGGACTCACCCAGTACATCAGGGAATATAAGAGACTACAGAGAGTAGTAGACTCACCCAGTACATCAGGGAATATAAGAGTGCACAGAGTAGTGGACTCACCCAGTACATCAGGGAATGTAAGAGACGGTAGAGAGTAGTGGACTCACCCAGTACATCAGGGAATATAAGAGACTGTAGAGAGTAGTGGACTCACCCAGTACATCAGGGAATATAAGAGACTACAGAGAGTAGTGGACTCACCCAGTACATCAGGGAATATAAGAGACTACAGAGAGTAGTGGACTCACCCAGTACATCAGGGAATGTAAGAGACTGCAGGGAGTAGTGGAGTCACACAGTACATCAGGGAATATAAGAGACTGCAGAGAGTAGTGGACTCACCCAGTACATCAGGGAATATAAGAGACTGTAGAGAGTAGTGGAGTCACACAGTACATCAGGGAATGTAAGAGACTACAGGGAGTAGTGGACTCACCCAGTACATCAGGGAATATAAGAGACTACAGACAGTAGTGGACTCACCCAGTACATCAGGGAATGTAAGAGACTGCAGGGAGTAGTGGAGTCACACAGTACATCAGGGAATATAAGAGACTGCAGAGAGTAGTGGACTCACCCAGTACATCAGGGAATATAAGAGACTACAGACAGTAGTGGACTCACCCAGTACATCAGGGAATATAAGAGACTACAGAGAGTAGTGGACTCACCCAGTACATCAGGGAATGTAAGAGACTGCAGGGAGTAGTGGAGTCACACAGTACATCAGGGATTATAAGAGACTGCAGAGAGTAGTGGACTCACCCAGTACATCAGGGAATATAAGAGACTGTAGAGAGTAGTGGAGTCACACAGTACATCAGGGAATGTAAGAGACTACAGGGAGTAGTGGACTCACCCAGTACATCAGGGAATATAAGAGACTACAGACAGTAGTGGACTCACCCAGTACATCAGGGAATATAAGAGACTGTAGAGAGTAGTGGACTCACCCAGTACATCAGGGAATATAAGAGACTGTAGAGAGTAGTGGACTCACCCAGTACATCAGGGAATATAAGAGACTGTAGAGAGTAGTGGAGTCACCCAGTACATCAGGGAATATAAGAGACTACAGAGAGCAGTGGAGTCACCCAGTACATCAGGGAATATAAGAGACTGTAGAGAGTAGTGGACTCACCCAGTACATCAGGGAATATAAGAGACTGTAGTGAGTAGTGGACTCACCCAGTACATCAGGGAATATAAGAGACTGCAGAGAGTAGTGGACTCACCCAGTACATCAGGGAATATAAGAGACTGCAGAGAGTAGTGGACTCACCCAGTACATCAGGGAATTTCAGAGACTGTAGAGAGTAGTGGACTCACCCAGTACATCAGGGAATATAAGAGACTGCAGAGAGTAGTGGAATCACACAGTACATCAGGGAGTGTAAGAGACTGCAGAGAGTAGTGGACTCACCCAGTACATCAGGGAATATAAGAGACTGCAGAGGGTAGTGGACTCACCCAGTACATCAGGGAATATAAGAGACTGCAGAGGGTAGTGGACTCAACCAGTACATCAGGGAATATAAGAGACTGTAGAGAGTAGTGGACTCACCCAGTACATCAGGGAATGTAAGAGACGACAGAGAGTAGTGGACTCACACAGTACATCAGGGAATGTAAGAGACTACAAAGAGTAGTGGACTCACCCAGTACATCAGAGAATATAAGAGACTATAGAGAGTAGTGGACACACCCAGTACATCAGGGAATATAAGAGACTACAGAGAGTAGTGGACTCACCCAGTGCATCAGGGAATATAAGAGACTGCAGGGAGTAGTGGACTCACCCAGTACATCAGGGAATATAAGAGACTGTAGAGAGTAGTGGACTCACCCAGTACATCAGGGAATATAAGAGACGACAGAGAGTAGTGGACTCACCCAGTACATCAGGGAATATAAGAGACTGTAGAGAGTAGTGGACTCACCCAGTACATCAGGGAATATAAGAGACTGCAGAGAGTAGTGGAGTCACCCATTACATCAGGGAATATAATAGACTGTAGAGAGTAGTGGACTCACTCAGTACATCAGGGAATATAAGAGAGTGTAGAGAGTAGTGGACTCACCCAGTACATCAGGGAATATAAGAGACTGTAGAGAGTAGTGGACTCACCCAGTACATCAGGGAATGTAAGAGACTGTAGTGAGTAGTGGACTCACCCAGTACATCAGGGAATATAATAGACTGTAGAGAGTAGCGGACTCACCCAGTACATCAGGGAATATAAGAGACTTCAGAGGGTAGTGGACACACCCAGTACATCAGGGAATATAAGAGACTGTAGAGAGTAGTGGAATCACCCGGTACATCAGGGAATATAAGAGACTACAGAGAGTAGTGGACTCATCGGGTACATCAGGGAATATAAGAGACTACAGAGAGTAGTGGACTCACCCAGTACATCAGGGAATATAAGAGACTACAGAGAGTAGTGGACTCACCCAGTACATCAGGGAATATAAGAGACTGTAGTGAGTAGTGGACTCACCCAGTACATCAGGGAATATAATAGACTGTAGAGTGTAGCGGACTCACCCAGTACATCAGGGAATATAAGAGACTTCAGAGGGTAGTGGACACACCCAGTACATCAGGGAATATAAGAGACTGTAGAGAGTAGTGGAATCACCCAGTACATCAGGGAATATAAAAGACTGTAGAGAGTAGTGGACTCACCCGGTACATCAGGGAATATAAGAGACTACAGAGAGTAGTGGACTCATCGAGTACATCAGGGAATATAAGAGACTACAGAGAGTAGTGGACTCACCCAGTACATCAGGGAATATAAGAGACTACAGAGAGTAGTAGACTCACCCAGTACATCAGGGAATATAAGAGTGCACAGAGTAGTGGACTCACCCAGTACATCAGGGAATGTAAGAGACGGTAGAGAGTAGTGGACTCACCCAGTACATCAGGGAATATAAGAGACTGTAGAGAGTAGTGGACTCACCCAGTACATCAGGTAATATAAGAGACTACAGAGAGTAGTGGACTCACCCAGTACATCAGGGAATATAAGAGACTACAGAGGGTAGTAGACGCACCCAGCACATCAGGGAATATAAGAGACGGTAGAGAGTAGTGGACTCACCCAGTACATCAGGGAATATAAGAGACTGTAGAGAGTAGTGGACCCACCCAGCACATCAGGGAATATAAGAGACCGTAGAGAGTAGTGGACTCACCCAGTACATCAGGGAATATAAGAGACTGTAGAGAGTAGTGGACCCACCCAGCACATCAGGGAATATAAGAGACTGTAGAGAGTAGTGGACTCACCCAGTACATCAGGGAATATAAGAGACTGTAGAGAGTAGTGGACTCACCCAGTATATCAGGGAATATAAGAGAATGCAGAGAGTAATGGACTCACCCAGTACATCAGGGAATATAAGAGACTGTAGAGAGTAGTGGACCCACCCAGCACATCAGGGAATATAAGAGACTGTAGAGAGTAGTGGACTCACCCAGTATATCAGGGAATATAAGAGACTGCAGAGAGTAATGGACTCACCCAGTACATCAGGGAATATAAGAGACTGTAGAGAGTAGTGGACTCACCCAGTACTTCAGGGAATGTAAGAGACTACAGAGAGTAGTGGACTCACACAGTACATCAGGGAATGTAAGAGACTACAGAGAGTAGTGGACTCACCCACTACATCAGGGAATATAAGAGACTGCAGAGAGTAGTGGACTCAAGCAGTACATCAGGGAATGTAAGAGACTGCAGAGAGTAGTGGACTCACCCAGTACATCAGGGAATATAAGAGACTACAGAGAGTAGTGGACTCACCCAGTATATCAGGGAATATAAGAGACTGCAGGGAGTAG
This sequence comes from Hemitrygon akajei, assembly GCF_048418815.1. Taxonomy (NCBI): domain Eukaryota; kingdom Metazoa; phylum Chordata; class Chondrichthyes; order Myliobatiformes; family Dasyatidae; genus Hemitrygon; species Hemitrygon akajei. Next base: position 20,529,811 of record NC_133148.1, on the reverse strand, counting down.
TGGCCTCACCCAGTACATCAGGGAATATAAGAGACTGCAGAGAGTAGTGGTCTCACTCAGTACATCAGGGAATATAAGAGACTGTAGAGAGTAGTGGACTCACCCAGGACATCAGGGAATATAAGAGACTGCAGAGGGTAGTGGACTCACCCAGTACATCAGGGAAAATAAGAGACTATAGAGAGTAGTGGACTCACCCAGTACATCAGGGAATATAAGAGACTGTAGTGAGTAGTGGACTCACCCAGTACATCTGGGAATATAAGAGACTGCAGAGGGTAGTGGACTCACCCAGTACATCAGGGAATATAAGAGACTGTAGTGAGTAGTGGACTCACCCGGTACATCTGGGAATATAAGAGACTGCAGAGGGTAGTGGACTCACCCAGTACATCAGGGAATTTCAGAGACTGTAGAGAGTAGTGGACTCACCCAGTACATCAGGGAATATAAGAGACTGTAGAGAGTAGTGGACTCACCCAGTACATCAGGGAATATAAGAGACTGTAGTGAGTAGTGGAGTCACACAGTACATCAGGGAATATAAGAGACTGTAGAGAGTAGTGGAGTCACACAGTACATCAGGGAATGTAAGAGACTACAGAGAGTAGTGGACTCACCCAGTACATCAGGGAATATAAGAGACTACAGACAGTAGTGGACTCACCCAGTACATCAGGGAATATAAGAGACTGTAGAGAGTAGTGGACTCACCCAGTACATCAGGGAATATAAGAGACTGTAGAGAGTAGTGGACTCACCCAGTACATCAGGGAATATAAGAGACTACAGAGAGTAGTGGAGTCACCCAGTACATCAGGGAATATAAGAGACTACAGAGAGTAGTGGACTCACCGAGTACATCAGCGAATATAAGAGACTGTAGAGAGTAGTGGACTCACCCAGTACATCAGGGAATATAAGAGACTACAGAGAGTAGTGGAGTCACCCAGTACATCAGGGAATATAAGAGACTACAGAGAGTAGTGGACTCACCCAGTACATCAGGGAATGTAAGAGACTGCAGGGAGTAGTGGAGTCACACAGTACATCAGGGAATGTAAGAGACTACAGGGAGTAGTGGACTCACCCAGTACATCAGGGAATATAAGAGACTACAGAGAGTAGTAGACTCACCCAGTACATCAGGGAATATAAGAGACTACAGAGAGTAGTGGACTCACCCAGTACATCAGGGAATGTAAGAGACTGCAGGGAGTAGTGGAGTCACACAGTACATCAGGGAATATAAGAGACTGCAGAGAGTAGTGGAGTCACACAGTACATCAGGGAATATAAGAGACTACAGAGAGTAGTGGACTCACCCAGTACATCAGGGAATATAAGAGACTGTAGAGAGTAGTGGAGTCACACAGTACATCAGGGAATGTAAGAGACTACAGGGAGTAGTGGACTCACCCAGTACATCAGGGAATATAAGAGACTACAGACAGTAGTGGACTCACCCAGTACATCAGGGAATATAAGAGACTGTAGAGAGTAGTGGACTCACCCAGTACATCAGGGAATATAAGAGACTGTAGAGAGTAGTGGACTCACCCAGTACATCAGGGAATATAAGAGACTACAGAGAGTAGTGGACTCACCCAGTACATCAGGGAATATAAGAGACTACAGAGAGTAGTGGAGTCACCCAGTACATCAGGGAATATAAGAGACTGTAGAGAGTAGTGGACTCACCCAGTACATCAGGGAATATAAGAGACTGTAGTGAGTAGTGGACTCACCCAGTACATCAGGGAATATAAGAGACTGCAGAGAGTAGTGGACTCACCCAGTACATCAGGGAATATAAGAGACTGCAGAGAGTAGTGGACTCACCCAGTACATCAGGGAATTTCAGAGACTGTAGAGAGTAGTGGACTCACCCAGTACATCAGGGAATATAAGAGACTGCAGAGAGTAGTGGACTCACACAGTACATCAGGGAATATAAGAGACTGTAGAGAGTAGTGGACTCACCCAGTATATCAGGGAATATAAGAGAATGCAGAGAGTAATGGACTCACCCAGTACATCAGGGAATATAAGAGACTGTAGAGAGTAGTGGACCCACCCAGCACATCAGGGAATATAAGAGACTGTAGAGAGTAGTGGACTCACCCAGTACATCAGGGAATGTAAGAGACGACAGAGAGTAGTGGACTCACACAGTACATCAGGGAATGTAAGAGACTACAAAGAGTAGTGGACTCACCCAGTACATCAGAGAATATAAGAGACTATAGAGAGTAGTGGACACACCCAGTACATCAGGGAATATAAGAGACTACAGAGAGTAGTGGACTCACCCAGTGCATCAGGGAATATAAGAGACTGCAGGGAGTAGTGGACTCACCCAGTACATCAGGGAATATAAGAGACTGTAGAGAGTAGTGGACTCACCCAGTACATCAGGGAATATAAGAGACGACAGAGAGTAGTGGACTCACCCAGTACATCAGGGAATATAAGAGACTGTAGAGAGTAGTGGACTCACCCAGTACATCAGGGAATATAAGAGACTGCAGAGAGTAGTGGAGTCACCCATTACATCAGGGAATATAATAGACTGTAGAGAGTAGTGGACTCACTCAGTACATCAGGGAATATAAGAGAGTGTAGAGAGTAGTGGACTCACCCAGTACATCAGGGAATATAAGAGACTGTAGAGAGTAGTGGACTCACCCAGTACATCAGGGAATGTAAGAGACTGTAGTGAGTAGTGGACTCACCCAGTACATCAGGGAATATAATAGACTGTAGAGAGTAGCGGACTCACCCAGTACATCAGGGAATATAAGAGACTTCAGAGGGTAGTGGACACACCCAGTACATCAGGGAATATAAGAGACTGTAGAGAGTAGTGGAATCACCCGGTACATCAGGGAATATAAGAGACTACAGAGAGTAGTGGACTCATCGGGTACATCAGGGAATATAAGAGACTACAGAGAGTAGTGGACTCACCCAGTACATCAGGGAATATAAGAGACTACAGAGAGTAGTGGACTCACCCAGTACATCAGGGAATATAAGAGACTGTAGTGAGTAGTGGACTCACCCAGTACATCAGGGAATATAATAGACTGTAGAGTGTAGCGGACTCACCCAGTACATCAGGGAATATAAGAGACTTCAGAGGGTAGTGGACACACCCAGTACATCAGGGAATATAAGAGACTGCAGAGAGTAGTGGACTCACCCAGTACATCAGGGAATATAAGAGACTGCAGAGAGTAGTGGAGTCACCCAGTACATCAGGGAATATAAGAGACTGCAGAGAGTAGTGGAGTCACCCAGTACATCAGGGAATATAAGAGTCTGTAGAGAGTAGTGGAATCACCCAGTACATCAGGGAATATAAAAGACTGTAGAGAGTAGTGGACTCACCCGGTACATCAGGGAATATAAGAGACTACAGAGAGTAGTGGACTCATCGAGTACATCAGGGAATATAAGAGACTACAGAGAGTAGTGGACTCACCCAGTACATCAGGGAATATAAGAGACTACAGAGAGTAGTAGACTCACCCAGTACATCAGGGAATATAAGAGTGCACAGAGTAGTGGACTCACCCAGTACATCAGGGAATGTAAGAGACGGTAGAGAGTAGTGGACTCACCCAGTACATCAGGGAATATAAGAGACTGTAGAGAGTAGTGGACTCACCCAGTACATCAGGGAATATAAGAGACTACAGAGAGTAGTGGACTCACCCAGTACATCAGGGAATATAAGAGACTACAGAGAGTAGTGGACTCACCCAGTACATCAGGGAATGTAAGAGACTGCAGGGAGTAGTGGAGTCACACAGTACATCAGGGAATATAAGAGACTGCAGAGAGTAGTGGACTCACCCAGTACATCAGGGAATATAAGAGACTGTAGAGAGTAGTGGAGTCACACAGTACATCAGGGAATGTAAGAGACTACAGGGAGTAGTGGACTCACCCAGTACATCAGGGAATATAAGAGACTACAGACAGTAGTGGACTCACCCAGTACATCAGGGAATGTAAGAGACTGCAGGGAGTAGTGGAGTCACACAGTACATCAGGGAATATAAGAGACTGCAGAGAGTAGTGGACTCACCCAGTACATCAGGGAATATAAGAGACTACAGACAGTAGTGGACTCACCCAGTACATCAGGGAATATAAGAGACTACAGAGAGTAGTGGACTCACCCAGTACATCAGGGAATATAAGAGACTACAGACAGTAGTGGACTCACCCAGTACATCAGGGAATATAAGAGACTACAGAGAGTAGTGGACTCACCCAGTACATCAGGGAATGTAAGAGACTGCAGGGAGTAGTGGAGTCACACAGTACATCAGGGAATATAAGAGACTGCAGAGAGTAGTGGACTCACCCAGTACATCAGGGAATATAAGAGACTGTAGAGAGTAGTGGAGTCACACAGTACATCAGGGAATATAAGAGACTGCAGAGAGTAGTGGAGTCACCCATTACATCAGGGAATATAATAGACTGTAGAGAGTAGTGGACTCACTCAGTACATCAGGGAATATAAGAGAGTGTAGAGAGTAGTGGACTCACCCAGTACATCAGGGAATATAAGAGACTGTAGAGAGTAGTGGACTCACCCAGGACATCAGGGAATGTAAGAGACTGTAGAGAGTAGTGGACTCACCCAGTACATCAGGGAATATAATAGACTGTAGAGAGTAGTGGACTCACTCAGTACATCAGGGAATATAAGAGAGTGTAGAGAGTAGTGGACTCACCCAGTACATCAGGGAATATAAGAGACTGTAGAGAGTAGTGGACTCACCCAGTACATCAGGGAATGTAAGAGACTGTAGAGAGTAGTGGACTCACCCAGTACATCAGGGAATATAATAGACTGTAGAGAGTAGTGGACTCACTCAGTACATCAGGGAATATAAGAGAGTGTAGAGAGTAGTGGACTCACCCAGTACATCAGGGAATATAAGAGACTGTAGAGAGTAGTGGACTCACCCAGTACATCAGGGAATGTAAGAGACTGTAGAGAGTAGTGGACTCACCCAGTACATCAGGGAATATAAGAGACTGTAGAGAGTAGTGGACTCACCCAGTACATCAGGGAATATAATAGACTGTAGAGAGTAGCGGACTCACCCAGTACATCAGGGAATATAAGAGACTTCAGAGGGTAGTGGACACACCCAGTACATCAGGGAATATAAGAGACTGTAGAGAGTAGTGGAATCACCCGGTACATCAGGGAATATAAGAGACTACAGAGAGTAGTGGACTCATCGGGTACATCAGGGAATATAAGAGACTACACAGAGTAGTGGACTCACCCAGTACATCAGGGAATATAAGAGACTACAGAGAGTAGTGGACTCACCCAGTACATCAGGGAATATAAGAGACTGTAGTGAGTAGTGGACTCACCCAGTACATCAGGGAATATAATAGACTGTAGAGTGTAGCGGACTCACCCAGTACATCAGGGAATATAAGAGACTTCAGAGGGTAGTGGACACACCCAGTACATCAGGGAATATAAGAGACTGTAGAGAGTAGTGGAATCACCCAGTACATCAGGGAATATAAAAGACTGTAGAGAGTAGTGGACTCACCCGGTACATCAGGGAATATAAGAGACTACAGAGAGTAGTGGACTCATCGAGTACATCAGGGAATATAAGAGACTACAGAGAGTAGTGGACTCACCCAGTACATCAGGGAATATAAGAGACTACAGAGAGTAGTAGACTCACCCAGTACATCAGGGAATATAAGAGTGCACAGAGTAGTGGACTCACCCAGTACATCAGGGAATGTAAGAGACGGTAGAGAGTAGTGGACTCACCCAGTACATCAGGGAATATAAGAGACTGTAGAGAGTAGTGGACTCACCCAGTACATCAGGGAATATAAGAGACTACAGAGAGTAGTGGACTCACCCAGTACATCAGGGAATATAAGAGACTACAGAGAGTAGTGGACTCACCCAGTACATCAGGGAATGTAAGAGACTGCAGGGAGTAGTGGAGTCACACAGTACATCAGGGAATATAAGAGACTGCAGAGAGTAGTGGACTCACCCAGTACATCAGGGAATATAAGAGACTGTAGAGAGTAGTGGAGTCACACAGTACATCAGGGAATGTAAGAGACTACAGGGAGTAGTGGACTCACCCAGTACATCAGGGAATATAAGAGACTACAGACAGTAGTGGACTCACCCAGTACATCAGGGAATGTAAGAGACTGCAGGGAGTAGTGGAGTCACACAGTACATCAGGGAATATAAGAGACTGCAGAGAGTAGTGGACTCACCCAGTACATCAGGGAATATAAGAGACTACAGACAGTAGTGGACTCACCCAGTACATCAGGGAATATAAGAGACTACAGAGAGTAGTGGACTCACCCAGTACATTAGGGAATATAAGAGACTACAGACAGTAGTGGACTCACCCAGTACATCAGGGAATATAAGAGACTACAGAGAGTAGTGGACTCACCCAGTACATCAGGGAATGTAAGAGACTGCAGGGAGTAGTGGAGTCACACAGTACATCAGGGATTATAAGAGACTGCAGAGAGTAGTGGACTCACCCAGTACATCAGGGAATATAAGAGACTGTAGAGAGTAGTGGAGTCACACAGTACATCAGGGAATGTAAGAGACTACAGGGAGTAGTGGACTCACCCAGTACATCAGGGAATATAAGAGACTACAGACAGTAGTGGACTCACCCAGTACATCAGGGAATATAAGAGACTGTAGAGAGTAGTGGACTCACCCAGTACATCAGGGAATATAAGAGACTGTAGAGAGTAGTGGACTCACCCAGTACATCAGGGAATATAAGAGACTGTAGAGAGTAGTGGAGTCACCCAGTACATCAGGGAATATAAGAGACTACAGAGAGCAGTGGAGTCACCCAGTACATCAGGGAATATAAGAGACTGTAGAGAGTAGTGGACTCACCCAGTACATCAGGGAATATAAGAGACTGTAGTGAGTAGTGGACTCACCCAGTACATCAGGGAATATAAGAGACTGCAGAGAGTAGTGGACTCACCCAGTACATCAGGGAATATAATAGACTGCAGAGAGTAGTGGACTCACCCAGTACATCAGGGAATTTCAGAGACTGTAGAGAGTAGTGGACTCACCCAGTACATCAGGGAATATAAGAGACTGCAGAGAGTAGTGGAATCACACAGTACATCAGGGAGTGTAAGAGACTGCAGAGAGTAGTGGACTCACCCAGTACATCAGGGAATATAAGAGACTGCAGAGGGTAGTGGACTCACCCAGTACATCAGGGAATATAAGAGACTGCAGAGGGTAGTGGACTCAACCAGTACATCAGGGAATATAAGAGACTGTAGAGAGTAGTGGACTCACCCAGTACATCAGGGAATGTAAGAGACGACAGAGAGTAGTGGACTCACACAGTACATCAGGGAATGTAAGAGACTACAAAGAGTAGTGGACTCACCCAGTACATCAGAGAATATAAGAGACTATAGAGAGTAGTGGACACACCCAGTACATCAGGGAATATAAGAGACTACAGAGAGTAGTGGACTCACCCAGTGCATCAGGGAATATAAGAGACTGCAGGGAGTAGTGGACTCACCCAGTACATCAGGGAATATAAGAGACTGTAGAGAGTAGTGGACTCACCCAGTACATCAGGGAATATAAGAGACGACAGAGAGTAGTGGACTCACCCAGTACATCAGGGAATATAAGAGACTGTAGAGAGTAGTGGACTCACCCAGTACATCAGGGAATATAAGAGACTGCAGAGAGTAGTGGAGTCACCCATTACATCAGGGAATATAATAGACTGTAGAGAGTAGTGGACTCACTCAGTACATCAGGGAATATAAGAGAGTGTAGAGAGTAGTGGACTCACCCAGTACATCAGGGAATATAAGAGACTGTAGAGAGTAGTGGACTCACCCAGTACATCAGGGAATGTAAGAGACTGTAGTGAGTAGTGGACTCACCCAGTACATCAGGGAATATAATAGACTGTAGAGAGTAGCGGACTCACCCAGTACATCAGGGAATATAAGAGACTTCAGAGGGTAGTGGACACACCCAGTACATCAGGGAATATAAGAGACTGTAGAGAGTAGTGGAATCACCCGGTACATCAGGGAATATAAGAGACTACAGAGAGTAGTGGACTCATCGGGTACATCAGGGAATATAAGAGACTACAGAGAGTAGTGGACTCACCCAGTACATCAGGGAATATAAGAGACTACAGAGAGTAGTGGACTCACCCAGTACATCAGGGAATATAAGAGACTGTAGTGAGTAGTGGACTCACCCAGTACATCAGGGAATATAATAGACTGTAGAGTGTAGCGGACTCACCCAGTACATCAGGGAATATAAGAGACTTCAGAGGGTAGTGGACACACCCAGTACATCAGGGAATATAAGAGACTGTAGAGAGTAGTGGAATCACCCAGTACATCAGGGAATATAAAAGACTGTAGAGAGTAGTGGACTCACCCGGTACATCAGGGAATATAAGAGACTACAGAGAGTAGTGGACTCATCGAGTACATCAGGGAATATAAGAGACTACAGAGAGTAGTGGACTCACCCAGTACATCAGGGAATATAAGAGACTACAGAGAGTAGTAGACTCACCCAGTACATCAGGGAATATAAGAGTGCACAGAGTAGTGGACTCACCCAGTACATCAGGGAATGTAAGAGACGGTAGAGAGTAGTGGACTCACCCAGTACATCAGGGAATATAAGAGACTGTAGAGAGTAGTGGACTCACCCAGTACATCAGGTAATATAAGAGACTACAGAGAGTAGTGGACTCACCCAGTACATCAGGGAATATAAGAGACTACAGAGGGTAGTAGACGCACCCAGCACATCAGGGAATATAAGAGACGGTAGAGAGTAGTGGACTCACCCAGTACATCAGGGAATATAAGAGACTGTAGAGAGTAGTGGACCCACCCAGCACATCAGGGAATATAAGAGACCGTAGAGAGTAGTGGACTCACCCAGTACATCAGGGAATATAAGAGACTGTAGAGAGTAGTGGACCCACCCAGCACATCAGGGAATATAAGAGACTGTAGAGAGTAGTGGACTCACCCAGTACATCAGGGAATATAAGAGACTGTAGAGAGTAGTGGACTCACCCAGTATATCAGGGAATATAAGAGAATGCAGAGAGTAATGGACTCACCCAGTACATCAGGGAATATAAGAGACTGTAGAGAGTAGTGGACCCACCCAGCACATCAGGGAATATAAGAGACTGTAGAGAGTAGTGGACTCACCCAGTATATCAGGGAATATAAGAGACTGCAGAGAGTAATGGACTCACCCAGTACATCAGGGAATATAAGAGACTGTAGAGAGTAGTGGACTCACCCAGTACTTCAGGGAATGTAAGAGACTACAGAGAGTAGTGGACTCACACAGTACATCAGGGAATGTAAGAGACTACAGAGAGTAGTGGACTCACCCACTACATCAGGGAATATAAGAGACTGCAGAGAGTAGTGGACTCAAGCAGTACATCAGGGAATGTAAGAGACTGCAGAGAGTAGTGGACTCACCCAGTACATCAGGGAATATAAGAGACTACAGAGAGTAGTGGACTCACCCAGTATATCAGGGAATATAAGAGACTGCAGGGAGTAGTGGCCTCACCCAGTACATCAGGGAATATAAGAGACTGCAGAGAGTAGTGGTCTCACTCAGTACATCAGGGAATATAAGAGACTGTAGAGAGTAGTGGACTCACCCAGGACATCAGGGAATATAAGAGACTGTAGATAATAGTGGACTCACCCAGTACATCAGGGAATATAAGAGACTGCAGAGGGTAGTGGACTCACCCAGTACATCAGGGAAAATAAGAGACTATAGAGAGTAGTGGACTCACCCAGTACATCAGGGAATATAAGAGACTGTAGTGAGTAGTGGACTCACCCAGTACATCTGGGAATATAAGAGACTGCAGAGGGTAGTGGACTCACCCAGTACATCAGGGAATATAAGAGACTGTAGTGAGTAGTGGACTCACCCGGTACATCTGGGAATATAAGAGACTGCAGAGGGTAGTGGACTCACCCAGTACATCAGGGAATTTCAGAGACTGTAGAGAGTAGTGGACTCACCCAGTACATCAGGGAATATAAGAGACTGTAGAGAGTAGTGGACTCACCCAGTACATCAGGGAATATAAGAGACTGTAGTGAGTAGTGGAGTCACACAGTACATCAGGGAATATAAGAGACTGTAGAGAGTAGTGGAGTCACACAGTACATCAGGGAATGTAAGAGACTACAGAGAGTAGTGGACTCACCCAGTACATCAGGGAATATAAGAGACTACAGACAGTAGTGGACTCACCCAGTACATCAGGGAATATAAGAGACTGTAGAGAGTAGTGGACTCACCCAGTACATCAGGGAATATAAGAGACTGTAGAGAGTAGTGGACTCACCCAGTACATCAGGGAATATAAGAGACTACAGAGAGTAGTGGAGTCACCCAGTACATCAGGGAATATAAGAGACTACAGAGAGTAGTGGACTCACCGAGTACATCAGCGAATATAAGAGACTGTAGAGAGTAGTGGACTCACCCAGTACATCAGGGAATATAAGAGACTACAGAGAGTAGTGGAGTCACCCAGTACATCAGGGAATATAAGAGACTACAGAGAGTAGTGGACTCACCCAGTACATCAGGGAATGTAAGAGACTGCAGGGAGTAGTGGAGTCACACAGTACATCAGGGAATGTAAGAGACTACAGGGAGTAGTGGACTCACCCAGTACATCAGGGAATATAAGAGACTACAGAGAGTAGTAGACTCACCCAGTACATCAGGGAATATAAGAGACTACAGAGAGTAGTGGACTCACCCAGTACATCAGGGAATGTAAGAGACTGCAGGGAGTAGTGGAGTCACACAGTACATCAGGGAATATAAGAGACTGCAGAGAGTAGTGGAGTCACACAGTACATCAGGGAATATAAGAGACTACAGAGAGTAGTGGACTCACCCAGTACATCAGGGAATATAAGAGACTGTAGAGAGTAGTGGAGTCACACAGTACATCAGGGAATGTAAGAGACTACAGGGAGTAGTGGACTCACCCAGTACATCAGGGAATATAAGAGACTACAGACAGTAGTGGACTCACCCAGTACATCAGGGAATATAAGAGACTGTAGAGAGTAGTGGACTCACCCAGTACATCAGGGAATATAAGAGACTGTAGAGAGTAGTGGACTCACCCAGTACATCAGGGAATATAAGAGACTACAGAGAGTAGTGGACTCACCCAGTACATCAGGGAATATAAGAGACTACAGAGAGTAGTGGAGTCACCCAGTACATCAGGGAATATAAGAGACTGTAGAGAGTAGTGGACTCACCCAGTACATCAGGGAATATAAGAGACTGTAGTGAGTAGTGGACTCACCCAGTACATCAGGGAATATAAGAGACTGCAGAGAGTAGTGGACTCACCCAGTACATCAGGGAATATAAGAGACTGCAGAGAGTAGTGGACTCACCCAGTACATCAGGGAATTTCAGAGACTGTAGAGAGTAGTGGACTCACCCAGTACATCAGGGAATATAAGAGACTGCAGAGAGTAGTGGACTCACACAGTACATCAGGGAATATAAGAGACTGTAGAGAGTAGTGGACTCACCCAGTATATCAGGGAATATAAGAGAATGCAGAGAGTAATGGACTCACCCAGTACATCAGGGAATATAAGAGACTGTAGAGAGTAGTGGACCCACCCAGCACATCAGGGAATATAAGAGACTGTAGAGAGTAGTGGACTCACCCAGTATATCAGGGAATATAAGAGACTGCAGAGAGTAATGGACTCACCCAGTACATCAGGGAATATAAGAGACTGTAGAGAGTAGTGGACTCACCCAGTACTTCAGGGAATGTAAGAGACTACAGAGAGTAGTGGACTCACACAGTACATCAGGGAATGTAAGAGACTACAGAGAGTAGTGGACTCACCCACTACATCAGGGAATATAAGAGACTGCAGAGAGTAGTGGACTCAAGCAGTACATCAGGGAATGTAAGAGACTGCAGAGAGTAGTGGACTCACCCAGTACATCAGGGAATATAAGAGACTACAGAGAGTAGTGGACTCACCCAGTATATCAGGGAATATAAGAGACTGCAGGGAGTAGTGGCCTCACCCAGTACATCAGGGAATATAAGAGACTGCAGAGAGTAGTGGTCTCACTCAGTACATCAGGGAATATAAGAGACTGTAGAGAGTAGTGGACTCACCCAGGACATCAGGGAATATAAGAGACTGTAGATAATAGTGGACTCACCCAGTACATCAGGGAATATAAGAGACTGCAGAGGGTAGTGGACTCACCCAGTACATCAGGGAAAATAAGAGACTATAGAGAGTAGTGGACTCACCCAGTACATCAGGGAATATAAGAGACTGTAGTGAGTAGTGGACTCACCCAGTACATCTGGGAATATAAGAGACTGCAGAGGGTAGTGGACTCACCCAGTACATCAGGGAATATAAGAGACTGTAGTGAGTAGTGGACTCACCCGGTACATCTGGGAATATAAGAGACTGCAGAGGGTAGTGGACTCACCCAGTACATCAGGGAATTTCAGAGACTGTAGAGAGTAGTGGACTCACCCAGTACATCAGGGAATATAAGAGACTGTAGAGAGTAGTGGACTCACCCAGTACATCAGGGAATATAAGAGACTGTAGTGAGTAGTGGAGTCACACAGTACATCAGGGAATATAAGAGACTGTAGAGAGTAGTGGAGTCACACAGTACATCAGGGAATGTAAGAGACTACAGAGAGTAGTGGACTCACCCAGTACATCAGGGAATATAAGAGACTACAGACAGTAGTGGACTCACCCAGTACATCAGGGAATATAAGAGACTGTAGAGAGTAGTGGACTCACCCAGTACATCAGGGAATATAAGAGACTGTAGAGAGTAGTGGACTCACCCAGTACATCAGGGAATATAAGAGACTACAGAGAGTAGTGGAGTCACCCAGTACATCAGGGAATATAAGAGACTACAGAGAGTAGTGGACTCACCGAGTACATCAGCGAATATAAGAGACTGTAGAGAGTAGTGGACTCACCCAGTACATCAGGGAATATAAGAGACTACAGAGAGTAGTGGAGTCACCCAGTACATCAGGGAATATAAGAGACTACAGAGAGTAGTGGACTCACCCAGTACATCAGGGAATGTAAGAGACTGCAGGGAGTAGTGGAGTCACACAGTACATCAGGGAATGTAAGAGACTACAGGGAGTAGTGGACTCACCCAGTACATCAGGGAATATAAGAGACTACAGAGAGTAGTAGACTCACCCAGTACATCAGGGAATATAAGAGACTACAGAGAGTAGTGGACTCACCCAGTACATCAGGGAATGTAAGAGACTGCAGGGAGTAGTGGAGTCACACAGTACATCAGGGAATATAAGAGACTGCAGAGAGTAGTGGAGTCACACAGTACATCAGGGAATATAAGAGACTACAGAGAGTAGTGGACTCACCCAGTACATCAGGGAATATAAGAGACTGTAGAGAGTAGTGGAGTCACACAGTACATCAGGGAATGTAAGAGACTACAGGGAGTAGTGGACTCACCCAGTACATCAGGGAATATAAGAGACTACAGACAGTAGTGGACTCACCCAGTACATCAGGGAATATAAGAGACTGTAGAGAGTAGTGGACTCACCCAGTACATCAGGGAATATAAGAGACTGTAGAGAGTAGTGGACTCACCCAGTACATCAGGGAATATAAGAGACTACAGAGAGTAGTGGACTCACCCAGTACATCAGGGAATATAAGAGACTACAGAGAGTAGTGGAGTCACCCAGTACATCAGGGAATATAAGAGACTGTAGAGAGTAGTGGACTCACCCAGTACATCAGGGAATATAAGAGACTGTAGTGAGTAGTGGACTCACCCAGTACATCAGGGAATATAAGAGACTGCAGAGAGTAGTGGACTCACCCAGTACATCAGGGAATATAAGAGACTGCAGAGAGTAGTGGACTCACCCAGTACATCAGGGAATTTCAGAGACTGTAGAGAGTAGTGGACTCACCCTGTACATCAGGGAATATAAGAGACTGCAGAGAGTAGTGGACTCACACAGTACATCAGGGAATATAAGAGACTGTAGAGAGTAGTGGACTCACCCAGTATATCAGGGAATATAAGAGAATGCAGAGAGTAATGGACTCACCCAGCACATCAGGGAATATAAGAGACTGTAGAGAGTAGTGGACTCACCCAGTATATCAGGGAATATAAGAGACTGCAGAGAGTAATGGACTCACCCAGTACATCAGGGAATATAAGAGACTGTAGAGAGTAGTGGACTCACCCAGTACTTCAGGGAATGTAAGAGACTACAGAGAGTAGTGGACTCACACAGTACATCAGGGAATGTAAGAGACTACAGAGAGTAGTGGACTCACCCACTACATCAGGGAATATAAGAGACTGCAGAGAGTAGTGGACTCAAGCAGTACATCAGGGAATGTAAGAGACTGCAGAGAGTAGTGGACTCACCCAGTACATCAGGGAATATAAGAGACTACAGAGAGTAGTGGACTCACCCAGTATATCAGGGAATATAAGAGACTGCAGGGAGTAGTGGCCTCACCCAGTACATCAGGGAATATAAGAGACTGCAGAGAGTAGTGGTCTCACTCAGTACATCAGGGAATATAAGAGACTGTAGAGAGTAGTGGACTCACCCAGGACATCAGGGAATATAAGAGACTGTAGATAATAGTGGACTCACCCAGTACATCAGGGAATATAAGAGACTGCAGAGGGTAGTGGACTCACCCAGTACATCAGGGAAAATAAGAGACTATAGAGAGTAGTGGACTCACCCAGTACATCAGGGAATATAAGAGACTGTAGTGAGTAGTGGACTCACCCAGTACATCTGGGAATATAAGAGACTGCAGAGGGTAGTGGACTCACCCAGTACATCAGGGAATATAAGAGACTGTAGTGAGTAGTGGACTCACCCGGTCCATCTGGGAATATAAGAGACTGCAGAGGGTAGTGGACTCACCCAGTACATCAGGGAATTTCAGAGACTGTAGAGAGTAGTGGACTCACCCAGTACATCAGGGAATATAAGAGACTGTAGAGAGTAGTGGACTCACCCAGTACATCAGGGAATATAAGAGACTGTAGTGAGTAGTGGAGTCACACAGTACATCAGGGAATATAAGAGACTGTAGAGAGTAGTGGAGTCACACAGTACATCAGGGAATGTAAGAGACTACAGAGAGTAGTGGACTCACCCAGTACATCAGGGAATATAAGAGACTACAGACAGTAGTGGACTCACCCAGTACATCAGGGAATATAAGAGACTGTAGAGAGTAGTGGACTCACCCAGTACATCAGGGAATATAAGAGACTGTAGAGAGTAGTGGACTCACCCAGTACATCAGGGAATATAAGAGACTACAGAGAGTAGTGGAGTCACCCAGTACATCAGGGAATATAAGAGACTACAGAGAGTAGTGGACTCACCGAGTACATCAGCGAATATAAGAGACTGTAGAGAGTAGTGGACTCACCCAGTACATCAGGGAATATAAGAGACTACAGAGAGTAGTGGAGTCACCCAGTACATCAGGGAATATAAGAGACTACAGAGAGTAGTGGACTCACCCAGTACATCAGGGAATGTAAGAGACTGCAGGGAGTAGTGGAGTCACACAGTACATCAGGGAATATAAGAGACTACAGAGAGTAGTGGACTCACCCAGTACATCAGGGAATGTAAGAGACTGCAGGGAGTAGTGGAGTCACACAGTACATCAGGGAATGTAAGAGACTACAGGGAGTAGTGGACTCACCCAGTACATCAGGGAATATAAGAGACTACAGAGAGTAGTGGACTCACCCAGTACATCAGGGAATATAAGAGACTACAGAGAGTAGTACACTCACCCAGTACATCAGGGAATATAAGAGACTACAGAGAGTAGTGGACTCACCCAGTACATCAGGGAATGTAAGAGACTGCAGGGAGTAGTGGAGTCACACAGTACATCAGGGAATATAAGAGACTGCAGAGAGTAGTGGAGTCACACAGTACATCAGGGAATGTAAGAGACTACAGGGAGTAGTGGACTCACCCAGTACATCAGGGAATATAAGAGACTACAGACAGTAGTGGACTCACCCAGTACATCAGGGAATATAAGAGACTGTAGAGAGTAGTGGACTCACCCAGTACATCAGGGAATATAAGAGACTGTAGAGAGTAGTGGACTCACCCAGTACATCAGGGAATATAAGAGACTACAGAGAGTAGTGGACTCACCCAGTACATCAGGGAATATAAGAGACTACAGAGAGTAGTGGAGTCACCCAGTACATCAGGGAATATAAGAGACTGTAGAGAGTAGTGGACTCACCCAGTACATCAGGGAATATAAGAGACTGTAGTGAGTAGTGGACTCACCCAGTACATCAGGGAATATAAGAGACTGCAGAGAGTAGTGGACTCACCCAGTACATCAGGGAATATAAGAGACTGCAGAGAGTAGTGGACTCACCCAGTACATCAGGGAATTTCAGAGACTGTAGAGAGTAGTGGACTCACCCAGTACATCAGGGAATATAAGAGACTGCAGAGAGTAGTGGACTCACACAGTACATCAGGGAGTGTAAGAGACTGCAGAGAGTAGTGGACTCACCCAGTACATCAGGGAATATAAGAGACTGCAGAGGGTAGTGGACTCACCCAGTACATCAGGGAATATAAGAGACTGCAGAGGGTAGTGGACTCAACCAGTACATCAGGGAATATAAGAGACTGCAGGGAGTAGTGGACTCACCCAGTACATCAGGGAATATAAGAGACTGTAGAGAGTAGTGGACTCACCCAGTACATCAGGGAATATAAGAGACGACAGAGAGTAGTGGACTCACCCAGTACATCAGGGAATATAAGAGACTGTAGAGAGTAGTGGACTCACCCAGTACATCAGGGAATATAAGAGACTGCAGAGAGTAGTGGAGTCACCCATTACATCAGGGAATATAATAGACTGTAGAGAGTAGTGGACTCACTCAGTTCATCAGGGAATATAAGAGAGTGTAGAGAGTAGTGGACTCACCCAGTACATCAGGGAATATAAGAGACTGTAGAGAGTAGTGGACTCACCCAGTACATCAGGGAATGTAAGAGACTGTAGTGAGTAGTGGACTCACCCAGTACATCAGGGAATATAATAGACTGTAGAGAGTAGCGGACTCACCCAGTACATCAGGGAATATAAGAGACTTCAGAGGGTAGTGGACACACCCAGTACATCAGGGAATATAAGAGACTGTAGAGAGTAGTGGAATCACCCGGTACATCAGGGAATATAAGAGACTACAGAGAGTAGTGGACTCATCGGGTACATCAGGGAATATAAGAGACTACAGAGAGTAGTGGACTCACCCAGTACATCAGGGAATATAAGAGACTACAGAGAGTAGTGGACTCACTCAGTACATCAGGGAATATAAGAGACTGTAGTGAGTAGTGGACTCACCCAGTACATCAGGGAATATAATAGACTGTAGAGTGTAGCAGACTCACCCAGTACATCAGGGAATATAAGAGACTTCAGAGGGTAGTGGACACACCCAGTACATCAGGGAATATAAGAGACTGTAGAGAGTAGTGGAATCACCCAGTACATCAGGGAATATAAAAGACTGTAGAGAGTAGTGGACTCACCCGGTACATCAGGGAATATAAGAGACTACAGAGAGTAGTGGACTCATCGAGTACATCAGGGAATATAAGAGACTACAGAGAGTAGTGGACTCACCCAGTACATCAGGGAATATAAGAGACTACAGAGAGTAGTAGACTCACCCAGTACATCAGGGAATATAAGAGTGCACAGAGTAGTGGACTCACCCAGTACATCAGGGAATGTAAGAGACGGTAGAGAGTAGTGGACCCACCCAGCACATCAGGGAATATAAGAGACCGTAGAGAGTAGTGGACTCACCCAGTACATCAGGGAATATAAGAGACTGTAGAGAGTAGTGGACCCACCCAGCACATCAGGGAATATAAGAGACTGTAGAGAGTAGTGGACTCACACAGTACATCAGGGAATATAAGAGACTGTAGAGAGTAGTGGACTCACCCAGTACATCAGGGAATATAAGAGACTGTAGAGAGTAGTGGACTCACCCAGTACATCAGGGAATATAAGAGACTGTAGAGAGTAGTGGACTCACCCAGTACATCAGGGAATATAAGAGACTGTAGAGAGTAGTGGACTCACCCAGTACATCAGGGAATATAAGAGACTGTAGAGAGTAGTGGACTCACCCAGTACATCAGGGAATATAAGAGACTACAGAGAGTAGTGGACTCACCCAGTACATCAGGGAATATAAGAGACTACAGAGGGTAGTAGACCCACCCAGCACATCAGGGAATATAAGAGACGGTAGAGAGTAGTGGACTCACCCAGTACATCAGGGAATATAAGAGACTGTAGAGAGTAGTGGACCCACCCAGCACATCAGGGAATATAAGAGACCGTAGAGAGTAGTGGACTCACCCAGTACATCAGGGAATGTAAGAGACTGCAGAGAGTAGTGGACTCACCCAGTACATCAGGGAATATAAGAGACTACAGAGAGTAGTGGACTCACCCAGTATATCAGGGAATATAAGAGACTGCAGGGAGTAGTGGCCTCACCCAGTACATCAGGGAATATAAGAGACTGCAGAGAGTAGTGGTCTCACTCAGTACATCAGGGAATATAAGAGACTGTAGAGAGTAGTGGACTCACCCAGGACATCAGGGAATATAAGAGACTGTAGATAATAGTGGACTCACCCAGTACATCAGGGAATATAAGAGACTGCAGAGGGTAGTGGACTCACCCAGTACATCAGGGAAAATAAGAGACTATAGAGAGTAGTGGACTCACCCAGTACATCAGGGAATATAAGAGACTGTAGTGAGTAGTGGACTCACCCAGTACATCTGGGAATATAAGAGACTGCAGAGGGTAATGGACTCACCCAGTACATCAGGGAATATAAGAGACTGTAGTGAGTAGTGGACTCACCCGGTACATCTGGGAATATAAGAGACTGCAGAGGGTAGTGGACTCACCCAGTACATCAGGGAATTTCAGAGACTGTAGAGAGTAGTGGACTCACCCAGTACATCAGGGAATATAAGAGACTGTAGAGAGTAGTGGACTCACCCAGTACATCAGGGAATATAAGAGACTGTAGTGAGTAGTGGAGTCACACAGTACATCAGGGAATATAAGAGACTGTAGAGAGTAGTGGAGTCACACAGTACATCAGGGAATGTAAGAGACTACAGAGAGTAGTGGACTCACCCAGTACATCAGGGAATATAAGAGACTACAGACAGTAGTGGACTCACCCAGTACATCAGGGAATATAAGAGACTGTAGAGAGTAGTGGACTCACCCAGTACATCAGGGAATATAAGAGACTGTAGAGAGTAGTGGACTCACCCAGTACATCAGGGAATATAAGAGACTACAGAGAGTAGTGGAGTCACCCAGTACATCAGGGAATATAAGAGACTACAGAGAGTAGTGGACTCACCGAGTACATCAGGGAATATAAGAGACTGTAGAGAGTAGTGGACTCACCCAGTACATCAGGGAATATAAGAGACTACAGAGAGTAGTGGAGTCACCCAGTACATCAGGGAATATAAGAGACTACAGAGAGTAGTGGACTCACCCAGTACATCAGGGAATGTAAGAGACTGCAGGGAGTAGTGGAGTCACACAGTACATCAGGGAATATAAGAGACTACAGAGAGTAGTGGACTCACCCAGTACATCAGGGAATGTAAGAGACTGCAGGGAGTAGTGGAGTCACACAGTACATCAGGGAATGTAAGAGACTACAGGGAGTAGTGGACTCACCCAGTACATCAGGGAATATAAGAGACTACAGAGAGTAGTGGACTCACCCAGTACATCAGGGAATATAAGAGACTACAGAGAGTAGTAGACTCACCCAGTACATCAGGGAATATAAGAGACTACAGAGAGTAGTGGACTCACCCAGTACATCAGGGAATGTAAGAGACTGCAGGGAGTAGTGGAGTCACACAGTACATCAGGGAATATAAGAGACTGCAGAGAGTAGTGGAGTCACACAGTACATCAGGGAATATAAGAGACTACAGAGAGTAGTGGACTCACCCAGTACATCAGGGAATATAAGAGACTGTAGAGAGTAGTGGAGTCACACAGTACATCAGGGAATGTAAGAGACTACAGGGAGTAGTGGACTCACCCAGTACATCAGGGAATATAAGAGACTACAGACAGTAGTGGACTCACCCAGTACATCAGGGAATATAAGAGACTGTAGAGAGTAGTGGACTCACCCAGTACATCAGGGAATATAAGAGACTACAGAGAGTAGTGGACTCACCCAGTACATCAGGGAATATAAGAGACTGTAGAGAGTAGTGGACTCACCCAGTACATCAGGGAATATGAGAGACTACAGAGAGTAGTGGACTCACCCAGTACATCAGGGAATATAAGAGACTACAGAGAGTAGTGGAGTCACCCAGTACATCAGGGAATATAAGAGACTGTAGAGAGTAGTGGACTCACCCAGTACATCAGGGAATATAAGAGACTGTAGTGAGTAGTGGACTCACCCAGTACATCAGGGAATATAAGAGACTGCAGAGAGTAGTGGACTCACCCAGTACATCAGGGAATATAAGAGACTGCAGAGAGTAGTGGACTCACCCAGTACATCAGGGAATTTCAGAGACTGTAGAGAGTAGTGGACTCACCCAGTACATCAGGGAATATAAGAGACTGCAGAGAGTAGTGGACTCACACAGTACATCAGGGAGTGTAAGAGACTGCAGAGAGTAGTGGACTCACCCAGTACATCAGGGAATATAAGAGACTGCAGAGGGTAGTGGACTCACTCAGTACATCAGGGAATATAAGAGACTGCAGAGGGTAGTGGACTCAACCAGTACATCAGGGAATATAAGAGACTGCAGGGAGTAGTGGACTCACCCAGTACATCAGGGAATATAAGAGACTGTAGAGAGTAGTGGACTCACCCAGTACATCAGGGAATATAAGAGACGACAGAGAGTAGTGGACTCACCCAGTACATCAGGGAATATAAGAGACTGTAGAGAGTAGTGGACTCACCCAGTACATCAGGGAATATAAGAGACTGCAGAGAGTAGTGGAGTCACCCATTACATCAGGGAATATAATAGACTGTAGAGAGTAGTGGACTCACTCAGTACATCAGGGAATATAAGAGAGTGTAGAGAGTAGTGGACTCACCCAGTACATCAGGGAATATAAGAGACTGTAGAGAGTAGTGGACTCACCCAGTACATCAGGGAATGTAAGAGACTGTAGTGAGTAGTGGACTCACCCAGTACATCAGGGAATATAATAGACTGTAGAGAGTAGCGGACTCACCCAGTACATCAGGGAATATAAGAGACTACAGAGAGTAGTGGACTCACCCAGTACATCAGGGAATGTAAGAGACTGCAGGGAGTAGTGGAGTCACACAGTACATCAGGGAATATAAGAGAATACAGAGAGTAGTGGACTCACCCAGTACATCAGGGAATGTAAGAGACTGCAGGGAGTAGTGGAGTCACACAGTACATCAGGGAATGTAAGAGACTACAGGGAGTAGTGGACTCACCCAGTACATCAGGGAATATAAGAGACTACAGAGAGTAGTGGACTCACCCAGTACATCAGGGAATATAAGAGACTACAGAGAGTAGTAGACTCACCCAGTACATCAGGGAATATAAGAGACTACAGAGAGTAGTGGACTCACCCAGTACATCAGGGAATGTAAGAGACTGCAGGGAGTAGTGGAGTCACACAGTACATCAGGGAATATAAGAGACTGCAGAGAGTAGTGGAGTCACACAGTACATCAGGGAATATAAGAGACTACAGAGAGTAGTGGACTCACCCAGTACATCAGGGAATATAAGAGACTGTAGAGAGTAGTGGAGTCACACAGTACATCAGGGAATGTAAGAGACTACAGGGAGTAGTGGACTCACCCAGTACATCAGGGAATATAAGAGACTACAGACAGTAGTGGACTCACCCAGTACATCAGGGAATATAAGAGACTGTAGAGAGTAGTGGACTCACCCAGTACATCAGGGAATATAAGAGACTACAGAGAGTAGTGGACTCACCCAGTACATCAGGGAATATAAGAGACTGTAGAGAGTAGTGGACTCACCCAGTACATCAGGGAATATAAGAGACTACAGAGAGTAGTGGACTCACCCAGTACATCAGGGAATATAAGAGACTACAGAGAGTAGTGGAGTCACCCAGTACATCAGGGAATATAAGAGACTGTAGAGAGTAGTGGACTCACCCAGTACATCAGGGAATATAAGAGACTGTAGTGAGTAGTGGACTCACCCAGTACATCAGGGAATATAAGAGACTGCAGAGAGTAGTGGACTCACCCAGTACATCAGGGAATATAAGAGACTGCAGAGAGTAGTGGACTCACCCAGTACATCAGGGAATTTCAGAGACTGTAGAGAGTAGTGGACTCACCCAGTACATCAGGGAATATAAGAGACTGCAGAGAGTAGTGGACTCACACAGTACATCAGGGAGTGTAAGAGACTGTAGAGAGTAGTGGACCCACCCAGCACATCAGGGAATATAAGAGACTGTAGAGAGTAGTGGACTCACCCAGTATATCAGGGAATATAAGAGACTGCAGAGAGTAATGGACTCACCCAGTACATCAGGGAATATAAGAGACTGTAGAGAGTAGTGGACTCACCCAGTACTTCAGGGAATGTAAGAGACTACAGAGAGTAGTGGACTCACACAGTACATCAGGGAATGTAAGAGACTACAGAGAGTAGTGGACTCACCCACTACATCAGGGAATATAAGAGACTGCAGAGAGTAGTGGACTCAAGCAGTACATTAGGGAATGTAAGAGACTGCAGAGAGTAGTGGACTCACCCAGTACATCAGGGAATATAAGAGACTACAGAGAGTAGTGGACTCACCCAGTATATCAGGGAATATAAGAGACTGCAGGGAGTAGTGGCCTCACCCAGTACATCAGGGAATATAAGAGACTGCAGAGAGTAGTGGTCTCACTCAGTACATCAGGGAATATAAGAGACTGTAGAGAGTAGTGGACTCACCCAGGACATCAGGGAATATAAGAGACTGTAGATAATAGTGGACTCACCCAGTACATCAGGGAATATAAGAGACTGCAGAGGGTACTGGACTCACCCAGTACATCAGGGAAAATAAGAGACTATAGAGAGTAGTGGACTCACCCAGTACATCAGGGAATATAAGAGACTGTAGTGAGTAGTGGACTCACCCAGTACATCTGGGAATATAAGAGACTGCAGAGGGTAGTGGACTCACACAGTACATAAGGGAATATAAGAGACTGTAGTGAGTAGTGGACTCACCCGGTACATCTGGGAATATAAGAGACTGCAGAGGGTAGTGGACTCACCCAGTACATCAGGGAATTTCAGAGACTGTAGAGAGTAGTGGACTCACCCAGTACATCAGGGAATATAAGAGACTGTAGAGAGTAGTGGACTCACCCAGTACATCAGGGAATATAAGAGACTGTAGTGAGTAGTGGAGTCACACAGTACATCAGGGAATATAAGAGACTACAGAGAGTAGTAGACTCACCCAGTACATCAGGGAATATAAGAGACTACAGAGAGTAGTGGACTCACCCAGTACATCAGGGAATATAAGAGACTACAGAGAGTAGTAGACTCACCCAGTACATCAGGGAATATAAGAGACTACAGAGAGTAGTGGACTCACCCAGTACATCAGGGAATGTAAGAGACTGCAGGGAGTAGTGGAGTCACACAGTACATCAGGGAATATAAGAGACTGCAGAGAGTAGTGGACTCACCCAGTACATCAGGGAATATAAGAGACTACAGAGAGTAGTGGACTCACCCAGTACATCAGGGAATATAAGAGACTACAGAGAGTAGTAGACTCACCCAGTACATCAGGGAATATAAGAGACTACAGAGAGTAGTGGACTCACCCAGTACATCAGGGAATGTAAGAGACTGTAGAGAGTAGTGGAGTCACACAGTACATCAGGGAATATAAGAGACTGCAGAGAGTAGTGGAGTCACACAGTACATCAGGGAATATAAGAGACTACAGAGAGTAGTGGACTCACCCAGTACATCAGGGAATGTAAGAGACTGCAGGGAGTAGTGGAGTCACACAGTACATCAGGGAATATAAGAGACTGCAGAGAGTAGTGGACTCACCCAGTACATCAGGGAATATAAGAGACTGTAGTGAGTAGTGGACTCACCCAGTACATCAGGGAATATAAGAGACTGTAGAGAGTAGTGGACTCACCCAGTACATCAGGGAATATAAGAGACTACAGAGAGTAGTGGAGTCACCCAGTACATCAGGGAATATAAGAGACTGTAGAGAGTAGTGGACTCACCCAGTACATCAGGGAATATAAGAGACTGTAGTGAGTAGTGGACTCACCCAGTACATCAGGGAATATAAGAGACTGCAGAGAGTAGTGGACTCACCCAGTACATCAGGGAATATAAGAGACTGCAGAGAGTAGTGGACTCACCCAGTACATCAGGGAATTTCAGAGACTGTAGAGAGTAGTGGACTCACCCAGTACATCAGGGAATATAAGAGACTGCAGAGAGTAGTGGACTCACACAGTACATCAGGGAGTGTAAGAGACTGCAGAGAGTAGTGGACTCACCCAGTACATCAGGGAATATAAGAGACTGCAGAGGGTAGTGGACTCACCCAGTACATCAGGGAATATAAGAGACTGCAGAGGGTAGTGGACTCAACCAGTACATCAGGGAATATAAGAGACTACAGAGAGTAGTGGACTCACCCAGTACATCAAGGAATAGAAGAGACTGTAGAGAGTAGTGGACTCACCCAGTACATCAGGGAATGTAAGAGACGACAGAGAGTAGTGGACTCACACAGTACATCAGGGAATGTAAGAGACTACAAAGAGTAGTGGACTCACCCAGTACATCAGGGAATATAAGAGACTGCAGGGAGTAGTGGACTCACCCAGTACATCAGGGAATATAAGAGACTGTAGAGAGTAGTGGACTCACCCAGTACATCAGGGAATATAAGAGACGACAGAGAGTAGTGGACTCACCCAGTACATCAGGGAATATAAGAGACTGTAGAGAGTAGTGGACTCACCCAGTACATCAGGGAATATAAGAGACTGCAGAGAGTAGTGGAGTCACCCATTACATCAGGGAATATAATAAACTGTAGAGAGTAGTGGACTCACTCAGTACATCAGGGAATATAAGAGAGTGTAGAGAGTAGTGGACTCACCCAGTACATCAGGGAATATAAGAGACTGTAGAGAGTAGTGGACTCACCCAGTACATCAGGGAATGTAAGAGACTGTAGTGAGTAGTGGACTCACCCAGTACATCAGGGAATATAATAGACTGTAGAGAGTAGCGGACTCATCCAGTACATCAGGGAATATAAGAGACTTCAGAGGGTAGTGGACACACCCAGTACATCAGGGAATATAAGAGACTGTAGAGAGTAGTGGAATCACCCGGTACATCAGGGAATATAAGAGACTACAGAAAGTAGTGGACTCATCGGGTACATCAGGGAATATAAGAGACTACAGAGAGTAGTGGACTCACCCAGTACATCAGGGAATATAAGAGACTACAGAGAGTAGTGGACTCACCCAGTACATCAGGGAATATAAGAGACTGTAGTGAGTAGTGGACTCACCCAGTACATCAGGGAATATAATAGACTGTAGAGTGTAGCGGACTCACCCAGTACATCAGGGAATATAAGAGACTTCAGAGGGTAGTGGACACACCCAGTACATCAGGGAATATAAGAGACTGTAGAGAGTAGTGGAATCACCCAGTACATCAGGGAATATAAAAGACTGTAGAGAGTAGTGGACTCACCCGGTACATCAGGGAATATAAGAGACTACAGAGTGTAGTGGACTCATCGAGTACATCAGGGAATATAAGAGACTACAGAGAGTAGTGGACTCACCCAGTACATCAGGGAATATAAGAGACTACAGAGAGTAGTAGACTCACCCAGTACATCAGGGAATATAAGAGTGCACAGAGTAGTGGACTCACCCAGTACATCAGGGAATGTAAGAGACGGTAGAGAGTAGTGGACTCACCCAGTACTTCAGGGAATGTAAGAGACTACAGAGAGTAGTGGACTCACACAGTACATCAGGGAATGTAAGAGACTACAGAGAGTAGTGGACTCACCCACTACATCAGGGAATATAAGAGACTGCAGAGAGTAGTGGACTCAAGCAGTACATCAGGGAATGTAAGAGACTGCAGAGAGTAGTGGACTCACCCAGTACATCAGGGAATATAAGAGACTACAGAGAGTAGTGGACTCACCCAGTATAACAGGGAATATAAGAGACTGCAGGGAGTAGTGGCCTCACCCAGTACATCAGGGAATATAAGAGACTGCAGAGAGTAGTGGTCTCACTCAGTACATCAGGGAATATAAGAGACTGTAGAGAGTAGTGGACTCACCCAGGACATCAGGGAATATAAGAGACTGTAGATAATAGTGGACTCACCCAGTACATCAGGGAATATAAGAGACTGCAGAGGGTAGTGGACTCACCCAGTACATCAGGGAAAATAAGAGACTATAGAGAGTAGTGGACTCACCCACTACATCAGGGAATATAAGAGACTGTAGTGAGTAGTGGACTCACCCAGTACATCTGGGAATATAAGAGACTGCAGAGGGTAGTGGACTCACCCAGTACATCAGGGAATATAAGAGACTGTAGTGAGTAGTGGACTCACCCGGTACATCTGGGAATATAAGAGACTGCAGAGGGTAGTGGACTCACCCAGTACATCAGGGAATTTCAGAGACTGTAGTGAGTAGTGGACTCACCCGGTACATCTGGGAATATAAGAGACTGCAGAGGGTAGTGGACTCACCCAGTACATCAGGGAATTTCAGAGACTGTAGAGAGTAGTGGACTCACCCAGTACATCAGGGAATATAAGAGACTGTAGAGAGTAGTGGACTCACCCAGTACATCAGGGAATATAAGAGACTGTAGTGAGTAGTGGAGTCACACAGTACATCAGGGAATATAAGAGACTGTAGAGAGTAGTGGAGTCACACAGTACATCAGGGAATATAAGAGACTGTAGATAGTAGTGGACTCACCCAGTACATCAGGGAATGTAAGAGACTACAGAGAGTAGTGGACTCACCCAGTACATCAGGGAATATAAGAGACTGTAGAGAGTAGTGGACTCACCCAGTACATCAGGGAATATAAGAGACTACAGAGAGTAGTGGAGTCACCCAGTACATCAGGGAATATAAGAGACTACAGAGAGTAGTGGACTCACCCAGTACATCAGGGAATATAAGAGACTGTAGAGAGTAGTGGACTCACCCAGTACATCAGGGAATATAAGAGACTACAGAGAGTAGTGGAGTCACCCAGTACATCAGGGAATATAAGAGACTACAGAGGGTAGTGGACTCACCGAGTACATCAGGGAATATAAGAGACTGTAGAGAGTAGTGGAGTCACACAGTACATCAGGGAATGTAAGAGACTACAGGGAGTAGTGGACTCACCCAGTACATCAGGGAATATAAGAGACTACAGAGAGTAGTGGACTCACCCAGTACATCAGGGAATATAAGAGACTACAGAGAGTAGTGGACTCACCGAGTACATCAGGGAATATAAGAGACTACAGAGGGTAGTGGACCCACCCAGTACATCAGGGAATATAAGAGACTGCACAGAGTAGTGGACTCACCCAGTACATCAGGGAATGTAAGAGACGGTAGAGAGTAGTGGACTCACCCAGTACATCAGGGAATATAAGAGACTACAGAGAGTAGTGGACTCACCCAGTACATCAGGGAATATAAGAGACTACAGAGGGTAGTAGACCCACCCAGCACATCAGGGAATATAAGAGACGGTAGAGAGTAGTGGACTCACCCAGTACATCAGGGAATATAAGAGACTGTAGAGAGTAGTGGACTCACCCAGTACATCATGGAATATAAGAGACTGCAGAGAGTAATGGACTCACCCAGTACATCAGGGAATATAAGAGACTGTAGAGAGTAGTGGACCCACCCAGCACATCAGGGAATATAAGAGACTGTAGAGAGTAGTGGACTCACCCAGTATATCAGGGAATATAAGAGACTGCAGAGAGTAATGGACTCACCCAGTACATCAGGGAATATAAGAGACTGTAGAGAGTAGTGGACTCACCCAGTACTTCAGGGAATGTAAGAGACTACAGAGAGTAGTGGACTCACACAGTACATCAGGGAATGTAAGAGACTACAGAGAGTAGTGGACTCACCCACTACATCAGGGAATATAAGAGACTGCAGAGAGTAGTGGACTCACCCAGTACATCAGGGAATATAAGAGACTACAGAGAGTAGTGGAATCACCCAGTACATCAGGGAATATAAAAGACTGTAGAGAGTAGTGGACTCACCCGGTACATCAGGGAATATAAGAGACTACAGAGTGTAGTGGACTCATCGAGTACATCAGGGAATATAAGAGACTACAGAGAGTAGTGGACTCACCCAGTACATCAGGGAATATAAGAGACTACAGAGAGTAGTAGACTCACCCAGTACATCAGGGAATATAAGAGTGCACAGAGTAGTGGACTCACCCAGTACATCAGGGAATGTAAGAGACGGTAGAGAGTAGTGGACTCACCCAGTACATCAGGGAATATAAGAGACTACAGAGAGTAGTGGACTCACCCAGTACATCAGGGAATATAAGAGACTACAGAGGGTAGTAGACCCACCCAGCACATCAGGGAATATAAGAGACGGTAGAGAGTAGTGGACTCACCCAGTACATCAGGGAATATAAGAGACTACAGAGAGTAGTGGACTCACCCAGTATAACAGGGAATATAAGAGACTGCAGGGAGTAGTGGCCTCACCCAGTACATCAGGGAATATAAGAGACTGCAGAGAGTAGTGGTCTCACTCAGTACATCAGGGAATATAAGAGACTGTAGAGAGTAGTGGACTCACCCAGGACATCAGGGAATATAAGAGACTGTAGATAATAGTGGACTCACCCAGTACATCAGGGAATATAAGAGACTGCAGAGGGTAGTGGACTCACCCAGTACATCAGGGAAAATAAGAGACTATAGAGAGTAGTGGACTCACCCACTACATCAGGGAATATAAGAGACTGTAGTGAGTAGTGGACTCACCCAGTACATCTGGGAATATAAGAGACTGCAGAGGGTAGTGGACTCACCCAGTACATCAGGGAATATAAGAGACTGTAGTGAGTAGTGGACTCACCCGGTACATCTGGGAATATAAGAGACTGCAGAGGGTAGTGGACTCACCCAGTACATCAGGGAATTTCAGAGACTGTAGTGAGTAGTGGACTCACCCGGTACATCTGGGAATATAAGAGACTGCAGATGGTAGTGGACTCACCCAGTACATCAGGGAATTTCAGAGACTGTAGAGAGTAGTGGACTCACCCAGTACATCAGGGAATATAAGAGACTGTAGAGAGTAGTGGACTCACCCAGTACATCAGGGAATATAAGAGACTGTAGTGAGTAGTGGAGTCACACAGTACATCAGGGAATATAAGAGACTGTAGAGAGTAGTGGAGTCACACAGTACATCAGGGAATATAAGAGACTGTAGATAGTAGTGGACTCACCCAGTACATCAGGGAATGTAAGAGACTACAGAGAGTAGTGGACTCACCCAGTACATCAGGGAATATAAGAGACTGTAGAGAGTAGTGGACTCACCCAGTACATCAGGGAATATAAGAGACTACAGAGAGTAGTGGAGTCACCCAGTACATCAGGGAATATAAGAGACTACAGAGAGTAGTGGACTCACCCAGTACATCAGGGAATATAAGAGACTGTAGAGAGTAGTGGACTCACCCAGTACATCAGGGAATATAAGAGACTACAGAGAGTAGTGGAGTCTCCCAGTACATCAGGGAATATAAGAGACTACAGAGGGTAGTGGACTCACCCAGTACATCAGGGAATATAAGAGACTGTAGAGAGTAGTGGAGTCACACAGTACATCAGGGAATGTAAGAGACTACAGGGAGTAGTGGACTCACCCAGTACATCAGGGAATATAAGAGACTACAGAGAGTAGTGGACTCACCCAGTACATCAGGGAATATAAGAGACTACAGAGAGTAGTGGACTCACCGAGTACATCAGGGAATATAAGAGACTACAGAGGGTAGTGGACCCACCCAGTACATCAGGGAATATAAGAGACTGCACAGAGTAGTGGACTCACCCAGTACATCAGGGAATGTAAGAGACGGTAGAGAGTAGTGGACTCACCCAGTACATCAGGGAATATAAGAGACTACAGAGAGTAGTGGACTCACCCAGTACATCAGGGAATATAAGAGACTACAGAGGGTAGTAGACCCACCCAGCACATCAGGGAATATAAGAGACGGTAGAGAGTAGTGGACTCACCCAGTACATCAGGGAATATAAGAGACTGTAGAGAGTAGTGGACTCACCCAGTACATCAGGGAATATAAGAGACTGCAGAGAGTAATGGACTCACCCAGTACATCAGGGAATATAAGAGACTGTAGAGAGTAGTGGACCCACCCAGCACATCAGGGAATATAAGAGACTGTAGAGAGTAGTGGACTCACCCAGTATATCAGGGAATATAAGAGACTGCAGAGAGTAATGGACTCACCCAGTACATCAGGGAATATAAGAGACTGTAGAGAGTAGTGGACTCACCCAGTACTTCAGGGAATGTAAGAGACTACAGAGAGTAGTGGACTCACACAGTACATCAGGGAATGTAAGAGACTACAGAGAGTAGTGGACTCACCCACTACATCAGGGAATATAAGAGACTGCAGAGAGTAGTGGACTCAAGCAGTACATCAGGGAATGTAAGAGACTGCAGAGAGTAGTGGACTCACCCAGTACATCAGGGAATATAAGAGACTACAGAGAGTAGTGGAATCACCCAGTACATCAGGGAATATAAAAGACTGTAGAGAGTAGTGGACTCACCCGGTACATCAGGGAATATAAGAGACTACAGAGTGTAGTGGACTCATCGAGTACATCAGGGAATATAAGAGACTACAGAGAGTAGTGGACTCACCCAGTACATCAGGGAATATAAGAGACTACAGAGAGTAGTAGACTCACCCAGTACATCAGGGAATATAAGAGTGCACAGAGTAGTGGACTCACCCAGTACATCAGGGAATGTAAGAGACGGTAGAGAGTAGTGGACTCACCCAGTACATCAGGGAATATAAGAGACTACAGAGAGTAGTGGACTCACCCAGTACATCAGGGAATATAAGAGACTACAGAGGGTAGTAGACCCACCCAGCACATCAGGGAATATAAGAGACGGTAGAGAGTAGTGGACTCACCCAGTACATCAGGGAATATAAGAGACTGTAGAGAGTAGTGGACCCACCCAGCACATCAGGGAATATAAGAGACTGTAGAGAGTAGTGGACTCACCCAGTACATCAGGGAATATAAGAGACTGTAGAGAGTAGTGGACTCACCCAGTATATCAGGGAATATAAGAGACTGCAGAGAGTAATGGACTCACCCAGTACATCAGGGAATATAAGAGACTGTAGAGAGTAGTGGACCCACCCAGCACATCAGGGAATATAAGAGACTGTAGAGAGTAGTGGACTCACCCAGTATATCAGGGAATATAAGAGACTGCAGAGAGTAATGGACTCACCCAGTACATCAGGGAATATAAGAGACTGTAGAGAGTAGTGGACTCACCCAGTACTTCAGGGAATGTAAGAGACTACAGAGAGTAGTGGACTCACACAGTACATCAGGGAATGTAAGAGACTACAGAGAGTAGTGGACTCACCCACTACATCAGGGAATATAAGAGACTGCAGAGAGTAGTGGACTCAAGCAGTACATCAGGGAATGTAAGAGACTGCAGAGAGTAGTGGACTCACCCAGTACATCAGGGAATATAAGAGACTACAGAGAGTAGTGGACTCACCCAGTATATCAGGGAATATAAGAGACTGCAGGGAGTAGTGGCCTCACCCAGTACATCAGGGAATATAAGAGACTGCAGAGAGTAGTGGTCTCACTCAGTACATCAGGGAATATAAGAGACTGTAGAGAGTAGTGGACTCACCCAGGACATCAGGGAATATAAGAGACTACAGAGAGTAGTGGACTCACCCAGTACATCAGGGAATATAAGAGACTACAGAGAGTAGTGGACTCACCCAGTACATCAGGGAATATAAGAGACTGTAGTGAGTAGTGGACTCACCCAGTACATCAGGGAATATAATAGACTGTAGAGTGTAGCGGCCTCACCCAGTACATCAGGGAATATAAGAGACTTCAGAGGGTAGTGGACACACCCAGTACATCAGGGAATATAAGAGACTGTAGAGAGTAGTGGAATCACCCAGTACATCAGGGAATATAAAAGACTGTAGAGAGTAGTGGACTCACCCGGTACATCAGGGAATATAAGAGACTACAGAGTGTAGTGGACTCATCGAGTACATCAGGGAATATAAGAGACTACAGAGTGTAGTGGACTCACCCAGTACATCAGGGAATATAAGAGACTACAGAGAGTAGTAGACTCACCCAGTACATCAGGGAATATAAGAGTGCACACAGTAGTGGACTCACCCAGTACATCAGGGAATGTAAGAGACGGTAGAGAGTAGTGGACTCACCCAGTACATCAGGGAATATAAGAGACTACAGAGAGTAGTGGACTCACCCAGTACATCAGGGAATATAAGAGACTACAGAGGGTAGTAGACCCACCCAGCACATCAGGGAATATAAGAGACGGTAGAGAGTAGTGGACTCACCCAGTACATCAGGGAATATAAGAGACTGTAGAGAGTAGTGGACCCACCCAGCACATCAGGGAATATAAGAGACTGTAGAGAGTAGTGGACTCACCCAGTACATCAGGGAATATAAGAGACTGTAGAGAGTAGTGGACTCACCCAGTATATCAGGGAATATAAGAGACTGCAGAGAGTAATGGACTCACCCAGTACATCAGGGAATATAAGAGACTGTAGAGAGTAGTGGACCCACCCAGCACATCAGGGAATATAAGAGACTGTAGAGAGTAGTGGACTCACCCAGTATATCAGGGAATATAAGAGACTGCAGAGAGTAATGGACTCACCTAGTACATCAGGGAATATAAGAGACTGTAGAGAGTAGTGGACTCACCCAGTACTTCAGGGAATGTAAGAGACTACAGAGAGTAGTGGACTCACACAGTACATCAGGGAATGTAAGAGACTACAGAGAGTAGAGGACTCACCCACTACATCAGGGAATATAAGAGACTGCAGAGAGTAGTGGACTCAAGCAGTACATCAGGGAATGTAAGAGACTGCAGAGAGTAGTGGACTCACCCAGTACATCAGGGAATATAAGAGACTACAGAGAGTAGTGGACTCACCCAGTATATCAGGGAATATAAGAGACTGCAGGGAGTAGTGGCCTCACCCAGTACATCAGGGAATATAAGAGACTGCAGAGACTAGTGGTCTCACTCAGTACATCAGGGAATATAAGAGACTGTAGAGAGTAGTGGACTCACCCAGGACATCAGGGAATATAAGAGACTGTAGATAATAGTGGACTCACCCAGTACATCAGGGAATATAAGAGACTGCAGAGGGTAGTGGACTCACCCAGTACATCAGGGAAAATAAGAGACTATAGAGAGTAGTGGACTCACCCACTACATCAGGGAATATAAGAGACTGTAGTGAGTAGTGGACTCACCCAGTACATCTGGGAATATAAGAGACTGCAGAGGGTAGTGGACTCACCCAGTACATCAGGGAATATAAGAGACTGTAGTGAGTAGTGGACTCACCCGGTACATCTGGGAATATAAGAGACTGCAGAGGGTAGTGGACTCACCCAGTACATCAGGGAATTTCAGAGACTGTAGAGAGTAGTGGACTCACCCAGTACATCAGGGAAT
The DNA here is from genome assembly GCF_048418815.1 of Hemitrygon akajei. NCBI lineage: Eukaryota > Metazoa > Chordata > Chondrichthyes > Myliobatiformes > Dasyatidae > Hemitrygon > Hemitrygon akajei. The sequence continues at coordinate 20,495,538 of NC_133148.1, read as the reverse complement.
ATAAGAGACTGTAGAGAGTAGTGGACTCACCCAGTACATCAGGGAATATAAGAGACTGTAGTGAGTAGTGGAGTCACACAGTACATCAGGGAATATAAGAGACTGTAGAGAGTAGTGGAGTCACACAGTACATCAGGGAATATAAGAGACTGTAGATAGTAGTGGACTCACCCAGTACATCAGGGAATGTAAGAGACTACAGAGAGTAGTGGACTCACCCAGTACATCAGGGAATATAAGAGACTGTAGAGAGTAGTGGACTCACCCAGTACATCAGGGAATATAAGAGACTACAGAGAGTAGTGGAGTCACCCAGTACATCAGGGAATATAAGAGACTACAGAGAGTAGTGGACTCACCCAGTACATCAGGGAATATAAGAGACTGTAGAGAGTAGTGGACTCACCCAGTACATCAGGGAATATAAGAGACTACAGAGAGTAGTGGAGTCACCCAGTACATCAGGGAATATAAGAGACTACAGAGGGTAGTGGACTCACCCAGTACATCAGGGAATATAAGAGACTGTAGAGAGTAGTGGAGTCACACAGTACATCAGGGAATGTAAGAGACTACAGGGAGTAGTGGACTCACCCAGTACATCAGGGAATATAAGAGACTACAGAGAGTAGTGGACTCACCCAGTACATCAGGGAATATAAGAGACTACAGAGAGTAGTGGACTCACCGAGTACATCAGGGAATATAAGAGACTACAGAGGGTAGTGGACCCACCCAGTACATCAGGGAATATAAGAGACTGCACAGAGTAGTGGACTCACCCAGTACATCAGGGAATGTAAGAGACGGTAGAGAGTAGTGGACTCACCCAGTACATCAGGGAATATAAGAGACTACAGAGAGTAGTGGACTCACCCAGTACATCAGGGAATATAAGAGACTACAGAGGGTAGTAGACCCACCCAGCACATCAGGGAATATAAGAGACGGTAGAGAGTAGTGGACTCACCCAGTACATCAGGGAATATAAGAGACTGTAGAGAGTAGTGGACTCACCCAGTACATCAGGGAATATAAGAGACTGTAGAGAGTAGTGGACTCACCCAGTATATCAGGGAATATAAGAGACTGCAGAGAGTAATGGACTCACCCAGTACATCAGGGAATTTAAGAGACTGTAGAGAGTAGTGGACCCACCCAGCACATCAGGGAATATAAGAGACTGTAGAGAGTAGTGGACTCACCCAGTATATCAGGGAATATAAGAGACTGCAGAGAGTAATGGACTCACCCAGTACATCAGGGAATATAAGAGACTGTAGAGAGTAGTGGACTCACCCAGTACTTCAGGGAATGTAAGAGACTACAGAGAGTAGTGGACTCACACAGTACATCAGGGAATGTAAGAGACTACAGAGAGTAGTGGACTCACCCACTACATCAGGGAATATAAGAGACTGCAGAGAGTAGTGGACTCAAGCAGTACATCAGGGAATGTAAGAGACTGCAGAGAGTAGTGGACTCACCCAGTACATCAGGGAATATAAGAGACTACAGAGAGTAGTGGAATCACCCAGTACATCAGGGAATATAAAAGACTGTAGAGAGTAGTGGACTCACCCGGTACATCAGGGAATATAAGAGACTACAGAGTGTAGTGGACTCATCGAGTACATCAGGGAATATAAGAGACTACAGAGAGTAGTGGACTCACCCAGTACATCAGGGAATATAAGAGACTACAGAGAGTAGTAGACTCACCCAGTACATCAGGGAATATAAGAGTGCACAGAGTAGTGGACTCACCCAGTACATCAGGGAATGTAAGAGACGGTAGAGAGTAGTGGACTCACCCAGTACATCAGGGAATATAAGAGACTACAGAGAGTAGTGGACTCACCCAGTACATCAGGGAATATAAGAGACTACAGAGGGTAGTAGACCCACCCAGCACATCAGGGAATATAAGAGACGGTAGAGAGTAGTGGACTCACCCAGTACATCAGGGAATATAAGAGACTGTAGAGAGTAGTGGACCCACCCAGCACATCAGGGAATATAAGAGACTGTAGAGAGTAGTGGACTCACCCAGTACATCAGGGAATATCAGAGACTGTAGAGAGTAGTGGACTCACCCAGTATATCAGGGAATATAAGAGACTGCAGAGAGTAATGGACTCACCCAGTACATCAGGGAATATAAGAGACTGTAGAGAGTAGTGGACCCACCCAGCACATCAGGGAATATAAGAGACTGTAGAGAGTAGTGGACTCACCCAGTATATCAGGGAATATAAGAGACTGTAGTGAGTAGTGGACTCAGCCAGTACATCTGGGAATATAAGAGACTGCAGAGGGTAGTGGACTCACCCAGTACATCAGGGAATATAAGAGACTGTAGTGAGTAGTGGACTCACCCGGTACATCTGGGAATATAAGAGACTGCAGAGGGTAGTGGACTCACCCAGTACATCAGGGAATTTCAGAGACTGTAGAGAGTAGTGGACTCACCCAGTACATCAGGGAATATAAGAGACTGTAGAGAGTAGTGGACTCACCCAGTACATCAGGGAATATAAGAGACTGTAGTGAGTAGTGGAGTCACACAGTACATCAGGGAATATAAGAGACTGTAGAGAGTAGTGGAGTCACACAGTACATCAGGGAATATAAGAGACTGTAGATAGTAGTGGACTCACCCAGTACATCAGGGAATGTAAGAGACTACAGAGAGTAGTGGACTCACCCAGTACATCAGGGAATATAAGAGACTGTAGAGAGTAGTGGACTCACCCAGTACATCAGGGAATATAAGAGACTACAGAGAGTAGTGGAGTCACCCAGTACATCAGGGAATATAAGAGACTACAGAGAGTAGTGGACTCACCCAGTACATCAGGGAATATAAGAGACTGTAGAGAGTAGTGGACTCACCCAGTACATCAGGGAATATAAGAGACTACAGAGAGTAGTGGACTCACCCAGTACATCAGGGAATATAAGAGACTACAGAGGTTAGTGGACTCACCCAGTACATCAGGGAATATAAGAGACTGTAGAGAGTAGTGGAGTCACACAGTACATCAGGGAATGTAAGAGACTACAGGGAGTAGTGGACTCACCCAGTACATCAGGGAATATAAGAGACTACAGAGAGTAGTGGACTCACCCAGTACATCAGGGAATATAAGAGACTACAGAGAGTAGTGGACTCACCGAGTACATCAGGGAATATAAGAGACTACAGAGGGTAGTGGACCCACCCAGTACATCAGGGAATATAAGAGACTGCACAGAGTAGTGGACTCACCCAGTACATCAGGGAATGTAAGAGACGGTAGAGAGTAGTGGACTCACCCAGTACATCAGGGAATATAAGAGACTACAGAGAGTAGTGGACTCACCCAGTACATCAGGGAATATAAGAGACTACAGAGGGTAGTAGACCCACCCAGCACATCAGGGAATATAAGAGACGGTAGAGAGTAGTGGACTCACCCAGTACATCAGGGAATATAAGAGACTGTAGAGAGTAGTGGACTCACCCAGTACATCAGGGAATATAAGAGACTGTAGAGAGTAGTGGACTCACCCAGTATATCAGGGAATATAAGAGACTGCAGAGAGTAATGGACTCACCCAGTACATCAGGGAATTTAAGAGACTGTAGAGAGTAGTGGACCCACCCAGCACATCAGGGAATATAAGAGACTGTAGAGAGTAGTGGACTCACCCAGTATATCAGGGAATATAAGAGACTGCAGAGAGTAATGGACTCACCCAGTACATCAGGGAATATAAGAGACTGTAGAGAGTAGTGGACTCACCCAGTACTTCAGGGAATGTAAGAGACTACAGAGAGTAGTGGACTCACACAGTACATCAGGGAATGTAAGAGACTACAGAGAGTAGTGGACTCACCCACTACATCAGGGAATATAAGAGACTGCAGAGAGTAGTGGACTCAAGCAGTACATCAGGGAATGTAAGAGACTGCAGAGAGTAGTGGACTCACCCAGTACATCAGGGAATATAAGAGACTACAGAGAGTAGTGGAATCACCCAGTACATCAGGGAATATAAAAGACTGTAGAGAGTAGTGGACTCACCCGGTACATCAGGGAATATAAGAGACTACAGAGTGTAGTGGACTCATCGAGTACATCAGGGAATATAAGAGACTACAGAGAGTAGTGGACTCACCCAGTACATCAGGGAATATAAGAGACTACAGAGAGTAGTAGACTCACCCAGTACATCAGGGAATATAAGAGTGCACAGAGTAGTGGACTCACCCAGTACATCAGGGAATGTAAGAGACGGTAGAGAGTAGTGGACTCACCCAGTACATCAGGGAATATAAGAGACTACAGAGAGTAGTGGACTCACCCAGTACATCAGGGAATATAAGAGACTACAGAGGGTAGTAGACCCACCCAGCACATCAGGGAATATAAGAGACGGTAGAGAGTAGTGGACTCACCCAGTACATCAGGGAATATAAGAGACTGTAGAGAGTAGTGGACCCACCCAGCACATCAGGGAATATAAGAGACTGTAGAGAGTAGTGGACTCACCCAGTACATCAGGGAATATAAGAGACTGTAGAGAGTAGTGGACTCACCCAGTATATCAGGGAATATAAGAGACTGCAGAGAGTAATGGACTCACCCAGTACATCAGGGAATATAAGAGACTGTAGAGAGTAGTGGACCCACCCAGCACATCAGGGAATATAAGAGACTGTAGAGAGTAGTGGACTCACCCAGTATATCAGGGAATATAACAGACTGCAGAGAGTAATGGACTCACCCAGTACATCAGGGAATATAAGAGACTGTAGAGAGTAGTGGACTCACCCAGTACTTCAGGGAATGTAAGAGACTACAGAGAGTAGTGGACTCACACAGTACATCAGGGAATGTAAGAGACTACAGAGAGTAGTGGACTCACCCACTACATCAGGGAATATAAGAGACTGCAGAGAGTAGTGGACTCAAGCAGTACATCAGGGAATGTAAGAGACTGCAGAGAGTAGTGGACTCACCCAGTACATCAGGGAATATAAGAGACTACAGAGAGTAGTGGACTCACCCAGTATATCAGGGAATATAAGAGACTGCAGGGAGTAGTGGCCTCACCCAGTACATCAGGGAATATAAGAGACTGCAGAGAGTAGTGGTCTCACTCAGTACATCAGGGAATATAAGAGACTGTAGAGAGTAGTGGACTCACCCAGGACATCAGGGAATATAAGAGACTGTAGATAATAGTGGACTCACCCAGTACATCAGGGAATATAAGAGACTGCAGAGGGTAGTGGACTCACCCAGTACATCAGGGAAAATAAGAGACTATAGAGTGTAGTGGACTCACCCAGTACATCAGGGAATATAAGAGACTGTAGTGAGTAGTGGACTCACCCAGTACATCTGGGAATATAAGAGACTGCAGAGGGTAGTGGACTCACCCAGTACATCAGGGAATATAAGAGACTGTAGTGAGTAGTGGACTCACCCGGTACATCTGGGAATATAAGAGACTGTAGAGAGTAGTGGACTCACCCAGTACATCAGGGAATATAAGAGACTGTAGAGAGTAGTGGACTCACCCAGTACATCAGGGAATATAAGAGACTGTAGTGAGTAGTGGAGTCACACAGTACATCAGGGAATATAAGAGACTGTAGAGAGTAGTGGAGTCACACAGTACATCAGGGAATATAAGAGACTGTAGATAGTAGTGGACTCACCCAGTACATCAGGTAATGTAAGAGACTACAGAGAGTAGTGGACTCACCCAGTACATCAGGGAATATAAGAGACTGTAGAGAGTAGTGGACTCACCCAGTACATCAGGGAATATAAGAGACTACAGAGAGTAGTGGAGTCACCCAGTACATCAGGGAATATAAGAGACTACAGAGAGTAGTGGACTCACCCAGTACATCAGGGAATATAAGAGACTGTAGAGAGTAGTGGACTCACCCAGTACATCAGGGAATATAAGAGACTACAGAGAGTAGTGGAGTCACCCAGTACATCAGGGAATATAAGAGACTACAGAGGGTAGTGGACTCACCCAGTACATCAGGGAATATAAGAGACTGTAGAGAGTAGTGGAGTCACACAGTACATCAGGGAATGTAAGAGACTACAGGGAGTAGTGGACTCACCCAGTACATCAGGGAATATAAGAGACTACAGAGAGTAGTGGACTCACCCAGTACATCAGGGAATATAAGAGACTACAGAGAGTAGTGGACTCACCGAGTACATCAGGGAATATAAGAGACTACAGAGGGTAGTGGACCCACCCAGTACATCAGGGAATATAAGAGACTGCACAGAGTAGTGGACTCACCCAGTACATCAGGGAATGTAAGAGACGGTAGAGAGTAGTGGACTCACCCAGTACATCAGGGAATATAAGAGACTACAGAGAGTAGTGGACTCACCCAGTACATCAGGGAATATAAGAGACTACAGAGGGTAGTAGACCCACCCAGCACATCAGGGAATATAAGAGACGGTAGAGAGTAGTGGACTCACCCAGTACATCAGGGAATATAAGAGACTGTAGAGAGTAGTGGACTCACCCAGTACATCAGGGAATATAAGAGACTGTAGAGAGTAGTGGACTCACCCAGTATATCAGGGAATATAAGAGACTGCAGAGAGTAATGGACTCACCCAGTACATCAGGGAATATAAGAGACTGTAGAGAGTAGTGGACCCACCCAGCACATCAGGGAATATAAGAGACTGTAGAGAGTAGTGGACTCACCCAGTATATCAGGGAATATAAGAGACTGCAGAGAGTAATGGACTCACCCAGTACATCAGGGAATATAAGAGACTGTAGAGAGCAGTGGACTCACCCAGTACTTCAGGGAATGTAAGAGACTACAGAGAGTAGTGGACTCACACAGTACATCAGGGAATGTAAGAGACTACAGAGAGTAGTGGACTCACCCACTACATCAGGGAATATAAGAGACTGCAGAGAGTAGTGGACTCAAGCAGTACATCAGGGAATGTAAGAGACTGCAGAGAGTAGTGGACTCACCCAGTACATCAGGGAATATAAGAGACTACAGAGAGTAGTGGACTCACCCAGTATATCAGGGAATATAAGAGACTGCAGGGAGTAGTGGCCTCACCCAGTACATCAGGGAATATAAGAGACTGCAGAGAGTAGTGGTCTCACTCAGTACATCAGGGAATATAAGAGACTGTAGAGAGTAGTGGACTCACCCAGGACATCAGGGAATATAAGAGACTGTAGATAATAGTGGACTCACCCAGTACATCAGGGAATATAAGAGACTGCAGAGGGTAGTGGACTCACCCAGTACATCAGGGAAAATAAGAGACTATAGAGAGTAGTGGACTTACCCAGTACATCAGGGAATATAAGAGACTGCAGAGAGTAGTGGACTCACCCAGTACATCAGGGAATATAAGAGACTGTAGTGAGTAGTGGAGTCACACAGTACATCAGGGAATATAAGAGACTGTAGAGAGTAGTGGACTCACCCAGTACATCAGGGAATATAAGAGACTACAGACAGAAGTGGACTCACCCAGTACATCAGGGAATATAAGAGACTGTACAGAGTAGTGGACTCACCCAGTACATCAGGGAATATAAGAGACTGTAGAGAGTAGTGGACTCACCCAGTACATCAGGGAATATAAGAGACTACAGAGAGTAGTGGACTCACCCAGTACATCAGGGAATGTAAGAGACTGCAGGGAGTAGTGGAGTCACACAGTACATCAGGGAATATAAGAGACTGCAGAGAGTAGTGGAGTCACACAGTACATCAGGGAATATAAGAGACTGTAGAGAGTAGTGGAGTCACACAGTACATCAGGGAATATAAGAGACTGCAGGGAGTAGTGGAGTCACACAGTACATCAGGGAATATAAGAGACTGCAGAGAGTAGTGGACTCACCCAGTACATCAGGGAATATAAGAGACTGTAGAGAGTAGTGGACTCACCCAGTACATCAGGGAATATAAGAGACTGTAGAGAGTAGTGGAGTCACACAGTACATCAGGGAATGAAAGAAACTACAGACAGTAGTGGACTCACCCAGTACATCAGGGAATATAAGAGACTGTAGAGAGTAGTGGACTCACCCAGTACATCAGGGAATATAAGAGACTGTAGAGAGTAGTGGACTCACCCAGTACATCAGGGAATATAAGAGACTGTAGAGAGTAGTGGAGTCACACAGTACATCAGGGAATGTAAGAGACTACAGACAGTAGTGGACTCACCCAGTACATCAGGGAATATAAGAGACTGTAGAGAGTAGTGGACTCACCCAGTACATCAGGCAATATAAGAGACTGTAGAGAGTAGTGGACTCACCCAGTACATCAGGGAATATAAGAGACTACAGAGAGTAGTGGAGTCACCCAGTACATCAGGAAATATAAGAGACTACAGAGAGTAGTGGACTCACCCAGTACATCAGGGAATATAAGAGACTGTAGAGAGTAGTGGACTCACCCAGTACATCAGGGAATATAAGAGACTACAGAGAGTAGTGGAGTCACCCAGTACATCAGGGAATATAAGAGACTACAGAGAGTAGTGGACTCACCCAGTACATCAGCGAATATAAGAGACTGCAGAGAGTAGTGGAGTCACACAGTACATCAGGGAATATAAGAGACTACAGAGAGTAGTGGACTCACCCAGTACATCAGGGAATGTAAGAGACTGCAGGGAGTAGTGGAGTCACACAGTACATCAGGGAATATAAGAGACTGCAGAGAGTAGTGGACTCACCCAGTACATCAGGGAATATAAGAGACTGTAGAGAGTAGTGGAGTCACCCAGTACATCAGGGAATGTAAGAGACTACAGGGAGTAGTGGACTCACCCAGTACATCAGGGAATATAAGAGACTACAGACAGTAGTGGACTCACCCAGTACATCAGGGAATATAAGAGACTGTAGAGAGTAGTGGACTCACCCAGTACATCAGGGAATATAAGAGACTGTAGAGAGTAGTGGACTCACCCAGTACATCAGGGAATATAAGAGACTACAGAGAGTAGTGGAGTCACCCAGTACATCAGGGAATATAAGAGACTACAGAGAGTAGTGGACTCACCCAGTACATCAGGGAATATAAGAGACTACAGAGAGTAGTGGACTCACCCAGTACATCAGGGAATATAAGAGACTGTAGAGAGTAGTGGACTCACCCAGTACATCAGGGAATATAAGAGACTGTAGAGAGTAGTGGACTCACCCAGTACATCAGGGAATATAAGAGACTACAGAGAGTAGTGGAGTCACCCAGTACATCAGGGAATATAAGAGACTGTAGAGAGTAGTGGACTCACCCAGTACATCAGGGAATATAAGAGACTGTAGTGAGTAGTGGACTCACCCAGTACATCAGGGAATATAAGAGACTGCAGAGAGTAGTGGACTCACCCAGTACATCAGGGAATATAAGAGACTGCAGAGAGTAGTGGACTCACCCAGTACATCAGGGAATTTCAGAGACTGTAGAGAGTAGTGGACTCACCCAGTACATCAGGGAATATAAGAGACTGCAGAGAGTAGTGGACTCACACAGTACATCAGGGAGTGTAAGAGACTGCAGAGAGTAGTGGACTCACCCAGTACATCAGGGAATATAAGAGACTGCAGAGGGTAGTGGACTCACCCAGTACATCAGGGAATATAAGAGACTGCAGAGGGTAGTGGACTCAACCAGTACATCAGGGAATATAAGAGACTACAGAGAGTAGTGGACTCACCCAGTACATCAAGGAATAGAAGAGACTGTAGAGAGTAGTGGACTCACCCAGTACATCAGGGAATGTAAGAGACGACAGAGAGTAGTGGACTCACACAGTACATCAGGGAATGTAAGAGACTACAAAGAGTAGTGGACTCACCCAGTACATCAGAGAATATAAGATACTATAGAGAGTAGTGGACACACCCAGTACATCAGGGAATATAAGAGACTACAGAGAGTAGTGGACTCACCCAGTGCATCAGGGAATATAAGAGACTGCAGGGAGTAGTGGACTCACCCAGTACATCAGGGAATATAAGAGACTGTAGAGAGTAGTGGACTCACCCAGTACATCAGGGAATATAAGAGACGACAGAGAGTAGTGGACTCACCCAGTACATCAGGGAATATAAGAGACTGTAGAGAGTAGTGGACTCACCCAGTACATCAGGGAATATAAGAGACTGCAGAGAGTAGTGGAGTCACCCATTACATCAGGGAATATAATAGACTGTAGAGAGTAGTGGACTCACTCACTACATCAGGGAATATAAGAGAGTGTAGAGAGTAGTGGACTCACCCAGTACATCAGGGAATATAAGAGACTGTAGAGAGTAGTGGACTCACCCGGTACATCAGGGAATATAAGAGACTGTAGAGAGTAGTGGACTCACCCAGTACATCAGGGAATATAAGAGACTGTAGAGAGTAGTGGACTCACCCAGTACATCAGGGAATATAAGACACTACAGAGAGTAGTGGAGTCACCCATTACATCAGGGAATATAATAGACTGTAGAGAGTAGTGGACTCACTCAGTACATCAGGGAATATAAGAGACTGTAGAGAGTAGTGGACTCACCCAGTACATCAGGGAATATAAGAGACTGCAGGGAGTAGTGGACTCACACAGTACATCAGGGAATATAAGAGACTACAGAGAGTAGTAGACTCACCCAGTGCATCAGGGAATATAAGAGACTGTAGAGAGTAGTGGACTCACCCAGTACATCAGGGAATATAAGTGACTGCAGGGAGTAGTGGACTCACCCAGTACATTAGGGAATATAAGAGACTGTAGAGAGTAGTGGACTCACCCAGTACATCAGGGAATATAAGAGACTACAGAGAGTAGTGGACTCACCCACTACATCAGGGAATATAAGAGACTGTAGAGAGTAGTGGACTCACCCAGTACATCAGGGAATATAAGAGACTGCAGAGGGTAGTGGACTCACCCAGTACATCAGGGAATAAAAGAGACTGCAGGGAGTAGTGGACTCACCCAGTACATCAGGGAATATAAGAGACTGTAGAGAGTAGTGGACTCACCCAGTACATCAGGGAATATAAGAGACTGCAGGGAGTAGTGGACTCACCCAGTACATCAGGGAATATAAGAGACTGTAGAGAGTAGTGGACTCACCCAGTACATCAGGGAATATAAGAGACTGTAGAGAGTAGTGGACTCACCCAGTACATCAGGGAATATAAGAGACTGTAGAGAGTAGTGGACTCACCCAGTACATCAGGGAATATAAGAGACTGCAGGGAGTAGTGGACTCACCCAGTACATCAGGGAATATAAGAGACTGTAGAGAGTAGTGGACTCACCCAGTACATCAGGGAATATAAGAGACTGCAGGGAGTAGTGGACTCACCCAGTACATCAGGGAATATAAGAGACTGCAGAGAGTAGTGGACTCACCCAGTACATCAGGGAATATAAGAGACTGCAGGGAGTAGTGGACTCACCCAGTACATCAGGGAATATAAGAGACTGTAGAGAGTAGTGGACTCACCCAGTACATCAGGGAATATAAGAGACTGAAGAGAGTAGTGGACTCACCCAGTACATCAGGGAATATAAGAGACTGCAGGGAGTAGTGGACTCACCCAGTACATCAGGGAATATAAGAGACTGAAGAGAGTAGTGGACTCACCCAGTACATCAGGGAATATAAGAGACTGAAGAGAGTAGTGGACTCACCCAGTACATCAGGGAATATAAGAGACTGCAGGGAGTAGTGGACTCACCCAGTACATCAGGGAATATAAGAGACTGCAGGGAGTAGTGGACTCACCCAGTACATCAGGGAATATAAGAGACTGTAGAGAGTAGTGGACTCACCCAGTACATCAGGGAATATAAGAGACTGCAGGGAGTAGTGGACTCACCCAGTACATCAGGGAATATAAGAGACGGTAGAGAGTAGTGGACTCACCCAGTACATCAGGGAATATAAGAGACGGTAGAGAGTAGTGGACTCACCCAGTACATCAGGGAATATAAGAGACGGTAGAGAGTAGTGGACTCACCCAGTACATCAGGGAATATAAGAGACGGTAGAGAGTAGTGGACTTACCCAGTACATCAGGGAATGTAAGAGACTACAGAGAGTAGTGGACTCACCCAGTACATCAGGGAATGTAAGAGACTACAGAGAGTAGTGGACTCACCCAGTACATCAGGGAATATAAGAGACGGTAGAGAGTAGTGGACTCACCCAGTACATCAGGGAATATAAGAGACTGTAGAGAGTAGTGGACTCACCCAGTACATCAGGGAATATAAGAGACTGTAGAGAGTAGTGGACTCACCCAGTACATCAGGGAATGTAAGAGACTACAGAGAGTAGTGGACTCACCCAGTACATCAGGGAATATAAGAGACTGTAGAGAGTAGTGGACTCACCCAGTACATCAGGGAATGTAAGAGACTACAGAGAGTAGTGGACTCACACAGTACATCAGGGAATGTAAGAGACTACAGAGAGCAGTGGACTCACTCAGTACATCAGGGAATATAAGAGACTGCAGAGAGTAGTGGACTCACCCAGTACATCAGGGAATGTAAGAGACTACAGAGAGTAGTGGACTCACCCAGTACATCAGGGAATATAAGAGACTACAGAGAGTAGTGGACTCACCCAGTACATCAGGGAATATAAGAGACTGTAGAGAGTAGTGGACTCACCCAGTACATCAGGGAATATAAGAGACTACAGAGAGTAGTGGACGCACCCAGTACATCAGGGAATATAAGAGACTGTAGAGAGCAGTGGACTCACCCAGTACTTCAGGGAATATAAGAGACTGCAGAGGGTAGAGGACTCACCCAGTTCATCAGGGAATATAAGAGACTACAGATAGTGGACTCACACAGTACATCAGGGAATATAAGAGACTACAGAGAGTAGTGGACTCACACAGTACATCAGGGAATATAAGAGACTACAGAGAGTAGTAGACTCACCCAGTGCATCAGGGAATATAAGAGACTGTAGAGAGTAGTGGACTCACCCAGTACATCAGGGAATATAAGTGACTGCAGGGAGTAGTGGACTCACCCAGTACATTAGGGAATATAAGAGACTGTAGAGAGTAGTGGACTCACCCAGTACATCAGGGAATATAAGAGACTACAGAGAGTAGTGGACTCACCCAGTACATCAGGGAATATAAGAGACTGAAGAGAGTAGTGGACTCACCCAGTACATCAGGGAATATAAGAGACTGAAGAGAGTAGTGGACTCACCCAGTACATCAGGGAATATAAGAGACTGCAGGGAGTAGTGGACTCACCCAGTACATCAGGGAATATAAGAGACTGCAGGGAGTAGTGGACTCACCCAGTACATCAGGGAATATAAGAGACTGTAGAGAGTAGTGGACTCACCCAGTACATCAGGGAATATAAGAGACTGCAGGGAGTAGTGGACTCACCCAGTACATCAGGGAATATAAGAGACGGTAGAGAGTAGTGGACTCACCCAGTACATCAGGGAATATAAGAGACGGTAGAGAGTAGTGGACTCACCCAGTACATCAGGGAATATAAGAGACGGTAGAGAGTAGTGGACTCACCCAGTACATCAGGGAATATAAGAGACGGTAGAGAGTAGTGGACTTACCCAGTACATCAGGGAATGTAAGAGACTACAGAGAGTAGTGGACTCACCCAGTACATCAGGGAATGTAAGAGACTACAGAGAGTAGTGGACTCACCCAGTACATCAGGGAATATAAGAGACGGTAGAGAGTAGTGGACTCACCCAGTACATCAGGGAATATAAGAGACTGTAGAGAGTAGTGGACTCACCCAGTACATCAGGGAATATAAGAGACTGTAGAGAGTAGTGGACTCACCCAGTACATCAGGGAATGTAAGAGACTACAGAGAGTAGTGGACTCACCCAGTACATCAGGGAATATAAGAGACTGTAGAGAGTAGTGGACTCACCCAGTACATCAGGGAATGTAAGAGACTACAGAGAGTAGTGGACTCACACAGTACATCAGGGAATGTAAGAGACTACAGAGAGCAGTGGACTCACTCAGTACATCAGGGAATATAAGAGACTGCAGAGAGTAGTGGACTCACCCAGTACATCAGGGAATGTAAGAGACTACAGAGAGTAGTGGACTCACCCAGTACATCAGGGAATATAAGAGACTACAGAGAGTAGTGGACTCACCCAGTACATCAGGGAATATAAGAGACTGTAGAGAGTAGTGGACTCACCCAGTACATCAGGGAATATAAGAGACTACAGAGAGTAGTGGACGCACCCAGTACATCAGGGAATATAAGAGACTGTAGAGAGCAGTGGACTCACCCAGTACTTCAGGGAATATAAGAGACTGCAGAGGGTAGAGGACTCACCCAGTTCATCAGGGAATATAAGAGACTACAGAGAGTAGTGGACTCACACAGTACATCAGGGAATATAAGAGACTACAGAGAGTAGTAGACTCACCCAGTGCATCAGGGAATATAAGAGACTGTAGAGAGTAGTGGACTCACCCAGTACATCAGGGAATATAAGTGACTGCAGGGAGTAGTGGACTCACCCAGTACATTAGGGAATATAAGAGACTGTAGAGAGTAGTGGACTCACCCAGTACATCAGGGAATATAAGAGACTACAGAGAGTAGTGCACTCACCCACTACATCAGGGAATATAAGAGACTGTAGAGAGTAGTGGACTCACCCAGTACATCAGGGAATATAAGAGACTGCAGAGGGTAGTGGACTCACCCAGTACATCAGGGAATATAAGAGACTGCAGGGAGTAGTGGACTCACCCAGTACATCAGGGAATATAAGAGACTGTAGAGAGTAGTGGACTCACCCAGTACATCAGGGAATATAAGAGACTGCAGGGAGTAGTGGACTCACCCAGTACATCAGGGAATATAAGAGACTGTAGAGAGTAGTGGACTCACCCAGTACATCAGGGAATATAAGAGACTGTAGAGAGTAGTGGACTCACCCAGTACATCAGGGAATATAAGAGACTGTAGAGAGTAGTGGACTCACCCAGTACATCAGGGAATATAAGAGACTGCAGGGAGTAGTGGACTCACCCAGTACATCAGGGAATATAAGAGACTGTAGAGAGTAGTGGACTCACCCAGTACATCAGGGAATATAAGAGACTGCAGGGAGTAGTGGACTCACCCAGTACATCAGGGAATATAAGAGACTGCAGAGAGTAGTGGACTCACCCAGTACATCAGGGAATATAAGAGACTGCAGGGAGTAGTGGACTCACCCAGTACATCAGGGAATATAAGAGACTGTAGAGAGTAGTGGACTCACCCAGTACATCAGGGAATATAAGAGACTGAAGAGAGTAGTGGACTCACCCAGTACATCAGGGAATATAAGAGACTGCAGGGAGTAGTGGACTCACCCAGTACATCAGGGAATATAAGAGACTGAAGAGAGTAGTGGACTCACCCAGTACATCAGGGAATATAAGAGACTGAAGAGAGTAGTGGACTCACCCAGTACATCAGGGAATATAAGAGACTGCAGGGAGTAGTGGACTCACCCAGTACATCAGGGAATATAAGAGACTGCAGGGAGTAGTGGACTCACCCAGTACATCAGGGAATATAAGAGACTGTAGAGAGTAGTGGACTCACCCAGTACATCAGGGAATATAAGAGACTGCAGGGAGTAGTGGACTCACCCAGTACATCGGGGAATATAAGAGACTGCAGGGAGTAGTGGACTCACCCAGTACATCAGGGAATATAAGAGACTGTAGAGAGTAGTGGACTCACCCAGTACATCAGGGAATATAAGAGACTGTAGAGAGTAGTGGACTCACCCAGTACATCAGGGAATATAAGAGACTGTAGAGAGCAGTGGACTCACCCAGTACATCAGGGAATATAAGAGACTGCAGAGGGTAGAGGACTCACCCAGTACATCAGGGAATATAAGAGACTACAGAGAGTAGTGGACTCACACAGTACATCAGGGAATATAAGAGACTACAGAGAGTAGTGGACTCACACAGTACATCAGGGAATATAAGAGACTGTAGAGAGCAGTGGACTCACCCAGTACATCAGGGAATATAAGAGACTGCAGAGGGTAGAGGACTCACCCAGTACATCAGGGAATATAAGAGACTACAGAGAGTAGTGGACTCACCCAGTACATCAGGGAATATAAGAGACTACAGAGAGTAGTGGACTCACCCAGTACATCAGGGAATATAAGAGACTGTAGAGAGTAGTGGACTCACCCAGTATATCAGGGAATATAAGAGACTGCAGAGAGTAGTGGACTCACCCAGTACATCAGGGAATATAAGAGAGTACAGAGAGTAGTGGACTCACCCAGTATATCAGGGAATATAAGAGACTGTAGAGAGTAGTGGACTCACCCAGTACATCAGGGAATATAAGAGACTGTAGAGAGTAGTGGACTCACCCAGTACATCAGGGAATATAAGAGACTGCAGGGAGTAGTGGACTCACCCAGTACATCAGGGAATATAAGAGACTGTAGAGAGTAGTGGACTCACCCAGTACATCAGGGAATATAAGAGACTGCAGGGAGTAGTGGACTCACCCAGTACATCAGGGAATATAAGAGACTGCAGGGCGTAGTGGACTCACCCAGTACATCAGGGAATATAAGAGACTACAGAGAGTAGTGGACTCACCCAGTACATCAGGGAATATAAGAGACTGCAGGGAGTAGTGGACTCACCCAGTACTTCAGGGAATATAAGAGACTACAGAGAGTAGTGGACTCACCCAGTACATCAGGGAATATAAGAGACTGTAGAGAGTAGTGGACTGACCCAGTACATCAGGGAATATAAGAGACTGCAGAGGGTAGTGGACTCACCCAGTACATCAGGGAATATAAGATACTGCAGAGGGTAGTGGACACACCCAGTACATCAGGGAATATAAGAGACGGTAGAGAGTAGTGGACTCACCCAGTACATCAGGGAATATAAGAGACTGCAGGGAGTAGTGGACTCACCCAGTACATCAGGGATTATAAGAGACTGCAGAGAGTAATGGACTCACCCAGTACATCAGGGAATGTAAGAGACTGTAGAGAGTAGTGGACTCACCCAGTACATCAGGGAATATAAGAGACTGTAGAGAGAGGTGGACTCACCCAGTACATCAGGGAATATAAGAGACGGTAGAGAGTAGTGGACTCACCCAGTACATCAGGGAATATAAGAGACTGTAGAGAGTAGTGGACTCACCCAGTACATCAGGGAATATAAGAGACGGTAGAGAGTAGTGGACTCACCCAGTCCATCAGGGAATATAATAGACTGCAGGGAGTAGTGGACTCACCCAGTACATCAGGGAATATAAGAGACTGTAGAGAGTAGTGGACTCACCCAGTACATCAGGGAATATAAGAGACTGTAGAGAGTAGTGGACTCTCCCAGTACATCAGGGAATATAAGAGACTACAGAGAGTAGTGGACTCACCCAGTACATCAGGGAATATAAGAGACTACAGAGAGTAGTGGACTCACCCAGTACATCAGGGAATATAAGAGACTGTAGAGAGTAGTGGACTCACCCAGTACATCAGGGAATGTAAGAGACTACAGAGAGTAGTGGACTCACACAGTACATCAGGGAATGTAAGAGACTACAGAGAGCAGTGGACTCACTCAGTACATCAGGGAATATAAGAGACTGCAGAGAGTAGTGGACTCACCCAGTACATCAGGGAATGTAAGAGACTACAGAGAGTAGTGGACTCACCCAGTACATCAGGGAATATAAGAGACTACAGAGAGTAGTGGACTCACCCAGTACATCAGGGAATATAAGAGACTACAGAGAGTAGTGGACGCACCCAGTACATCAGGGAATATAAGAGACTGTAGAGAGTTGTGGACTCACCCAGTCCATCAGGGAATATAAGAGACTGCAGAGGGTAGTGGACTCACCCAGTACATCAGGGAATATAAGAGACTACAGAGAGTAGTGGACTCACCCAGTACATCAGGGAATATAAGAGACTGCAGAGGGTAGTGGACTCACCCAGTACATCAGGGAATATAAGAGACTGCAGAGGGCAGTGGACTCACCCAGTACATCAGGGAATATAAGAGACTACAGAGAGTAGTGGACTCACCCAGTACATCAGGGAATATAAGAGACTGTAGAGAGAGGTGGACTCACCCAGTACATCAGGGAATATAAGAGACGGTAGAGAGTAGTGCACTCACCCAGTACATCAGGGAATGTAAGAGACTGTAGAGAGTAGTGCACTCACCCAGTACATCAGGGAATATAAGAGACTGTAGAGAGTAGTGGACTCACCCAGTACATCAGGGAATATAAGAGACTGTAGAGAGTAGTGGACTCACCCAGTACATCAGGGAATATAAGAGACTGTAGAGAGTAGTGCACTCACCCAGTACATCAGGGAATGTAAGAGACTGTAGAGAGTAGTGGACTCACCCAGTACATCAGGGAATATAAGAGACGGTAGAGAGTAGTGGACTCACCCAGTACATCAGGGAATATAAGAGACTGTAGAGAGTAGTGGACTCACCCAGTACATCAGGGAATATAAGAGACTGTAGAGAGTAGTGGACTCACCCACTACATCAGGGAATGTAAGAGACTACAGAGAGTAGTGGACTCACCCAGTACATCAGGGAATGTAAGAGACTACAGAGAGTAGTGGACTCACCCAGTACATCAGGGAATATAAGAGACTGCAGAGGGTAGTGGACTCTCCCAGTACATCAGGGAATATAAGAGACTGTAGAGAGTAGTGGACTCACCCAGTACATCAGGGAATGTAAGAGACTGCAGGGAGTAGTGGACTCACCCAGTACATCAGGGAATATAAGAGACTGTAGAGAGTAGTGGACTCACCCAGTACATCAGGGAATATAAGAGACTGCAGGGAGTAGTGGACTCACCCAGTACATCAGGGAATATAAGAGACGGTAGAGAGTAGTGGACTCACCCAGTACATCAGGGAATATAAGAGACGGTAGAGAGTAGTGGACTCACCCAGTACATCAGGGAATATAAGAGACGGTAGAGAGTAGTGGACTCACCCAGTACATCAGGGAATATAAGAGACGGTAGAGAGTAGTGGACTTACCCAGTACATCAGGGAATGTAAGAGACTACAGAGAGTAGTGGACTCACCCAGTACATCAGGGAATGTAAGAGACTACAGAGAGTAGTGGACTCACCCAGTACATCAGGGAATATAAGAGACGGTAGAGAGTAGTGGACTCACCCAGTACATCAGGGAATATAAGAGACTGTAGAGAGTAGTGGACTCACCCAGTACATCAGGGAATATAAGAGACTGTAGAGAGTAGTGGACTCACCCAGTACATCAGGGAATGTAAGAGACTACAGAGAGTAGTGGACTCACCCAGTACATCAGGGAATATAAGAGACTGTAGAGAGTAGTGGACTCACCCAGTACATCAGGGAATGTAAGAGACTACAGAGAGTAGTGGACTCACACAGTACATCAGGGAATGTAAGAGACTACAGAGAGCAGTGGACTCACTCAGTACATCAGGGAATATAAGAGACTGCAGAGAGTAGTGGACTCACCCAGTACATCAGGGAATGTAAGAGACTACAGAGAGTAGTGGACTCACCCAGTACATCAGGGAATATAAGAGACTACAGAGAGTAGTGGACTCACCCAGTACATCAGGGAATATAAGAGACTGTAGAGAGTAGTGGACTCACCCAGTACATCAGGGAATATAAGAGACTACAGAGAGTAGTGGACGCACCCAGTACATCAGGGAATATAAGAGACTGTAGAGAGCAGTGGACTCACCCAGTACTTCAGGGAATATAAGAGACTACAGAGAGTAGTGGACTCACACAGTACATCAGGGAATATAAGAGACTACAGAGAGTAGTAGACTCACCCAGTGCATCAGGGAATATAAGAGACTGTAGAGAGTAGTGGACTCACCCAGTACATCAGGGAATATAAGTGACTGCAGGGAGTAGTGGACTCACCCAGTACATTAGGGAATATAAGAGACTGTAGAGAGTAGTGGACTCACCCAGTACATCAGGGAATATAAGAGACTACAGAGAGTAGTGGACACACCCACTACATCAGGGAATATAAGAGACTGTAGAGAGTAGTGGACTCACCCAGTACATCAGGGAATATAAGAGACTGCAGAGGGTAGTGGACTCACCCAGTACATCAGGGAATATAAGAGACTGCAGGGAGTAGTGGACTCACCCAGTACATCAGGGAATATAAGAGACTGTAGAGAGTAGTGGACTCACCCAGTACATCAGGGAATATAAGAGACTGCAGGGAGTAGTGGACTCACCCAGTACATCAGGGAATATAAGAGACTGTAGAGAGTAGTGGACTCACCCAGTACATCAGGGAATATAAGAGACTGTAGAGAGTAGTGGACTCACCCAGTACATCAGGGAATATAAGAGACTGTAGAGAGTAGTGGACTCACCCAGTACATCAGGGAATATAAGAGACTGCAGGGAGTAGTGGACTCACCCAGTACATCAGGGAATATAAGAGACTGTAGAGAGTAGTGGACTCACCCAGTACATCAGGGAATATAAGAGACTGCAGGGAGTAGTGGACTCACCCAGTACATCAGGGAATATAAGAGACTGCAGAGAGTAGTGGACTCACCCAGTACATCAGGGAATATAAGAGACTGCAGGGAGTAGTGGACTCACCCAGTACATCAGGGAATATAAGAGACTGTAGAGAGTAGTGGACTCACCCAGTACATCAGGGAATATAAGAGACTGAAGAGAGTAGTGGACTCACCCAGTACATCAGGGAATATAAGAGACTGCAGGGAGTAGTGGACTCACCCAGTACATCAGGGAATATAAGAGACTGAAGAGAGTAGTGGACTCACCCAGTACATCAGGGAATATAAGAGACTGAAGAGAGTAGTGGACTCACCCAGTACATCAGGGAATATAAGAGACTGCAGGGAGTAGTGGACTCACCCAGTACATCAGGGAATATAAGAGACTGCAGGGAGTAGTGGACTCACCCAGTACATCAGGGAATATAAGAGACTGTAGAGAGTAGTGGACTCACCCAGTACATCAGGGAATATAAGAGACTGCAGGGAGTAGTGGACTCACCCAGTACATCGGGGAATATAAGAGACTGTAGAGAGTAGTGGACTCACCCAGTACATCAGGGAATATAAGAGACTGTAGAGAGTAGTGGACTCACCCAGTACATCAGGGAATATAAGAGACTGCAGGGAGTAGTGGACTCACCCAGTACATCAGGGAATATAAGAGACTGTAGAGAGTAGTGGACTCACCCAGTACATCAGGGAATATAAGAGACTGTAGAGAGTAGTGGACTCACCCAGTACATCAGGGAATATAAGAGACTGTAGAGAGCAGTGGACTCACCCAGTACATCAGGGAATATAAGAGACTGCAGAGGGTAGAGGACTCACCCAGTACATCAGGGAATATAAGAGACTACAGAGAGTAGTGGACTCACACAGTACATCAGGGAATATAAGAGACTACAGAGAGTAGTGGACTCACACAGTACATCAGGGAATATAAGAGACTGTAGAGAGCAGTGGACTCACCCAGTACATCAGGGAATATAAGAGACTGCAGAGGGTAGAGGACTCACCCAGTACATCAGGGAATATAAGAGACTACAGAGAGTAGTGGACTCACCCAGTACATCAGGGAATATAAGAGACTACAGAGAGTAGTGGACTCACCCAGTACATCAGGGAATATAAGAGACTGTAGAGAGTAGTGGACTCACCCAGTATATCAGGGAATATAAGAGACTGCAGAGAGTAGTGGACTCACCCAGTACATCAGGGAATATAAGAGAGTACAGAGAGTAGTGGACTCACCCAGTATATCAGGGAATATAAGAGACTGTAGAGAGTAGTGGACTCACCCAGTACATCAGGGAATATAAGAGACTGTAGAGAGTAGTGGACTCACCCAGTACATCAGGGAATATAAGAGACTGCAGGGAGTAGTGGACTCACCCAGTACATCAGGGAATATAAGAGACTGTAGAGAGTAGTGGACTCACCCAGTACATCAGGGAATATAAGAGACTGCAGGGAGTAGTGGACTCACCCAGTACATCAGGGAATATAAGAGACTGCAGAGAGTAGTGGACTCACACAGTACATCAGGGAATGTAAGAGACTACAGAGAGCAGTGGACTCACTCAGTACATCAGGGAATATAAGAGACTGCAGAGAGTAGTGGACTCACCCAGTACATCAGGGAATGTAAGAGACTACAGAGAGTAGTGGACTCACCCAGTACATCAGGGAATATAAGAGACTACAGAGAGTAGTGGACTCACCCAGTACATCAGGGAATATAAGAGACTGTAGAGAGTAGTGGACTCACCCAGTACATCAGGGAATATAAGAGACTACAGAGAGTAGTGGACGCACCCAGTACATCAGGGAATATAAGAGACTGTAGAGAGCAGTGGACTCACCCAGTACTTCAGGGAATATAAGAGACTGCAGAGGGTAGAGGACTCACCCAGTTCATCAGGGAATATAAGAGACTACAGAGAGTAGTGGACTCACACAGTACATCAGGGAATATAAGAGACTACAGAGAGTAGTAGACTCACCCAGTGCATCAGGGAATATAAGAGACTGTAGAGAGTAGTGGACTCACCCAGTACATCAGGGAATATAAGTGACTGCAGGGAGTAGTGGACTCACCCAGTACATTAGGGAATATAAGAGACTGTAGAGAGTAGTGGACTCACCCAGTACATCAGGGAATATAAGAGACTACAGAGAGTAGTGGACACACCCACTACATCAGGGAATATAAGAGACTGTAGAGAGTAGTGGACTCACCCAGTACATCAGGGAATATAAGAGACTGCAGAGGGTAGTGGACTCACCCAGTACATCAGGGAATATAAGAGACTGCAGGGAGTAGTGGACTCACCCAGTACATCAGGGAATATAAGAGACTGTAGAGAGTAGTGGACTCACCCAGTACATCAGGGAATATAAGAGACTGCAGGGAGTAGTGGACTCACCCAGTACATCAGGGAATATAAGAGACTGTAGAGAGTAGTGGACTCACCCAGTACATCAGGGAATATAAGAGACTGTAGAGAGTAGTGGACTCACCCAGTACATCAGGGAATATAAGAGACTGTAGAGAGTAGTGGACTCACCCAGTACATCAGGGAATATAAGAGACTGCAGGGAGTAGTGGACTCACCCAGTACATCAGGGAATATAAGAGACTGTAGAGAGTAGTGGACTCACCCAGTACATCAGGGAATATAAGAGACTGCAGGGAGTAGTGGACTCACCCAGTACATCAGGGAATATAAGAGACTGCAGAGAGTAGTGGACTCACCCAGTACATCAGGGAATATAAGAGACTGCAGGGAGTAGTGGACTCACCCAGTACATCAGGGAATATAAGAGACTGTAGAGAGTAGTGGACTCACCCAGTACATCAGGGAATATAAGAGACTGAAGAGAGTAGTGGACTCACCCAGTACATCAGGGAATATAAGAGACTGCAGGGAGTAGTGGACTCACCCAGTACATCAGGGAATATAAGAGACTGAAGAGAGTAGTGGACTCACCCAGTACATCAGGGAATATAAGAGACTGAAGAGAGTAGTGGACTCACCCAGTACATCAGGGAATATAAGAGACTGCAGGGAGTAGTGGACTCACCCAGTACATCAGGGAATATAAGAGACTGCAGGGAGTAGTGGACTCACCCAGTACATCAGGGAATATAAGAGACTGTAGAGAGTAGTGGACTCACCCAGTACATCAGGGAATATAAGAGACTGCAGGGAGTAGTGGACTCACCCAGTACATCGGGGAATATAAGAGACTGTAGAGAGTAGTGGACTCACCCAGTACATCAGGGAATATAAGAGACTGTAGAGAGTAGTGGACTCACCCAGTACATCAGGGAATATAAGAGACTGCAGGGAGTAGTGGACTCACCCAGTACATCAGGGAATATAAGAGACTGTAGAGAGTAGTGGACTCACCCAGTACATCAGGGAATATAAGAGACTGTAGAGAGTAGTGGACTCACCCAGTACATCAGGGAATATAAGAGACTGTAGAGAGCAGTGGACTCACCCAGTACATCAGGGAATATAAGAGACTGCAGAGGGTAGAGGACTCACCCAGTACATCAGGGAATATAAGAGACTACAGAGAGTAGTGGACTCACACAGTACATCAGGGAATATAAGAGACTACAGAGAGTAGTGGACTCACACAGTACATCAGGGAATATAAGAGACTGTAGAGAGCAGTGGACTCACCCAGTACATCAGGGAATATAAGAGACTGCAGAGGGTAGAGGACTCACCCAGTACATCAGGGAATATAAGAGACTACAGAGAGTAGTGGACTCACCCAGTACATCAGGGAATATAAGAGACTACAGAGAGTAGTGGACTCACCCAGTACATCAGGGAATATAAGAGACTGTAGAGAGTAGTGGACTCACCCAGTATATCAGGGAATATAAGAGACTGCAGAGAGTAGTGGACTCACCCAGTACATCAGGGAATATAAGAGAGTACAGAGAGTAGTGGACTCACCCAGTATATCAGGGAATATAAGAGACTGTAGAGAGTAGTGGACTCACCCAGTACATCAGGGAATATAAGAGACTGTAGAGAGTAGTGGACTCACCCAGTACATCAGGGAATATAAGAGACTGCAGGGAGTAGTGGACTCACCCAGTACATCAGGGAATATAAGAGACTGTAGAGAGTAGTGGACTCACCCAGTACATCAGGGAATATAAGAGACTGCAGGGAGTAGTGGACTCACCCAGTACATCAGGGAATATAAGAGACTGCAGGGCGTAGTGGACTCACCCAGTACATCAGGGAATATAAGAGACTACAGAGAGTAGTGGACTCACCCAGTACATCAGGGAATATAAGAGACTGCAGGGAGTAGTGGACTCACCCAGTACTTCAGGGAATATAAGAGACTACAGAGAGTAGTGGACTCACCCAGTACATCAGGGAATATAAGAGACTGTAGAGAGTAGTGGACTGACCCAGTACATCAGGGAATATAAGAGACTGCAGAGGGTAGTGGACACACCCAGTACATCAGGGAATATAAGAGACGGTAGAGAGTAGTGGACTCACCCAGTACATCAGGGAATATAAGAGACTGCAGGGAGTAGTGGACTCACCCAGTACATCAGGGATTATAAGAGACTGCAGAGAGTAATGGACTCACCCAGTACATCAGGGAATGTAAGAGACTGTAGAGAGTAGTGGACTCACCCAGTACATCAGGGAATATAAGAGACTGTAGAGAGAGGTGGACTCACCCAGTACATCAGGGAATATAAGAGACGGTAGAGAGTAGTGGACTCACCCAGTACATCAGGGAATATAAGAGACTGTAGAGAGTAGTGGACTCACCCAGTACATCAGGGAATATAAGAGACGGTAGAGAGTAGTGGACTCACCCAGTCCATCAGGGAATATAATAGACTGCAGGGAGTAGTGGACTCACCCAGTACATCAGGGAATATAAGAGACTGTAGAGAGTAGTGGACTCACCCAGTACATCAGGGAATATAAGAGACTGTAGAGAGTAGTGGACTCTCCCAGTACATCAGGGAATATAAGAGACTACAGAGAGTAGTGGACTCACCCAGTACATCAGGGAATATAAGAGACTACAGAGAGTAGTGGACTCACCCAGTACATCAGGGAATATAAGAGACTGCAGAGGGTAGTGGACTCTCCCAGTACATCAGGGAATGTAAGAGACTACAGAGAGTAGTGGACTCACCCAGTACATCAGGGAATATAAGAGACTGCAGAGGGTAGTGGACTCTCCCAGTACATCAGGGAATATAAGAGACTGTAGAGAGTAGTGGACTCACCCAGTACATCAGGGAATGTAAGAGACTACAGAGAGTAGTGGACTCACACAGTACATCAGGGAATGTAAGAGACTACAGAGAGCAGTGGACTCACTCAGTACATCAGGGAATATAAGAGACTGCAGAGAGTAGTGGACTCACCCAGTACATCAGGGAATGTAAGAGACTACAGAGAGTAGTGGACTCACCCAGTACATCAGGGAATATAAGAGACTACAGAGAGTAGTGGACTCACCCAGTACATCAGGGAATATAAGAGACGGTAGAGAGTAGTGGACTCACCCAGTACATCAGGGAATATAAGAGACTGTAGAGAGTAGTGGACTCACCCAGTACATCAGGGAATATAAGAGACTGTAGAGAGTAGTGGACTCACCCAGTACATCAGGGAATGTAAGAGACTACAGAGAGTAGTGGACTCACCCAGTACATCAGGGAATATAAGAGACTGTAGAGAGTAGTGGACTCACCCAGTACATCAGGGAATGTAAGAGACTACAGAGAGTAGTGGACTCACACAGTACATCAGGGAATGTAAGAGACTACAGAGAGCAGTGGACTCACTCAGTACATCAGGGAATATAAGAGACTGCAGAGAGTAGTGGACTCACCCAGTACATCAGGGAATGTAAGAGACTACAGAGAGTAGTGGACTCACCCAGTACATCAGGGAATATAAGAGACTACAGAGAGTAGTGGACTCACCCAGTACATCAGGGAATATAAGAGACTGTAGAGAGTAGTGGACTCACCCAGTACATCAGGGAATATAAGAGACTACAGAGAGTAGTGGACGCACCCAGTACATCAGGGAATATAAGAGACTGTAGAGAGCAGTGGACTCACCCAGTACTTCAGGGAATATAAGAGACTGCAGAGGGTAGAGGACTCACCCAGTTCATCAGGGAATATAAGAGACTACAGATAGTGGACTCACACAGTACATCAGGGAATATAAGAGACTACAGAGAGTAGTAGACTCACCCAGTGCATCAGGGAATATAAGAGACTGTAGAGAGTAGTGGACTCACCCAGTACATCAGGGAATATAAGTGACTGCAGGGAGTAGTGGACTCACCCAGTACATTAGGGAATATAAGAGACTGTAGAGAGTAGTGGACTCACCCAGTACATCAGGGAATATAAGAGACTACAGAGAGTAGTGGACACACCCACTACATCAGGGAATATAAGAGACTGTAGAGAGTAGTGGACTCACCCAGTACATCAGGGAATATAAGAGACTGCAGAGGGTAGTGGACTCACCCAGTACATCAGGGAATATAAGAGACTGCAGGGAGTAGTGGACTCACCCAGTACATCAGGGAATATAAGAGACTGTAGAGAGTAGTGGACTCACCCAGTACATCAGGGAATATAAGAGACTGCAGGGAGTAGTGGACTCACCCAGTACATCGGGGAATATAAGAGACTGTAGAGAGTAGTGGACTCACCCAGTACATCAGGGAATATAAGAGACTGTAGAGAGTAGTGGACTCACCCAGTACATCAGGGAATATAAGAGACTGCAGGGAGTAGTGGACTCACCCAGTACATCAGGGAATATAAGAGACTGTAGAGAGTAGTGGACTCACCCAGTACATCAGGGAATATAAGAGACTGTAGAGAGTAGTGGACTCACCCAGTACATCAGGGAATATAAGAGACTGTAGAGAGCAGTGGACTCACCCAGTACATCAGGGAATATAAGAGACTGCAGAGGGTAGAGGACTCACCCAGTACATCAGGGAATATAAGAGACTACAGAGAGTAGTGGACTCACACAGTACATCAGGGAATATAAGAGACTACAGAGAGTAGTGGACTCACACAGTACATCAGGGAATATAAGAGACTGTAGAGAGCAGTGGACTCACCCAGTACATCAGGGAATATAAGAGACTGCAGAGGGTAGAGGACTCACCCAGTACATCAGGGAATATAAGAGACTACAGAGAGTAGTGGACTCACCCAGTACATCAGGGAATATAAGAGACTACAGAGAGTAGTGGACTCACCCAGTACATCAGGGAATATAAGAGACTGTAGAGAGTAGTGGACTCACCCAGTATATCAGGGAATATAAGAGACTGCAGAGAGTAGTGGACTCACCCAGTACATCAGGGAATATAAGAGAGTACAGAGAGTAGTGGACTCACCCAGTATATCAGGGAATATAAGAGACTGTAGAGAGTAGTGGACTCACCCAGTACATCAGGGAATATAAGAGACTGTAGAGAGTAGTGGACTCACCCAGTACATCAGGGAATATAAGAGACTGCAGGGAGTAGTGGACTCACCCAGTACATCAGGGAATATAAGAGACTGTAGAGAGTAGTGGACTCACCCAGTACATCAGGGAATATAAGAGACTGCAGGGAGTAGTGGACTCACCCAGTACATCAGGGAATATAAGAGACTGCAGGGCGTAGTGGACTCACCCAGTACATCAGGGAATATAAGAGACTACAGAGAGTAGTGGACTCACCCAGTACATCAGGGAATATAAGAGACTGCAGGGAGTAGTGGACTCACCCAGTACTTCAGGGAATATAAGAGACTACAGAGAGTAGTGGACTCACCCAGTACATCAGGGAATATAAGAGACTGTAGAGAGTAGTGGACTGACCCAGTACATCAGGGAATATAAGAGACTGCAGAGGGTAGTGGACACACCCAGTACATCAGGGAATATAAGAGACGGTAGAGAGTAGTGGACTCACCCAGTACATCAGGGAATATAAGAGACTGCAGGGAGTAGTGGACTCACCCAGTACATCAGGGATTATAAGAGACTGCAGAGAGTAATGGACTCACCCAGTACATCAGGGAATGTAAGAGACTGTAGAGAGTAGTGGACTCACCCAGTACATCAGGGAATATAAGAGACTGTAGAGAGAGGTGGACTCACCCAGTACATCAGGGAATATAAGAGACGGTAGAGAGTAGTGGACTCACCCAGTACATCAGGGAATATAAGAGACTGTAGAGAGTAGTGGACTCACCCAGTACATCAGGGAATATAAGAGACGGTAGAGAGTAGTGGACTCACCCAGTCCATCAGGGAATATAATAGACTGCAGGGAGTAGTGGACTCACCCAGTACATCAGGGAATATAAGAGACTGTAGAGAGTAGTGGACTCACCCAGTACATCAGGGAATATAAGAGACTGTAGAGAGTAGTGGACTCTCCCAGTACATCAGGGAATATAAGAGACTACAGAGAGTAGTGGACTCACCCAGTACATCAGGGAATATAAGAGACTACAGAGAGTAGTGGACTCACCCAGTACATCAGGGAATATAAGAGACTGCAGAGGGTAGTGGACTCTCCCAGTACATCAGGGAATGTAAGAGACTACAGAGAGTAGTGGACTCACCCAGTACATCAGGGAATATAAGAGACTGCAGAGGGTAGTGGACTCTCCCAGTACATCAGGGAATATAAGAGACTGTAGAGAGTAGTGGACTCACCCAGTACATCAGGGAATGTAAGAGACTACAGAGAGTAGTGGACTCACACAGTACATCAGGGAATGTAAGAGACTACAGAGAGCAGTGGACTCACTCAGTACATCAGGGAATATAAGAGACTGCAGAGAGTAGTGGACTCACCCAGTACATCAGGGAATGTAAGAGACTACAGAGAGTAGTGGACTCACCCAGTACATCAGGGAATATAAGAGACTACAGAGAGTAGTGGACTCACCCAGTACATCAGGGAATATAAGAGACTACAGAGAGTAGTGGACGCACCCAGTACATCAGGGAATATAAGAGACTGTAGAGAGTTGTGGACTCACCCAGTCCATCAGGGAATATAAGAGACTGCAGAGGGTAGTGGACTCACCCAGTACATCAGGGAATATAAGAGACTACAGAGAGTAGTGGACTCACCCAGTACATCAGGGAATATAAGAGACTGCAGAGGGTAGTGGACTCACCCAGTACATCAGGGAATATAAGAGACTGCAGAGGGCAGTGGACTCACCCAGTACATCAGGGAATATAAGAGACTACAGAGAGTAGTGGACTCACCCAGTACATCAGGGAATATAAGAGACTGTAGAGAGAGGTGGACTCACGCAGTACATCAGGGAATATAAGAGACGGTAGAGAGTAGTGGACTCACACATTACATCAGGGAATGTAAGAGACTGCAGAGAGTAGTGGACTCACCCAGTACATCAGGGAATGTAAGAGACTACAGAGAGTAGTGGACTCACCCAGTACATCAGGGAATATAAGAGACTGCAGAGGGTAGTGGACTCACCCAGTACATCAGGGAATATAAGAGACTGCAGAGAGTAGTGAACTCACCCAGTACAGCAGGGAATTTAAGAGACTACAGAGAGTAGTGGACTCACCCAGTACATCAGGGAATATAAAAGACTGTAGAGAGTAGTGGACTGACCCAGTACATCAGGGAATATAAGAGACTGCAGAGGGTAGTGGACTCACCCAGTACATCAGGGAATATAAGATACTGCAGAGGGTAGTGGACACACCCAGTACATCAGGGAATATAAGAGACGGTAGAGAGTAGTGGACTCACCCAGTACATCAGGGAATATAAGAGACTGCAGGGAGTAGTGGACTCACCCAGTACATCAGGGATTATAAGAGACTGCAGAGAGTAATGGACTCACCCAGTACATCAGGGAATGTAAGAGACTGTAGAGAGTAGTGGACTCACCCAGTACATCAGGGAATATAAGAGACTGTAGAGAGAGGTGGACTCACCCAGTACATCAGGGAATATAAGAGACGGTAGAGAGTAGTGGACTCACCCAGTACATCAGGGAATATAAGAGACTGCAGAGAGTAGTAGACTCACCCAGTACATCAGGGAATATAAGAGACTGTAGAGAGTAGTGGACTCACCCAGTACATCAGGGAATATAAGAGACTGTAGAGAGTAGTGGACTCACCCAGTACATCAGGGAATGTAAGAGACTACAGAGAGTAGTGGACTCACCCAGTACATCAGGGAATGTAAGAGACTGTAGAGAGTAGTGGACTCACCCAGTACATCAGGGAATATAAGAGACTGTAGAGAGTAGTGCACTCACCCAGTACATCCGGGAATATAAGAGACTGTAGAGAGTAGTGCACTCACCCAGTACATCAGGGAATATAAGAGACTGTAGAGAGTAGTGCACTCACCCAGTACATCAGGGAATATAAGAGACTGTAGAGAGTAGTGCACTCACCCAGTACATCAGGGAATATAAGAGACTGTAGAGAGTAGTGGACTCACCCAGTACATCAGGGAATATAAGAGACTGTAGAGAGTAGTGCACTCACCCAGTACATCAGGGAATGTAAGAGACTGTAGAGAGTAGTGGACTCACCCAGTACATCAGGGAATATAAGAGACTGTAGAGAGTAGTGGACTCACCCAGTACATCAGGGAATATAAGAGACTGTAGAGAGTAGTGGACTCACCCACTACATCAGGGAATGTAAGAGACTACAGAGAGTAGTGGACTCACCCAGTACATCAGGGAATGTAAGAGACTACAGAGAGTAGTGGACTCACCCAGTACATCAGGGAATATAAGAGACTGCAGAGGGTAGTGGACTCTCCCAGTACATCAGGGAATATAAGAGACTGTAGAGAGTAGTGGACTCACCCAGTACATCAGGGAATGTAAGAGACTACAGAGAGTAGTGGACTCACACAGTACATCAGGGAATGTAAGAGACTACAGAGAGCAGTGGACTCACTCAGTACATCAGGGAATATAAGAGACTGCAGAGAGTAGTGGACTCACCCAGTACATCAGGGAATGTAAGAGACTACAGAGAGTAGTGGACTCACCCAGTACATCAGGGAATATAAGAGACTACAGAGAGTAGTGGACTCACCCAGTACATCAGGGAATATAAGAGACTGTAGAGAGTAGTGGACTCACCCAGTACATCAGGGAATATAAGAGACTACAGAGAGTAGTGGACTCACCCAGTACATCAGGGAATATAAGAGACTACAGAGAGTAGTGGACTCACCCAGTACATCAGGGAGTGTAAGAGACTACAGAGAGTAGTGGACTCACCCAGTACATCAGGGAATATAAGAGACTACAGAGAGTAGTGGTCTCACCCAGTACATCAGGGAATATAAGAGACTGCAGAGGGTAGTGGACTCACCCAGTACATCAGGGAATATAAGAGACTGCAGAGAGTAGTGGACTCACCCAGTACATCAGGGAATATAAGAGACTGTAGAGAGTAGTGGACTCACCCAGTACATCAGGGAACATAAGAGACTGTAGAAAGCAGTGGACTCACCCAGTACATCAGGGAATATAAGAGACTGCCGAGAGTAGTGGACTCACCCAGTACATCAGGGAATATAAGAGACTGCAGAGGGTAGTGGACTCACCCAGTACATCAGGGAATATAAGAGACTGCAGAGGGTAGTGGACTCACCCAGTACATCAGGGAATATAAGAGACTGCGGAGAGTAGTGGACTCACCCAGTACATCAGGGAATATAAGAGACTGCAGAGGGTAGTGGACTCACCCAGTACATCAGGGAATATAAGAGACTGTAGAGAGTAGTGGACTCACACAGCACATCAGGGAATGTAAGAGACTACAGAGAGTAGTGGACTCACCCAGTACATCAGGGAATATAAGAGACTGCAGAGAGTAGTGGACTCAAGCAGTACATCAGGGAATGTAAGAGACTACAGAGAGTAGTGGACTCACACAGTATATCAGGGAATGTAAGAGACTACAGAGAGTAGTGGACTCACCCAGTACATCAGAGAATATAAGAGACTACAGAGAGTAGTGGACTCACCCAGTACATCAGGGAATATAAGAGACTGTAGAGAGTAGTGGACTCACCCAGTACATCAGGGAATATAAGAGACTGTAGAGAGTAGTGGACTCACCCAGTACATCAGGGAATATAAGAGACTACAGGGAGTAGTGGACTCACCCAGTACATCAGGGAATATAAGAGACTGTAGAGAGTAGTGGACTCACCCAGTACATCAGGGAATATAAGAGACTACAGAGAGTAGTGGACTCACCCAGTACATCAGGGAATATAAGAGACTGTAGAGAGTAGTGGACTCACCCAGTACATCAGGGAATATAAGAGACTGCAGGGAGTAGTGGACTCACCCAGTACATCAGGGAATATAAGAGACTGTAGAGAGTAGTGGACTCACCCAGTACATCAGGGAATATAAGAGACTGTAGAGAGTAGTGGACCCACCCAATATATCTGGGACAGAGCTCATGATATATCTACATGGGGCTAAATGGCAGTGTAGCAGTTAACGCCATGTTGTACTGCACTGTCTGTAAGATCATGGATCGATCCCCACCGCTGTCTGTAAGGAGTTTATATGTTCCACCGGTAAGGCTGATTTATACATGTGCATCAGATTGACACTGTAGATGCACCATACCTACACTGTACCCTACGCCGCAGGGTGACGTGCACCTCCCCAGAGAAGTAACTCATGCGATGCAGACCGCAACAACTGTGATTGGTCCGCTTGCTAGCATCGCATTTCCGGTTGCTTCTTCTCCGCCACGTCTGCAGACCGATGCCAAATAGATGAACCAAATCATCCGATCTACCCGCCGACACGCGGAAGTGTTTGAAATACATTTCCTCGTCCGTGTCTCTCATGAAGAAACTCGACACAGTGGCGTAGAAACCCCACCGCCAGCTAGCGTCTTCCCGCACACCAACGCACGCTCGCTACAGCGTACAGCGATGCAGAATCAGGGCCACAGCGTAGCCCGTACGTACAAGTACGAATCAGCCTTTTGCAGAGCCGGTTCTCTCCTCATGCTCCAGTTTCCTCCCACACTCCAAAGTTGTACACTTCGGTTTAGGAAGTTTTGGGCGTGGTACGTTGGTGCTGGAAGCACGGCAATTGGCGTGCCGCCGAGCACAATGCTGACTGATTTGATTAACTCGAGGATGGAGTGAAAACGATGTATTTCACTGGCTGTTTCAATGTATATGAGAAATGACGCTAACCCTTATCTTACCATAACCTTTCAAAAAGTGCCACTTCAGGAAATCAATATGTGGATGGCACAATGGTGGGGGGGGGGGGGGTGCTGTACTGGATCTGGTGTAGGGTCATGAGCTTGGTCAGGTGACTCCCTTTCAATTAGGGTACAATGACCAGAACTCCGTAACTTTTAGGACAGTTAAAGATGATACATATAGCCTTTGTGGGAGAGTTTTAAATTGGAGTAGGGCAAATTACGCGGGCATTAGGCAGGCGTTAATTGGAAACACCTTTTTTTCTGGCTAGTCCACATCAGACATGCGGAGGGTGTTTAAAGATAAATTGCACAGTGTACAGGAAAAGTATGTTCCCGTTAGAAGGAAGGACAGGGATGGAAAGAGATGAGAACCTTGGAGGTCCAGAGAGGTCATGGATTCAGACAGGAAGAAAAAGGAAAAGTATGTTAAGATTTGGAAGTTAGGATCAAATGAGGCACGTGAGGATTATAAAGAAGCCAGAAAAGAACTGAAGAAGGGAATTAGGAAAGCCGGGAGGGGCCATGAAAAGTCCTTGGCAAGAGGATCAAGGTGAATCCCAAGGCATTCTAATTTCAAACATCAAGAGCAAGAGGGTAATTCGGGAGAGGGTGGAATTACTCAAAGATAAAGGGGGGAACATTTGCTTGGATGTGAGAATGTGAGTGAGGTATTTAATGAGAACTTTACTTCAGTATTTACCAAGGAAAAGGAAGTGAAGGACCAGGAGGTCAGTGCTGAGTGTGTAAGTATGTCAGGACATATAGAGGTCAAGAGGAGGAAGTGTTGGGTTCCTAGTGAGTATTAAGGTGGATAAGTCCCCGGGGCCTGGTGGGATTTACCCCAGGTTATTGAAGGAGGCAAGAGATGAGATTGCTGGGCCCTTGACCTCTCTAGGCATAGGCAAGGTCCTGGAGGACTGGCAATTGGTTAACGTTGTGCCTCTGTTTAAGAAGGGGACAGGGGAAAATCCTGGAAACTATAACCGGTGAGTTTCACACCACTTGTACGGAAAGTGCTGGAGAGATGGGATAATCGGCATATTTGGAAACCCCTGCCCTAATCAGAGAGAGCCAGCAAGGCTTTGTGCGGAGCAGGTCGCATCTTACCAACTTGATCGAGTTCTTTGATGAGAGATTGATGAGGGTAGTGGGTGTTAGTAGGGCATTTGATAAAGTCCTTCATGGGAGGGTAATCCACCATGGTGAATTGCCCGTTTGGATTCAGAACTGGCTTGCACATAGAGGACAGAGGGTAGTGGTTGTTGAGTCTTATTCCAGGTCTGTAATTCTACGGTGGTGTTCCACAGGGATCTGCGCTGGGACCTCTGCTGTCTGTAATATACATAAATGATCTGGATGAAGATGTAGATGGGTGGGTTAATAAGTTTGTGGATGATACCAAGGTTGGTGGAGTTGTGGGCGGTGTGGAAGACTGGCAAAGAATACAGCATGATATAGATCAGTTGCAGATATGGGCTGAGAAATGGCAGACGCAGTTTAACCCAGATAAACGTGAGGTGTTGCACTTTAGTAGGGCAAATGCAAGGAGACAGTACACTGTTAAGGGAAAGATCCTTGACAGTGTTGCTGAGCAGAAAGATCTTGGGACCCAAGTCCACTGCTCCTTGAACGTGCCCACACAGGTCGATAAAGTGGTTAAGAGGGCTTATGGAATGCTTGCTCTTATTAATCGAGGCATTGAATTCAAAAGCCAAACTCTAGTTAGGCCACATCCGGAGTACTGCATACAGTTCTGGTCGCCCCACTGTAGGAAGGAGGTTGAGGATTTGGAGAGGGTGCAGAAGAGGTTCGCCAGCATGCTGTTTGGTTTAGAGGCCATAAGCCTGATATACACGGGTTGTTTTCTGTGGACGTCGGAGGCTGAGGGGAGATCTGATAGAGGTTTATAAGATTCTGAGAGGCATAGATAGAGTACACAAGGAGTATCTGTTTCCCAGGGTTGAAATGTCTAGTTCCAGAGGGTATGCATTGAAGGTGAGAGGAGGTAGGTTCAAGGGGGATGTGAGGGGCAAGTTTTTTACTCAGAGAGTGGATGATACTTGGAATACTCTGCCTGGTGTGGTGGTAGGGGCAAATACATTAAAGAGGCATTTGGACAGGCACATGGATGCAAGGAAGATGGAGGGATATGGACATTGTGTAGGTAGGAGGGATTAGTGTTTGTTTGGCTGTTTATGATTTGCCTTTTAGCTGGTTTGGCTCCATACTGTGGGCCAAAGGATCTGCTCCTGCACTGTACTGCTCGATGTTCTGAAGTAAAATCTATCAAAGATCCCCGCTACCCTGACCGTGCTGTTTTCTTCCCGCTGCCATTGGGTGGGAGGTACAGAAGCCTGAAGTCCCACATCACCAGGTTCAAGAAAAGCAACTTCTCTTCAACCACTCGGTTCTAAACCCACCCAGTACGACCTGAATCACTACATCGGTCCAGCAGAACTGTGACCAGCTGGTCACTTTGGACCACAGAGGAGTTTCTAATTCTTGCTCCAATTGTGTTCTTGCCTGTAATAACTTGTGTATAGTTTCTGTTGAATTTGTGTTTTTGTTTGTGAGTTCTGCATATCAGATGCCCTGTGCCTGTGATAGTCGGTTTCCACTGCCCTAGTGCATAGGTACAAACTCTACAGTCACTTTACTGGGTACAGGATGGGAACCCGATGTGGAGTTCTGCTGTTGTAGCTCACCCACTTCGGTTTATCAAAGATGCTCTTCTGCACGATGCGTGGTTAGTTGAGAAACTGTCGTCCTCCTGTCACCTTGAACCAGTCTGGCCATTCTCCTCTGACCTCTCTCGTTAACGAGGCGTTTTCGCCCACAGAGCTGCTGCTCACTGGACGATTTTATTTTGTTTTCTGCACCATTCTTGGTAAACTCTCGACCAAGGGTTTCCAATGGGATCCCTTTCTTAATGGTATTGGTCCATAGCATTAAAATGGCTGGGAAGCCCTGCTCCAGGCACCGTTGTGTGCGAAAATCCCTGGCCAACAGCAGTTTCTGAGATTCTCTAAGCACACCGTCTGGCACCAACAATCATTCAAGGCCACTTAGAGCACATTCCTTTTCCATTCTGATGTTTGGTCTGAACAACAACTGGACCTCTAGACCAGGGGTTCACAGCCTTCCTTATGCCATAGACCAATACCATTAAGCAAGGTGCCCATGGACCCCAGGGCTGGGAACTCTTGCTCTAGACCATGTCTGCATGCTTTTTATGCCTTGAGTTGGTGCCACATGATTGGCTGATTAGATATTTGCATTAATGAGCAGGTGTACCTGATAAAGTGGCCGGTTTATGTACATCAACAATTATTAAGTTTGCAGGTGACACCAAAGTAGTGGTCTGGTACTGAGCTGCCAGAGGCGATGGTGGTGCTGGTGGTTGGCGGACAGGTTACAATGATGTTCGGAAGACATAGGGGTAGGTTCATGGATAGGTAAGGTTAAGGGTGATATGGGACAAAGGGCCCGTCTCCATGTGTATAACTGACAAGCTAGGCTGTAATATTTTAAACTGCACACAAGTCAGACTTCAGAAGGGGCATTTGAGTTTTTGACCCTTTCCTAAATACCATGTTTGACAGACAGACAGACAGACATACTTTATTGATCCCGAGGGGAAATTGGGTTTCGTTACAGCCGCACCAACCAAGAATAGTAAAGAAATAAACCAATAATTTATAAAAATCTATACACACAGACTGACAAACAACCAATGAGACAGACAGACAGACATACTTTATTGATCCCGAGGGAAAATTGGGTTTCGTTACAGCCACACCAACCAAGAATAGTGAAGAAATATAGCAATATAAAACCATAAATAATTAAATAATAATGTTAATCGTGCCAAGTGGAAATAAGTCCAGGACCAGCCTATTGGCTCAGGGTGTCTGACACTCCGAGGGAGGAGTTGTAAAGTTTGATGGCCACAGGCAGGAATGACTTCCTATGACACTCAGTGTTGCATCTCGGTGGAATGAGTCTCTGGCTGAACGTACTCCTGTGCCTAACCAGTACATTATGGAGTGGATGGGAGACATTGTCCAAGATGGCATGCAACTTGGACAGCATCCTCTTTTCAGACACCGCCGTCAGAGAGTCACAGAGGTATTATGGATGTAAAGATTCATTAATTTGGCTGAATATAGGACATCAGTTATTCAAAGACACCGTCGAAGATGCTCTTCAATGAGCAGATAAATGTTCAGGCATATTTAATACAGGTGTTCCAATTGATGATGGGTATCCTGTAATTTCAAGATGAACTGTTTCCATTGGAAGAGAATTATTCAACGTAGGTTGCCACTGGGAGTTCAACAGATCATTTTGTTCTCAGTCAGTTTTGTTCCAGTTCAGAGCACATGAACAGGCCCTTCAACATAATAAATTAATCACAAGCTATTTCCTTATGCCTACACAATGTCCATATGCTTACATTTCCTCACATCCATTTGCCTATCTAAACGTCACTTAAATGTGCCAAATGTATCAGCCTCTGCCACCACCGATGGCAGCGCGCTCCAGCCACCCAACACTCTCCACGTGAAAAAAAGACACCCTTCCTTTTTAAAATTACCTCCTGTCGCCTTAAATCAGGCTCTGTGGTACTAGACATTTCGACCCTGGGGAAAAGATACTCCGTCTACATGATCTATGCCTCTCACAATCTTGTAAACCTCTATCGGATCTCTCCTCGGCCTCACCTGCTCCAGAGAAAACAACCCAGGTCTGGCCAGCTTCTTCTCTACCCTCTCAATCTCCCCATCCTCCTCGCCCTTCCCCTTTGGTAAATGCTATTTAGGGACCTTGCCCACATCCTTTGCATCTACACAAGTATTTATCCTCTTTATCCTTAAGTGATCCTGCCCGCTCCCTGGTTTCGCTCCTGATGTGTGGATAGAATGCCTTGGGATTCTCTTTAGTCCTAGTGCCAAAGATTTTTCATGGCCCCTTCTGGCTTTCCTGATTTCTTTCCTGAGTTAGAATACAAAATATATTTTGTATATTCAGCCCACAGAGCTGTGCCAAACCAGCTACAAAGCCAATCAAAAACAACCAAACACTAATCCCTCCGACCTACACCAGGTCCACATTCCTCCATCTTCCTCACACCCTGTCCAAACGTCTCCTAAAAGCCTCTAATGTATTTGCCTCTACCACCATTCCAGGCATCCACAACTCTCCGAGTAAAAAACTCACCCCTCACACCCCCCCTTGAACCTACCCCCTCTCACCTTCAATGCATGCCCGCTGGTATTCGAACCCTGTCTATTCTGTCGATGCCTCTCATAATCTTGTAACCCTCTACCAGATCTCCCCTCAGCCTCCGACGCTCCGGTGGAAACAACCCGAGTTTACCCAGCCTCTCGTGACAGCTCATGCCCTCTAAACCAGGCAGCATCCTGGGAAACCTCTTCTGCACCCTCTCCAAAGTCCCAACATCCTTTCTTTAGTGGGGCAACAAGAACCATATGCAATACTCCAGATGTGACTTAACCAGAGCTTTATAAAGTCGCAACATAAGCTCCGGACTTTTGAACTCATTGCCTTGACTAATGAAAGCAAGCGTTCCATAAGCCTTCTTAACCTCCTTATCCACCTGTGTAGCCACCTTCGAGGAGCTAACTTGGATCACAAGATCTCCCTGTTCAGCAACAGTTAATGATCTTGCCCTTAACAGTGTACGGTCTCCCTGCATTTGCCCTACTAAGGTGCAACACCTCACATTTATCTGGGACTGTCATATGTTGAAAGATTGGAGCGACTGGGCTTGTATACACTGGAATTTAGAAGGATGAGAGGGGATCTGATTGAAACATATAAGATTATTAAGGGATTGGACACACTGGAGACAGGAAGCATGTTCCCGCTGATGGGTGAGTCCAGAACTAGAGGCCACAGTTTAAGAATAAGGGGTAGGCCATTTAGAACAGAGATGCGGAAAAACTTTTTCACCCAGAGAGTGGTGGATATGTGGAATGCTCTGCCCCACAGGGCAGTAGAGGCCAAGTCTCTGGATGCATTCAAGAGAGAGTTAGATAGCGCTCTTATAGATAGCGGGGTCAAGGGATATGGGGAGAGGGCAGGAACGGGGTACTGATTGTGTATGATCAGCCATGATCACAGTGAATGGTGGTGCTTGCTAGAAGGGCCGAGTGGCCTACTCCTGCACCTACTGTCTATTGTTTATTGCCATCTCTCAGCCCATACCTGCAACAGATCTATATCACATTGTATTCTTTGCCAGTCTTCCACACTGTCCACAGCTCCACTAATCTTGCTGTCATCTGCAAACTTACTAACCCATCCGACTACATTTTCATCCAGGTCATTCATATACATCACCAACAGCAGAGATCTCAGCGCAGGTCCCTGTGGAACACCACTAATTACAGGTTTTTTTTTTGGGTTTCTTTATAACCCTCTAGGGCTCTGTTTGATTCTAACTTTCTAAGCTTTACACACATTTCCTTTTACTTCTTGACCAGATTCATCACCGACCAAAGTTCTTTTACCTTGCCCTTCCTTCTGACTGGAGCATATCTGTCCTGTACACTGCGCGCGCGGCTCTTTAAACACCCTCCACACGTCCGATCTGGACGTGTTCAAAAGCAGCTGTTCCCAATTAGCCCTCCTTAGTTCCTGCATGGTGCTCTCATAATTTGCCCTGCTCCACTTTAATGCTCTCTCGCAAGGCAAAGTTGTTAAAGCTGATCTTGGAAATTAAGGAGTTGTGGTCAACCACGGTCAGTTTGGTCACCTGGCCAGGCTCATTACCCAACACCAGGGCTAGTACTGCTCCTCCTTGATTGACTATCTACATATTGATTTAAGAAACCCTCCTGGAAGCACTTAATAAATTCTGACCCCTTTAACCACTTGCCTGTGATACACCCTCAATGTTTTAAGGAAGTGCTTCTTCCCCCTCCACTGTCGGATTTCCGAACAGACAATGAACTCACGAACACGGCATCAATACTTTTGCTCTCTTTTCGCAAAATTATTTAAGTTCATGAATATATTCCTTAGTGTAATTGATAGTTGTTTACATTCCGCTGTGGTGCTGCGCAAACAACTAATTTCACGATGTTTTTGTGCAGGACTTGGCAGGCACTCAGCTGAGGTGTTGTGTACCACTGAGGTCTCATTATTCACCGAGGAGTACACTTTAAATGGAATCTTTCCCCCAAGACTCAATGTGCAGACATTTCTCCTACCGGGCAGCATCTGTAGTGTGTAGGCCCCCGTTAGTCTCGATAGACCATGGATTTGCGCCTTGGAAAGTTTCCAGGGCACAGGCCTGGGCAAGGTTTTTTTATGGAAGACCAGCAGTTGCCCAAGCTGCAAGTCTCCCCTCTCCATGCCACCGATGTTGTCCAACGGAAGGGCATTAGTACCCACACAGCTTGGCACTGGTGTCGTCGCAGAGCAACGTGTGGTTAAGTGCCTTGCTCGAGGACACAACGCGCTGCCTCGGCCACGGCTCGAACCAGTGACCTTCAGATCACCTTAACCACGTGGC
Source organism: Hemitrygon akajei (assembly GCF_048418815.1). Taxonomy (NCBI): domain Eukaryota; kingdom Metazoa; phylum Chordata; class Chondrichthyes; order Myliobatiformes; family Dasyatidae; genus Hemitrygon; species Hemitrygon akajei. The sequence continues at coordinate 20,453,999 of NC_133148.1, read as the reverse complement.
CACGCGCCAACAGCATCGAGACTCTGCCTCCACAAGTGCTCCCTGACCAGCTGAATTCCTCAACCAATTTGTTATTTGTTCACTTTAACGTCCAATGTTAGCCATGCGTGATGTCAACAGCCAAAATAGCTTCTCTCTCTCTCCCTCTCCTCATATAGTAAATTTCTTTCGTATCAGTTTTATGCGCTCAGTGCCTTTTATTACAAAGCTGTGGAGATATGATTACCACATGGTGTGATTTTTGGCTATCATCGTGCTTATGGACAAAATGGACTGAAGGCTGTTAGTGAAAATGGAACCAGTCCTTTACCTGGCGGCAGCTTGCACCTTGACTTCTGCATTCTCAAACACGTGATCTCCATCATCGGAAGAGCAGTGGGTGCGGGAACACTGCCCCCTACAGGTAGCCCCGCCGGAGCACACACCTCCCTCACGTGGAATATTTCACCAAACTATCTTTTGCATGGGGTCTAAATGCTGATGATCCATGCCCTTGACATCTTGGGAACATTTCACCAGAAGGACTGCAAGGATTCAAGGACTCTGGAAAATAACTAAACAAAGAACAGCTAACGTTTTAAGTCCAAGACTTACTAGTTTCTGTTTCCACAATTAGCACCTGACCTACTGATTTTTTTTCCCCCTAACTTTTCTATTCTTGATTTTAAGCTCCAGCATCGGCAAATTTTGCAAAATCTGCAAAATTCCAGCAAATTTGGTAAAAATTTGTTTTGTATTAACACCTTGCAAAAGGATTAAAGGTAACATAAGGGAACTCATTTTAACCCAGAGTTTAGGGAGGGTCTGGAAGCCATTGCTTGACAGAGAGAGAAAACCTCGTCACATTTATATAGTATTACACCGAAACACGGTAATGTATAGGGAGCAGGAATAGGTGAGACCGTGTTTTACGGGCCAGTTCTATACCTGGTTTTGCAAGTGGTTTCATGTGAGGTGAAAAGCCACTGGTGATCTTGTCAACGGCTGCGAACAGAGGTTACCATGAGCCAAGGAGATGTGGTATAAAGTTCATTGGTCTCCAGGAAGGATCCACGGAGAGGACAGCTGCAAGAGAGGAACAATAAACGTCCTCAAAGCTTGTGATATGAACACAGACAGTTTCACGAGATCCTGTACTGTAACTTATTTAATACTATTATAATCATCGTGCTAAAGCTCATCGACCTCGGATCTGGTCAGGGTTAGCGGTGTGTCAGCCTCCGCCGGTTCTTCGGATTCATCAGCTGTGTGGAGAAGGGAAGCTTACTGCTTGCTCTCCAGATCGTCCTAACCCGGCTTGTGTATCAGCTGATGGTGCCACTTAGAACACAACATCCTTGTGCCTATCTAAATGGCTCTTAAAAGCCTCTAGTGTTTTTGCCTCTACAACCATCCAGGGTGGGGCATTCCAAGCACCCACCACTCTGAGTGTAAAAAAAAATTGTCCTTCACATCTCTTTTGAAATTAACCCCTCTCGCCTTAAATGGATGCTCTCTGGTATTAGACATTCAATCTTTAGAAAGAGCTATCATCTGTCTACTCTACTCAGGCCTGTCATAAGCTTGTAAATCTCTGTCAGATCTCCCCTCAGCCTCATGCGCTCCAGAAAAAAACCTGTCCAACCTCTCGTTACAGTACCTACCCTCTAATCCAGGTAACATCCTGGCAAACCTCATCTGCCTCAACATCGAACACCATAGGGAAGCCAGTTCTGAATCCCAATAGCAAATTCTCTACTGATCCCCTGTATCTTGCTTTCTCCATGAGCTTCCCTTGAGGGACCTTGCCAAAAGCCTCACTAAAATCCACGTAGAAGACATTAGCAGCCCTGCCTGCATCAACCACCCTTATCACCTCTTCAAAAAGGTCAGTGTGCTGCCTTTATGGCAGTTATTTAGTTTATAATATTTTCGCGTAGTAATTTGTTAGCATTTTTTTAGTTAAAGTTAGGATTGTTTAAATCAATTGATTTGTCTGTAATACATCGCGGCTGCGATGACGTCACATCCGGGTTTGCCGCGTCTTGTGGGAAATTACCGGTTTGAAATTCACGCAAGGGTGGGGGTCACTCACATGTGCCACCATAACGCTGACTAGGGTCTCTCTATGCACCAAAGACACAGTGAAAGCAACGCTGTAAGTCATTAGATAATCGGTATTTTGAGTTAGAATGTTAACGCCGATTCTGTTAAAAGTAACGACGGTCGGTAAGGTTTACCTTTTCGTCAGTTAAAGAGTCGGGATAGTTTGTATTGAAGTGTATCTAAAGCAGCCAATGGAGCAGCTAGATTCTGACTGTATGCTGCACTTTAATGTAATGTAGTTATTGTAGTTTTACCTTTGCAAGTATTCACAATGTAAATGTGATATTTAGAAGGGAACAAACACTGTACCAATCTTGTATTGTTTTTCAACATTAATGTGAAGAGTGAACAGTAAATGGTTAATCTTACTGCGGCCTCGTTTGCATTGATTCTGGTTTATCTCGACGTTTACCTCGGCGTTACTTCACACCCGAGCGAGAACGTTACAGTGAAAAAGCGGCATTATCAGGTGTTTAAAGTGCAGCCATGTCAACCCGATCCAGCATCAAGTCGTTGTCAAAGTCGTCGTCATCCTGCGACAGGGGCAGTAGGGCATCAAGTAAGGCCACCCAAGCAAGAGCGAAAGCAGAAGCCGCCAAGGTGCGAGCGCGCTTTGCCAAAGAAGAATTAGAAGTAAAGATGAAAGCGGCTGCCAGAGAAGCCTAAAACCAGAAGGAAAATAAAATGAAACAAGTAAAGGCTGTGCTTGAAGATGAACATGAGGAATTTTATATTGATGTGCTTTGTGAAAATAAACAAAGTAAAAATGACTGGACTATTCCGCTGCAAGTGAATCAAAACAATAATCTGTTTAAATTTGATACTGGAGCGCAAGTAGATGTTCTTGCTGAATCTGAGTTTAATGCTTTAAAGACCAAGTTACATCAGATGAATATAAAAGAGACTGGGTATTCAGGTGCAGACATTCCAGTTAAAGGAACATATGTGGCAAAGGTATCACACAAAAATATTGTGCACATGCTTTCATTTGTGGTCGTGCCAAAAAAAGTACAGTCAATTCTGGGTTTACCTGCCTGTGAGAGACTGAATTTGGTGAAAAGAGTTTTAGTTCTGGATAGTGACGCAGAGTCAGAATACAGTGACTTGATGAGAGAGTATGAGGACTTGTTCAAAGGGCTTAGTTGTCTTCCAGGAGAGCACATGATTAAAACTGACAACATGGTGCCACCTGTAGTACATCCATGTAGAAAAATACCTTTTGCATTACATGATCAACTGAAATCAGAGCTTGACAGAATGGAACGGTTAAGAGCCATACAAAAAATTGATGAACTGACTGAATGGGTCAATTCGCTTGTCATTGTTGATAAGAAAAACAGAAAACTGAGGATTTGCTTAGATCCAAGAGCCTTGAATCGAGCCATTAAAAGAAAGCATTTCAAATTGCCTACTTGTGAAGAAATTATGTCACAGTTTGCTAATGCAAAGTACTTTAGTAAATTAGATGCATCCTCTGGATTCTGGCAACTTAAACTAGATGAACGGAGTTCAAAGTTGTGTACCTTTAACACTCCTTTTGCCAGATACTCTTTTCTTAGGCTTCCATTTGGAATTGAATGAGCTCCTGAAGTGTACCATAAAACTATTCACATGCTATATGAGCACATTGAGGCCGTAAATACTTCCATGGATGATATTATTGTTTGGAGATCATCTAAACAAGAGCATGATGCCAGACTTGGACAAGTCTTTGAGGCAACTCGCAAGGCAAATCTGAAATTGAATAAAGACAAATGTCAGCCAGGCGTGACTGAACTTACCTTTGTGGGTGATATCATCAGCAAAGAGGGTGTGTGTCCTGATCCATTGAAGGTTTCTGCTTTTGAGAACATGCCAAGACCGCAATGTAAAAAGAATGTTCAAAGATTTATGGGAATAGTCAACTACATGGGAAAATTCATACCCAAGCTTTGGGAACAGCTTGCTCCATTGAGGCAGCTAACAGAAAAGAAAAACGAATGGAGCTGGAATCATGAACAGGAGAAGGCATGGCAAAATCTCAAGAAAGTGCTCACCAAAGAACCTATGTTGACTTTCTATGATGCTGAGAGACCCATCAAAATCTCATGTGATGCATCTCAAGCAGGCTTAGAGGCAGTATTACTCAAGAAACATGATAAGGAATGACTCCCAGTGGCATATGCATCTTGTGCATTATCTGATCCAGAAACAAGTTATGCTCAAATTGAAAAAGAATTGCTCAGCATTATGTTTGCTTGTTGATTGATTCTAGCCAAGACTTTTTAGATAAAATAAAAAAAGCTTGGGAGGATGACCTAAATTGTCAGATTTCTGATGAAAGATGGAATAAAATTCTTAAACGGGTTAATAAATCATCTTTCTGTGCTCGTCATTCTCTTCTACAATTTGAAGTGGTTCATAGAGCTTACATTTCTAAACAGAAGCTGTCCAGTTTTTATCTGAACGTTTCTCCACTTTGTAATAAATGCAACTCTGCTGATGCCTCTTTAATTCATATGTTTTGGTTTTGCCCTAAATTTGAAAAGTTTTGGCGGGAAGTATTCCATACCTTCTCACAACTTTTTAGGGTCCAATTTGACCCAAATGCCCTTACTGCCTTGTTTGGTATTATTGCAAATGAAGATATAACTTTAAATACTCCTAACCTACAGGTTTTAGTTTTTACCTCTCTTTTAGCAAGGAGAGCAATCTTGCTTAAATGGAAGGAGTCTACCCCTGCTACACATCTTCAATGGCTATGTGATATTATGTCTTAATTAAACTCAGAAAAGATCGGATTGGAACGTACAAGGGACTATGTCCAATCTCAAATGGAATGGAAGACTCTTTCTTCCTCTCCTTACTTATTCGATAACGTCCCACTTCACGAGGAGTCTTGGAGAGGCCCGACGGCATCACGTCCATCCGAGGAAGATAATTTACCCTCGCAACTCCGCGATGAACCCAGGAATGCAAGGGCTCACGACAAGTACTTCTCGACACCGAACTTACCGGATTTGGGGAGAAGAGAGGCAAAGACTGAGTCCAGACCAGCAAATCCCATAACAGATGTACGCCCTCAGTCATGTACCTGTGGACATGTTCCCTCAGCCCGCACGCCACTTGCAGACGAATCCGTAGCACGGTATTTCGCACGACGGGATCTCGTCACTTCAGGACTATACCAGTTCGACGATAAACCTGAAAATTACCGTGCATGGTACTCCACTTTCACCAACGCTATCGACGGAGTCCAGCTCAGAGCAACCCAGGAGTTGGATCTTATGGCAAAATGGCTGGGAAAAGAATCATGCGAACAGGTGAGACGCATGCGTTCAGTGTACATCAACAAACCCGAGCTAGCATTGAAGAAAGCATGGGAGAGACTTCAGGAGGGCTACGGAGCCCCCGAAATTATTGAGGCGGCGCTATGCCAACGTTTGGGAAATTTTTCTAAGGTGTCAGCCAAGGACCACACCAAGCTAAGAGAATTTGGAGATTTACTCATGGAGATTCAAGGCGCCAAAGAAGATGGCCACTCAGCTGGTCTAGTATACCTAGACACTCCAACCGGGATTAGACAACTCGTGGACAAACTTCCATTTGGGCTGCAGGACAGGTGGTTGTCCGTTGCCTCAGATTACAAGGAAGAACACGAAGGTCAATTCCCTCCCTTCGAGTATTTCACCAGGTTCGTGTGCAAGGAGGCGAAGAAGCGAAACGATCCTAGCCTCATAGGTCCAGGAAGCAGTACAATTTACACCAAGCCAGATAAATCCACTTCGAATAATTCCAACATTACTAAACCAGTCTCAGCGCTTAAGACTGAAGTCCTTACAACTAACAACGACTCTAGCAAGAATTGTCCATTGCATAACAAACCCCACCCTCTCAAAAGATGCAGAACGTTTAGGGAAAAACCCCTTGAAGAGAGGAAGGCCCTTCTCGAGGAGAAAGGAATATGCTTTAGATGCTGTTCCTCGACCTCTCACTGTGCGAGAGAGTGTACGATCGCCGTGAAGTGCCTGGAATGTGATAGCACTAATCACGACTGGGCCATGCATCCTGGCCCGTCACCGCAAACCGACAACGCTCCTTCACCCCCACAACAGGACGGCGGGGAGGGAGAAGCTCACTCCAGGACAACTGTTGTCAGCTCGAGCTGTACGGAAGTTTGCGGTCAAGCTCAGGCAAGCCGTTCTTGTTCAAAGATCTGTCTCACTAAGGTGTACCCTAAGGGAGCCAAAGACAAGGCCATCAAAGCCTACGTAATTCTGGACGATCAGAGCAACCGCTCGCTAGTCAGTCCAAAGTTCTTTAACTTGTTCAACATTGAGAGTGAGCAGTTCCCATACTACCTTAGAACTTGCTCAGGCAACATGAAAACTTACGGAAGGAGGGCCGAAGGCTTCCAGATCGAGTCCCTGGATGGTAAAGTCCTCATCTGTCTCCCCTCACTCGTAGAGTGCGAGAAAATCTTGAATAACCGCACTGAGATCCCGACACCAAGTGCGGTGCTACACCAACCACATCTCCACCACATCGCCAAACACATCCCAGAGCTGGATCCAGAAGCAGAAATACTCCTGCTATTAGGAAGAGATGTTCTCCGGGTACACAAGGTTAGGCAGCAGGTCAATGGACCACACGACGCCCCCTTTGCCCAACGCCTGGATCTGGGCTGGGTGGTGATAGGAGAGGTGTGCCCTGGCAACGAACACAAATCAACGGTTAACACACTCAAGACCAATGTGCTAGAGAGTAGCCGCCATATGATTCTTCAACCCCGCACAAGTTCCATGTGCGTCCAGGAAGCACCACAAGGCTTTAACAAGCGCAAAGTAACTGACGAGACGCTGGGTCAGTCTGTCTTTGCTCATAAGGAGCACGATAATAAACTTGCTCCATCGGCTCAAGACGCCATCATCTTAAAAACGGAGGACACCAAGGTCTTCAGAGACAAAGCAAATAGTGGGGTCGCCCCACTACCTTTCAGAGAACCATGCCAGTGCTTGCCAAACAACAAAGAGCAGGCAGTCAAGCGGTTCACGCCCTTGCAAAAAACCACGGAAAGGAGACCTGAGATGCAGCAAAGCATCCGATCGACCCACGAGGTACTGGGCACACCAATGGCAGAGGTCACAGCCATTATGAATGCACGACCACTCCTACCCGTGTCTTCTGACCCGGAAAACCCCTTCATACTGTCGCCATCAATGCTCCTTATGCAGAAGGCAGGAGCTGCCCCTCCACCAGGGGACTTCTCCGATAAGGACCTGTACACAAAGCAATGGAGAAGGAACCTTCAGGTTGGAGATTTAGTCCTGCTCAGGGACAAGCAAATCGCCGGCAACTGCTGGCCAATGGCCAGAATCACTGCCACATTCCCTAGTAGGGATGGACATGTCAGGAAGGTTGAATTGAAAACTACCGACCAAGGCGATGGGAAAATTTACCAAAGGCCTGTTACAGAAGTCATTCTACTTCTACCTAATGACTGATTTAGAGACTGAAGTTTGTATTATGTTCATTGTGACCTTACGAAGGCCAAGCGGGGAGTGTGCTGCCTTTATGGCAGTTATTTAGTTTATAATATTTTCGCGTAGTAATTTGTTAGCATTTTTTTTGTTAAAGTTAGGATTGTTTAAATCAATTGATTTGTCTGTAATACATCGCGGCTGCGATGACGTCACATCCGGGTTCGCCGCGTCTTGTGGGGAATTACCGGTTTGAGATTCACGCAAGGGTGGGGGTCACTCACATGTGCCACCATAACGCTGACTAGGGTCTCTCTATGCACCAAAGACACAGTGAAAGCAACGCTGTAAGTCATTAGATAATCGGTATTTTGAGTTAAAATGTTAACGCCGATTCTGTTAAAAGTAACGACGGTCGGTAAGGTTTACCTTTTCGTCAGTTAAAGAGTCGGGATAGTTTGTATTGAAGTGTATCTAAAGCAGCCAATGGAGCAGCTAGATTCTGACTGTATGCTGCACTTTAATGTAATGTAGTTATTGTAGTTTTACCTTTGCAAGTATTCACAATGTAAATGTGATATTTAGAAGGGAACAAACACTGTACCAATCTTGTATTGTTTTTCAACAGTTTTCACCATGCATTAATGTGAAGAGTGAACAGTAAATGGTTAATCTTACTGCGGTCTCGTTTGCATTGATTCTGGTTTATCTCGACGTTTACCTCGGCGTTACTTCACACCCGAGCGAGAACGTTACAGTCAGTCAAGTTCGTAAGACGCGACTTGCCCCGCACAGTCATGCCGCCTCTCCCTAGTTAGGGTGGTTTTCCTACCCCCGAGAGTTCTCTCCAGTACGTGTCTACCAGTGACGTGAGACTCACCAGTCCAGTTTCAGGATTCTCCCTCTGGAGCAATGGAACAACAGCTACTCGCCAGTCCTCCACAACTGCACCTGTGGCTAGAGAAGACACACAGATATTAGTCAAGGCTCCTCTTTGATTAGGTGGGTGTTTCATCCCTCCTCCCTCCCTGGTCCGCTGAGTCCCCAGCAGATTGTTTGCTGCTCCAGATTCCTGTACCAGGGAAATCACACAGTCAACTTTTTAGGAAGACCTTCCTCTCCTCCACCACCACATTTCTGCAGGATTCGTGAACCCATGAACCGACTCCATCATTCATCTTTGCAATATTTATTTAATTATGTAAGTTAGTTATTTTTATGCATCGCGCTGTGCTGCTGCTGCTGCCAAAACAACAGATTTTGTGGCATGGGTCAGTGATAATAAACCGGATTCTGATTCTCCATCGCACGGCAAGTTCTTGAAGCAACCAGCACTCAGCAGCAAGATGGCCACAGACTTCATGTTTCTTGTACAGTTATCCATAACTTACACTTTTCTTGTAAATGCAGCTTATCTGATGCTATGTGCTTACGATGCTACTGCAAGCAAGTTTCTCACTGCATCCGTACACACGTGTGCAATTTAACTTTGGACCGGGTTCCAATCCCGTTCCCACCTGCAACCCTGGGCGGGTTTTACTTCACGCCAGGTCTGCTCCCTGATCAGTTTCTCCCACAGTCCCCTCTGCTGGGCCTTCTCTTTACAGCCCAGTTAGAAGCTGTGCTGTGCACGTGTCCAGTATCTTGTTCGTTTCTTACGCACCCGCTGACACTGAGACCTGCTCGCTGCCGCTAAATCCTGGAACACGGCCTGAACGCTCAGCTGGGCCAATTCTCTCCCCATCTCACGAACACAGCTCTGATCCTGAGCAACTTCCCAGCAGGTAGTAAGCACCGCAGATGCCGCGGTACATGGGCTCTATGAGGTGGTTCCCTGATCGGTGTCTGATCACAGCCCAATCCCTGGTCCCCGATTCCCTGATCCAAACCATCTGGCAGAAGGCCTGATTGCCAGAATTCACAAACAGCGCCAAGAAAAAGATATTTACAAGAATACACCATGCAATGCCTTTTCATTCTTTACATTAATTGTCAATACTTTCAGTGCTGTTCTATTACGTTCCCACACAACAACAGCACCTCTGCCACTCACGTGGCCCTCTGGGATTGTACACTACTACAATAAATGAGGGGCTTCCTCACCCAACCTGGCCACTCCAGCAGAAGAACCCCACACTATGCAGACATCCCACCCTGCAAAAACTCATTTCACGGAGGTAGCACCATCAATTTGCGGGAGACTCCCGGAACTTCCAGGAGAGGTGGGATGTCTGCAATAGAGTAGCTCCTTAGCAGCTGGCCAGCTAGTTTAAATAACGTTAGCTATGCTAGTGAATGAATGACACCTGTTAAACTCACCACAACAGTTATTTAACCCACCATGGGCAATAGCACTGTCACTATTTTTGACTGCTATTAGGCAGGGGTACACTTTAGTGTCGTCTGGGGTGAAGTACGTTTTATAATTTATTTTTTTGGAACACTCTGTCATGGTGCACTCTCTCGCTCTCAAAAAAAAATCGATTTCCGGGATATTGTATATAATTTGCCGGCATCAGGGAGCCGCTATCAATATGCGGGAGACTCCCGGAACTTCCGGGAGTGGTGGGGTGTCTGCACTACGGCCCTTCTTCTCCAAGCCACAAGAGACGCAGACGATCTGAAATGGATTTCTGCATCTGTTCTGACTCAGGAGGCTGACACAAGATGTGAGGCAAAGCAGCATTGAGGCATGGACTCTGCAGAGATTACAGAGGAGGAAGTATTTGCTGCCTCGAGGCAAATTAGTGTGGATAAATCCCCAGGGCCTGACAAGACCTTGTGTGTTCCCTGTGGGAAGCAAGTGCAGAAATTGCAGTGGGCCTCAGTGACAGGTGAGGTACCATTGGATTGGAAGATAGCTAATGTTGTTCTGCTGTTTAAGAAAAGCTCTAGAAAAACCTGGAAACAATATGCCAGTGAGCCTCTCATCAGTAGTGGGAAAGTTATTGGAAGGTATGCTAAGGGACTAGATATTTGAGTATATGTATAGAGGGCAACTGATTGGGGATACTCAGCATAACTTCATGTGTGGTAAGTTGTGTTCAACCAATCTTATAAACTTTTTTTGAGGAAGTTGATAAAGGCAAACCATTGGATGTTGTCTACGTGGACTCTAGTAAGGCATTTGACAAGATCCCACATGAGAGACGTACGAAAAGGCTGGATGAACTCAGCAGGTCGGGCAGCATCCGTTGAAAGGAGCAGTCGACGTTTCGGGTCGAGACCCTTCGCCATCCTGTTTCCCACATGAGAGGTCGGTGGTGAAGGTTCAGTTTTTCGGCATTCAAGATGAGGTAGTAAATTGCATTAGACATTGGCTTCATGGGAGAAGCCAGAGAGTGGTAGTCGATGGCTGCCTCTCTGACTGGAAGCCTGTGACTAGTGGAGTGCTGCAGGGATCGGTGCTGGGTTCATTGCTGTTTGTCATCTATATCAATGATCTGGACGATAATGTGGTTAATTGGATCAGCAAATTTGTAGATGACACCAAGACTGGGGGTGTAGTGGACAGTGAGGAAAACTATCGGAGCCTGCAGTGGGATCTGGACCAGCTGGAAAATGGGCTGAAAAGTGGCAGATGACATTTAATGCGGACATGTGCTAAATGTTGCATTTTGGTATGACCAGGATAGGTCATACTGAATGGTAGGGCACTGAGGAGTGTAGTTGAACAAAGGAATCAGAGAATATAGGTCCATAATTCATTGAATGTGGCAGCACAGGTAGATAGGGTCACAAAGAAAACTTTTAGCACATTGACCTTCAAAAATCAAAGTACTGAGTACAGGTGATGGGGTGTCACGTTGAAGTTGTACAAGTCATTGGTGAGGCTTAATTTGGAGTATCGTGTGCAGTTTTGGTCAACTACCGATAGGAAAGATGTAAATAAGCTTGAAAGACTATAGAGAAAGTTTATAAGGATAGTGCTGGGACTAGAGGACCTGAGTTACAAGGAAAGATTGAACAGGTTAGGACTTTATTCACAAGATAGTTATATCTTTGGCTACAACTTCTCCAGCCCAAATTCCAGAATCAAAAACAAATGATAACAAATGACTCAGCACCCTTAGCCTCTGCTGAACCCTGTTGAACCAAGGACTGACCACTCTAACAATGACCCACTCCAGCAAACACTAATACTCCCTTCTGTTTATTTGGTCAAAGAGTGACTCAGTCCCAATTTCAAATGGCTCCCACCCTGCTACGGTCACTTTCTCACTCGTTATTTCAAAGAATGTGATGTAGTTGTGCTCTTTCAAATACAGTGGATACTGATTAATCGGAACACATCACGACCAGTTAAGCGGCAAGAAATACAGAACAAATTAGAAAACTACCAATCGTGCTACAGTTCTATTGAATTACCGTAGATTCCGGACTACAGAGCGCACCTGATTTTAAGCCGCTGGCTCTAATTTTAGAAATAAAATCATTTTTTTAATTGTAAAGGCCGCATCGGATTTTAGGCCGCACCGGATTTTAGGCCGCACCGGATTTTCGGCCGCAGGTGTCCCACGTTGTAATATGAGATATTTACACAGAAAGATATTACACGTGAGGATTTTTTTAACTTTTAATTAAATCCATATGGTAACAAAAACAAATACATATTGCAAATGCTTTTTTTCGAACCGTGCCCGTACGCGGCTACTTTTAAATATACGTTGCGTATACTTCTTTACTGAACAACATTCCAATATCTCCTAACGACTGGTAAAAAAATATATATATTGCAGCCTACCAGGAAAAGTTATTGATACCTTTAACTTAAAAGCAGAGTTCGCTCAGATCCAAAGCCGCTCGCGTAATGCGCTCCCTCCCTCCGTCCCGTTTCATCGCAAACCGGCATTTTCCCACAAGACACCGCGAAACCGGGTGTGACGTCATAGCATCCCGCGATGTAGTACAGAAAACAAATATAGTTTAAACTAAGTAGGCAGCACAATGCTTCGAGTGTTTTCCATGTTGATGAGGGTGAGTACAAATGACTGATTTACAATAATTTAATTGTGAAAGTGCGCTTGATTTATCGTACAATTTCATTGGACCTCTGTGAACTACTCATCAATTTTATTGGTCTACTGTTACGAGGCAAAATGTTTACGAGGCGGCATGAAAAAAATCATGCATTAGCCGCTTCGGATTATTGGCCGCAAAGTTCAAAGCTGTTCAAAATGTGGGAAAAAAGTAGCGGCTTAAAATCCGGAATCTACGGTATGTACAAGTTCCTAACAGATATCGATAGAGGAATGCATCCGGTGTATGGAATGAGCAAAATCAGTGCAGGCGACTAGTGTAGGTAATGGACTGCCTTCATACAATGCTTTTAATGACTGAATCCTCCAAATCTTCACTGTCACTGTAACAGACAAGATAATTGTCAATACCATCAAATTCTTTGTAGTTCCTAACTTGTTGAAGTCACAAAATCATTTCATTTTCACTCCCGGCTGTATCTGGCATCACCAAGCCTAAATGGTCGAAACCACAGTGAGCAAAATGATGCAGAATTGTCTTCCTGCTCATTTCTCGCCAACTATCAGTGACAAGAATAACTGCTTTTTGTATACAGACACAACTAGAGCAATTTAAAAAGTATTCTTTCTAAGCACGATGTCGTGCCGAACTGCCACACAAGTATCCGTCACTGACAAAACTTAGAACCTTTTTGGCAAGTCTCCTGTCCCAACTAAGTGGCATTGTGTCACAAATAAATGATATCCCAGCAATTTTTTAAAAATTAGTTTTTGTTTTTTAGGAGTTGTCCCAAATAAGAGACTGTCCCTATTAACTGATGGCCCAATTAACCGGAATCCATTGTAGTTGTGTTTTCTTCTATTAATGAACAATTTATGATTTTCTTGCAACTACTGCTTATCTGACTCTTTGTGCCTGTGACGCTCCTGTACGTTGCTCATTGTGCGTGTGCATATACGTACTCATGCCCATGACAGTAAACCCGATTTCAACTCTGAAGTCCTTTTCCAACTGGATCCTTGACTTCATCAGGAGACCACAGCCACTGTGGATCAGAAATAACACCTCCTCCTCACTGATTAACACAGCTATAAATTGTGTGCTTAGCCCACTGCTCTACTCTCTGTACGCCCATGACTGTGTGACTAAGCACAGCTCAAGCCCCATCTATAAATTTGCCGATGACACAACTATCGGTGGCAGAATATCAGATGGGAACAAGGAGGCGTACAGGAGTGAGGCAGATCAGCGGGTTCAGTGGTGACACAACAACAACCTCGCACTCAATGCCGGTAAGACCAAGGAATTGATTGTGGAAAGGGAAGGGGAAGTTGAGGAAACACACACCGGTCCTTATCAACCGATCAGCAGTGGAAAGGCTGAGCAGTTTCAATTTCCTGGAAGTCAACACCCCTGAAGATCTATCCTGGGCCCAACACATTGATACACAACAAAGGCGGCACAAAAGCAGCTATAATTAATTGGGGGTTCAAGTAGACCTGGTATGTCGCCCAACACTCTCACAAATTTCTACAGATGTACGGTTATTCTAAGTGGTTGCATCAGCGTCTGGTACAGAGGGGCCACTGCACAGGATCGGAAAAGCTGTAAGCTCAGCAAGCTCCCTCATGGGCAATAGCCTCCCCAACATCCAGGACATCTTCAAACGACGATGCCTCAAAAAAGCAGCGTTCATCATTAAGGATCATCATCACCCAAGTCAAATCCCCCTCTCATTGCTACTATCAAGGAGGTAGTACAGGAGCCTGATCTCACACTCACAGAACCTCTTAGGAACAACAACTTCCCCTCTGCCATCAGATTTCTGAATCTGCAATAAACCCATGCATGACTTTAATGTATTCTTTTATATTATGTATCGTAATACGCTGCTGCCTTAAAACAACAAATTTCACGAGAAAGGTCAGTGATATTAAACCTGATTCTGATTAGATCTCCCGATCTGTGCAGAGCCTGGACAATTTCCCTGCTGTAACTCACGGCCGCTTCTATATCCACAACCCCCCCGACCCCCGGGGTTCCGGGAACACGCATGCGCACCGATAGACCTCCCTCCTGGCCGCCCTGACTCTCCCGAAGTAACCGGGGAATCGCCGGGGTTCGGAGCGGGGCAAGGACCAGGACTGTGGCGCTCCGCAATGTTCCCCCCTCAGTAGGGGGAGGCAGCGGGGATTAAAGCCGCGTTGACAACCCGCTCTTACCTGCCGCCGACCCGCCGGCAACTGGGCTCTGCAGGCTCGTTTCGGACACAATTTCCGGTTTCGGCGCCTGCGCAGTGATCCCCATCCCACCAAAATTTCAAAGGATGGTGTGGTGAACTACATATACCTGTCTGGACATGCCCCCACCCCGCTGACTGCTCCTGTGGCCCCTCCCACGGACCCCGGTATAAAGGCGATTGGAGCCACAGACCCTTCCTCAGTCTCCAGGATGTTGTGCTTTCTTCCAGCCAATAAAAGCCTACCTTAACCCACGTCTCAGAGTTATTGATGGTGCATCAGATGGTGCTACGTTAATGATCTGAAAGCACCGCCTGAGCTTTTCCACGGTAGCTAAAATCCAGTAGATTGTTTCCATGGGCAACGTAGCCACCAACTAAACACTTCACACTGCCACGGACAGTAAAGAAAAAGTATACTTGAAAATCAAAATACATGCAAGTCAGTATGCTTTGAGAGGCTGGTCAAGGACTATACCTGCAGCATGCTGCCACTCACACGGGACCCCCTACAATCCGCCTGCCGGCACAGCCGATCGACAGACAACGCAATAGCCACCGCTCTGCGTACCGTCCTTACACATCTGGAGAAGGATGCTTATGTGAGAATGCAGTTCTTGGAATAACTGGCATCATTCAACTTCATATTTATGGTCATCTGACAATAAAACGAAATAATGTTCCTCCAGACCACGGTGCACCCACAAAATATATTATCACACACAATACATACATTAGCACAAATAAGTTAACAGAACATAATTCAAAGTGCATGCAGTGTGCGGCCCAGGTCAACAGCTCACCGTTCCAATAACGAGACCTCTCACAGCCTGAGAGAAGGAACGGTTTCTTGCTGATGGTAGTGGGTCAAATAGATAGAGGGGTCCTCAAAAACGCTCCCGGCCTTTCTTATACAATGCTCCCGGTAAAAGTGTTCCTCACACTGTTTAACGAGTCTCTCTACCTCCTCTCTGTATGACAATAGACAGTAGGTGCAGGAGTAGGCCTTCGAGCCAGCACCGCCATTCACTGTGATCATGGTTGATCATACACAATCAGTACCCCGTTCCTGCCCTCTCCCCATATCCCTTGACCCCGCTATCTATAAGAACTCTATCTAACTCTCTCTTGAATGCATCCAGAGACTTGGCCTCCACTGCCTTCTGGGGCAGAGCATTCCACATATCCACCACTCTCTGGGTGAAAAAGTTTTTCCGCATCTCTGTTCTAAATGGCCTACCTCTTATTCTTAAACTGTGGCCTCTAGTTCTGGACTCACCCATCAGCGGGAACATGCTTCCTGCCTCCAGCGTGTCCAATCCCTTAATAATCTTATATTTCTCAATCAGATCCCCTCTCATCCTTCTAAATTCCAGTGTATACAAGCCCAGTCGCTCCAATCTTTCAACATATGACAGTCCCGCCATTCCGGGAATTAACCTCGTGAACCTACGCTGCACTCCCTCAATAGCAAGAATGTCCTTCCTCAAATTTGGAGACCAAAACTGCACACAATACTCCAGGTGGGGTCTCACCAGGGCCCTGTACAGCTGCAGAAGGACCTCTTTACTCCTATACTCAATTCCTCTTGTTATAAAGGCCAGCATGCCATTAGCTTTCTTCACTGCCTGCTGTACCTGCATGCTTGCTTTCATTGACTGATGTACAAGAACACCTGGATCTCGTTGTGCTTCCCCTTTTCCTAACTTGACTCCATTTAGATAGTTGACTATCTATAATAATGCTGACTCATCGTTATTGTTGACGAGGACACCCAGTGTGGTAAATCAGCGATGCGGTTTGAGCTGGGTCTGGCAGCGTAGCTGTGAGTCAGCAGCATTCACAGCAGTAGGCTGAGCACACAGCCTGAGAGGGTGGGGGGCACCAGTGTTCAGCGTGATGGAGCTTGAGATGTTGCCAACTCGGTCTGAGTGGCATCTTTCTATCAAGGTCCGAGATCCAGTTATAGAGAGAAAGTTTCTGAATTCCAATGAGGCCAGTGAGATCCATCTCCAGATCCTATGAAGTGGTATCCAGAACTAGACTCAATGCTCAAACTGTGCCTGTAAAGACAGGTACTCCAAGCTGCTATTTACTATCTGTTTTATCTGGGTTTATCAGTGGGCAGTGTTGGTGCGTGGCCAAGTGGTTAAGGCGTTATCTGAAGGTCACTGGTTCGAGCCTTGGCTGAGGCTGCGTGTGTGTCCTTGAGCAAGGCACTTAACCACACATTGCTCTGTGACGACACCGGTGCCAAGCTGTATGGGTCCTAATGCCCTTCCCTTGGACAACATTGGAGGCGTGGAGAGGGGAGACTTGCAGCCTGGGCAGCTTCCGGTCTCCCATAAAAAAGGCTTGTGCCCTGGAAACTTCCCATGGTGCAAAATCCATGGTCTATCGAGACTAACGGAGGCCTACACACTATCAGTGGGCATCTCTCACGTCTGAAGGCAGAAGATGGTGGGGCTACCGGAGGCTGACAGTTCAGGCCAGTGGTGAGAGACTGTTGCACCTTCCGGTGAGATATTCAGCCAGCCCGTTTCCGCTTCTATGGGTGGTGTACAAGTCCAATAGCATAGTGGTGAGTGCATCACTTTACACTGCCATTGGGGTTCAATACCCGTTGCTGCCTGGAAGGAGTGTTCTCCCTGTGACCGTGCGGATGTCCTCCGGGTCCTGCAGTTTCCTCCCACATTCCAAAGCTGTACGGTTAGGGTTAGTGAGTAGTGGGCACGTTATGTTGGCACTGGAAGCATGGCAACACTTGCAGGCTGCCCCCAGCACAACCCTCACTACACACACAAAATGCTGGTGGAACGCAGCAGGCCAGGCAGCATCTATAGGGAGAAGCGCTGTCGACATTAACAACAACACACACAAAATGCTGGTGGAACACAGCAGGCCAGGCAGCATCTATAGGGAGAAGCGCTGTCGACGTTTCGGGCCGAGACCCTTCGTCAGGACTAACCGAAAGGAAAGATAGTAAGAGATTTGAAAGTAGTGGGGGGGAGGGGGAAATGCGAACTGATAGGAGAAGACCGGAGGGGGTGGGATGAAGCTGAGAGCTGGAAAGGTGATTGGCGAAAGTGATACCGAGCTGGAGAAGGGAAAGGATCATGGGACGGGAGGCCTAAGGAGAAAGAAGGAGGGGGGAAGCACCAGAGGGAGATGGAGAACAGGCAAACAACTAAATATGTCAGGGATGGGGTAAGAAGGGGAGGAGGGGCATTAACGGAAGTTAGAGAAGTCAATGTTCATGCCATCAGGTTGGAGGCTACCCAGCCGGTATACAAGGTGTTGTTCCTCCAACCTGAGTTTGGATTCATTTTGACAGTAGAGGAGGCCATGGATAGACAATCCTCACTAAATTGATCAGATGCAATTGGTGCATTTCACTGTATGCTTTAATGTAAGTATGACAAATAAAGCTAATCTTTCAGCTTTAAAAAAAATCCCATGATGTTACTTTGATGAATAATGGACTTTTATCCTGGAGACACAAGAGACTGCAGATACTGCCTGCTCTTAACAGATGTTACAAAGTTTTAACAGTCATTTTGTTGAAGGGAACTCAACAGTTAACTGCTCTCAGGGTTATTATCACAAGCAGGAATACCTCAGCTGCTAGGAACAAATCTAGCTACATTTAAACAGCAATAGAATCTGACCCTTGTAGGGACTGGGAACTTGCTGCAAACCAGGATGAAACACGGAATCCCTTCCCACGGAGCAGTGTAGTAGCCTTTACTCCTTCCCCCTTCCCCCACTGAACACGAACTCACCAATACCCACTGTTGCAGTTTGGGTTGTTGTAGTAAACCACGGTTTTGAAAGCTGTGACATCTGTCCAGTCAGCACCAACCTGCTCTGGGACGAAGGGCTCCTGGGAGTCGAGGCCCACCAGCAAGCATTTTATCTGAGTGTATGCAAGTGAAACCTCCCTTGGTTTCCTTGGCTGTGTAAGTCTGGGGAAAACAACCTCCAGCCCTGACAAACTCGTGAGATTGAGGTGCACTCGATCCCACCCCAAACCCCAGTGTGTGTGGATGCTGTGTCATTTGCTACCCTGTTGCAAATTAACGCCATGAAATAACAGACAGTACACTGAATACGATTAAAGGGATTATATTTATGACTCTTAACTGAAGGGTTAGTAAAGAATAACAAAAAGAAAAGGGCCCATTCTAACAGTCAAATGTGCACAAGCTGGAGTTCATCTTGAACTTCTCTGTCACTCACGCGCTAGGCCCTCGGTCAACGTGAAAACACACACCACCTTCCAAATGTCACTAACAATCCAAACGGGTCTCCCACCGGATCGTACGCTACGACCGGTTCTCCCCAGCGTCTTTTCTCTTCATCTCCTCTCGAACAAAAGCCCCAAGCCCAACCTTACTGTCTTTCACCAAGAAAACTTCCTGCTAATTAGATGGCACACATTCCATATCATCCCTTTATCTTCAACAATAACTCGTGGGCTGAAAGCAGAACAGACTGCTCTTACAGAGCGGCTAAATGAAATACCTACAGCTTAACAGTAATGATGTGAACCAGGGCATTACACAACGAAGATCTCAGTCACCCTAGAGAACTTCTCAGTGTGCGTTTACACATCTTATCTTTCTCCTTTCACTGCCATATTTCACATCAGTCACTTATTAATTTAATTGCACAGGATTGGCAGGTTCTCCCGATACCACAATCCTTTTGTCTAGCCTTCCCCGAATCCCTTCTCTGTATAACAATGAATGATGTATTTCCCCAAACCGTTGAGTCATTATTTGGTTGCCTCTCCCATCATGCCTTGTCGTCAGCTTTACCTTATCCCTACTTTAGTTTCTCCTGGTAATTCCTGGGCAGAACGTATCTGGTGGATACAGCTCAACTCCCAGGGAATTTGTCAAAAGCAATCTTGTACTTTGTCACAAATGTCCATTTGAGATTAGGAATATTTATTCTTCCATCATTATCCAACTCCAAATTCATTTATTTTATGTTTTTAATATTCATTCAAGGGATGTAGGCTCTGCAGGCGAGCCAACAGTTAATTGCCCATCCCTAACTGTTCTTGAGAAAGTGGTAGTGAGCTGCCTTCTTGAGGTGCTGTAGTTCTTAATATGTGAGTACTGTACCCACAATGTGTGTGTGTGTGTGTGTGTGAGAGAGAGAGAGAGAGAGAGTGTGTGTGTGTGTTCTGCGATTTTGACCAAGTGATGGTGAAGGAACATGTATTTCCAAGTCTTGATGGTGTGTAGCTTGGAGGGCAACTTCCAGGAGGTGGCGTTCCCGTGCTTTTGCTGGCCTAATCCCTGTGGTTGGTCGATATCATGGGTTTGAAAAAAGCTGGCCAAGGAGTCTTGTTGAGTTTCCCAGAGTCACTTCTTGTGACTGTTCATCAGTGGTTGAAGTCAAAGTAAATTTATTATCAAAGTACGTACATGTTATCATGTACTACCTTGAGATTTGTTTTCTTGTAGGCATTCATAAGAAAATAAAATAAGCATTATAGAATTTATGAAGAAACTGTACACAAACTAAGACTGATAAACAACCAATGTACAAATTAAGACAAATTGTGCAAATTTAAATTAAAATTAATAAGTAAATAATACCGAGAACCTGAGTTGTTGAAAGTTGAGGAATTAATTCAGAGTTGAGCTGAGTGAAGTTATCCATGCCTGCTGAGCAGCCCGATGGTTGAGGGGTAGCAGATGGACCTGGTGGAGTGGGACCGAAGGTTCACTGTTGAGTGAGTGAAGGTTGTGGCTGGGACACTTGTCAAGTAGGCTCTGTATCCGGTCTGGTATCGTGGTTTTCAGTTACAGTGGAGCTTCACTCACAC
This sequence comes from Hemitrygon akajei, assembly GCF_048418815.1. Lineage (NCBI taxonomy): Eukaryota > Metazoa > Chordata > Chondrichthyes > Myliobatiformes > Dasyatidae > Hemitrygon > Hemitrygon akajei. The sequence goes on along the minus strand of NC_133148.1, from coordinate 20,433,394 downwards.
TGCTAAGTGATGGACATTCCATCACAGCTGACCGAAGCCTTGTAGGTGGTGGACAAGCTTTGTGGAGTGAGGCGCGTTACTCACCACAGGATCCCTGGCCTCTGCCCTGCTTTTCTAGACACATTGCATACCTGACTACTCCATCAGTTTCTTGTCGATGATAACTCCCAGGATATTGATAGTGGGAAATTCACTGACGACAGTGCCATTGAATTTCAGAGACTTTCTCTTGTGGGGTATCATAATTGTCAAATGCTTTTGTGACATGAATGTCACATGTTTGAGAACTCTCCCTCATTAATGCAGTTTACAGATTTAACTTGACGTGTCATGCCTTACGAACTTAAATGAGATTTTTTTAAGGTAACAGGAGTGCTTGATGAGTGTAAGGCAGTGGACATCATCTGCATGGACTCGGGTAGGGCATTTAATAATGTCCCTCATGGTCGGTGATCAGGAAGTTAACGATGCATGGGATCCAGGGTGATTTACATTTGGATACAGAACTGGCTTGCCCACAGAAGACAGAGTAAGTGCGTAAGGTTGCTACTCCATAAATAAGGCGTGAGGCCTCTTGCCTTTATTGGAAGATGATTGAGTATAAAAGGAAGCCATGCTGCAGCTATATAAAACTTTGGGAGTATTGTGCGCAGTTCTCATTGCCCAATTACAGGAAATATGGAGATTCTAGACAGGGCGCAGAAGAGGTTTACCAGGATGCTGCCTGGATTAGAGGACTGAAGGAAAGCTGGACAAATTTGGGTTGTTCTCACAGCATTGTAAACTGAAGGGATACTGATAGAGGTGTTTAAAATTGAGAGCGGCGCGGATAGGGTGGACAGTTAAAATCTTTTCCCCAGAGTAGAAAGGTCAAAACCCAGATGATGTGATTTTAAGGTTGGAGGGGCAAGTTTAAAGGTGACACGAGGGGTATTTGTGTACATGCAGAGTGGTAGATGCTGAAATAGGTTACCAGGGTAGCAGTGGAAGTTTGGTGGAGTTTTAAAAAGTTCTAGATAGATAAGTGACTATACAGGGAATGGAGGGATATAGATAATACACAGGAGGACTAGTATAAATTGGCATCAATTGACATAAATTAACTGCCCAGTACTGTACTGTTGTATGTTCACTTGATTATTTTATTGCCTCTCTCCCCCTTCTGAATGTGTCTCTATATCAAGAGACAAACTATCCATGACATTTACAGTAAACCTACTGACTTCTACAACTACTGAGACTCCTTCCCCCCACCCTGTCTCTTAAAGACCACTTTCCTTTCTCAGCATTTTGTCCTTGAGATGAAACTTTCCACTCCAAAACATCATTCTTCATAATTTACTCCAGTTGTGATGTAATCCCACTACCAGACACTTCTTCCCTTCCCCATCCCTCTCTGGTTTCCACAGGGACCACCCTCTCTGGTTTGCTCATCCCTCCCCACCCTCTGTCATTCTCTCCTACAACCCTGGAGGTGTAACATCTTCCTCTACATCACCTCTCTCATCATGATCCAAGGACGTAACACAGCCCTTCCAGGTGACAGAGTCACATCCAACTCCTCCAGTCTCACCTACTGTATTGTGCTTGCAAAGTGACCTTCTCTAAATCACTAAGATCAAACACAGATTAGGTGCCTGCTTTGCAAGCCGCGCTGAATTCTGACTGCAGTTACCATCTTGAGCCCTTGGCTGCAGGCCATTTTATCTCCCTTTCCCACTTCCACACTGAATTCTCTCTCTTTAGCCTCCATCACTACCAGGTGAAGCCAAAGAAAAATTAGACGAGTAAAATATATTCCTCTGAGGTAATCTTCAAACCCAATGGCATGAACACTTAAAAAAAACACAATTTCAGGGTAATCTCTTCCTTTCTCTCTCCTGATCAAACCAACAACTCTACTTTTCAACGCCCCCCTCCACACACAATCCCATTGTTAAACAGGTTCTTTCCCCTCCCCTACTTGGTTCTATCTGCCCATTACCCATACACCTCACCCACTGATTCCCCATCTCCACTCTACTGTTACCATTCCTCCCTGTGGTTCCCACACTTTATCACATTCCATAATCTACAACCCTTTGTTGCCTCCACCTATCACCTCCCAGTCCTATTCCTATTCCCATCTGAACACATTTACCTGACATCTCCTACCTCATCCCTCCCCTGTGTACTCTGGCTATCTACCCTCTACACACTCAGTCCTCACGAGGGATTCCAACCCAAAACATCAGGTGTATCTCTGCCTCCACAGATGGTGCCTGATGTGCTGAAGTATCTCCATATATTTGATTTTTTTGTTCCAATTTCTCCAATCACTTTAGTCTTCAGAAAGCTTATATTCTTAAATAAAAGTTGGTAAAAAAAAGCTTATAGACTTCCAAAGGTGTTAAGTCTCATTACCTTATTTTACTTTTCCTATATTTCACTCCACCTTTCTTATCGACATCAACAATATTTTCTGTGAAGTCAGCTGCAGAGATTTTATGATCCACCTTCCTCATATTCTCCTCCACACATATATCAATTTTTGGTCACTCATAAACCTCTTTTCTTCAACCTTTTGCTCTTTGTACGAACACAAAACATCTTTAAGTTTTCTTTACTTTTACTTACCATTATGCTTTCATTACCTGTACTTTGCTAATTTCCCATTTAACTTTATCCTGACACACTCTTCCTGCAATACTGAGTTCTCAGTGACTGTAATATAACGTTCCTGCCTTCACTTTCTCTCATGCACTCTGCCTCCTGTCAGTCGTCCTTTCTCTTTTGAGGAAGATTTTCACACTGAACCTGCTCCCTGATCACCTCCCGTTGCTCCAACACCCATTTACCTTCTGTTTACTGCTTCCAGATCACTTTTCCTAACTCATTGCTCAGCCTTGTACAACTTGCGGCGCCTCAGATAAAGACAAGGACTCCAATTTTATCTTTGACTTTTCCCCACAGCAATGGTGAACTCCAACTCCCATCAGGCTTATTCCAACCATCAGACCCTCCAATTCTACCCCACCCTCTCCGTCGGAGGGTCACATCACTCCCTCCCCTCAGACCTATTCCAACCATCAGACCCTCCAATTCTACCCCACCTTCTCCGTCGGAGGATCACATCACTCCCTCCCCTCACACTTATTCCAACCATCAGACCCTCCAATTCTACCCCACCCTCTCCGTCAGAGGGTCACATCACTCCCTCCCCTCAGGCCTATTCCAACCATCAGACCCTCCAATTCTACCCCATCTTCTCCGTCGGAGGGTCACATCACTCCCTCCCCTCAGACCTATTCCAACCATCAGACCCTCCAATTCTACCCCACCTTCTCCGTCGGAGGGTCACATCACTCCCTCCCCTCAGACCTATTCCAACCATCAGACCCTCCAATTCTACCCCACCTTCTCCGTCGGAGGGTCACATCACTCCCTCCCCTCAGACCTATTCCAACCATCAGACCCTCCAATTCTACCCCACCCTCTCCGTCGGAGGGTCACATCACTCCCTCCCCTCAGACCTATTCCAACCATCAGACCCTCCAATTCTACCCCACCTTCTCCGTCGGAGGGTCACAACACTCCCTCCCCTCAGACCTATTCCAACCATCAGACCCTCCAATTCTACCCCACCCTCTCCGTCGGAGGGTCACATCACTCCCTCCCCTCAGACCGCCCGCAACCCCTTCCTCATTGAAACGGCGGGCCGATCCCACGCGACTGCGCACTCGTATCGCTGCCGAGACTGTGGACACCGCCGGCCCCAGACATGCGTACTCCGTCAGAAGCCGGCTGCAGGCTTTACTGCACTGGTTATTAAAGCCTCGCCTCCCGGATTCGAGTCTTCAACTCGTTATTTTTAAAGCACTAGGGGTAAGAGATGCATATTGAAGGGATATGCATCACCTGTTCTTTTACCCCCTTCCTCCCCACCATCCGGGGATCTAAAAGCCCTCCAGGGAGGAAGCAGCGGTTCACTTGCAAGTTCTTCCCATCCGCTCACCGCACAATGTGGCCTCCTCGACGCCGGAGGCACCAAACACAGACTGGGTCACCGCCTGGGGAACCTGATCTCCCGGTGACCGGTCTCCATGCCGACCCCGAGGGACGGCAAATCATCTGCCCCCTCGACACGTTGCAGCCTTCCAGAACTCTGCGTCGAACTTTCAAACTTTAAAGTGTTCCTTCTTTCTGCCTTCATCAGACTGGCTGCCCCTTTCCCCTCTCTCACCTCATGTCCTTGCCTGCCCATCGCCTCTCTCTAGCGCTCCGTCGCCCTTCTGTCCTCTCCCATTAGATTCCCCCTTCTCCAGTCCTGTATCTCTTTCACCAATTCCCAGCTCTTTACTCCATCCCTCCCCCACTCTATCCTTTATCTTTTTTTTTATCCAGTCTTGCTGAAGGTTCTCGTTCTGAAACGTCGACTGTACTCTTTTCCGTAGACGCTGCCTGGCCTGCTGAGTTCCCCCAGCGTTTTGTGTGTGTTTCTGTCATCATGCTGGCTCTATCTTCCTTTCCGTCGCCGTCCAGCCTGGCCTATCCCTTAACCTCACGAATAACAACATATTACACAAAAATGAGAATGTGCTGGTCTCACCCCCGTCAGAAATAATCCATTTATTCTACCCGTCTCCCATACTGAAAATAAGCATGTTTTTGTTTCTCCCTGAGTTCTGATGAGGGGTCTCAGCTAGAACGTTGACTGTTCCCATTTCAACAGAGGCTGTCTGACCCGTGGAGTGTGTCCAGCGTTTTCTCTCCTTTCAAATTTCTAGTGCCCACAGTTTTTGTATTTGATTCCCCCCCCTCCCCCCAGTGATTGTGAGTGCTAGTGGAATCGGGGAAGAGCTGACGGGCATGAGGGAGTATGTTACCGCCAAATAAATGGGGGTTACGGATGCTGGAATTCCCTGAGAGATAGAATAGATTTATATATATTTTTTTTTAATTTTTATGATAGGCCGGGGCCATTCTACCTATGTCATAAGTAATTATGAAAGGACTGGAGATGAGAAGTTTCCACTTTGCACACGTTTAACATTCAGATTGTTTTTGTTGCATTTTGTCGGGGTTCTCATTCTACAAACTAAGGAGTAATGGCATTTTGGGATCTTCTGATGTCCCATTGCTTCCCTACACTCGAAGTACCACTTCATCAGGTACGCCTGCTTGTTAACGCAAATCAGCCAGTCAGGTGGTGGCAACTCAAAAGCATGCAGACACGGTCAGGAGGTTCGGTGGTTGTTCTCAGCAAGCCGCAGTGGGGAGGAAATGGGATGTGAGTGACCTTTACAGGGAAACGATTGTTGACGCCAGGTTTGAGTATCTCAGAAACTGCTGATCTCCTGGGATTCTCGTGCTCAAGTGTCTCTATAGCTCACAGAGAACGGTGCAAAAAAACACCCAGCAAGTGGCAGTCCTTTGGATGGAAATGTCTTGTTAGTGAGAGGTCAGAGAATGGCCAGACTGGCTCAAGCTGACAAGAAGGCAAAAGTAAATAATATAACCATGCGTTACGAGAGCAGCGTGCAGGCCAGATTGCTGACTGCACAACACATTGAAACTAGAAGTGAATGGGCTGCAGCCAAGGACCACGGCCGTTCGCTCACTGGTGATAGGAGTAGCCTAGTAAATACAACATTCGAAGCAGCTGAGCAGACAGGAGCAGAATGGCAGGGCATCAGCTGGCCGGAGTTCATCTGGACTCTTTAAACTGAACATATGTATCAGCTATTGCAGACATTAATACCTGAAACTGTTTAAAACATGATTTATTAGTCACAGACCCAGGATATTCAAGCAACACACACAAAATGCTGGTGGAACGCAGCAGGCCAGGCAGCGTCTATAGGGAGAAGCGCTGTTGACGTTTCAGGCCGAGACCCTTCGTCAGGACTAACTGAAAGGAAAGACAGTAAGAGATTTGAAAGTAGTGGGGGGAGGGGGAAATGCGAAATGATAGGAGACCGGAGGGGGTGGGGTGAAGCTGAGAGCTGGAAAGGTGATTGGCGAAAGTGATACAGAGCTGGAGAAGGGAAAGGATCATGGGACAGGAGGCCTCGGGAGAAAGAAAGGGGGAGGGGAGCACCAGAGGGAGATGGAGAACTGGCAGAGTGATGGGTAGAGAGAGAGAGAAAAAAAAGAAAAAGGGGGGGAAGAAATATATCAGGGATGGGGTAAGAAGGGGAGGAGGGGCATTAACGGAAGTTAGAGAAGCCAATGTTCATGCCATTAGGTTGGAGGCTACCCAGCCGGTATATAAGGTGTTGTTCCTCCAATCTGAGTGTGGCTTCATCTTGACAGTAGAGGAGGCCGTGGATAGACATATCCACGGCCTCCTCCAGTTTGGTTTTTAGGGTCAGAAACAACAGCTAAACAACCCACCAGGGTGTGTTGAGCAGCTTAAATAATTACACAGTCTAATTTCTGCTGTCATCTGTGACCCGTTATTTTGGCAGCTGCAGTGGTACCCGGTAAACGGCTTACTTAAACATTGTGTTCAGTGTGAACTCGGTGTCTCAGCAGATCAGAAGACAATGAATCCCTTCTCACTCTCTTGAGCAGGTAACGGCCTCCAGCTATTATTAATGCTTTTTGAGAGGGTGATTTTAGATGCATATCATATTTTTACTGAGTTAAGTATTGTATGTAATTAGTTTTGCTACAATAAGTGTATGGGACATTGGAAAAAATGTTGAATTTCCCCATGGGGATGAATAAAGTATCTATCTATCAGTGTGAGCCCATCAGGCATGTTCACTGAGCAGAGCAGGTGAACGGCCTCTCACCAGCGTGAACGAGCTGGTGTTTCTGCAGGTCGGATGACTGATTGAATCCCCTCCCACACACAGAGCAGGTGAACGGCCTCTCTCCAGTGTGAACCTGCTGGTGTACTAGCAGGTTGGATTGTTGGGCAAATCCCTTTCACACTTGGAGCAGATGGAGGGCCTGGCTCCAGTGTTGTGAGTATGACTCACTCCAAAGTTCTGATGAAGGGGCTGCTTATTCCTTTCCACAGATGCTGCCTGACCTGCTGCAGCGTTTCGTATGCGTTACTCTAGACTTCCTGCAACTGCAGAATCTCGTGTTTATGATCCGCTCCGGTGTGAATTCACCAAGTCGACAGTGAATCCCCTCACACACTCAGAACGAGTGAACAGCCTCTCTCCGGTGTGAACTTGCTGGTGTGTCAGTAGGTGGAATGATAGAGTGAACCCTTTCCACAGAACGAGCAAGTGAATGAGTTCTCCCCGATTTGATCTCGTTGCCGACTCAGTGGATCAGCTGACATTGTGAATACATGACACACATGGAGCAGTTTATCCGGTGAAGATGGGCTAGTTTGTTCTCAGGGACCTGGATGGATGGCCTGAGGTAAATGGGTATGGAGAGTAGAGGGAAGTGGTAACCGGAGGGGTGGGTGAACGCTGTCGGACAGATTGAACCACATAGGAAAGGCAAACAAAAGAGAAATGGAAGCAGCTGCACGAGATTGATAACAAACAGGTTAAACACTCAGACTACCAGTGCTGGAATCTATTAAGCGACGGAGGATAAGAAGTGACCTGGTAGAGGATGAGAGGCATCGATCGTGTGGATAGCCAGAGGCTTTTTCCCAGGGCTGAAATGACTAACACGAGGGGGCACAGTTTGAAGGGGATTGGGTAGGGAGGAACGTCTGTGTTGCTGATCACCACCTGGTCTGTCGACACATCTGGCAGCTGTGCTCCGACTCTTCAGCCATCATAAACAGCTGTCTTCGCTGAGGCGTTTCTGGATATCTATAGCCGCCAGCCCTCTGCTGAGAACAGCACCTGTTTCTCTTTGACAGACGCTTCACCTGCCTGTTTGGGGAGACAGGAGCAGTCCCAGCCTATTCTTCCATTCAGTGGGATTACGGCCAACTTGTGACCAGGCTCCAAATAACAACTTTCACCCCATATCCCTTGGTTAACAAATTCACCCAACATCAATTCCCACGTGAAAAATAATTCCAGACTTACCACGTTGGAATGTTCCACCACATTGTTCCATAAAAAATCCGATTCCCTGGTCCTTGCTCTAGCACCAGCTGAATAGTTTTACTACATACCTCCATTAGAAAACCTTTAAGTTATCCTTTAAGTGGCTGCACCTCAGAGTAGCACACCGGGAGGTGTGGAAAGGCATGAGGAACATCACTGGCTTCAATCAGCCGAGCTGGCGAGCCTCGGAATGCAGCCGTGAACGGGCTCGAGTTAAACCAATTCTTCAATGGGTTTGGTAACTGCTCCCCCATTCACACATCCCTGAGCACACCGGTCCAGGGGCCGAGGCTCCCAATGCTTCCTCAGCATCAATGCCTCCCCTACCCACCCTCCCCCTCCACGTGGATGAACAACACAGGACACATCCCTCCTCGCCTTGCACCTACCACCCACATCTCCACACAGCCCTCATCGCGGGAGGGGAAGAGCTCCATTCGACGCAGGGTGGCACTTCCACTGTACCCTGGATAATGGACTACAAGACTGGCAGAGCAGAGTTTGTGTGTCAGACGTGGCTATAAGCTGCACTGGGGCCCCACGGGGGACGGTATTGGCTCCCTTCCTGTTTACCCTTAGAGAGCGGGTGACAGCGTAGAAAGCCCTTGGCTCAACGGGGCTTCGGCGATAACGGGTCGAGGCGAGGTAGGTTGCCTGCGTAGAATACAGACAGGAAGAACGTGTGCGAGGCCAGCGCTCTCTGCTCGGTGTCAGATATGGGAAGTCCGGGAGACCCCCAGCCTCCCGCATCTGCACCAGGTGCATCGAGCTGCAGCTCCTTAGAGAACTGGAGATGCCGCTCGATGACCTTCGTCTGGTTGGGGAGAGTGAGGAGGTGATAGAGAGGAGCTATAGGCAGGTAGTCACACTGGGGCCTGGGGAGACAGGTAAGTGGGTATCAGTCAGGAGAGAGCATCCCCGTGGCTGTACGCCTTGACAATAAATACTCCTGCTTGAGTACTGTTTGGGGGGGTGGGGGGGGGGGAATGGCCTACCTGGGGGAAGCAACAGTGGCCGCGCCTCTGGCACAGAGTCTGGCCCTGTGGCTCAGAAGGGTAGGGAAGGGAAGAGGATGGCAGCAGTGATAGGGGACTCTATAGTTAGGGGGTCAGACAGGCGATTCTGTGGACGCAGGAAAGAAACACGGATGGTAGTTTGCCTCCCAGGTCCCAGGGTCTGGGATGTTTCTGATTGCGTCCCCAATATCCTGAAGCTGGAAGGAGAACAGCCAGAGGTCGTGGCACATATCGGTACCAACAACACAGGTGGGAAAAGGGAGGAGGTCCTGAAAACAGACTACAGGGAGTTGGGAAGGAGGTTGAGAAGCAGGACCACAAAGTGTTCATCTCGGGATTACTGACTGTGCCACGTAACAGTGAGGTGGAGGATAAATGCGTGGTTGAGGATTGGAGCAGGGGGGCAGGTATTCAGATTTCTGGATCATTGGGACCTCTTTTGGGGCGGGCGTGACCTGTATAAAAAGGAAGGGTTGCACATTAATCCCAGGGGGACCAGTTTCCTGGCGGGGAGGTTTGCTAAGGCTATTGGGGAAGAATTTAAACTAGGATTGCTGGGGAGTGGGAACCAAACTGACGAGACGGAGGAAAAGACGGTTGGCTCACAAATAGAGAAAGCTTGGAGACAGTGTGTGAGGGAGGATAGGCAGGTGATAGAGAAGGGACGTACTCAGACCAAAGGTTTGAGATGTGTCTATTTTAACGCAAGGAGTATTATGAACAAAGTGGATGAGCTTCGAGCGTGGATCAGTACTTGGAGCTACGATGTGGTGGCCATTACAGAGACTTGGATGGTGCAGGGGCAGGAATGGTTACTTCAAGTGCCAGGCTTTAGATGTTTCAAAAAGGACAGGGAGGGGGGCAAAAGAGGTGGGGGTGTGGTACTGTTATCAGAGATAGTGTCACGGCTGCAGAAAAGGAGGAAGACATGGAGGGGTTGTCTACAGAGTCTCTGTGGATGGAAGTTAGGAACAGAAAGGGGTCAATAACTCTACTGAGTGTTTTTTATAGAACACCCAATAGTAACAGGGACAGAGAGGAGCAGATAGGGAGACAGATTCTGGAAAGGTGTAATAATAACAGGGTTGTCTTGGTGGGAGATTTTAATTTCCCAAATATCAATTGGCATATCCCTAGAGCGAGGGGTTTAGATGGGGTGGAGTTTGTTAGGTGTGTTCAGGAAAGTTTCCTGACACAATATGTAGATAAGCCTACAAGAGGAGAGGCTGTACCTGATCTGGTATTGGGAAATGAACCTGGTCAGGTGTCAGGTCTCTCAGTGGGAGAGCATTTTGGAGATGGTGATCACAATTCTATCTCCTTTACCATAGCTTCGGAGAGGAATAGGAACAGACAAGTTAGGAAAGCGTTTATTTGGAGCTAAGGGGAAATATGAAGGTATCAGGTAAGAATTTGGAAGCATAAATTGGCAAAAGATATTGTCAGAGAAATGTATGGAAGAAATGTGGCAAATATTCAGGGGATATTTGTGTGGAGTTCTGCATAGGTACGTTCCAATGAGACAGGGAAAGGATGGTAGGGTACAGGAACCGTGGTGTACAAAGGCTGTTGTAAATCTAGTCAAGAAGAAAGGAAGAGCTTATGAAAGGGTCAAAAAACTAGGTAATGAAAGAGACCTAGATTATAAGGCTAGCAGGAAGGAGCTTAAGAAAAAAATTAGGAGAGTCAGAAGGGGCCATGAGAAGGCCTTGATGGACAGGATTAAGGTAAACCCCAAGACCTTCTACAAGTATGTGAAGAGCAAGAGGATAAGATGTGAGAGAATAGGACCAACCAAGTGTGACAGTGGAAAAGTGTGTATGGAACCAGAGGAGATAGCAGAGGTACTTAATCAGCACTTTGCTTCAGTATTCATTACGGAAAAGGATCTTGGCGATTGCAGGGATGACTTGCAGTGAATTGAAAATCTTGAGCATGTCGATATTATGAAAGAGGATGTGCTGGAGCTTTTGGAAAGCATCAATTTGGATAAGTCACCGGGACCAGACGGGATGTACCCCAGGCTACTGTGGGAGGCGAGGGAGGAGATTGCTGAGCCTCTGGTGATGATCTTTGCATCATCAATGGGGATGGAAGAGGTTCCGGAGGAATGGAGGGCTGTGGATGTTGTTCCATTATTCAAGAAAGAGAGTAGAGATGGCCCAAGAAATTATAGACCAGTAAGTCTTACTTCAGTGGTTGGTAAGTTGATGGAGAAGATCCTGAGAGGCAGGATTTATGAACATTTGGAAAGGCAGGATATAGTTAGGAATAGTCAGCATGGCTTGGCAAAAGGCAGGTCGTGCCTTACAAGCCTGATTGAATATTTTGAGGATGTGACTAAACACATTGATGAAGGTAGAGCAGTAGATGTAGTGTATATGGATTTCAGCAAGGCATTTGACGTACCCCATGTGAGGCTTATTGAGAAAGTAAGGAGGCACAGGATCCAAGGGGACTTTGCTTTGTGGATCCAGAACTGGCTTGCCCACAGAAGGCAAAGAGTGGTTGTTGATGGGTCATATTCTGCATGGAGGTCGGTGACCAGTGGGGTGCCTCAGGGATCTGTTCTGGGACCCCTACTCTTTGTGATTTTTATAAATGACCTGGATGAGGAAGTGGAGGGATGGATTAGTAAGTTTGCTGATGACGCAAAGGCTGGAGATATGGATAGTGTGAAGGACTGTCAGAGGTTACAGAGGGACATTGAAAGGATGCAAAACTGGGCTGAGAAGTGGCAGATGTAGTTCAACCCAGATAAGTGTGAGGTGGTTCATTTTGGTAGGTTAAATATGATGACAGAACATAGTATTAACGGTAAGACTGTTAGCAGTGTGGATGATCAGAGGGATCTTGGGGTCTGAGTCCATAGGACACTCAAAGCTGCTGCGCAGGTTGACTCTGTGGTTAAAAGTTGGCCTTCATTAATTGTGGGATTGAGTTTAGGAGCCGAGAGGTAATGTTGCAGCTATATAGGACCCTGGTCAGACCCCACTTGGAGTACTGTGCTCAGTTCTGGTCGCCTCACTACAGGGAGGATGTGGAAGCCATAGAAAGGGTGCAGAGGAGATTTACAAGGATGTTGCCTGGATTGGACAGCATGCCTTATGAGAATAGGTTGAGTGAACTCGGCCTTTTCTCCTTAGAGCGACAGAGGATGAGAGGTGACCTGAGAGAGGTGTATAAGATGATAGGGTGGATACAATATAAGACTTTGGATACAAGACTGAGTCATGTCATCTGCAGAAATATTCTGATGACTCAGCAATGGTTGGGTGTAAAAGGGGAGGACGGGAGGATGAATACAGGGCCCTGGTGGAGGACTTTGTCAAATGGTGCAAGCTGAATCATCTGCAGCTCAACATCAGTAAGGCAAAGGAAATCATGATGGACTGTAGGAAGACCAAGCCTGCACTGCTCCCTGTTACTATTGATGGTGAGGACGTGGATGTGGTGAGGACCTACAAGTACCTGGGGGTGCACCTGGATGACAGACTTGAGTGGAGCACCAACACAGAGGCTGTGTACAAGAAGGGTCAGAGTCACCTCTACTTCCTCAGGAGACTGAGATCCTTTGGAGTACGCAGGCCTCTCCTTCACATGTTCTACCAGTCCGTTGTTGCTAGTACAATCTTATATGTGGTGGTGTGCTGGGGCAATGATATCAACATGGGTGCTGCCAACGGGCTCAATAAACTGATTAAAATGGCCGGCTCTCTTCTAGGACTCAAACTGGACACACTGGAGGCTGTGGTAGAAGAATGGACCCGATGGAAAATCCTGGCAATTCCGGACAATGTTTCTCACCCTCTGCATGCCACCTTGGCTGAACAGAGGAGCACTTTCAGTAACGGACTAAGACAACTACGCTGCTCCAAAGAGCGCTATGTGAGCTCATTCTTACCCTCGGCCATTAGGCTCTATAATGAGTCAACCTATAGCCGGGGAGTTACTTCTCTTTTAATATTCGTGTATCTATACACTTATAATGCTACTGTGACACTGTAATTTCCCTTGTTATCAATAAGTGCCTATCTATATATCAAATATGCAGGGAACAGACTGGGTGTTAAAGTTCAAGGTGATTTATTCAGCATTTGTCAAGAACATTAAACTCCAATCATGGGCTGTAAACATTATCAGAATGAACCCAGACCAGGACAATGTCCATGGTCAAATCCTGGATATCATCAGTAGCAACAACAGGAGAATCCAGCTCCCACGGTCACTCGTTGACTCACCATGATTCTGCAGACTGGATGACTCAGAGCAAGTAAACAGCATCACCTCAGTGTGAACTTGCTGGTGATTCCACAGACTGGATTATTGGATGACCCCCTTCCCACACACTGGATAGATGAATGATTATTCCGCAGTGTGAACTCGCAGATGATTCCGCAGATTGGTTGGGTGGGTGAATCCCTTCCCACATTTGGAGCAGATGAACGGCTTCTCCCCTGTGTGAACTCGCTGGTGCGTTTTTAGGTTGAATGACTGGGTGAATCCCTTCCCACACACAGAGCAAATGAACGGCCTCTCGCCAGTGTGAACTCGCCGGTGTATCAGCAGCTCGGACGACTGAATGAATCCCTTCCCACAATCCGAGCAGGTGAACGGCCTCTCCCCAGTGTGAACTCGCTGGTGTGCCACCAGGCTGCCCGACCGGCTGAATCCCTTCCCACACTCCGAGCAGGTGAACGGCTTCTCCCCAGTGTGAACTCGCTGATGATCCTGCAGACTGGTTGTGTAACTGAATGCCTTCCCACACTCATTGCAGGTGAACGGCCTCTCCCCGGTGTGAACTCGCTGATGGTTCCGCAGAGTGGCTGGGTGGGTGAATCCCTTCCCGCACTCAGAGCAGGTGAACGGCCTCTCCCCGGTGTGAACTCGCTGGTGCTCCGTTAATTTGTCAGACCGGGTGAACCCCTTCCCGCACTCGGAGCAGGTGAACGGCTTCTCCCCCGTGTGAACACGCTGGTGCGTTTTTAGGTTGAATAACTGGGTGAATCCCTTTCCACACACAGAACAAGTGAATGGCCTTTCCCCAGTGTGAAGCCGTTGGTGTGTTTTTAGGTTTAGTGACTGGGCGAATCCTTTCCCACACACAGAGCACGTGAATGGCCTCTCCCCCGTGTGAACTCGCTGGTGATTACGCAGAGTGGCCGGGTGGGTGAACCCCTTCCCACACTCAGAGCAGGCAAAGGGTCTCTCCCCGGTGTGAACTCGCTGGTGTATCACCAGGCTGCCCGACCGGCTGAACCCCTTCCCACACACAGAGCACGTGAACGGTCTCTCCCCAGTGTGAACTCGCTGGTGTGTCTTTACATTGAAAGACTGGGTGAACCCTTTCCCACACACAGAGCACATGAACGGCTTCTCACCAGTGTGGCTCCGGCGGTGAGTCTCCAGGTGGGAAGGAGAAATGAATCTCTTCCCACAGTCCTCACACTTCCACGGTTTCTCCCCGGAGTGACTGATCTGGTCTCTTGTCAGTGTGGATGCTTGACTGAAGTCCTGCTCACACTCAGAACGCGTTGGCCATTTCTCTCCACGGTCAGTGGAACTTTCTGCTTCCACGTACAAAGTCTGCGGATGTTCAGAACCCAGCGGATTGAGTGACTCTTGCAGGCTGTGATCCGTTGTTTGGTTTGAGCTTCCTGTCAGTGAATCCTCCATTACTGACACCCTGTGAAATTAATTTAAATAGAGTGTGAGAGAGAAAGGCAAGTTCTGAAATTTAGACAACTATATCCACCATCAGAGTGAAGCGATGCTAAAACTGGTGGATTACAGTAATTCACATACCACCAGGCTCTGGCACAGCTTCTACCTCACTGTTATAAAATTCCACCGAGATGTAACACTGAGCGTCATAGGAAGTCATTCCTACCTGTGGCCATCAAACTTTACAACTCCTCCCTCGGAGTGTCAGACACCCTGAGCCTACAGGCTGGTCCTGGACTTATTTCCACTTGGCATGATTAACTTATCATTATTTAATTATTTATGGTTTTATATTGCTATATTTCTTCACTATTCTTGGTTGGCGCGGCTGTAACGAAACCCAATTTCCCTCTGGATCAATAAAGTATGTCTGTCTGTAAAACTATTAAGTAGTTTAGAGAATCCACAAGGAGCAGGCCCTTCGGTCCAACGAGCCCTGCCACCCAGCGACCCACCTATTTAACCCTCGCCTAATCACAGGACAATTTACAATGACCAATTAACCTACTCACCTTTGGAATGTGGGAGAAAACAAGAGCGCCCAAAGGAGACGCACATTCACGGGGAGGAACGTACAAACTCCGTACAGACGACGTTGGAATTGAAATGCGAATTCCAGTGCCAACAGCTGTAATGGTGTCGTACTGACTGCTTCGCCCACTCCCCAGTGCCATAACCTTTACTCCTGACCTCACAAGTCTACTTTGCTATGATCTTGCACGTTATTCTCTAGTTGCACTGTACTTTTCATTGTAGCTGTTACTCTTTCCACAGCATTATTGTGGGACCTTGTTCTACCTCAGTGCACTGTGTAATGAATTGATCTGTAGGAACAGTATGGAAGACAAGCTTTTCACTGTACCGCAGTATATTTAACAACAATAAACTGATAGCAACAACCTACAAGGCCGTGCCAGGAAGATTCTGAAGTCGAGAGTTCACCTTCTCATCGAGAGGTCCGTTCATGAGTACGATAACAACCAGGTAGAAGCTGTCCTGGAGACTGGTGGTGTGTGCTTTCTGGCTTTTGTATCTGCCCAAAGGAAGAGGGGACAAAAGAGAATGCCCGGGGTGGGTGGGGGCTTTGATTCTGCTGGCTGCTTTACCAAGGCAGTGAGAAGTGTAGACAGAGTCCGTGGAGGGGAGGCTGGTTTCTGTGATGTGCTGAGCTGTGTTCACAGCTCTCTGCAGTGTCACTGCTATACCAAGGCAGTGAGAAGTGTAGACAGAGTCCGTGGAGGGGAGGCTGGTTTCTGTGATGTGCTGAGCTGTGTTCCCAGCTCTCTGCAGTGTCACTGCTTTACCAAGCCGTGATGCACGTGGACGGGATGCTTTCTTTGGTGCGTCTATCGACACTGGTGTGCATCACAGGGACACGCTGAAGGTCTACCCTCCTACGGAAGTATTGAGGAAACATGTTCTTCCTGTAGAAGTATTGCAATAAAGCTTCACTAGACCATTACCTGGGACAGTAGGTTTGATGTATGAGGAGAGATATCGACAATTAAGCCTATATTCGGCCAGTATTTAAGAATGAGGTGGAAACTTGACTTCACAATCTACCTTGTCATGATTTCCCACTTTACTGTGTACCTACACTGCATTCTCTCTGTAGCTGTTACACGTTATCCTGCATCGTTACTGATTTAACATATAACATATAACAATCACAGCACGGAAACAGGCCATTCCGGCCCTCCTAGTCCGTGCCGAACTCTTAATCTCACCTAGTCCCACCTACCCGCACTCAGCCCATAACCCTCCACTCCTTTCCTGTCCATATACCTATCCAATTTTACCTTAAATGACACAACTGAACTGGCCTCTACTACTTCTACAGGAAGCTCATTCCACACAGCTATCACTCTCTGAGTAAAGAAATACCCCCTCATGTTTCCCTTAAACTTTTGCCCCCTAACTCTCAAATCATGTCCTCTCGTTTGAATCTCCCCTACTCTCAATGGAAACAGCCTATTCACGTCAACTCTATCTATCCCTCTCAACATTTTAAGTACCTCGATCAAATCCCCCCTCAACCTTCTACGCTCCAATGAATAGAGACCTAACTTGTTCAACCTTTCTCTGTAACTTAAGTGCTGAAACCCAGGTAACATCCTAGTAAATCGTCTCTGCACTCTCTCTAATTTATTGATATCTTTCCTATAATTTGGTGACCAGAACTGTACACAATAATTTCCCTTGCTCTGCCTCGATGCACGGTGCAGTGAGTTGTTCTGTGTGAACCGTATGAAAGGATCAACTTCATTCACCATCCACACTTGCATGACCCGCTTGCATGAAACACAAACTCTATTCCTTCCTCCACAGATGCTGACTGACTAGTAATTATTTCTAGTGTTTGCTATTTCTATTCCACTGACCAGGTAGATCTCTGGTCTCCAGACCAGACGAGGTCCTCATGGTCTGGTAACGGTGCCTCTATCAGGACAGACTCAGCACCTCTGTCCATCACGTCCATTTCAAATCTGTGGACCGAGAGAATCTCACAACAGGGATTGAAACGTAATCAAATATCAGAGACTTGTGGGGAGATGCAACACAGGCCTTTTGGCCCAAGGAATCCATTTGGTCCATCAGCAACTATGTACATTGAACCTTAGGTACGTATGACAACCTACTGATGCCCTTCCCTTGGACAACATCGGTGGCATGGAGAGGGGAGACTTGCAGCTTGGCAACTGCCAGTCTCCCATACAACCCTGCCCAGGCCTACGCCCTGGAAACATCCCAAGGCGCAAATCCATGGCCTACGTATTGAACCTCTGATGTTCAATCACAAGGCAAGCCCACCACCATCTTTACTCTCATGGAAGGGAAAGAGGTTTGACTTGTCACTGAACACTCAAACAAACTCCTCAGACGCACTGTTGGAAGTACTGCGACTGGTTGCATCACTGTCTGGGATGGCCGTCTGAATGCGCAGGAATGTAAGAGACTGCAGAGAGTAGTGCACTCACCCAGTACATCAGGGACACACCCTGTGATAGTGTCTACACTGTGCGGTTCGCACAGCGCTTTACAGCGCTGTCTGTAAGGTCCGGGTGTGATTCCCACCGCTGCCTGTCAGGAAGTTGTACATCCTTCCCGTGAACGTGCGGATTTCCGCCGAGCGTTCAGGTCTCCTCCCATACTCTATCAAGTGGCACCACGGTAGCAAAGTGCTTAGCATGCGCTATTACAGCTGGGGCTTTCGGAGTTCAGAGTTCAATTCCAACCTCACCTGTAGGAGTCCGTCCATCCTCCCCATGGAACGCATGGATTTTCTCCGGGTGCTCCGGTTTCCTCCCACAGTCTAAAGACGTACGTGTTAGTAGGCTAATTGGCCATTGTAAACTCTCCAGTGATTAGGCTTGGGTTAAATCAACAGTTGCTGGGCAGCGCACTGGAAGGGCCTGTTATACGCTGCATCCCAATGGTTAAATAAATATTCCAAAGGTGTACGTTCAGGGTTAGTGAGTTTAGGGCACACTATGTTGGTGATCTGTGGGTTACCAAGCACGATTCTCACTGATTGGATTTGTTACGAGTGATACAGTTCACTACGTTTCAATGTACGTTTGACAAATAAAGCGAATCTTTATCTTATCATAATCTCGCAGCAGGTGCTGCCTCAAGAGGGTGGGATTTATCATCCATCCTGGCCATGCCACCTTCCGGCAGGAGGCACGGGAGCCTGAGGTCCCACACCACCCCGTTCAAGAGCGGCGACTCCCTTCAACCATTCAGTCCTTGGACCAGCCAGCACAACCCCAATCACGTGGGCACAGCAACACCGTGACGCCGATCACTCTGCACAACAAAGGACTTGTTCACATCATGTTGAAAACCTGTGTATAGTTTCTGTTGAATTTGTGTTTTTGTTCGTGAGTGCTGCATATCAGATGCTCTGTGCCCGTGATAGTCGGTTTCCATTGCCCGAGTGCATAGGTACAAACTCTACAGTCACTTTACTGGGTACAGGATTGGAACCCGAAGTCGATTTCTACTGCTGTAGCCCATCTACTTCGGGTTTCGACGTGTTGTACATTCAGAGACGTCCTTCTGCCCACCACTGTTGTAACGCGTGTGTGTTTGAGTCACTATCGCCTTCCTGTCCGCTTGGAACCAGTCTGGACATTCCCTTCCGTCCTCTCTCATTAACAAGGAATCTTCACCCGCAAAACTGCCACTCACTATGTGTTTTTGTTTAGCAAACACGAGGAAATCTGCAGATGCTGGAAATTCAAGCAACACACACACAAAATGCTGGTGGAACACACACACACACAAAATGCTGGTGGAACACAGCAGGCCAGGCAGCATTTATACGGAGAAGCGCTGTCGACGTTTCGGGCCAAGACCCTTCGTCAGGACTAACTGAAAGGAAAGATAGTAAGAGATTTGAAAGTAGGAGGGGGAGGGGGAAATGCTAAATGATAGGAGAAGACTGGAGGGGGTGGGGTGAAGCTAAGAGCCGGAAAGGTGATTGGCAAAAGGGATACAGAGCTGGAGAAGGGAAAGGATCATAGGACAGGAGGCCTCAGGAGAAAGAAAGGGGGAGGGGAGCACCAGAGGGAGATGGAGAACAGGCAGAGTGATGGGCAGAGAGAGAGAAAAAAAAGGGGCTGGGGAAAAAAAACTAAATATATCAGGGATGGGGTAAGGAGGGGCGGAGGGGCATTAATAGAAGTTTTTGTTTATTTTTCACACCATTCTCTGTAAACTCCAGACACTGTTGTGCACGAAAATACCAGGATATCCGCAGTTTCTAAGATATTCAAACCACCCCATCTGGCACGAACAGTCAAAGTCACTTAGATTACATTCCTTCTCCGTTCTGATGTCCCAACTGAACAACGACTGATCATTCTGACCATATTTGCACGCTCTAACGCACTGAGCTGCTGCCAGTCGATTAGCTGATTAGGGATTTGCATCAATCTGCAGGTGTCTACCTATAAGCGGCCACTACGCGCACATTAATAATTTGGATGAGAATGTTGATAGCTCACTTAGTAAGTTTGCAGTCGACACCAAGTGGGTGGTGCAGTGGAGAGCGAGGAAGATCGCCATTTCTTCGCCTACTTTCCCAGTTGATTTAGTACCTGTTGTGATCGTGGACAATGGAACACAGCTCAGACACGTGCACAGAGCCCCAAGGAGCGTTAAAGAACAGAGCGACTCGGGAGTGTATTTGTGGTCATAGAGCACCACAACACAGAAACAGACCCTTCAGCCCATCTAGCTCATGCTGAACTACTATAGTCGGCCCTCCTTATCTATGAGGGATTGGTTCCGGGACCCCTCGCGGGTACCAAAATCGCGGATGCTCAAGTCCCTTATTCAACCCGGCTCAGTGCGGTGGACCTTGGGACCCAGCGGAACCCCTGGCCTTATTCAACCCGGCTCAGTGCGGTGGACCTTGGGACCCAGCGGAACCCCAGACCTTATTCAACCCGTCTCAGTGCGGTGGACCTTGGGACCCAGCGGAACCCCTGGCCTTATTCAACCCGTCTCAGTGCGGTGGACCTTGGGACCCAGCGGAACCCCTGGCCTTATTCAACCCGGCTCAGTGCGGTGGACCTTGGGACCCAGCGGAACCCCAGACCTTATTCAACCCGGCTCAGTGCGGTGGACCTTGGGACCCAGCGGAACCCCAGACCTTATTCAACCCGGCTCAGTGCGGTGGACCTTGGGACCCAGCGGAACCCCTGGCCTTATTCAACCCGGCTCAGTGCGGTGGACCTTGGGACCCAGCGGAACCCCTGGCCTTATTCAACCCGGCTCAGTGCGGTGGACCTTGGGACCCAGCGGAACCCCTGGCCTTATTCAACCCGGCTCAGTGCGGTGGACCTTGGGACCCAGCGGAACCCCTGGCCTTATTCAACCCGGCTCAGTGCGGTGGACCTTGGGACCCAGCGGAACCCCTGGCCTTATTCAACCCGGCTCAGTGCGGTGGACCTTGGGACCCAGCGGAACCCCTGGCCTTATTCAACCCGGCTCAGTGCGGTGGACCTTGGGACCCAGCGGAACCCCTGGCCTTATTCAACCCGGCTCAGTGCGGTGGACCTTGGGACCCAGCGGAACCCCTGGCCTTATTCAACCCGGCTCAGTGCGGTGGACCTTGGGACCCAGCGGAACCCCTGGCCTTATTCAACCCGGCTCAGTGCGGTGGACCTTGGGACCCAGCGGAACCCCTGGCCTTATTCAACCCGTCTCTGTGCGGTGGACCTTGGGACCCAGCGGAACCCCTGGCCTTATTCAACCCGTCTCTGTGCGGTGGACCTTGGGACCCAGCGGAACCCCTGGCCTTATTCAACCCGGCTCAGTGCGGTGGACCTTGGGACCCAGCGGAACCCCTGGCCTTATTCAACCCGTCTCTGTGCGGTGGACCTTGGGACCCAGCGGAACCCCTGGCCTTATTCAACCCGTCTCTGTGCGGTGGACCTTGGGACCCAGCGGAACCCCTGGCCTTATTCAACCCGTCTCAGTGCGGTGGACCTTGGGATCCAGCGGAACCCCTGGCCTTATTCAACCCGTCTCTGTGCGGTGGACCTTGGGACCCAGCGGAACCCCTGGCCTTATTCAACCCGTCTCTGTGCGGTGGACCTTGGGACCCAGCGGAACCCCTGGCCTTATTCAACCCGTCTCTGTGCGGTGGACCTTGGGACCCAGCGGAACCCCTGGCCTTATTCAACCCGTCTCTGTGCGGTGGACCTTGGGACCCAGCGGAACCCCTGGCCTTATTCAACCCGTCTCTGTGCGGTGGACCTTAGGACCCGGTGGCAGGGATCTGAATCCGCAGTGTTGCTGTTCACGAAAATAATCAAGATCACGATTGAAAATAAAGTGGAAATAATAAAGCTGTCAGAAAGAGGTGAAACACCATCGGTCATTGGAAAAGCGTTAGGCTACAGTCGGTCAACGATCGGAACAATTTTAAAGGATAAAGTGAGAAAGGCTCTGCCCCGATGAAAGCTACAATTATTACTAAGCAACGCAGTGGTTTAATTATTGGGTTTTGGGTTTTTGATCCTCCACATCAACCCGGCATGGTGGAGAGCGCACTTGGGAGCAGTCTGTCACTGGATCGAACTCAGGAACTTCCGTTCCTGAGCCCGGCGCTGAAACATACATTCTTAAGTGTTTTATATGCATAGAAAGGTAAAATATATACTATATACTAAGGCAAACGTTTGACCAACTGACGCTAAATAATACCGGATGTACCTGTTCCGACTTACTTAGTAAGAGAACTTCCGATTTTTTTTATCCCGATCCATGATAACCCACGCACATCCTCCCATATACTTTAAATCATCTCTAGATTACTTATAATACCTAATACAATGTAAATGCTATGTAAATAGTTGTTATACGCCATTGTTTAGGGAATAATGACAAGAATAAAATAGTCTGTACATGTTCGAACAAGTGTTGGAAGAGCACTTCCGGGTTTTCGTGATTCGCGTCTGGTCGAATTCACGGATAAGGAGGGCCGACTGTATTTTGCCCAGTCCCATTGACCTGCAGCTGATCCGTAGCCCTCTGCACACTTCCCACCCAGGAACTTTTCTAAATTTCCATTAAGCGTTGCAAACAAACCTGCACCCACTGCTTCCGCTGGCAGCTTTTGCCCCAAGCTCTCACTGCCCTCTCCGAGTGGGTCACCTTTCACCCTTAACCTATGACCTCTGGTTCTACGCTTCCTTGACGGTGGCAGTCGGAGGTGGTGGTGAAGAAGCCACACGGCACACGTAATTTCATCAGATGCTGAGGTTGCAACTGCGCGAGACCCTGGCGAGGCCGCGTCCGGAATATTGTGCACAGCGCTGGTCGCCGTGCACAGGAAGAATGCGCAGAAAAGATTCAGAAGGTTGCTGCCAGGACTGGAGGATCTACATAGCTTGGGACTATGTCGTCAATTTGCTTGCCATCCATACCCGTGAGACACGTTTTAAGCACGGAGACTGGAGAGTACAAGGAGTGAGCTGCCAGAGGTAATTGTGGTGGTGGGGGGAGCTGAAGGGGAGAGGTGGGTTACAACAACAATATTTTTGAAGACATCATGACAAGTTCATGGATAGCTAAGGTTAAGAGAGATCTGGGCCAATACCTTCAGCTCAGGAGGCTATTTGACAAGTTGGGCCTGTTTCCATGCTGTGCAGCTATAACACAAGCTAGTCTGCAATATTTTAAATTGCAAGCGAGACTTCAGAGGAAGCATTCAAATGTTTTGCCCATTTCTGAATACCATATTTGAGAAAGATATAACAGATCTCAAGATGTATTAATTGTGCGGACTTACGGGGCACCAGTTATTCAAATACACTGTTGAAGGCAAGTGCAGAGAAATGTTCAGGAATATTTAATGCAGGTGTTCACACTGATGATGGGGTGTCATGTCATTTCAACATGAACTGTTTCCACTGGGAGAGAATTATTTAGCATGGGTGCTACTGGGAGTTTAACAGATCGCTTTGCTCTCGATCAGTTTTGTTCGAGTTGTGTCCGTTCTTATAGAATTGAACAACGTATTTTCTTGCAAATACTGCTTATCCGATGCTCTGTGTCCGGATGCCGCGGTAAGTTTTTCATTGGATCTGCGCCTCCAATTGCTCCTGCCCAGGACAGTAAACCCAACTTTGACGCTTAAGTCCTTAGTGTGATCTTGCAACCTCTGCAGGGTCTGGACAGTTTCCTGAATATAATCCATGGCTGCTTCTTTACAGATAATCCCATATGGGCAAGAAATCAATGTATCTAACAGAGTTACGGAACATGCGCGCGTCTCTATGAGTAAGCAGTGCATCCTGGGCCAGCGCAACCCTCCGCGCTCCGCCATTCCATCCCGGCTGACCCGTTTTCCCTGCCAGTTCCGCTCTCCTGCCTTCTCCCCCTGTTCTTTCACGCCCTGATTAATCACGGACCAGCCAAGCTCCACCTTAAATGCACCCAATGACCCGGCCTCCAAAGCCGCCTGTGGCAACGGATTCCACAGATTCACCACCCTCCAGCTGAACAAGTTCTTCCTCATCTCTGTTCTAAAAACATGTCCCCCTGTTCTGAGGCTGTGCCCTCTGGTCCTGGACTCCACCACTATAGAAACATCCTCCCCACATCCACTCTATCTGCGCCCTCTGGTCCTAGACTCCCCCACTATAGGAAACATCCTCTCCACATCCACTCTATCTGTGTCCTCTGGTCCTAGACTCCCCCACTATAGGAAACATCCTCTCCACATCCACTCTATCTGTGTCCTCTGGTCCTCGACTGCCCCACTATAGGAAACATCCTCTCCACATCCACTCTATCTGTGTCCTCTGGTCCTAGACTCCCCCACTATAGGAAACATCCTTTCCACATCCACTCTATCTGTGTCCTCTGGTCCTAGACTCCCCCACTATAGGAAACATCCTCTCCACATCCACTCTATCTGTGCCCTCTGGTCCTAGACTCCCCCACTATAGGAAACATCCTCTCCACATCCACTCTATCTGTGTCCTCTGGTCCTAGACTCCCCCACTATAGGAAACATCCTCTCCACATCCACTCTATCTGTGTCCTCTGGTCCTAGACTCCCCCACCGCAGGAAACATCCTCCCCACACCCACTCTATCTGTGTCCTCTGGTCCTAGACTCCCCCACTATAGGAAACATCCTCTCCACATCCACTCTATCTGTGTCCTCTGGTCCTAGACTCCCCCACTATAGGAAACATCCTCTCCACATCCACTCTATCTGTGTCCTCTGGTCCTCGACTGCCCCACTATAGGAAACATCCTCTCCACATCCACTCTATCTGTGTCCTCTGGTCCTAGACTCCCCCACTATAGGAAACATTCTCTCCACATCCACTCTATCTGTGTCCTCTGGTCCTCGACTGCCCCACTATAGGAAACATCCTCTCCACATCCACTCTATCTGTGTCCTCTGGTCCTAGACTCCCCCACTATAGGAAACATCCTCTCCACATCCACTCTATCTGTGCCCTCTGGTCCTAGACTCCCCCACTATAGGAAACATCCTCTCCACATCCACTCTATCTGTGTCCTCTGGTCCTAGACTCCCCCACTATAGGAAACATCCTCTCCACATCCACTCTATCTGTGTCCTCTGGTACTAGACTCCCCCACCGCAGGAAACATCCTCCCCACACCCACTCCATCTGTGTCCTCTGGTCCTAGACTCCCCCACTATAGGAAACATCCTCTCCACATCCACTCTATCTGTGTCCTCTGGTCCTAGACTCCCCCACTATAGGAAACATCCTCTCCACATCCACTCTATCTGTGTCCTCTGGTCCTAGACTCCCCCACTATAGGAAACATCCTCTCCACACCCACTCTATCTGTGTCCTCTGGTCCTAGACTCCCCCACTATAGGAAACATCCTCTCCACATCCACTCTATCTGTGTCCTCTGGTCCTAGACTCCCCCACTATAGGAAACATCCTCTCCACATCCACTCTATCTGTGTCCTCTGGTCCTAGACTCCCCCACTATAGGAAACATCCTCTCCACATCCACTCTATCTGTGTCCTCTGGTCCTAGACTCCCCCACTATAGGAAACATCCTCTCCACATCCACTCTATCTGTGTCCTCTGGTCCTCGACTGCCCCACTATAGGAAACATCCTCTCCACATCCACTCTATCTGTGTCCTCTGGTCCTAGACTCCCCCACTATAGGAAACATCCTCTCCACATCCACTCTATCTGTGTCCTCTGGTCCTAGACTCCCCCACTATAGGAAACATCCTCTCCACATCCACTCTATGTGTGTCCTCTGGTCCTAGACTCCCCCACTATAGGAAACATCCTCTCCACATCCACTCTATCTGTGTCCTCTGGTCCGAGACTCCCCCACTATAGGAAACATCCTCTCCACATCCACTCTATCTGTGTCCTCTGGTCCTAGACTCCCCCACTATAGGAAACATCCTCTCCACATCCACTCTATCTGTGTCCTCTGGTCCTAGACTCCCCCACTATAGGAAACATCCTCTCCACATCCACTCTATCTGTGTCCTCTGGTCCTAGACTCCCCCACTATAGGAAACATCCTCTCCACATCCACTCTGTCTGTGTCCTCTGGTCCTAGACTCCCCCACTATAGGAAACATCCTCTCCACATCCACTCTATCTGTGCCCTCTGGTCCTAGACTCCCCCACTATAGGAAACATCCTCTCCACATCCACTCTATCTGTGTCCTCTGGTCCTAGACTCCCCCACTATAGGAAACATCCTCTCCGCACCCACTCTATCTGTGTCCTCTGGTCCTAGACTCCCCCACTATAGGAAACATCCTCTCCGCACCCACTCTATCTGTGTCCTCTGGTCCTAGACTCACCCACTATAGAAACATCCTCCCCACACCCACGCTATCTTTCAACATTCAATAGCTTTCAAAGAGATTCCCCCCCCCCCTTCTAAATTCCAGTGAGTACAGGCCCAGGGCCATCAAATGCTCCTCATACGATAACCCTTTCATTCCCAGAGTCATTCTCGTGAACCCTCTCTGAATCCTCTCCAATGCCAGCACATCCTTTCCGATATAAGGGGCCTAGAACTGCTCTCAATACTCCAAGTGAGGCCTCACCAGTGCTTTACAAAGCCTCAGCATCACATCCTGGCTTTTATATTCCCGCCCTCTCGAAATCAACGCTAACGTTGCATTTGCCTTCCCCACCCCCGACTCAACCTGCCAGTTAACCTCTGGGGAATCCTGCATGAGGGCTTTGCATCTCGGATTTTTGAATTAAATAATCTGTGCTTTTATTCCTTCTGTCAAAGTGCACGACCGTACACTTCGCAACGCTGTATTCCACCTTCCACTTCATTATCCATTCTCTTAACCTGTCTAAGTCCTTCTGCAGCCTCTCTGCTTCCTCAGCACCGCCTGGCCCTTCATCTGTCTTCCTATCATCCGCACACTTGGCCATCCATGTTATTGACCCTGCAGCGGATAGTGAGGTCAGCTGAGAAGATCACTGGGGGTCTCTCTTCCCACCATTACATTTACATCACACGCTGCAAACAGCATTATGAAGGACCCCACGCACCCCTCATACAATCCCTTCTCCCTCCTGCCGTCTGGGAAAAGGCTCTGAAGCACTCGGGCTCTCATGACCAGACTATGTAACAGTTGCTTCCCTCAAGCTATCAGACTCCTCAGTACCCAGAGTCTAGTCTGACACCAACCCACTGCCCTCTACTGTGTCTATTGTCTTTATTGTACTGCCTGTTATTTATCGTGCTGCCTGCACTGTTTTGTGCACTTTATGCAGGCCTGTGTAGGTCTGTAGTCTAGTGTAGTTTTTGTGTTGTTTTTACATAGTTTCAGTGTAGTTTTTGTACGGTTTCATGTAACACCACAGTCCTGAAAAACATTGTTTCGTTTTTACTGTGTACTGTACCAGCAGTTATGGTCGAAATGACAATAAAAAGTGACTTGACTTGACATACAATGTAAAATTAAGCAGTCCCAACAGCGACCCATGCAGAACACCACTAGTCACCAGCAGCCAACCAGAAAAGGTTCCCTTTATTTCAACTCTGTTTCCCGCCAATCAGTCTATCCCTGCTAGCATTTTTCCTGTAATACCAGGGAGCAGCATCATGTCAAAGACTCCTGAAAAATCCCAAGTACACAACATCCACCGATTCTCGTTCACGTTACTTCTTCAAACAGTTCCTCAGGTTGTCAAGCCAGACTTTCCCTTGAGGAAACCAAGCTGACTTCGGCCAGTTTTATCATGAGCTTCCAAGTACCCTGAGACCTCATCTTCAACAATCGATTCCAACATCTTCCCGACCACTGAGGGCCAGGCTAACTGGCCTATGACTTCCTTTCTTTCGCCTCTCTCCCTTCTTGAAGAGTGGAGTGGCATTTGCAATTTCCAGCGCTCCAAAACCACGACAGAATCTAGTGATTCTTTGAAGATCATTACCAATGCCTCCACAATCTCTTCAGAACCGTGGAATTACACTCACTTCTGCCCCCCCGGCACCCGGCATACTGCTAGTGTCTTCCACGGAGAAGACTGGCGGAAAACACTTACACAGTTCGTCCGCCATTTCTTTGCCCCCCACCCCCCCACTGCCTCTCCAGCGGACCGGGGGGGGGGGGGGGTACGGAGAGTTTCCGAAGCTCACGCCGGTTCTCCCTCAGTGGAGGGAGGCAAATGCCGATTAACCCCCCCCCCGCGCCGGCCACCCGCTCGTACCTGCCTCTCCTCCTGCCCCCCGCTCCCGCTGATCGCACGCCGGCGGTCTGGACACCACTTCCGGGCTTTCGGCGCCTGCGCACTGCGATCCTATCCCAGCGACAAGACGTTGCTATGGCAACGATGTGAAGCTGAGCGTTTCCCCGGCCGCTCAAATCTACTAAACCGTTCGGGTGGACGACATAGCGACCAAGCTCCCACGGACAGCAAGCAGGCGTGTACGTGAACACCAATATACGTGCAGTCAACGCCACAGTTTAAGAATAAGGGGTAGGCCATTTAGAACGGAGTTGAGGAAAAACTTTTTCACCCAGAGGGATGCTCTGCCCCAGAAGGCAGTGGAGGCCAATCCTCTGGATGCATTCAAGAGAGAGTTAGATAGAGCTCTCTCTTATAGATAGCGGGGTCAAGGGATAAGGGGAGAGGGCAGGAACGGGGTACTGATTGTGTATGATCAGCCATGATCACAGTGAATGGCGGTGCTGGCTCGAAGGGCCGAATGGCCTACTCCTGCAGCTATTCTCTATAAAGCCGAGGTTATTGTCATTTGCACGAGTACGTGTGCAGGGGTGCGGTGAAAAACTTACTTCCAGAAATATCCCAGGCACGTAGCATCATGAGAAAAAACGAACTAAATAGAGATTATACGTCCTTTCTACAAGAAAACAAGCTCAAACAAAAATGTAAATGTAATGAAATGTAATCAAAGTGTTGTTATATTGAAGTAATGATTAATACCGTGCTGGCTGAGTTATTAAACCGACCGGATGAAGGACAGTTGTTGTTCTACAATGTGGAGGCCTGTGACTTCAGGCATCTATCTATACCTGCTGCCTAGTGACAGCTGCATGGAGACGGCGTGGGCTGGGTGGTGGGAGTCTTTGCTAATACTTTTTGCCTTCTTGAGGTATCACCTACGGGTGGTGGGGAGGGTTGGACTATAACTCCCGGCAGATTCTTTCATTCAAATTCCCGTTTACCAGATGATATTTGAACCAGTCCGGATTCCTTCAACACTACAAACAGTTGTACACATGGAAGGATATCATCATGAACAGCCAGTAATCAGGGAGGCATATCAGATATCAGCTCTAATATAAACGTGATGGGGGACAACTGTAGTTAAGTCTTAAATCATCATTAGTAATTAAGGTAGAAAGAGGTTTTTTTTTAAGATTGGGGAATTGGGGTATATGGAGAAATAGAACAGAAAATGGGCGGGCCGGTGTAGATTGGCCAAAATCAGACTGAAAGAGCAGGCGAGCTTGAGGATTCCGGTGGACCACTCCCGCCCATGATCTTTCTACAGATACACAGAGGGAGCATTCTAACCAGATATATCACCGCCCGGTGTGGAGGGGTCACTGCCTCGGATCAGAAAAAGCTGAGGAGGGTCGCAGACTGAGCCCGCTGCGTTAAGGGCTCTGGTTCCCTCCGGCATTAAGGACGTCCTTAAAAGATAATGCTTCAGAAGGCAGCATCCGTCATTAAGGACCCCCATCATCCAGGACATGACACCTTCGCTTAGCTATCATCAGGGAGGAGGTATAGAAGCCCAAAGACATGCACTCAACGTCTTCCTCGCCTTTAACCACCCCACCCTGCTTTGCGTCGATAGTAAATTTAGTTTTAGGATCCGTTACTTCCCTTCCACCACCTGATATCTGGACAATCGCTGAACCAACCCATGAACACTACTTCACTATTCTTGCTCTCTTTTGTGTTACTAATTTAATTTACAGTGTATATAGAAACATAGAAAACCTACAGCACAATAAAGGCCCTTCGGCCCACAACGCTGTGCTGAACATGTCCTTACCTTAGAAATTACCCATAGCCCTCTATTCTTCTGAGCTCCATGTACCTGTCCAGGATTTTTTTATTGAGGTATTTAGGAAGAGGGATTGAGAAGCCTGTGATAAATACGAGGGGTGATTGATAAGTTCTTGGCCTAAAGTAGAAGGAGTCAATTTTAGAAAACGTAGCTCATTTATTTTTCAACATGGCCCCCTCTTACATTTACACACTAGTCCAGCAATCGTGGAGCATACGGATCCCGTCTTTGTAGAAGTCGGCGTCTTGGACCTCCAGAAAGTGTCCACAGCATGGGGTGATTGATAAGTTCGTGGCCTACAGTAGCAGGAGATTCAGATTCCATTTGTTGTCATTTATAACCACAAATTCAATGCAGTTAAAAAATGAGACAACGTTCTCCAGAATGATATCACGAAAAAGCACAAAACAGACCACACAAGAAAAACCACATAACGTTTGGCAATCCCCACCCCAGAGTCCGGAGAGGCTGCTGTGTATTGATATCGCGCTACCGTCTTAGCGCATTCCCCAGAAAGGAGCTCCAAACCCATCAGACAAACCTAAAGCTACAAGACCTACACAAAACCACATAGTTACATATAGTTTCAACAGTGCAGACAATACCGTAATTGATAAAAGACTAACTGACAACAGTGCAAAGCAACACCGTAATCTGATAAAGAGCAGTCCATGGCATGGTTTAAAAGTAAGTCTCAAAGTCCCGACAGCCCACTATCTCACGCAGACGGTAGAAGGAAGAAAAACTCTCCCTGCCATGAACCTCCAGCGCCGCAGCTTGCCGATACGGCACTTTGGGAGCCCCGACCACAGCCAACTCCAGTCCGTCCGAAAACTTCGAGCCTCCGACACCAAGCACCATCTCTGCCGAGCGCTTTGAACCCGGTTATACAGCTCTCGTTACGTGCACATGCAAGTCAACTCTTTGAGTGATGATGCAGAAAGTTTGAAGTTAATAACTCATCTCCTTCTACCTCTGGCCACGAACTTATCAATCGCCTCTCACTGTATTAAACATATTTGGGTAAAGAACCAAGAGGTAAACCAGGGGAAGATGTGCAGTGAGTTGCTCCCTGCACTACATTGTCTGTAAAAGCAGTGAATTGGAAACATTCATTTAGTAGTGCAATACTAAAGCTCTGATAATCTGTTATCCAATTACTCAATAAACCCAATGTTTGGCATCCGGCTCACTGAGTGACATTTAATCCGTTCTCTTGAAACTTTGGGGCTCTGTTTTCCCAGGCCTGCTTTAAATTCACTGGGCCCCGTTTACCATTTCCTCAAAGAGTATAGGCTCCCTCTTTTCCATACACCCTTTAAAACTCAAAGGGGGAGAGCGAAGAAGACTGCCAGTGCTGGAACTGGAGCAAAACGGGACAATCTGCTGGAGGACCTCGCTGGACCGCGCAGCATCTATGGAAGACAAGTGATAGTTGATGTCTTGGATTGAGGCCTTGCATCAGAACATGAAAGTCAGTGGGGCTCTGTTTCCTTTGTTCCCTTCAAGTTTACCAGGCTCCAGTTCCAACTGATATACAATTCTAATTTATAGAATGTGTGTTGCACTGTACTGCCGTCAGAAACAACAAATTTCACGATGTTCGTCGGGAATAACCCTGATTCTAATTCTAGATTTCTTGTGCTCGAGTTTAGGACTCGGCAATGATGACATCTGTGGCACTGGTACCGCCGGGGTCTCATTATTCACCGAGAAATGCGTTTTGCAAATCATCAGTGTAGAACCAGAAGGAATAGTGCTGAAGGCAGGGAACAGATGAGCCGCGATCTCACTGAATGGTGCAACAAGATTTTGGGGTTGAATGACCAAAACTTGTTGTTCTGATAACGTCCTCTAACTGATGTGAGATACTATGCAATCAAATTGTCGATTCAAGCCCCACCAGCGCCATCTTTTCTGTTCTCTCCGTGTACTTTTTACATCTTTCTCATATCTAACCAACCCACCCTGCTTTGTGTCGTTAGTAAATTTAGCTCCAATATGTTCAGTTCCTTCCGTGAAGTCTTGGTATCAATTGTGAACAACCGTGGCTCCAGTAGGGCTCACTGCCGCCCCCTACTGGCGACAATCTGCCAGTTCAACCCACCTCCTATCACTTCCCATTCTCCTATGGTCCACTCTCCTCTATCAGGTTCCTACTTCCTTTCCCTTTCCCACCCATCCGGCTTTACCTATCACCTTCCAGCCTCCTTTCCCTCCACTCCCACCTTTTTATTCGTCACTTGCGCTCTCGGCTCTGGTGACGTGAAAAGGGCATTTCTGTGCTGCGGGGAATTCCTGGTTAAAAAACGAAGGCCACGAAAGATACTCCCGAGTCTTCAGACCGCCCCATCTCAATTTACAAACCGCGGAGAGTTCGGAAATCGGGCCACGGCGACTTTTTGGGACGCTCGTCCTTGTTAGCAGATGGTAAATCCCGTGAACCTCATCACGGACTCGATTACCTTGTGACCCCATTCTAATTTATCGAAATGAACTTCGCCTGAATCGAAGAGCTATTTTCCCTTCTACATACAAATCAGTAATTGGCACAAATGCTGAACAAGGACCAATCAGCAGTACTTGATAACAACTTCCAATTTCCATCACCCCATTTATCCGGAACCTGCCACCCTCCGCAGGCTCGAAATGAAAATGAAATGTTTAAAACGCGGGAAGTGTTCTTGCAGGTGCCGGGAATTTGGAGCACACCACACAAAATGTGGAAGAGGCTGAGCAGGTCAGGTAGCATCCGTGGACAGTCGACGTTTCGGGCCGAAACACTTCATTGGCCCTGGTCCCGGTGGAAAGTATCCACCGCCCGGAGTTATCAGACACGATCTGCGCTCTTACTCCACCGAGAAGGATGGGTTCAAGAGCCACACTGATTAGTAGCTGTAGGTGCTGCGAGATTCCCGTCACTTGTGATCTCCCAAGTTGCCCGGCAGGTACAATGGATACACATCACGCAAGCAAAGTCCTTAAGCTTTGTGGAGAGATGCTCGAGACCGCAGGTTCTGTAATCCGGAGCCAAAAAAAAAATGCTGAAAGAACTCAGCGGGTCCGACAGCGATTGGAGAGGGAAAAGGGCTGGTTGACTTCGAATCTGCCCCCACAGAGGACGCCTAACCCGCTGAATTCCTCGACCCAATCGTTAATTTTTTTCACCTAAAGACCTGCTGTCAGCCGTGTGTGACGTCGCCCTTGCGTGACGTCAGCCCTGTGTGATGTCAGCGATGTTTGATGACAGTGCCGTGTGATGTCAGCCCTATATCCCACCCTCAACGTCCAAGCCACGCTCCGATTTACTGACACCCTTAAATACGAACAAGCTCCCATAACATATCCTATGAACTTGTAGTGGTTTGGAAGCAGTATTGTATGTGCAGCCCTCTTACCCTAGACTCTCCCACTATTTTAATCTCCCTCTCCACGAGCACTCTGCTGAGGCCTTTCAATATTTCGTAATTTCCCGTGGAACACCATCCTCTGGAACCATTCGCCACTCTCGGGACACAGGGGTAATTGTGCCGGACACTGGAGCGGCAAAGAAAGCGCCGGGGGAACTCAACGGGTCAGGCGGCATCTGTGGAGGGAAATGTTTAGTCAACATCTTTAGGTCGATACCTTCACCTGATCTGTTGAGTTCCTCTGGCATTTTGTGCATTACACTATTTAACACTCTCTCTGCTTTTTCTCTTTGAGTTCAAGTTCAAATTTGTTGTCATTCAAGCGTACAGTTAAATGAAACGTAATCCCCCGGTGCAAAACACAGTACATAAGTCACATACAGAACTTAAAATAATATAACACAATAATATTAATAGATAATTAACATTCTGTAGACGTACACATTGACATAAAGTGCAAATACGACAGAGTTAAATATATAACACGTTATTACTGTTACTGGCCCTGTCATAAGTGATGCAGTATACTGGGTGGTAGCTGGGTGTTCAGAAATCTCACAGCCACTGAGCCTCTCCTGCCTTCTCCAGTATTCAATAAAACCACGGCTAATCTTGTACTTCAAAGCCCTTTTCTTTGCAATGACCACGTATCACTTGGCTCCCACATTCTCCAATTATTGACTGATCGCTGACTTGATTGTGGTCAGTGGCCACATCACCACAGCCCTCCTGCACTGGGAGATCCAGGGATCCATATCCTCTCACTGAAATAATTTATTCTCACCTCTGTCTGAAATAGCCAAGTCCTTGTTTTGAAAATACGATCCATTGAATCCAAATAGATCCACACCTTTTGCCTCTACGGATGCTGCCCGGCCACTGAATACTTCCAGTGCCCTGTTTTTCCTTTTGTTCCACATTCCAACATCTGCAGTCTCTTTTTGTCTGATATATCTTGAGAAAAGTTCTAAAATCAGTTCTTTTTCTTTGAAATGGAGAGAATTTAGCCCCAGTTTATTTAATCTCTCCTCATGGGACAACCTGCCACCCCACCAAACAATCTGGCAAACCTTGCCATGGACTCTGGCCTGGGAAGATATTTAGCCTCTGCAACAGAATATCGGTCAAATATCCTCCTCTGATAAAATTTCAGATGACCACAAGGAGGTGTACAGAAGTGAGATAGATGGGCTGGATGAGTGGTGTCACAACAACTGAGGATTTCAGAAAGGAGAAATCAGGAGAACACACATCAGCCCTCACTGAGGGGTCAGCGACGGACAGGGTGAGGGGATTCAAGCTTCTAAACGCCAGCAACTTGAAGGAGCTCGCGATGAATACATGCCAGTGGGTCTGCTTCAATAGGAGCTCGAGGTGATTTGGTATGTTATCAAAGACGCCTGTGAATTTCTATGGATGAGCGCCAGTGAGCATTCTGACGGCTGTGTGTGAGAGCTCCAATGCCCAGGATCACCAGACACTGAAGGGGGTGGTAAACTCAGCCGGCTAAATCATGGGCACAACCCTCCTCATCATCAAGGACATCTTTAAGAATCGGTGCCTCCATGAAGACAGCTTGAAGACCCTCACCATTTGGGAAATGCCCTCTCCTCATTATTACTGTTGGTGTCAAGGTACAGGAGATGGAAGATCCATGCTCAATGATTCAGAAATATCTTCTTCTCCTCTATCATCAGATTCTTTTTGCTTTTTACACTATTTATAGTTTTTTTAAATGGTTTTGCACTGCACTTCTGCCGCAAAGCAACACATTTTTCATCACACAAGACAGTAACGATAAACATGATTCTGATTTTGAAACATTTGGCAAGTGGTTTTCAATGTGGGAAAGTGAGAGACCATGTGCTTTGACAGGTATACTGTGGAGAGCATTTTGACTGGTTGCATTCCATACTGGATGCTCCGATGGAGAGAGGGGTGTACACAATTAGTCCATGAACCCATGAACTCTACCTTGCTATTCTTCTTTTGCATTATTAATTTCTTTATTACCGTGTCTCGTGCTGCATTGCTGCCACAAAACAGCAAATTTCACAGCGCAGTCAATGATAATAAACCTAATTCTGTCGCATGGGCGTGGCTGGGGATGAACCCAGGTGGAGGACACAGCCGCTGAGGCGGAGTCATTGGGCGTTAGCACCACTGTGAACGGAGAGCCGGCATCCCGGAGAGTCTTTGTACAGAGACAAGGTTCACGTGGAGAATCCAGGAGACGGTGCAGAACTTAGGACTGACAGTCCTAAACAACCATGAAACGAGGTTACTCATACAAGAGTTGACCAACGAGCTGGCAGTTCCTTGTTGTGATTCCAGGGTTTTTATCCTGCAGTTACTGATGGGAAGCAGGTGTGTGTAACTTACCGAACTGGGAACGATTGGAAATCAGGCAAGGGGGTTCGGGCCCAATTAAAGAGGTAATGGAGAATTGCCAGACAGATTCTGAATTTGATTCAGTGCCTAAGGCAGATGATTATTTTATTAGAAGTTTGATAGTTTGGTAAAAGGAATAAAGGTGCGGACTATTTTCTAAACAGGGAGCAAATTCAGAAATAAGGAGTTGCAAAATGACTTGGGAGAGCTCGTGCAGGATTCCCTAAAGGTAAACGCAGTTTGAGTCTTAGGTAAGGAAGGCAAATACAATGTTAGCATTCACTTCGAGAGGGCTAGAATAAACAAGTGATGCTGAAGCTTTATAAGGAATTGATCAGTGTGCACATGGAACATTGTCAGCAGTTTTGGGCCCCTTATCTGAGAAAGGTTTTGCTGGCATTGGAGAAGGTCCAGAGGAGTTTCACTAAAATGACCCCGGCAATGAAGGAGTTGATGTATGAGGGGTGTTTGACGGCTCTGAGCCTGTACTCACTGGAGTTTAGAAAGAAGGGGGATCCCACGGAAATCTATCAAAGGTTAAAAGTCCTGGATGGAGCAGAGTTGGAGAGGATCTTTTCTATAGTGGAGATGTTTAGAACCAAAAGGGTTCAGCCTCAGAATAGAAGGATGTCCCTTCAGAACAGAGATGAACAGGGTGGTGAATTTGTGGAACTCATTGCCACAGACGACTATGGAGGCCGTCGCTGTGTATATTTAAAGTGGAGTTTGACTAGTTAGGGCATCAAAGGTTACGGGGAGAAGGCAGGAAAATAGGATTGAGAGGGATAATAAATCAGCCATGATGGAATGGCGGAGCAGACACAATGGGCCAAAAAGCCTAATTCTGCTCTTGTGTCTTATTTTAAATGGAGGTAGACCATAAATGATCGTCCATGTGATTGAATTACAAAACAGACAGGTTCATCAATCAGTTAGGAAAGGAGTTTAGAAATAGGAAAATATTGTCAGTAGTACAGGATGTTGGTGAGGAATACTGAACACTGTTTTGGTCCTGATGTTTGTGAAAGGATACGCAGGCACTGGGAACAGTGAAGAGGAGCTTCACTGGGATGCGAAGATTTTCTATCGTAAGTGCCTCAAGGAATTAAATATGCATTCTTCAGTGTTTACAGGAACGGACAGCAATCTAATTGTAATAACGGGGTTAACAGGAAAGACGATGAGAGGTTTCTATCATTGAAAGAGTTTTGAATGAGGAAACATAGCTACAAGTTGGTAGAGATGCAGTGGATGTTGTATGTTTGGACTTTCAGAGGCCTTTGACAAGATGCCACACATGAGGCTGCTAACCAAGTTAAGAGCCCATGGTATTACAGGAAAGTTACTGGCAAGGTTAGAGCATTGGCTGATTGGTAGGAGGCAGTGAGTGGGAATAAAAGGATCCTTTTCTGGTTGGCTGCCAGTGACGAGTGGTGTTCCGCAGGGGCTGGTGTTTGGACTGCTTCTTGTTCTTAATGATTTAGATGATGGAAAAGATGGTTTGTTGCCAATTTTGCAGATGGTACAAAAATTGGTGGAGGGGCAGGTAGTGTTGAGGGAACAGGTAGGATGCAGAAGTACTCAGATCGGGAGAATGCGCAAGGAAGTGGCAAATGAAATGCAGTGTTGGAAAATGCATGGTCATGCAGTTAGATAGAAGAAATAAATGTGCAGACTATTTTCTAAATGGGGATAAAATCAAGAAATCTGAGGTGCAAAGGGACTTGGGAGTCCTGGTGCAGGACATCCTGCAGGTTAACTTGCAGGTAGAGCCGGTGGAGAGGAAGGCAAATGCAATGTTAGCATTCATTTCAAGATGTCTAGAATACAAGGGCAGGGATGTGATGCTGACACTTAATAAGACACCGGTGAGGCCTCACCTGGAGTATTGTGAACAGTTCTGAGCTCCTCATCTAAGAAAAGATGTGCTGGCATGGGTGAGGGTCCAGAGGAGGATCACCAGGATAATTCTGGGAATGAAAGGGTTATCCTACGAGGAACATTTGATAACTCTGGGTCTGTACTCACTGAAATTTAGATGTATGGGGGGGAGCAGGGGTCTCATTGAAACCTTTCGAATGTTGAAAGGCCGAGACAGAGTGGATGTGGAAAGGATGTTTCCCATGGTGGGGGAGTCTAGGACAAGAGGGCACAGCATCAGAATAGAGGGGCATCCATATAAAACAGAGATGCAAAGAAACCTTTTTAGCCAAATGGTGGTGAATTTGTGGATCTTATTAGCACATGCATCTGTGGAGGCCAGGTCGTTCGATGTATTTAAGGCAGAGCTTGATAGGTTCTTAATTGGACATGGCATCAAACGCTGCGGGAAGAAGGCCGGGGCGTAGGGTTGAGGAGGGAGAAAATAGGATCGGCCATGATTAAATGGCGGAACAGGCTCAATGGGCCAAATGGCCTAATTCTGCTCCTATGTGTTATGGTGTTTACAGCGCCATTCAGTGATTACTGATCGGGGTTCAATTCCTGCCGCTGTTTCCTCCAACACTCCAATGACGAATGGTTAGGATTAGTGAGTTGTGGGCACACTGGAAGCGGGGCAACGCCTGTGGGCTGCCCCCAGTACAATCCTTGCTAATTTGAGCTGACGCAAGTGATGCATTTCACTGCAGGTTTTGATGTACAAGTGACAAATAAAGCTGACTTTCATCTTTTAGAATGGTCTCACTATTTAATGCATTGACCAAGAATGTGAAAGGTTTGGCACTGCTTGTTCTTTCGAGTTTTTAAAAATTATTAATAAAATTTATTTTAAATATAAACAATAATGCTGCCTGTTTCCTCTACACACCCCTGATCCAGGCAGATCCCCTTCCTCAGCTCCCGTACATACCCACACACATGAACCTGGGCTGATTCCCCTTCCCCATCTCATCTACACACCCACATCTCTGATCTCAGCCTGATTACCTACACCCACCTCCTGGGCTGATCTCCGCCATTATCCTCAGTACGTACCCTCATCTCTGAACGCACTCGGTTCACAGCTCAGAGTAACGGTGGAAACCCCAGCAGCGTTTCCTCCGGCTCCAGAAGATGACGGAAAAGGAACATTTGGGACAAGTCCCCAGTCAGTTCCTGTCCAAACCTCCAGGTTGGTGTAAATGCAGTGTAGACACTTCCCCAGGAACACAACAGACTGCAGCCGCTGGAGAGAAACAGTCTGCGACAGGGGCTCAGCACGGTCAGCAGCGTCTGTCCAGGGGGGGGGGGGTAGCAAAAGTTAACATTTAGGGCTAAAACCCTGCGGCATTTCCACTGTGAGTCTGACCATGAGGTCTTCCCCCTCAGAGAGACACAATGTGGATCCCACTCCTGCAGAGGGAGGTTGGGTGAAGAGCACAGATACCCGGAAGTGGAAGCTCAGTGGGGAGAAAGAGACGGGAGGATATTGCAGCAGGGTGAGCTGCAAGAGGCTGGTGTGGGGTAGAAACACCAGCAGGAGGGGAGCAGTTTCTAGTGTGCCCCCGCTGGGCTGAAAGGCCTGTCTTGATACCATATTTTTTCCATACTGGGGCTTGAGAAACTTTGGATCAGAACTGTGTTATCTGGCATAGACCCACAGTTCACAGTGGAGAGTACCCCTGACAGGTGGCATCACAGCCTGGTATGGAAATATCAATGCCCAGGAACAGAAAAGCCTATAACAAGTGGTGCATGCAGCCCAGTCCATCAGGAAAAGCCTTCCGCGCCACCGAGCACATCGACAGAGAGCGCTGCCGCAAGACAGCAGCTTCCATCATCCAGGACCCCTGCTATCCCAGCCATGGCTTCTTCTTGCTGTTACCATAGGGAAGGAGGTACATCCACACAGACAGGTTCAGGAACAGTTATACCCCTCCCACAATCGTGCTCCTGAACCAGTGTGGATAACTTCACTCACCCCAACACTGAACTGATTCCACACATCAGGCTCCTGAACCAGTGTGGATAACTTCACTCACCCCAACACTGAACTGATTCCACACATCAGGCTCCTGAACCAGTGTGGATAACTTCACTCACCCCAACACTGAACTGATTCCACACATCAGGCTCCTGAACCAGTGTGGATAACTTCACTCACCCCAACACTGAACTGATTCC
The DNA here is from genome assembly GCF_048418815.1 of Hemitrygon akajei. Taxonomy (NCBI): domain Eukaryota; kingdom Metazoa; phylum Chordata; class Chondrichthyes; order Myliobatiformes; family Dasyatidae; genus Hemitrygon; species Hemitrygon akajei. The sequence continues at coordinate 20,393,672 of NC_133148.1, read as the reverse complement.
ACACATCAGGCTCCTGAACCAGTGTGGATAACTTCACTCACCCCAACACTGAACTGATTCCACACATCAGGCTCCTGAACCAGTGTGGATAACTTCACTCACCCCAACACTGAACTGATTCCACACATCAGGCTCCTGAACCAGTGTGGATAACTTCACTCACCCCAACACTGAACTGATTCCACACATCAGGCTCCTGAACCAGTGTGGATAACTTCACTCACCCCAACACTGAACTGATTCAACACATCAGGCTCCTGAACCAGTGTGGATAACGTCACTCACCCCAACACTGAACTGATTCCACACATCAGGCTCCTGAACCAGTGTGGATAACTTCACTCACCCCAACACTGAACTGATTCCACACATCAGGCTCCTGAACCAGTGTGGATAACTTCACTCACCCCAACTCTGAATTGATTCCACACATCAGGCTCTGGAACCAGTGTGGATAACTTCACTCACCCCAACACTGAACTGATTCCACACATCAGGCTCCTGAACCAGTGTGCATAACTTCACTCACCCCAACACTGAACTGATTCAACACATCAGGCTCCTGAACCAGTGTGGATAACGTCACTCACCCCAACACTGAACTGATTCCACACATCAGGCTCCTGAACCAGTGTGGATAACTTCACTCACCCCAACACTGAACTGATTCCACACATCAGGCTCCTGAACCAGTGTGGATAACTTCACTCACCCCAACTCTGAATTGATTCCACACATCAGGCTCTGGAACCAGTGTGGATAACTTCACTCACCCCAACACTGAACTGATTCCACACATCAGGCTCCTGAACCAGTGAGGATAACTTCACTCACCCCAACGGTGAACTGATTCCACACATCAGGCTCCTGAACCAGTGTGGATAACTTCACTCACCCCAACACTGAACTGATTCCACACATCAGGCTCCTGAACCAGTGTGGATAACTTCACTCACCCCAACACTGAACTGATTCAACACATCAGGCTCCTGAACCAGTGTGGATAACTTCACTCACCCCAACGCTGAACTGATTCCACACATCAGGCTCCTGAACCAGTGTGGATAACTTCACTCACCCCAACACTGAACTGATTCCACACATCAGGCTCCTGAACCAGTGTGGATAACTTCACTCACCCCAACACTGAACTGATTCAACACATCAGGCTCCTGAACCAGTGCGGATAACTTCACTCACCCCAACGCTGAACTGATTCCACACATCAGGCTCCTGAACCAGTGTGGATAACTTCACTCACCCCAACACTGAACTGATTACACACATCAGGCTCCTGAACCAGTGTGGATAACTTCACTCACCCCAACACTGAACTGATTCCACACATCAGGCTCCTGAACCAGTGTGGATAACTTCACTCACCCCAACACTGAACTGATTCCACACATCAGGCTCCTGAACCAGTGTGGATAACTTCACTCACCCCCAACACTGAACTGATTCCACACATCAGGCTCCTGAACCAGTGTGGATAACTTCACTCACCCCAACACTGAACTGATTCCACACATCAGGCTCCTGAACCAGTGTGGATAACTTCACTCACCCCAACTCTGAATTGATTCCACACATCAGGCTCCTGAACCAGTGTGGATAACTTCACTGACCCCAACGCTGAACTGATTCCACACATCAGGCTCCTGAACCAGTGTGGATAACTTCACTCACCCCAACACTGAACTGATTCCACACATCAGGCTCCTGAACCAGTGTGCATAACTTCACTCACCCCAACACTGAACTGATTCAACACATCAGGCTCCTGAACCAGTGTGGATAACGTCACTCACCCCAACACTGAACTGATTCCACACATCAGGCTCCTGAACCAGTGTGGATAACTTCACTCACCCCAACACTGAACTGATTCCACACATCAGGCTCCTGAACCAGTGTGGATAACTTCACTCACCCCAACTCTGAATTGATTCCACACATCAGGCTCTGGAACCAGTGTGGATAACTTCACTCACCCCAACACTGAACTGATTCCACACATCAGGCTCCTGAACCAGTGAGGATAACTTCACTCACCCCAACGGTGAACTGATTCCACACATCAGGCTCCTGAACCAGTGTGGATAACTTCACTCACCCCAACACTGAACTGATTCCACACATCAGGCTCCTGAACCAGTGTGGATAACTTCACTCACCCCAACACTGAACTGATTCAACACATCAGGCTCCTGAACCAGTGTGGATAACTTCACTCACCCCAACGCTGAACTGATTCCACACATCAGGCTCCTGAACCAGTGTGGATAACTTCACTCACCCCAACACTGAACTGATTCCACACATCAGGCTCCTGAACCAGTGTGGATAACTTCACTCACCCCAACACTGAACTGATTCAACACATCAGGCTCCTGAACCAGTGTGGATAACTTCACTCACCCCAACGCTGAACTGATTCCACACATCAGGCTCCTGAACCAGTGTGGATAACTTCACTCACCCCAACACTGAACTGATTACACACATCAGGCTCCTGAACCAGTGTGGATAACTTCACTCACCCCAACACTGAACTGATTCCACACATCAGGCTCCTGAACCAGTGTGGATAACTTCACTCACCCCAACACTGAACTGATTCCACACATCAGGCTCCTGAACCAGTGTGGATAACTTCACTCACCTCAACACTGAACTGATTCCACACATCAGGCTCCTGAACCAGTGTGGATAACTTCACTCACCCCAACACTGAACTGATTCCACACATCAGGCTCCTGAACCAGTGTGGATAACTTCACTCACCCCAACACAACTGATTCCACACATCAGGCTGCTGAACCAGTGTGGATAACTTCACTCACCCCAACTCTGAACTGATTCCACACATCAGGCTCCTGAACCAGTGTGGATAACTTCACTCACCCCGACACTGAACTGATTCCACACATCAGGCTCCTGAACCAGTGTGGATAACTTCACTCACCTCAACTCTGAACTGATTCCACACATCAGGCTCCTGAACCAGTGTGGATAACTTCACTCACCCCAACACTGAACTGATTCCACACATCAGGCTCCTGAACCAGTGTGGATAACTTCACTCACCCCAACACTGAACTGATTCCACACATCAGGCTCCTGAACCAGTGTGGATAACTTCACTCACCCCAACACTGAACTGATTCAATACATCAGGCCCCTGAACCAGTGTGGATAACTTCACTCACACCAACACTGAACCGATTCAACACATCAGGCTCCTGAACCAGTGTGGTTAACTTCACTCACCTCAACCCTGAACGGATTCCACACATCAGGCTCCTGAACCAGTGTGGATAACTTCACTCACCCCAACACTGAACTGATTCCACACATCAGGCTCCTGAACCAGTGTGGATAACTTCACTCACCCCGACACTGAACTGATTCCACACATCAGGCTCCTGAACCAGTGTGGATAACTTCACTCATCCCAACTCTGAACTGATTCAACACATCAGGCTCCTGAACCAGTGTGGATAACTTCACTCACCCCAACACTGAACTGATTCCACACATCAGGCTCCTGAACCAGTGTGGATAACTTCACTCACCCCAGCACTGAACCGATTCCACACATCAGGCTCCTGAACCAGTGTGGATAACTTCACTCACCCCAGCACTGAACTGATTCCACACATCAGGCTCCTGAACCAGTGTGGATAACTTCACTCACCCCAGCACTGAACCGATTCCACACATCAGGCTCCTGAACCAGTGTGGATAACTTCACTCACCTCAACACTGAACTGATTCCACACATCAGGCTCCTGAACCAGTGTGGATAACTTCACTCACCCCAACACTGAACTGATTCCACACATCAGGCTCCTGAACCAGTGTGGATAACTTCACTCACCTCAACGGTGAACTGATCACTGAACACAACTTAAGGATTCACTTTCAAGGACTCCATATCTCATATTCTCAGTACTATTTATTATTATTATTTTATATTTCCACTGTTTGTCCTCCTTTGCGCATTGGTTGTTTGTCAGCGTGAGCCTGTGTGTCGTTTTTCAGCGATTCTTTTGTAGTGCTTTCTTCTACTGTGAATGCCTGCAAGAAAATAAATCTGAGGGTATTATTTGGTGACATATACGTACTTTAATAATGTATTTACTTTGTAATTTGAACTATTATAGTCCAGTCCAATTACTGGGAACTCTAATGCCGGCGGAAACAGGCAAAAAATGACCAGGATTCAATCAGGCAAGTCTAAGGATGTGCAGGTTAGTAGGTTAATTAAGTCTCTGTAAGTTGTCCTGGGTTAACTAGGAGGGTTACTGTGTGGTGTGGCTCGGTGAGCCAGAAGGGCCAGTTCCACACTGTATCTCCAGGAATAAACAAATTATCAGGATTAATAACTGTAGAGTACAACTTTACAGTGACTATGATACTTTGCACATCCACGTCAGTGTGAACTCACCGATGTCTCTACAGGTACAATGACAGAGTGAACCCACTCAAAGTTCAAGGTAAATTTTATTGTCAAAGTGCATATGCCTCCATATACAACCCTGAGATGGTATTTTCCTGTGGGCATACTCAACAAACCTATAGAATAGTAACTATAAGAGGGCCAGAGTGCGGACAACAATCTGTGCAAATACAAATATAAATAAAAAGCAATAAATAATGAGAACCTGAGATAAAGAGTCCTTCAAAGTGAGATCATTGGTTGTGGGAACCCTTCAGAGAAGTTTTGTGTAGTTACTTCTTTTGTTCGAGAGCCAGATGGTTGAGGGGTAATAACTGTTCTTTCAGCTGGTGGTGTGAGTCTTGGGTCTTGTACCTTCTACCTGATGGCAGCAGCAAGAAGAGAGCATCTCCTACATGATGGCTGTCCCTCATAATGGGTGCAACACACACAAAATGCTGGTGGAACGCAGCAGGCCAGGCAGCATCTATAGGGAGAAGCACTGTCAACATTAACAACAACACACACAAAATGCTGGTGGAACACAGCAGGCCAGGCAGCATCTATAGGGAGAAGCACTGTCGACGTTTCGGGCCGAGACCCTTCGTCAGGACTAACCGAAAGGAAAGATAGTCAGAGATTTGAAAGTAGGAGGGGGAGGGGGAAATGCAAAATGATAGGAGAAGACCGGAGGGGGTGGGGTGAAGCTGAGAGCCGGAAAGGTGATTGGCAAAAAGGATACAGAGCTGGAGAAGGGAAAGGATCATGGGACGGCAGGCCTCAGGAGAAAGAAAGGGGGAGGGGAGCACCAGAGGGAGATGGAGAACAGGCAAATAGTGATGGGCAGAGAGAGAGAAAAAAAGAAAAAGGGGGGAAGAAATAAATCAGGGATGGGGTAAGAAGGAGAGGAGGGGCATTAACGGAAGTTAGAGAAGTCAATGTTCATGCCATCAGGTTGGAGGCTACCCCGCTGGTATATAAGGTGTTGTTCCTCCAACCTGAGTGTGGATTCATCTTGACAGTTTCGCTGAACACCTACGCTCTGTCCGCCAGAGAAAGCAGGATCTCCCAGTGGCCACACATTTTAATTCCACGTCCCATTCCCATTCTGATATGTCTATCCATGGCCTCCTCTACTGTCAAGATGAATCCACACTCAGGTTGGAGGAACAACACCTTATATACCGGCTGGGTAGCCTCCAACCTGATGGCATGAACATTGACTTCTCTAACTTCCGTTAATGCCCCTCCTCCCCTTCTTACCCCATCCCTGATATATTTAGTTTTTTTTTCTCTCTGCCTATCACACTGCCTGTTCTCCATCTCCCTCTGGTGCTCCCCTCCCCCTTTCTTTCTCCCTAGGCCTCCCGTCCCATGATCCTCTCCCTTCTCCAGCTCTGTATCCCTTTTGCCAATCACCTTTCCGGCTCTCAGCTTCACCCCACCCCCTCCGGTCTTCTCCTATCATTTTGCATTTTCCCCTCCCCCTCCCACTTTCAAATCTCTTACTATCTTTCCTTTCAGTTAGTCCTGACGAAGGGTCTCAGCCCGAAACGTCGATAGTGCTTCTCCCTATAGATGCTGCCTGGCCTGCTGTGTTCCACCAGCATTTTGTGTGTGTTGCTTGAATTTCCAGCATCTGCAGATTTCCTCGTGTTTGCCCTCATAATGGGTGCTGCTTTCCTATGACAGGCTCTGTGTAGTGGGCTGAATTTTTTAGGAGAGCATGCTGGCTGAATCCATTCAAAGGCATTGTTGTTTCCATCGCAGGTGTGATGCAGCCAGTCAATATATTCTCAACTGCACATTTATAGAAGTTTGACGGAGTTTTAGATGTCTGCACCGAATCTCTACAAACTCCCGAGGAAGTAGAGGTGCCGCTGTGCTTTCTTCTCAAATGCACTTAAATGCTGGGCCCAGGACACGTTGTTAATGCCCTCTACTCTGATTCTTAATGAGGACTGGCTCGTCGACCTTTGGATTCCCTCTCCTGAAGATTATAATCAGTCCCTTGGTTTTGCTGTCATTGAGAGATGACACCGTTCAGCCACATTTTCAACCTCCCTCCTATACGATGATTTGTCACCACCTTTGGTTCAGTCCACAACAATACATCATCGGGCTCTGTCGTGGGCAAAGTACTGGAGAGTTTAACATCGGTAGCTGAGCGAAGGGCGCTGAGTAGGCTACGGTCAATTATGGAAAACCCTGAACATCCTCTACATAGCACCATCCAGAGACAGAGAAGCAGTTTCAGCGACAGGTTACTATCGATGCAATGCTCCTCAGACAGGATGAAGAGATCAATACTCCCCAATGCCATTAGGCTTTACAATTCAACCACCAGGAGTAAGATATGTTAAAGTGCCGGGGTTGATTGTATTTAATGTATTTAAGTAAACTACTTAAGAACTTTTTAAAAGCTATTATTAATGCTTTTTGAGAGAGTGATTTAGAGGCATATCATATTTTTACTGAGTTAAGTATTGTATGTAATTAGTTTTGCTACAACAAGTGTATGGGACATTGGAAAAAAATGTTGAATTTCCCCATGGGGATGAATAAAGTATCTATCTATCTATCTATCTATCTATCATCAGCAAACTTGAATATAGCATTGGAGCTGTGCTTAGTCTTACAGTCATACAGGTAAAGTGAGTTGAGCAGGGGGCTAAGCTCACAGCCCTGTGCTGATGGAGATCATGGAGGAGATTTTGTTGCCAATAGAACTGACTGGGGTCTACAGGTGAGGAAACCCAGGATCCAATTGCCCACCGGAGGTACTGAGGCCAAAATCTTGAAGCTTATTGATTAGCTTTGAGGGGATGGTGGAGTTGAATGCTGAGGCTGTGGTCGATAAAGAGCTTCCTGATGTGTACATTTTTTGCTGTCCAGGTGTCCCACAGTTGAATGAAGAGTCAATGAGATGGCTTCTGCTGTGGACCTGTTGCTCAGGTAGGGTGAATTAGAGCGGATCAAAGTTGCCTCTCGGGCAGGAGCTGATTCATCACCGGCCTATCTAAACACTTCATCCCCGTGGATATGAGTGCCACTAGCCGGAAGTCATTGAGTCAGGTTACCACGCTCTTCTTGGGCACCGGTATAATTGAAGCCTGTGTGGACCGGGTGGGTACCTCAATCACAGGACTCTGCAGAGGGTGGTGTGGACAGCCCAGCGCGTCTGTATATTGTGAACTTCCCACGGTGCAGGACATTGACAAAGGCAGGTTTGTAAAAAGGGCCCGAAGGATCATTGGAGACCCGAGTCACCCCAACCTCACGCAAAATGTTGGAGGAACTCAACAGGCCAGGCAGCATCTGTGGAAAAACGTACAGATGACGTTTCGGGCCGAAACCCTTCGGCAGGACTGGGAAAATAAGCCGGGGAGTAAATTTGAAAGGTGGGGGAGGGGAGAGAGAAACGCCAGGCGATAGATGAAACTTGGAGGGAGGAGGATGAAGCAAAGAGTTGGGAAGTTGATTGGTGAAAAGAGACAGGAGGCCATGGAAGAAAGAAGAGGGGGGGAGGAGCACAAGAGGGAGGCGATGGGCGGGCAAGGAGAGAGGGACGGGGGGATGGGAAATGGTGAAGGGGGAGGGCTGGGTGGAGGCATTACTGGAAGTTTGGTGTGTTGCTCTCGGATTTCCGGCATCTGCAGACTTCCTCTTGTTTGTGACTTGATCACAAACTGTTCCAGCTGCCACCATCCGGGGAAACGGTACCGCAGCGTAAAAGCCAGGACCGACAGGCTCCGGGACAGCCCCTTCCACCAGGCCGTCAGACTGATTGATACAATTGTATTTCTATGTTATACTTATTACAAATTACTGTAAATTGCATATTGCGCATTTAGACGGAGAACGTAACGTAAAGATTTTTGCTCCTCATGTATATGAAGGATGTAAGTAATTCAATTCGATACCACACGCTGCCAAATGGAGAGGGTAAAGATCTCAGTGAACTACCGGCCAATCAGCACAGGCCTCTGGTACTTGACCAAGTACCCCGTCCGATCCGGATGTTTTTCGTGGATTCATCCCCCCACCCCCGACGCCAGCTGCACGTCACCTTCAAAGACTGAAGTCATAGGATGTGGAGAGTTTGCGATGGTTCCTGCATGTTCTGACGGTCAAAGCGAGCGCAGAAGGCACTGAGCTCATCTGGAAGCCCTGCCGAGACCCACGTCATTTGATATCACCACGGCATAAGAGGGGATAGCATTCAAGCCCTGCCAGAACGGTTGACCACCCCTCGTCGATTCACTTTGCCGGTGAGATAACCTTCCGGAGATCGCCCCTGGACCTCTTGTAGCTCGCTTGATCTCCAGACTTGAGCGCCTCCGATCTGGCCCTCAGCAGATTTCGGGTCTCATGTCTCATGATCGGAAGGTCCTCTGAATGATTTAGTGAGGACATTAACACCGTCCCTTCCCCCAGTCAGAGGTAGATGAACTCTCTCTCTCCTCTCTCTCTCTCTCTCTCTCTCTCTCTCTCTCTCTCTCTCCTCTCTCTCTCTCTCTCTCTCTCTCTCTCTCTCTCTCTCTCTCTCTCTCTCTCTCTCTCTCCTCTCCTCTCTCTCTCTCTCTCTCTCTCTCTCTCTCTCTCTCTCTCTCTCTCTCTCTCTCTCTCTCTCTCTCTCTCTCTCTCTCTCTCTCTCGTGTGAAAAACGCTGTTGCTTTGTCAGAGTCGCTGGATGACTGAGTGAATCCCTTCCCGCACTCAGTCTTCAGTCCGCTGACGCACCAAGTTCACTAGGCTGACCTGCTGCTTCCTCCGGATTTGGCTCTGGATTTCCAGCATCTGTGTCCGTGTTCCTGTGCTGAACTGTTCTGTGCCAGACTCACTTGCCACATTCCCCACCCCCCCATCGATACAATCCTTGCTTTCCACTGGATCCCCCCGCGCCCACCCCACCTTCCCCATCTTGTATTTTGCTGCTTTTTCGCTCATCTGCTTTTCGACTTATCTACAATCTAATCCTCTCTCCTTTCTCCTTCTTCAAATCTGTCTTCTTTTCCGTCTGAAGAACATCCTCCCCCCCCCCCTCCCCCGCCTCATTTCCCTCGCTCCCTGCCCCTCCTCTCCCCCTGCTTCTTTTTCCGTTCAGCTTTCGGAGTCGCCTGTGTTTAGAAACGCCCTCTGAAGCTCGGATGCCCCACCTGGTCTCTCGCTGAATCTCGGCCAGAGACGATGCGAGCAAATGGTGCTAACGCCTCGCACCAGTCAGTAAGCTGTTGCCACAAAACAATTCAGAATTACAATTAGAATGTTATTTCTTGCACCCATCTCACAACGTGAGGGAGTAAAAATCTTTACGTTGCAATGTACAAGCAATAAGGAAGGAAATGTGGGAGGATATTGCCCAAGTACCAAGATTGTATACTTAATTGTTTAGCATACATGTATGTACAGTCAGATATGCAATGAGATCAATGTGTATTGATCTGATGGCCTGGTGGAAAAAAGCTGACCCATAGCCTGTAGGTCCTGGCCTTGATGCTGTGGTACTGTGTGCCAGATGGAAGCAGCTGAAACAGGTTGTGTTTGGGGTGGCTGGAGTCACTGATATTCCTCTGGGCCCTATTTATGCACTTGCTGCTCGTAAATGTCCTGAATAGAGGAAAGTTCACACCCAAGGATGTGCTAGGCTGTTCGCACCACTTTCTGCAGTGCCCCTGTGATTGAGGGTGGTACAGTTCCCGTACCAGGCAGTGATACAGCCAGTCAGGATGCTCTCGGTGGTACCCCGTAGAAAGTCTGAGGATTGGGGACTCGTGCCATACTACTTCAGCTGTCTGAGGTGAAAGAGGCGCTGTTGTGCTTTTTTCACCAGACAGCCAGTATATACAGTCCACGTGAGATCCTTGGTGATGTGTACACCAAGGAACTTGAAACTACTCACCTTCTCAGCTACAGTCCCATTGATGTCAATAGGGGCTAGACTGTCTCCGTTCCTCCTGTAATCCATGATCAATTCCTTCGTTTTTCGACAGTGAGTCGGAAGTTTTCTTGGCACCACTGTGTCAGGGCATTGACTTCTCCTCTGCGGCTGTCTCATCATTGTTAGAAATAAGGCCCATCAAATGATCAAACTTCATCTGCAAATTTGATCGGCGGATTGAAGCTGCGCGTGGCAACGCAGTCGTGAGTGTGCAGGGAGCAGAGGAGGGGGCTTGTGTTGAAGGTCAGAGGGCAGGGGTCCTTACCACCTGCCGGCGATCCGACTGGAAGTCCAGGATCCAGCTGCGAACATGGCGTGTGCTGGTCGAGTTCTCCGAGCTTCTTGTCGAACCTGGAAGAATTATGGTGCTGAATGCTGTCTGTAGTCCAAGGTTCCTCTTCTCCGGGTGAGCGAGGACCCTGTGTAGGGGCACCGTCTGTTGACCGGTCCGGCGTGGGTGGTAGCATGCTGCAGACGTAGACCTTGACCAGAGATGGTTGGTATTGCAGCGTCTAACGATGGTGAACTGTTGTTAGTCCATGTTATATGACAGCTACCTGCCCAGCGTCGGTAGCTGTCGGTGAATGCACCGCCGATGTGAATGTTCTTGCCGGCTCCTGCCGCGGTGAGTTGGCGCTCGGCGACCCCACAAGCACCAGATGCTGTTGCACTGTCCCCGGTGGTGTTGTAAGTCCGTAACAGGACCGCACGGCAGCGGTTAGCGCGTCACTTTGCAGCTGCAAGTTCAAAGTAAGTCAATCTGCTATCAAACACTCAAATACCAATCACCGTGTATTCCAGTGAGATTCATTTTCCTTCAGATGGTCACAGTAGAACAAAGAGATACCTACTCTCGATGAAAGATGACGCACAAAGACTGACATCCGATGTGCAAAAAGACAAACTGTGCGAATACATAAAAACAATAATAATGATGCTGAGAACAGAAGTTGTGAGCCGATAGGTTTTGTTATATATAAGTTGTGTGCCTTTAAAATATCCTTTAACACATGTACAGTTCTCCTTTGTCGCGAATGCTACCTGCTGCTGAATCAGAAGGTATCACAAACTACAGGTAATTTTTAAGTATTTTCGTGACTCGATTGGCGTGTTCGGCATGACTCGTCACAATATTTCGCAAACAACAGGATACACCACGGGTGGGACTGAGGTTAGGATACAGGAGTGGACGAAGAGCGCCCATGGTTTTTGGAGCAGCGGGCAATATACTGTCCGCGTGTTGCTCTCTCATACAACAGAATCAATGAAAATCTACACGAAAAGATTGACAAACAACCGACGTGCAAAAGAAAAAACTCTGGAAATACGTCAAACATTCATACAAATAAATAAATAATCCCGAGAACGTGGAGTTGCGAGACCATAGGATTAAGTTGTACTGGAGGGCAGAGCGGAGAGCGCGAGTGGTGATCTCCTGCACGTATCAGCCTTTCAGTTAAATAACGGTTTCCTAAACAGAAGGAGAGCGAGGGTAGAGCCTGTTGGATCTTGCTGTGCCCCGTGGTAAGAGGAGCATCACTTGCGACTGGCTGCGGAACAGCTAGTGGCCCACCCTCACCGGGACAGTGGACCCCCCAGAACCGCAGGATGTCACCCCATTGTCACCTGCTTGCAGTTAAACTGTACGTCCCTCCATTCCATATTTAACAATCCATGTTGCCAACTCCCAATCTCCTCAATGACCGAGTCCCTGCAGCTCTTTTGGGCAGAGAATTCCAAAAACCTCGGAATCATCTGGGGTGAGGCTGCGTCCTTCTCGCCCCTGGCTGACTCGGTGGTGCAGGTGGTAGTCACTGCCTCGCCGTGCAAGTCACAAACTCCGGCGATGTCACTGTGGGGTCCGTGCGTTTTACAGTCCCTGCGCGTTCTGCATGCCCCCCCCCCCGCTTCCTCCCACATTGCAGAGGTGTGCGAGCTGTAAGTTGCATGTAGTGTGTGGGTGAGGAGAATGTGCGGGATTCCTTGCCGTGGAGAGCTGCGGAGGCGGAGCCATTGGGTGTACTCAAGACGGAGACTGATAGGCTTTTTGGTTCGTGGCGGGGAGGGGGACGAGAATTGAGGGTTATGGAAGAAAGGAGAAGGTAGGAGAACAGTTGTTTTCTCTTTGACCCCATGCTTGGAAGGTAAAGCAGGCTCGATGGGCTGAATGGCCTAATTCAGGACAATGGTGTTGACGGCAATGCATACTCAGTACCTTTCTGTACCCAATAAAGTGGCCACTGAGTGTATGGTCCCTGGTCTTCTGCTGCTGTAGCCCATCCGCTTTCAAGGGTTGACGTGTCGTGCATTCAGAGATGCTCTTCTGCACACCGCTGTTGTAACGTGTGGTTTGAGTTACTGTCGTCTTCCTGTCAGTTTCAGCCCGTCCGGCCATTGTGCTCTCACCTCTCTCATTAACCGGGTGTTTTCTTCCCACAGAACTGCCGCGCACTGAATGTTCGTGATTTTTTTTGTTTTTGTTTCTCACGCCATCCTTTGTAAATCTAGAGACCGTTGTGCGTGAAAACCCCAGGGGACCAGCAGTTTCTGAGATATTCAAACCACCCCGTCTGGCCACCAACAAATCATTCCACGGCCAAAGTCACTTCGAGACATTTCTACCCCAGTCCGATGTTCGGTTTGAGCAACAACTGAACATCTTGACCACATCTGCAAGTTTATCAACAATCAGTTGCCGACACGACTGGCTGATCCGATACCCGTATTAACGAGCAGGTGTGGAAGTGTACCTAATAAAATAGCCAAAGGGTGTATGAAGCATTTTAAAAGGTATCAATGTGTAAATGGTGGTTAGTACAGATTCAGTGGGCCAAAAGCTTGCTTCTACGCTAGATGACTATTCATGTTGAGATACTGAACCCTGGTTCCAGACACCTCAACAAGGGAGTAAACACTTGAATCTGCCTTGTCAAGCCCCACCAGTATTTTGTGTATCAATGAAATCACTTCGTATTCTTTGAGCAAAGGGTCCCAGTCTGCTTAATGTCATTTCGCAGGACAACCTGGTGAATTTTTGTTGCACTCCATCCACTGAGGAATCTCCCACTTGAGTTCAAGCTCAAGTTTAATTGTCATTCAACCATACAGATAAGCGAAACATCATTCCTCCAGGGCCAAGGTGCGAAATACAGTGCACATAGTCACACACAGCACATACGGTCACAAAATAATATTAGCACAAGTCCCCCGTGTGACATGGCCTGGATTGATGGTGCATGAGATGTCGTCCAGGAGCTATGCTTCTGCAAGAACAGGCACGTCGCGGTTCCCCATCTCGCGCTGGGTCATCCGCAGACAAAACAATAAAGCTTGTTTCCGGGGAGCGAACACTGGAGGGCAGCGCCGACGGGGGAACTGACCCGCAGGGGCCCAGCCCCTCACCCAGCACAGATTCCAGTGTGCCCCCCAGCATCTCTGTCCTCTCCTACGCCACCTCTGCTCCTCCCCTGGGTGGTACGAGGTCTGGTCCACGGAGCAACCAAGGTAAGGAGACCAACTTGTTCGTAGGATTCTCGATCTGGTCTCAGCAGGGGCTCAGTACAATTTCAGTCGGAGAAAACACTTGTCCTCAAATCGTTTTCCAATAAAACCCTTCTGAATTCCTTTCAGTAGTTGTGTAATTTATCTGCAAGAGTGTCTGAATTGAATTGAATGATCTTTATTGTCATTATACATGGGTACAGAGCCAACAGCATTTTCAAACTACTTTCTTATTAATTTCTATCAGAGTGGCCGACCTTACGGTATAGCTAGGTATGTTGGACATGTTTCTCTTTCACAAACCCAATCCCATTAGTATTGACCACAGTCATTCCCCCCCCCCCCCCCCAAGGGTCTAGGTTTGAGGTTAAAAGAATTGACAGGGAGAGGCAACTGTTCCACTGAGATTGTGGTCCAGACACTGAAAGAGGCACCAGAGGAGTGGTTGAAGTACTTAGCGGTTAACAATATTTAAAAAGGTACTCGGACAGGCACATAGATAGGAAAGGTTGGAAAGGATATGGGCCAAGCGTGGGAGAGTGGGGCTAGCTTCAAATGGGAACCTTGGTTGACATGGAGCCGTTGCGCGGAAGAGCCCTTTCCTGCTCTGTACCAGCAATTTTATTCTGACTGCTGTTGCTTCGCCCATGCACGACACCTCTGTATCCACCCTGGAGCCCTCTTCTGCGTCTTCCTCACAGCTGCCCCCTCTCACCCAGCGTTGTCCTGTCGGCAGACCCGGGTATGTTATATTGGGCTACTCCAGTGGCTCACTCCGTGAGCAGCCGGGAGCCCGACCCCGATCCCTGTAACATTCCACGTCCGAGTGACCTTATTTATTCCTGTTCCCTTTTCTATCCAGTAATCAATCCATAATCCATGCTGACGTATGTATTACCCCCCCAATCCCTGGACTACTTGTGAACCTCTTGTGTGGCACCTCATGAAATTTCTTGTAAAGTTCCCCAATGGCCATTGGTTTCACCCATTACCTTTTCAACTCCCGTTTCTCATTAAACTCCACCAGGTTTGTTGGGTGTGATTCCCCTTTCATAAATCCAGACAACCCCTGTACGTACTTACAGTTGCCTTGTGGCGAATTGTTTACTGTTGGACTTTCTCGGATCTCGGACGTTCCCTTCCTTTCTCCCTCCTCCCTTAGTTAGTGGTATTAAGTTTCCTGTTCTCTATTCTGGTGGAATCATTCTGGACTCTTTGGAGTAACTGACGTCATTACCTCTCGTTATGATGTCATGGCAACACTCATAGTTTAATGTTCTGTCGACGTGCATTAGTGTGGCATTCACTAGCACCTTTCCCACACGTTGGGACCCAAGGCATCATGTCCCGGTATGTGTTGCCATTCGGTCAAATTAATTTCACCAACACTTTATTTCACTTCTGCCAAAACAATATAGGTCCGTAAAAAACTCACGGTTACAGGGATTCGGAATGTCTTTGACCTGCTTTCGTCCCCTCCGTCCAATTTTTGCAAATCAAAACAAACTCCTTCCCTCCCCCCACCACCCAGCACCCCCCCCCCGACATCGACACAAAGCAGGCCGCACTCCTCGGAAGGTGCTTGAGGTGAACAGCAGAGATACCTGGAAGTGGAAGCTCGGAGACAAGGATATTCCGGCAGGGTGAGCTGCGAAGAGGCTGCGGCGGAGCAGAGACAGTGGCGGGAGGGGAGGTCGCAGATTTTTCCCCCCGCTGGCCTGAATGGCTGGACTTCGCTCTATATACTGGGGAGGCATCAATAGCCTGCCAGACAAGGAGTTTCAAACAGATCGAGAATATTAAACTCCAGCTCAGTTACAGTGGTCACTAACATCAGCAGAGCTGTGGCCGGGGATCAGTGTTCATTCCTGGGTGTGATGAGCAGCAGTGATTACCGCAGAACCGAACCGCTCACGGGTGTATCAGTAATATTCCACATCTGGCGGATTTTAAACTTTCTCTCTCTTATGAGCTCGCTGGTGTCTCAGCAGGTTGGACGAGCAACTGAACCCCTTCCCACACTCGGAGCAGGTGAAGGGCCTCTCCCCGGTGTGGACCCGCCGGTGCGTCAGCAGGCTGGATGACTCGGTAAATTCCTTCCCGCAGTCGGAGCAGGTGAAGAGCCTCTGCCCGGTGTGAACTCGCTGGTGCCGAGTCAGTTTCGCCGACTCGGAAAATCCCTTCCCGCACTCGGAGCAGGTGAACGGCCTCTCGCCGGTGTGAACCCGCTGGTGTATCCGCAGGTGGGATGACCAGTGGAACCCTTTCCCACACATGGGGCAGGTGAACGGCCACTCCCCGGTGTGGATTCGCTTATGCATTACCAGTTCGGATGACCGAGAGAATCCC
Organism: Hemitrygon akajei; assembly: GCF_048418815.1. NCBI lineage: Eukaryota > Metazoa > Chordata > Chondrichthyes > Myliobatiformes > Dasyatidae > Hemitrygon > Hemitrygon akajei. Next base: position 20,377,437 of record NC_133148.1, on the reverse strand, counting down.
TTCCCGCACTTGGAGCAGGTAAGAGGTTTCTTCCTGCTGTGAATTCGCTGGTGTCTGGTGAGATTAGCTGACTCGGTGAACCCCTTCCCGCACTCGGAGCAGATGAACGGCCTCTCCCCGGTGTGAACCCGCTGGTGTCTAATCAGATTGGCTGACCCAGCGAATTCCTTCCCGCACTCGGAGCAGGTGAATGGCTTCTCCCTGGTGTGGACTTGCTGGTGCCTGGTCAGGTTCACCGACTCCGCGAACCCCCTCCCACACTGCAAGCAGATGAACGGCCTCTCCCCGGTGTGAACCCGGTGGTGCGTCAGCAAGGAGGACGACTGACTGAAACCCCTCCCACACTCCAAGCAGATGAACGGCTTTTCCCCGGTGTGGACCCGTTGATGCGTTAGCAGGTTGGAGGACTGGTTGAATCCTTTCCCGCACTCGGAGCAGATGAACGGCGTCTCTCCGGTGTGAACCCGCTGGTGTTTGATTAAATCGCTGGATCGTTTAAAGCGTTTCCCGCAATCAGCGCACCGATAGGGGTTCATTGTTCCCGAGATACGAGATATATCAATGAATAATGTCCGAGTCACACAGCGAATGTGGGTCCCTCCGCAGCCCTGATGGAGATTCTCGGGACACGGCGGCAGGTGAGAATCTTGCGCCCGATCAGCCCCGACGGCGGGTCCCGGAGTGGATCCGCGGGGAAGCCCCGCTGCACCGACCCACTGTCGGTGAGGTCTGCCCGACTTGTCGCACCCGTGATGCAGTACGTACCTGGGAGGGGGAGGGGTCACGCAGGCGCGTCGGCGGGCCGGCGGTAAGTAGAGCGCTTTCTGATGCGTGGGGATTGTGGGTAAAGAACAGGCCATTAGCATTTAGTCCGTACTGTTCCGCAGACTGAACTTACAGTCTCAGGCGGCTCTGATACTCCTGATTTCCAAATCTTGTAGGAAATAGCCGTTATTTGGGTCTGAGACCTGGAAAAAAAGTATTTTAATTAATTTCCCTTTGAAAAAAAACCATGTTGGTTCAGGGAGTTGCGCGTGGCTCAATGTGTTTATTTTACGCAAGCGCAGTTAATCGTTTTATTTTGAGGAGTCTGAGTCACCAGAGGCAGTTCATATCAAGCTGTGAAGTTGCTCACTAGTCTCCGGTGTGAACCCCATACTGGGCATACTCGGCTGCTCGCCGAAGGCTCAACCACTCAGGAGCCGCGGTACATTCTGGAATGACGGTGCGACGACCGCGGCAGTCCTGCGCTCCAATGAGCAGCTCACCAGGAGCTGGAGAGTCGTCAGACACCCGGTTATGATCACCTTCGTTAACTGACTAACTGGCGGCCAAACAGTTGAATGAACGGCCGCCCTCCGACTCACAATCGAGCGCACCCCCCAAAACAATCGAACCTCACCAGTATCCAGGCGTCTCTCCAGACCCACCAGGCAAGGCAAAACTGCCCCCTGTGTGCGCCAGGTGTCACGATCATCCTCTCGCTCCCGTCGCGCCGGGGTTTGAGAAGAAATTCGCCGAATTACCCTCCTGTACAAAGCCCTTGACACTCTACACTAATTAACTGCTTTCACTGAACAGCAGCAACTGTAGATGTTAGAATCCGAAGCAACTAACGCAAAAATACACATACACACACACAAGATGCTGGAGGAACTCAGCAGGTCAGGCAGCATCTCTGGAAATGGATAAACAGTCGACGTTTCGGGCCAAGACCCTTCATCACGAAAATACTGCAGGAACTCAACACTGATGAAGTTCCCTCCTTAAATGCAGCCTGGCCTGCTGAGTTCCTCCAGCATTTTGTGTGCGTGAACTCTGTTCTGTACTCCAACCGCGGGAAATGTTTTAAGCGCGTCAGTAATCTGACCAGAACCTCCAGTGGGGGTGAGCGGCTTCTCATCTGCCCGATTGTGCGAAGAGGTTCACCCGGTCATTCTAGCTGGTGGCAAGCCGACGAAGGGAGAAGTTATTCACCTGCTCCAGGGGTGGTAAGCGTTTTACTCTGATATCCAGGCTGCTGCGGCACCAGTGAGTTCACCCTGGGGAGTGAGAGAGCGAGAAGCCACGCGTTCCTGCAGATGCTAATGCCGGGTCTGACCTGCCGAGTTCCTCCAGCGTTTTATGTGTGTGTTGCTCAACATTTCCAGCGTCTGCAGATTCGTTTGCGTCAGCATCCTGTGTTAAGTGTAGCTTCCTTTCCCTTCAGCTTTTCGGCTCCACTCCAGCGTCCTCTCGGCTCACCCTTCGAGAATCCCGGTGAAGGTGTAGGCCGAAACGCCGACTGTTTATTCCACCCCTACCCCCCCCCCCCCCCACCCCCGTAGACACTGCCCGACCGCCAGCACTTTGTGTGTTACGCTGGAATGTACATCTGTTTCTCCCTCTCTCTAATCCGTACTTTTGACGTTTTATGCCCGTGTAGCGAATTACTGACCACATGACCCCCAACACCTTCCACCGTTTGTGGCGCGACATGTTGGAGCCCTCGCCTCCCATCCCATGGGCCTTCACATCCAACACGGTCTTCTCCGCTACTTCCGCCATCTGAAAGGGATCAGACAGATCCTTGCCCGCCCGCCACGTCTCGCTTTCCGCACGGGATTCCATTGTCCGTCCATTTGACCCTCCCCACTGGCCATCTTCCGGTCACTTATCCCCGCAAGCAGCCTTTGTGCTACACCTGCCCATTCACCCCCATTCCGGGCCCCAAACTGTCCTTCCAGGTGAGGCAACACCTCACCTGTGAATCTGCTGAGATCGGCTATTGCATCCGGTGCTCCCGATGCGACCTCCTCTACATTGATGAAACCCGTCTTAAATTGGGGACCATTTTGTCGAGCACGTCCGCTTCATCCACCAAAAGCGGAATGTCCTGGTGGCCAACCATTTTAATTCCGATTTCCATTCCCGTTCCGACATAACACCATAAGACCATAAGACATAGGAACAGAATAAGGCCATTTGGCCCACCGAGTCTGCTCCACCGTTCAATCATGGCTGATCCATTCCCCCTACCCCCCTCAGCCCCACTCCCCGGCCTTCTCGCCGCAACCTTTGATGCCGTGTCCTATCAAGAACCTATCAGGCTCTGCCTTAAGTACACCCAGCGACGTGGCCTCCACAGCTGTCTGTGGTAATACGTTCCACAAACTCACCACCTTCTGGCTAAAGACATTTCTCCAAATCTCTACTTTAAATGGTCGCCCCTCTACCCTGAGGCTGTTCCCTCTTGTCCTAGACTCCCCCACCACGGGAAACATCCTTTCCAAATCTACTCTGTCTAGGCCTTTCAACATTCGAAAGGTTTCAATGAAATCCACCCCCCCACACACCATCCTTGTAAATTCCAGCGAGTACAGACCCAGAGTTATCAAACATTCCTCGTATGATAACTCCTGGAATAATCCTTGTGAACCTGCTCTGAACCCCTTCCAATTCCAGCACATCTTTTCTTAGATGAGGAGCCCAAAACTGTCCACAATACTCAAGGTGAGGCCTCACCAGTGCCTTGTGAAGCCTCAGCATCACATCCCTGCTCTTGTATTCCAGAGCTTTTGAAACGAATGCTAACATTACATTTGCCTTCCTCACACATCGATCCACAGCCTCCTCTTCTGCCACAATGAGGCCTTATATTCCACCTGGGTAGCCTCCAACAGGAGAGCGTGCACGTTGATTTCTCCTTTCGCTGAAAAAATCTCTCCCTCTTCCATCTTCTATTCCCCACTCATGCCTCTTTCCACCTGCATATCATCTTCCCCTTGTGGCCCTACTCCTTCCCCAGTCCACTCTCATGTCAGAGTCCTTCTTCTCCAGCCCTTGACCTTTACCACTCACCTGGTTTCATATGACCATATTAACACATACAGCACGGAAACAGGCCATCTCGGCCCTTCTAGTCCGTGCCGAACGCTTACTCTCACCTAGTCCCACCGACCGCACTCAGCCCATAACCCTCCATTCCTTTCCTGTCCATATACCTATCCAATTTTACTTCAAATGATAATATCGAACCTGCCTCTACCACTTCTACTGGAAGCTCGTTCCACACAGCTACCACTCTCTGAGTAAGGAAGTTACCCATCGTGTTACCCCTAAACTTTTGCCCCCTAACTCTCAACTTAACATCCTCTTGTTTGAATCTCTCCTACTCTCAATGGAAAAAGCCTATCCACGTCAACTCTATCTATCCCCCTCATAATTATAAACACCTCTATCAAGTCCCCCCTCAACCTTCTGTGCTCCAAAGAATAAAGACCTAACTTGTTCAACCTTTCTCTGTCACTTAGGTGCTGAAACCCAGGTAACATTCTAATAAATCTTCTCTGTACTCTCTCTATTTTATTGACATCTTTCCTATTATTCGGTGACCAGAACTGTACACAATACTCCAAATTTGGCCTCACCAATGACTTCTACAATTTTAACATTACATCCCAACTCCTATGCTCTGATTTATAAAGGACAGCATACCAAAAGCTTTCTTCACCACTCTATCCACATGAGATTCCACCTTCAGGGAACTATGCATCATTATTCCTAGATCACTCTGTTCTACTGCATTCCTCAATGCCCCACCATTTACCATGTATGTCCTATCTGGATTATTCCTACCAGAATGTAGCACCTCACACTTATCAGCATTAAACTCCATCTGCCATCGTTCAGCCCACTCTTCTAACTGGCCTAAATCTCTCTGCAAGCTTTGAAAACCTACTTCATTATCCACAACGCCACCTACCTCAGTATCATCTGCATACTTACTAATCCAATTTACCACCGCATCATCCAGATCATTAATGTATATGACAAACAACATTGGACCCAGTACAGATCCCTGAGGCACACCACTAGTCACCGGCCTCCAACCTGACAAACAGTTATCCACCACTACTCTCTGGCATCTCCCATCCAGCCACTGTTGAATCCATTTCACTACTTCGATATTAATACCTAATGATTGAACCTTCCTAACTGACCTTTTGTGTGGAACCTTGTCAAAGGCCTGACTGAAGTCCATGTGGACAACATCCACCGCTTTACCCTCGTCAACTTTCCTATACCTTCTGCTTAGTCCTCTTCCTCCTCCCCCACCTTTTTATTCTGGGCTCTTCCCGCTTCCTTTCCAGCCCTGCAGAAGGGTCTGGGCTCAAAACGTCGACTGTTTATACATTTCCGTCGATCCTGCCTGACTTGCTCCACCATTTCGCGTGTGTTGCTCAGCCTGGCCTCAGCGGGTCACGGAGCATCTCCGGGAACGAATGCCATTTCGTTTCGGGATCTTTTATCCGGACTGAAAGATAGAGAGGAGATCGCCAGCATGCAGAAAAGGTGGAGGGCTGGGGTGTAGCAAGCGGGGCAGCGATAGGTGGCCGGGGGGCGGGCGGGGGGGTTTCTGATAAGCAGCTGGAGAAGAATAGTGGGATTAGTGTCAAAAGCGAAGCTGATGGAAGCTGATAGGAGAGGGAGCGGTGGACTGCAGTGGAGGAGGGGTTAGTGGGAGGTGTGGGGTTGGGTGTGTGGCGGAGGGAAGACTTGGAGATGGGATCTTCAGACAAGGAATTGGGGAACTCAGCGGGTACGTTTCACACAGATCAGGGGTGTGCCGGAATATTCTCCTCGTGTCTGGATGCGTGTAGCTCGAGCTCTCACAAAGCTCAAGGAAGCCTACGACAATTCGAAACGCCCCAGCCACGACCCCAGACCTTCATTGTGCTCGCTCCCAGCAGAGCGTCACTTTCGAGGCATGTTCACTGCGTAATCATTTATTCCATCCGGTGATCCCGCCGCTGCCCGCTCTTCATCGGTGAGAGCAGACGCAGACCGGGGTCCGCTTCCACTGCCACCTTCGCTCTGTCCGCCGCCAAGGGCGTTAATCTCCCGGTGGCCGCAGTTTCAATACCCCCATACCGACATGTCTGTCTACTGCCATGATGAGCTCTCACGCAGGATGGACGAGACATCACATTCCGCCTGAAATGTCCTGTTAACATCGATTTCTCTCAATTCCGGTAACAACCCCCCCCCCCCACCCCCCCGCTCCTTTTTTGTTTGTTTGTTTTGTGTTTCCACGTTCTGGTGGTCCTCTTGCACTTTCTCCTCGCCGTTCAACTCCCCCCGTCAACTCCCCCCGGTTCCCCTCCTCCTTCCCTTTATTTCACGGTCCACGATCTTTTCCTATTTGATTCCCCTTTCTCCCACATTCTGATATCACCCCCCACCCCCCAGCTTCTCCCTCATATGAACACCGTATCACCTCCCACCTTCTGATATCAACCCCCCCAGCTTCTCCCTCATATGAACACCGTATCACCTCCCACCTTCTGATATCAACCCCCCCAGCTTCTCCCTCATATGAACACCGTATCACCACCCACCTTCTGATATCAACCCCCCCCAGCTTCTCCCTCATATGAACACCGTATCACCTCCCACCTTCTGATATCACCCCCCCAAGCTTCTCCCTCATATGAACACCGTATCACCACCCACCTTCTGATATCAACCCCCCCAGCTTCTCCCTCATATGAACACCGTATCACCACCCACCTTCTGATATCAACCCCCCCAGCTTCTCCCTCATATGAACACCGTATCACCTCCCACCTTCTGATATCAACCCCCTCTCCCCCAGCTTCTCCCTCATATGAACACCGTATCACCTCCTACCTTCTGATATCAACCCCCTCTCTCCCAGCTTCTCCCTCATCTGGACACCGTATCACCTCCCACCTTCTGATATCAACCCCCCCAGCTTCTCCCTCATATGAACACCGTATCACCACCCACCTTCTGATATCACCCCCCCAGCTTCTCCCTCATATGAACACCGTATCACCACCCACCTTCTGATATCAACCCCCCCAGCTTCTCCCTCATATGAACACCGTATCACCACCCACCTTCTGATATCAACCCCCCCCAGCTTCTCCCTCATATGAACACCGTATCACCTCCCACCTTCTGATATCACCTCCCCAGCTTCTCCCTCATATGAACACCGTATCACCTCCCACCTTCTGATATCACCCCCCCAACTTTTCCCTCATATGAACACCGTATCACCTCCCACCTTCTGATATCACCCCCCCCAGCTTCTCCCTCATATGAACACCGTATCACCTCCCAACTTCTGATATCACCCCCCTCTCCCCCCAGCTTCTCCCTCATCTGGACACCGTATCACCTCCCACCTTCTGATATCAACCCCCCCAGCTTCTCCCTCATATGAACACCGTATCACCTCCCACCTTCTGATATCACCCCCCCCAGCTTCTCCCTCATATGAACACCGTATCACCTCCCACCTTCTGATATCAACCCCCCCAGCTTCTCCCTCATCTGGACACCGTATCACCTCCCACCTTCTGATATCAAACCCCCCCAGCTTCTCCCTCATCTGGACACCGTATCACCTCCCACCTTCTGATATCACCCCCCCCAGCTTCTCCCTCATATGAACACCGTATCACCTCCCACCTTCTGATATCAACCCCCTCTCCCCCCAGCTTCTCCCTCATCTGGACACCGTATCACCTCCCACCTTCTGATATCAACCCCCCCCCAGCTTCTCCCTCATATGAACACCGTATCACCTCCCACCTTCTGATATCAACCCCCTCTCCCCCAGCTTCTCCCTCATATGAACACCGTATCACCTCCCACCTTCTGATATCAACCCCCCCCCCAGCTTCTCCCTCATCTGGACACCGTATCACCTCCCACCTTCTGATATCAACCCTCTCTCCCCCAGCTTCTCCCTCATATGAACACCGTATCACCTCCCACCTTCTGATATCAACCCCCTCTCCCCCAGCTTCTCCCTCATATGAACACCGTATCACCTCCCACCTTCTGATATTAACCCCCCAGCTTCTCCCTCATCTGGACACCGAATCACCTCCCACCTTCTGATATCAACCCCCCCAGCTTCTCCTTCATATGAACACCGTATCACCTCCCACCTTCTGATATCAACCCCCCCAGCTTCACCCTCATATGAACACCGTATCACCTCCCACCTTCTGATATCAACCCCCTCTCCCCCAGCTTCTCCCTCATATGAACACCGTATCACCTCCCACCTTCTGATATCAACCCCCCCAGCTTCTCCCTCATCTGGACACCGTATCACCTCCCACCTTCTGATATCAACCCCCCCAGCTTCTCCCTCATCTGGACACCGTATCACCTCCCACCTTCTGATATCAACCCCCCCAGCTTCTCCCTCATATGAACACCGTATCACCTCCCACCTTCTGATATCAATCCCCCAAGCTTCTCCCTCATATGAACACCGTATCACCTCCCACCGTCTGATATCAACCCCCCCCAGCTTCTCCCTCATATGAACACCGTATCACCTCCCACCTTCTGATATCAACCCCCTCTCCCCCAGCTTCTCCCTCATCTGGACACCGTATCACCTCCCACCTTCTGATATCAACCCCCTCTCCCCCAGCTTCTCCCTCATCTGGACACCGTATCACCTCCCACCTTCTGATATCACCCCCCCAGCTTCTCCCTCATATGAACACCGTATCACCTCCCACCTTCTGATATCAACCCCCCCAGCTTCTCCCTCATATGAACACCGTATCACCACCCACCTTCTGATATCAACCCCCTCTCCCCCCAGCTTCTCCCTCATATGAACACCGTATCACCTCCCACCTTCTGATATCAACCCCCCCAGCTTCTCCCTCATCTGGACACCGTATCACCTCCCACCTTCTGATATCACCCCCCCCCAGCTTCTCCCTCATCTGGACACCGTATCACCTCCCACCTTCTGATATCAACCCCCCCAGCTTCTCCCTCATATGAACACCGTATCACCTCCCACCTTCTGATATCAACCCACCCCAGCTTCTCCCTCATATGAACACCGTATCACCTCTCACCTTCTGATATCAACCCCCCCAGCTTCTCCCTCATCTGGACACCGTATCACCTCCCAGCTTCTGATATCAACCCCCCAAGCTTCTCCCTCATATGAACACCGTATCACCTCCCACCTTCTGATATCAACCCCCTCTCCCCCCAGCTTCTCCCTCATATGAACACCGTATCACCTCTCACCTTCTGATATCAACCCCCCCAGCTTCTCCCTCATCTGGACACCGTATCACCTCCCACCTTCTGATATCAACCCCCCAAGCTTCTCCCTCATATGAACACCGTATCACCTCCCACCTTCTGATATCAACCCCCTCTCCCCCAGCTTCTCCCTCATATGAACACCGTATCACCTCCCACCTTCTGATATCAACCCCCTCTCTCCCAGCTTCTCCCTCATATGGACACTGTATCACCTCCCACCTTCTGATATCAACCCCCCCAGCTTCTCCCTCATCTGGACACCGTATCACCTCCCACCTTCTGATATCAACCCCACCCCCCAGCTTCTCCCTCATCTGGACACCGTATCACCTCCCACCTTCTGATATCAACCCCCTCTCCCCCAGCTTCTCCCTCATATGAACACCGTATCACCTCCCACCTTCTGATATCAACCCCCTCTCTCCCAGCTTCTCCCTCATCTGGACACCGTATCACCTCCCACCTTCTGATATCAACCCCCTCTCCCCCAGCTTCTCCCTCATATGAACACCGTATCACCTCCCACCTTCTGATATCAACCCCCTCTCCCCCCAGCTTCTCCCTCATATGAACACCGTATCACCACCCACCTTCTGATATCAACCCCCCCAGCTTCTCCCTCATATGAACACCGTATCACCTCCCACCTTCTGATATCACCTCCCCAGCTTCTCCCTCATATGAACACCGTATCACCTCCCACCTTCTGATATCACCCCCCCCAGCTTCTCCCTCATATGAACACCGTATCACCTCCCACCTTCTGATATCAACCCCCCCAGCTTCTCCCTCATATGAACACCGTAGCACCTCCCACCTTCTGATATCACCCCCCCAGCTTCTCCCTCATATGAACACCGTATCACCTCCCACCTTCTGATATCACCCCCCCCAGCTTCTCCCTCATATGAACACCGTATCACCTCCCACCTTCTGATATCAACCCCCTCTCCCCCCAGCTTCTCCCTCATCTGGACACCGTATCACCTCCCACCTTCTGATATCAACCCCCTCTCCCCCCAGCTTCTCCCTCATATGAACACCGTATCACCTCCCACCTTCTGATATCAACCCCCCCAGCTTCTCCCTCATATGAACACCGTATCACCTCCCACCTTCTGATATCAACCCCCCAGCTTCTCCCTCATATGGACACCGTATCACCTCCCACCTTCTGATATCAACCCCCTCTCCCCCAGCTTCTCCCTCATCTGGACACCGTATCACCTCCCACCTTCTGATATCAACCCCCTCTCCCCCAGCTTCTCCCTCATCTGGACACCGTATCACCTCCCACCTTCTGATATCAACCCCCTCTCCCCCAGCTTCTCCCTCATCTGGACACCGTATCATCTCCCACCTTCTGATATCACCCCCCCCAGCTTCTCCCTCTTATGAACACCGTATCACCTCCCACCTTCTGATATCAACCCCCCAAGCTTCTCCCTCATATGAACACCGTATCACCTCCCACCTTCTGATATCAACCCCCCAAGCTTCTCCCTCATATGAACACTGTATCACCTCCCACCTTCTGATATCAACCCCCCCAGCTTCTCCCTCATATGAACACCGTATCACCTCCCACCTTCTGATATCAAACCCCCCCAGCTTCTCCCTCATCTGGACACCGTATCACCTCCCACCTTCTGATATCAACCCCCTCTCCCCCAGCTTCTCCCTCATATGAACACCGTATCACCTCCCACCTTCTGATATCAACCCCCTCTCCCCCAGCTTCTCCCTCATCTGGACACCGTATCACCTCCCACCTTCTGATATCAACCCCCTCTCTCCCAGCTTCTCCCTCATCTGGACACCGTATCACCTCCCACCTTCTGATATCAACCCCCTCTCCCCCAGCTTCTCCCTCATATGAACACCGTATCACCTCCCACCTTCTGATATCAACCCCCTCTCTCCCAGCTTCTCCCTCATCTGGACACCGTATCACCTCCCACCTTCTGATATCAACCCCCTCTCCCCCAGCTTCTCCCTCATATGAACACCGTATCACCTCCCACCTTCTGATATCAACCCCCTCTCCCCCAGCTTCTCCCTCATATGAACACCGTATCACCTCCCACCTTCTGATATCAACCCCCTCTCTCCCAGCTTCTCCCTCATCTGGACACCGTATCACCTCCCACCTTCTGATATCAACCCCCTCTCCCCCAGCTTCTCCCTCATATGAACACCGTATCACCTCCCACCTTCTGATATCAACCCCCCCAGCTTCTCCCTCATATGAACACCGTATCACCACCCACCTTCTGATATCAACCCCCCCAGCTTCTCCCTCATATGAACACCGTATCACCTCCCACCTTCTGATATCAACCCCCCCAGCTTCTCCCTCATATGAACACCGTATCACCTCCCAACTTCTGATATCAAAACCCCCAGCTTCTCCCTCATATGAACACCGTATCACCTCCCACCTTCTGATATCACCTCCCCAGCTTCTCCCTCATATGAACACCGTATCACCTCCCACCTTCTGATATCACCCCCCCAACTTTTCCCTCATATGAACACCGTATCACCTCCCACCTTCTGATATCACCCCCCCCAGCTTCTCCCTCATATGAACACCGTATCACCTCCCACCTTCTGATATCAACCCCCCCAGCTTCTCCCTCATATGAACACCGTAGCACCTCCCACCTTCTGATATCACCCCCCCAGCTTCTCCCTCATATGAACACCGTATCACCTCCCACCTTCTGATATCACCCCCCCCAGCTTCTCCCTCATATGAACACCGTATCACCTCCCACCTTCTGATATCAACCCCCTCTCCCCCCAGCTTCTCCCTCATCTGGACACCGTATCACCTCCCACCTTCTGATATCAACCCCCTCTCCCCCCAGCTTCTCCCTCATATGAACACCGTATCACCTCCCACCTTCTGATATCAACCCATCCAGCTTCTCCCTCATATGAACACCGTATCACCTCCCACCTTCTGATATCAACCCCCCCAGCTTCTCCCTCATATGAACACCGTATCACCTCCCACCTTCTGATATCAACCCCCTCTCCCCCAGCTTCTCCCTCATCTGGACACCGTATCACCTCCCACCTTCTGATATCAACCCCCTCTCCCCCAGCTTCTCCCTCTTATTAACACCGTATCACCACCCACCTTCTGATATCAACCCCCCAAGCTTCTCCCTCATATGAACACCGTATCACCTCCCACCTTCTGATATCAACCCCCCAAGCTTCTCCCTCATATGAACACTGTATCACCTCCCACCTTCTGATATCAACCCCCCCAGCTTCTCCCTCATATGAACACCGTATCACCTCCCACCTTCTGATATCAACCCCCCAAGCTTCTCCCTCATATGAACACCGTATCACCTCCCACCTTCTGATATCAACCCCCCAAGCTTCTCCCTCATATGAACACTGTATCACCTCCCACCTTCTGATATCAACCCCCCCAGCTTCTCCCTCATATGAACACCGTATCACCTCCCACCTTCTGATATCAAACCCCCCCAGCTTCTCCCTCATCTGGACACCGTATCACCTCCCACCTTCTGATATCAACCCCCCAAGCTTCTCCCTCATATGAACACCGTATCACCTCCCACCTTCTGATATCAACCCCCCAAGCTTCTCCCTCATATGAACACTGTATCACCTCCCACCTTCTGATATCAACCCCCCCAGCTTCTCCCTCATCTGGACACCGTATCACCTCCCACCTTCTGATATCAACCCCCCCAGCTTCTCCCTCATATGGACACCGTATCACCTCCCACCTTCTGATATCAACCCCCCCAGCTTCTCCCTCATCTGGACACCGTATCACCTCCCACCTTCTGATATCACCCCCCCAGCTTCTCCCTCATATGGACACCGTATCACCTCCCACCTTCTGATATCAACCCCCCCAGCTTCTCCCTCATATGAACACCGTATCACCTCCCACCTTCTGATATCAACCCCCTCCCCCAGCTTCTCCCTCATCTGGACACCGTATCACCTCCCACCTTCTGATATCAAACCTCCTCAGCTTCTCCCTCATATGAACACCGTATCACCTCCCACCTTCTGATATCAACCCCCTCCCCCAGCTTCTCCCTCATCTGGACACCGTATCACCTCCCACCTTCTGATATCAACCCCCTCTCCCCCCAGCTTCTCCCTCATCTGGACACCGTATCACCTCCCACCTTCTGATATCAACCCCCTCCCCCAGCTTCTCCCTCATCTGGACACCGTATCACCTCCCACCTTCTGATATCAACCCCCCAAGCTTCTCCCTCATCTGGACACCGTATCACCTCCCACCTTCTGATATCAACCCCCCCAGCTTCTCCCTCATCTGGACACCGTATCACCTCCCACCTTCTGATATCACCCCCCCCAGCTTCTCCCTCATCTGGACACCGTATCACCTCCCACCTTCTGATATCACCCCCCCCAGCTTCTCCCTCATCTGGACACCGTATCACCTCCCACCTTCTGATATCAACCCCCTCCCCCAGCTTCTCCCTCATCTGGACACCGTATCACCTCCCACCTTCTGATATCAAACCTCCTCAGCTTCTCCCTCATATGAACACCGTATCACCTCCCACCTTCTGATATCAACCCCCCAAGCTTCTCCCTCATATGAACACTGTATCACCTCCCACCTTCTGATATCAACCCCCCCAGCTTCTCCCTCATATGAACACCGTATCACCTCCCACCTTCTGATATCAACCCCCCAAGCTTCTCCCTCATATGAACACCGTATCACCTCCCACCTTCTGATATCAACCCCCCAAGCTTCTCCCTCATATGAACACTGTATCACCTCCCACCTTCTGATATCAACCCCCCCAGCTTCTCCCTCATATGAACACCGTATCACCTCCCACCTTCTGATATCAAACCCCCCCAGCTTCTCCCTCATCTGGACACCGTATCACCTCCCACCTTCTGATATCAACCCCCCAAGCTTCTCCCTCATATGAACACCGTATCACCTCCCACCTTCTGATATCAACCCCCCAAGCTTCTCCCTCATATGAACACTGTATCACCTCCCACCTTCTGATATCAACCCCCCCAGCTTCTCCCTCATCTGGACACCGTATCACCTCCCACCTTCTGATATCAACCCCCCCAGCTTCTCCCTCATATGGACACCGTATCACCTCCCACCTTCTGATATCAACCCCCCCAGCTTCTCCCTCATCTGGACACCGTATCACCTCCCACCTTCTGATATCACCCCCCCTGCTTCTCCCTCATATGGACACCGTATCACCTCCCACCTTCTGATATCAACCCCCCCAGCTTCTCCCTCATATTAACACTGTATCACCTCCCACCTTCTGATATCAACCCCCTCCCCCAGCTTCTCCCTCATCTGGACACCGTATCACCTCCCACCTTCTGATATCAAACCTCCTCAGCTTCTCCCTCATATGAACACCGTATCACCTCCCACCTTCTGATATCAACCCCCTCCCCCAGCTTCTCCCTCATCTGGACACCGTATCACCTCCCACCTTCTGATATCAACCCCCTCTCCCCCCAGCTTCTCCCTCATCTGGACACCGTATCACCTCCCACCTTCTGATATCAACCCCCTCCCCCAGCTTCTCCCTCATCTGGACACCGTATCACCTCCCACCTTCTGATATCAACCCCCCAAGCTTCTCCCTCATCTGGACACCGTATCACCTCCCACCTTCTGATATCAACCCCCCCAGCTTCTCCCTCATCTGGACACCGTATCACCTCCCACCTTCTGATATCACCCCCCCCCCCAGCTTCTCCCTCATCTGGACACCGTATCACCTCCCACCTTCTGATATCACCCCCCCCCCCAGCTTCTCCCTCATCTGGACACCGTATCACCTCCCACCTTCTGATATCAACCCCCCCAGCTTCTCCCTCATATGAACACCGTATCACCTCCCACCTTCTGATATCAACCCCCCCAGCTTCTCCCTCATATGAACACCGTATCACCTCCCACCTTCTGATATCACCCCCCCAGCTTCTCCCTCATATGAACACCGTATCACCTCCCACCTTCTGATATCAACCCCCCCAGCTTCTCCCTCATATGAACACTGTATCACCTCCCACCTTCTGATATCAACCCCCTCTCCCCCAGCTTCTCCCTCATATGAACACCGTATCACCTCCCACCTTCTGATATCACCCCCCCAGCTTCTCCCTCATATGAACACCGTATCACCTCCCACCTTCTGATATCAACCCCCCCAGCTTCTCCCTCATATGAACACCGTATCACCTCCCACCTTCTGATATCACCCCCCCCAGCTTCTCCCTCAAATGAACACCGTATCACCTCCCACCTTCTGATATCAACCCCCCCAGCTTCTCCCTCATATGAACACCGTATCACCTCCCACCTTCTGATATCAACACCCCCAGCTTCTCCCTCATATGAACACCGTATCACCTCCCACCTTCTGATATCACCCCCCCAGCTTCTCCCTCAAATGAACACCGTATCACCTCCCACCTTCTGATATCAACCCCCCCAGCTTCTCCCTCATATGGACACCGTATCACCTCCCACCTTCTGATATCAACCCCCCCAGCTTCTCCCTCATATGAACACCGTATCACCTCCCACCTTCTGATATCAACCCCCTCTCCCCCAGCTTCTCCTTCATATGAACACCGTATCACCTCCCACCTTCTGATATCAACCCCCTCTCCCCCAGCCTCTCCCTCATCTGGACACCGTATCACCCGCCAGTTTGTCCTTCTCCCAACCTCACCCCATTTAATTCTGGCCTCTGCCACCTTCCTTTCCGGTCCCGCTGAAGGGCCTCGGCTCGAAATGTCGACAGTTTATTTCCCACCTGGCCCGCGGAGTTCCCCCAGCTCTCTGTTTGCTCTGCAGCGCCCGTTTGCCTTGGAATAGAGGCAGGACGCTCCTGAAGTCAACCGCCGACAGCAGGTTCCCTTCCAGACGGCGCACAATCCTGATCTGAAAGTCAGTCCGGATGTCCGACCTCGGCGCCCCGGAGAGGTCGTCTCCTGAACCTGTGCAGGCGTTCCAGGAGGCGGCCCACGACCGCGCTCTCTGCAGCGGTTAACCCTGGGCAAATCGCACCGTCAGACCACGGACACTAACTGCTGGAGGAACTCGGCAGGCCGGGCAGCGTCAATGGAGGGGAATGGACAGTCGCCATTTCGGGCCGAAGACCTTTTGTCTGCACAGTATTGCTCAAGATTTCCAGCATTAGCGGAATCTCGTGCGCTTGGTGTCAGAGTCGCTCACTACAGAATCCGGTTTTTCAACCCACCGACTCTTTCAAAGATCCTACAACTCATGTCCTTAGCATTATTTATTTATTATTTAGTTAGTTAACTTCTTGTCATTTTAGTACTGACACCGTTTGTCTTCCTTTGCACATCGGTCGTTCATCGGACTGTGTGCATAGTTTTTCATTGATTCTATTATATTTCTTTGCTTTACTGTGAATGTCCACGAGAAACTGGATCTCAGGGTTGTATATGCTCACATATACGCACTTTGATAATACACTTATTTTCACTTTCAACTTTGAATTTACGCCGACCCATTAAACTATTTACTAATCAGACTGGCATCTATGGCATCCGTTAGTCTCGTGAGACCATGGATCTGCGCCTGGAAAGTCTCCTCCAGGGCGCAGGCCTGGGCAGGGTTGTGTGGGAGACCGGCAGTTGCCCAAGCTGCAAGTCTCCCCTCTCCACGCCACCGATGTTGTCCAAGGGAAGGGCAAGGGCCGATACAGCTTGGCGCCGGTGTCATCGCAGGAGTTGCCAGAGCGAGGTTGAAGGCAACGTCGGACTGCCTTAGGGACTCCAGCTCCGGATTTGTCCTCAGGGTTTACTCCCGAAGCCTTTCCCATGAGTGGGTACGGCCACAAGGCAGCGGAGGTTTGAAATCCGAGTTTTCCCTCTCCGGTATCAGACTGGTATCGCATTGCATTCTCTCCCCATTCGCCTCAACCGCAGTCGCATTTCACAGCGCAGCTGAAGGAGGGGCAATTTTCAGCTGACGATGAACCCACTGGTCCCCGCGCTCTCGGGATGTGGGAAGGAACAGAAACACCCGGATTAAACCCTCACAGTCGCAGGGAGAACGTGCCAACGGCAGGCGGGATGGAGCACGAGTTCCTGGAGCTGGTGCCACTGGCTGCGATACGGCGACACCCAGATAGAGAAAAATGAATTAAAAACACACGTGCAGACATATCTTGATTTATTTTCGCTGTTTGATCGCTAAGTGGACATGTGGACTGAAGCTCCACCGGATGTTTCAGCGCAGCACCGATTCGGGGATCCGATCTCTCACCGGCTCCCCAGGAATCCTCTGGTTAACTTGGAATAACAATCTGGGGAATTATCCCGGTTTGTCCGGATCAGTTGATTCGTTAGTGCGTCAAAGGTTAAAAGGAGACTCGAGAATGGGGTTGACAGGGAAAATAAACCAGTCATGATTGAATGGCGGATCAGACTCGATGGGCCGAAGGGTCTAATTCTGTTCCTATGTCATGGTCTCAAAAATGTGCGGTTAATAGGCACAATTAGCATTTTTCTGTCGTTGTCAAAGCGTGAATAATTTCACTTTTGCTTTTCCAACCGTTACTGGCTGCAGACATAGTTTGGGAGCTCCGAGGCCGGGGGAAAAAATTTACTTAAATGACAGCGTGTTAATAGTTTACACGGCGATTTTTGGTACCCAACGGGAGCCGAGAGCGCAGGCGCGGGTTATGGAGGGCCGGGCATGCGCACTGCCAACACAGGATCCGGAAGGAGCGGAGGAGGAAAGGGAGCTCGGTAGTGGGCGGCGGAGGTGCTGGGGGCGCAGTTAACACGCCCGCGGATGACTAGCGGTTCCTGGACCCGGAGACCGGCCGGGACACGGGAGGCCCGGAGGGAAGTGAGCCCGTGTTGTGCGTGGGGTGGGGGAGGGATAAGGAGCCGCCGCGGGTAAAGCGGTTTCCCGAGCGGGGGGAGTTCTGGGTAAGGAACGCGGCCATTCCGCTGGGGTCAAGAGCTCGGCCCTTAATTCACGAAACTGCGGCCAGTAAGTGCTCCGGAGTGTGATCAGCACGGGATATTCAAGTTGACGGAAGTATCGGCAGAAGTTCCGGCCGTGCCCGAAAAGAAAGGAGTGAGTTAGTTTCACTTATTCATCTTTCAGTCGTTTAGTCAATTAATCACCTCGTTGTTCATTCAGTTAAATAGTCGGGTGATAGTGGATAGTGTGGATAGTTTGAAGGCTGTTTTATGTGGTGTCGTTTATGTAAGCTCTTCCCCTCACTTCCCTTTTCACTGTTTAAAGTTCTTTTTGCTAGGTATTAGTAATGGAGGATGCACAAATGGGGAAATCAAACCAAAGACCGGAGGAGGGCCTGTCAGAATCACTCAGTCCGTCGCAACCCGAGTGCAGCACCGAAGCAAAAAGCGCAGTTCACAGCGGGGAGAACTGGTTCCTGTGCTCAGAGTGTGGACAAGGCTTCAGTCGGGCGTCCGAGTTGCTGAAACATCAGCGGAGGCACACTGGCGAAAAGCTGTGGAAGTGTGGAGACTGTGGGAAGGGATTCAATTACCTCACCCAGCTGGGAATTCATCGTCGCAGCCACTCCAGGGAGAGGCTGTTCACCTGCACCACGTGCGGAGAGGGCTTCCCTCTGCCGTTAGAGCTACAGAAACACCAGCAGCTTCACAGCGGGGAGAAGCCCGTCAACTGCCCCGTGTGCGGGAAAGGATTCACCCGCTCGTCCTCCCTGCTGACGCACGAGCGGGTCCACACCGGCGAGAGGCCGTTCACCTGCTCCGAGTGTGGGAAGGGGTTCAGCCGCTCGTCCTCCCTCCTGATCCACCAGCGGATTCACACCGGGGAAAAGCCGTTCGCCTGCTCCGAGTGCGGGAAGGAGTTCAGCCAGTCGACCAATCTGCGGAAGCACCGGCGGGTCCACACGGGGGAGAGGCCGTTCGCCTGCTCCGAGTGCGGGAAGGAATTCGGCCAGTCGACTAACCTGAGGAAGCACCTGAAAGTCCACACGGGGGAGAAGCCGTTCGCCTGCTCCGAGTGTGGGAAGCGATTCACTCGCTCCTCGTCCCTGCTGACGCATCAGCGAGTTCACACCGGAGAGAGACCGTACATCTGTCCCGAGTGCGGGAAGGGGTTCAGCCATTCGTCTAACCTGCGGACGCACCGGCGGATTCACAAGTGACTTGCTGTTGTTCCTGATAATCAGACCCCAGGTTGGATCATTTCATTGTGTAGGGTTTAATGCCGAATAAATCCCCTTCATCCCAAGCACTCAGTGTGTTATCTAATTACTAATGGGGCTTATACTCCATCCAATTAGAGGATCATTTGATTGCAGTTCAGTCAATTTCAGTATGAATTTGAAGATTAAATTCAAAATGATTTTGAACACTACTGATGGAGAAATCGAGGGAGGGCGGAACTCCGCTGCTACTGGGGGCATCTGGCTGTCGGGAGCACAGTGGTGAGATGACCCTGGGTGGGGACTGATTTTGGGTGGATTTTAATGCACTCAGTTGCCACTTTATTAGGTATAGAGCTGGAACCCGCTTAGTCTTCTGCCATGGTAGCTCACCTTCTTCAAGGTTCAACGTGCCATGCATTCAGAGAAGCCCACCACTGTTGTAACCTGTGGTTATCCGAGTTACTGTCACCTTCCCGTCAGCTTGAAGCGGTCTGGCCAGTCTCCTCCCACCTTTCTCATTAAAAAAAAAATGGCATTTTCACCCACAGATTATTTTTTGTTTGTTTTTCGCACCACTCTGTGTAAGAAACACAACAGGGTTTCCCAACAATTTTAATGCCATGGACCAAAGCTATTAAGCAAGGGGTCTGTGGACCCTGGGTTGGGGAGTCCCTGCTCCACCATGAAAATCCCAGGAGATCAGCAGTGTCTGAGATACTCCAGCCACCCTATCTGGCACCAACGATCTTTCCATGGTCAATGTCACTTACATCTCATTTCTTCTAGATTCTGTTTGTTTGAACAACAGCTGAGCCTCTTGACCAGGTCTGCGTGCTTTTCTGCATTGAATTGCTGCCACATGATTGGCTAAGTAGATATTTGCATTAACGAGCAGGTGTGTCTAATAAAGCGACCGCAGATTACTGTGTCTGTTCAGTGGAAGACCCTGACCTGGAGTTACACTCTGACTCCGGTCTTTGTGGGAATGGGACCCGCTCTCGGGGTCTCGGGCTGGAGAACTAGCACGCCTTCAGGTTCCAGATTCGAGGCTGGTGCCGCTGCCTGATGCGTTGCGGAAGGAGATGGAAGGCAGTGAACTGGCTGTGCGCCCAGAGACCGGAACTCTTTGGGCGCAGAGCTGGGAAAAAGTGACGCAACAGACCTTTAACGCCATAAATCAGTGAGTTGTTTGTTATGCCTCCCTCCTGTGATATGTTGAATTACTGGGTGAACGAGTTGTCTCTGGGGTACTGCGTCTGTGTCTTTATTGATGCTTTGTTACATGCTTCAGCGCTCGGGGGGGGCGTGTTTTGCCTTTGCCATCGCTTTGCTGCTGCTTGTGTGTGGGAGGGGGCTGGGGGGGCTTCGGGGTTCGAACATTTAACTGTCATTCATTCTTCGGGGCACTCCTCTGTTTTCGTGGATGTTTGCGAAGAAAAAGAATTTCAGGATGTATAGGAGTTGGGATGTGATGTTAAAATTGTACAAGGCATTGGTGAGGCAGAATTGGGAGTATTGTGTACAGTTCTGGTCACTGAATTATAGGAAAGATGTCAACAAAATAGAGAGAGTACAGAGGAGATTTACTAGGATGTTACCGGGGTTTCAGCACCTAAGTTACAGAGAAAGGTTGAACAAGTTAGGTCTTTATTCTTTGGAGCATAGAAGGTTGAGGGGGGACTTGATAGAGGTATTTAAAATTATGAGGGGGATAGATAGAGTTGACGTGGATAGGCTTTTTCCATTGAGAGTAGGGGAGATTCAAACAAGAGGACATGAGTTGAGAGTTAGGGGGCAAAGTTTAGGGGTAACACGAGGGGTAACTCCCTTACTCAGAGAGTGGTAGCTGTGTGGAACGTGCTTCCAGTAGAAGTGGTAGAGGCAGGTTCGGTATTGTCTTTTAAAGTAAAATTGGATAGGTATATGGACAGGAAAGGAATGGAGGGTTATGGGCTGAGTGCAGGTCGGTGGGACTAGGTGAGAGTAAGCGTTCGGCACGGACTAGAAGGGCCGAGATGGCCTGTTTCTGTGCTGTAATTATTATATGCCTCTACTCAGCAACTGTGTGACATGCTGGCAACGATGAAGGGAAACGCGTGGGAGAGACTGTGCATCCGTTTGTGGACCCCGACTCTCTGATAGAGTCTTAATCTGTGAGTGTCCCCACCCCACTGCAGGGAGGTGGGAAGGGGTAGTCAGGGAGATAAAACATACCAAGCCCAAGCACTGAGAACAGCCTTTCTGTGTCTGTCCTGAGGGGTCAGGCTGAGGTGGTGGGGGTGTGTACACCACAAACATCAGGGTGAAATTCCTCCCCGTCCTGCCTGAATGTTCATCCCAGGGGCCACCTCAGCCTATGTTTACGCAGGTGGGATGACTGTGAGATCCCCTTCCCTCAGTCAGAGCAAGTGAACGGCCTTCTCTCTGACAGTAAATGTACCTATTGAGAGTAAGGGATATGAGGTGAGCTCACAACTCGGCCTTGATGCCTGTGAATGACTGTTCCTGCTGGAGGGGGTTAATACTGAAACAGAGAGCACAGCCTCAGAATGGAGGGATGCCCCTTTAAAACAGCGATGAGGAATTTCTTTAGCTAGAGGCTGGTGAACCTGTGGAATTCGTTGCCACAGGTGGCTGTGGAGGTGGTCATTGGGTATATTTAAAGCAGATGTTGATAGGTTCTTGATTAGTCAGGGAGCCAAAAGTTATGGGGGCGAAAGCTGAAGAACGGGGTTAAGAAGTGAAAATAAATCAGCTTTGGTACAGGCTCAGTGGGCAGAATGGCCTCATTCTGTCCTTATGGTCAGGAGGTGGCCGTTCAGCCCATTGAGTGGGCCGCCACTCTTCGCGCTACTTGGTCTCAGTCCTGGCGGTGTTTCAAAAGTAACGTGATCTTTGTTTTCTCTCCATTGGAAATGGAGAACGCGTCTGCCTGCACCTCCCTTCCATGTGGTGAGAACTTCCACTCAGTCTGACACTGTCCCTCCCCACTTTTATTTGTGTGAAGGTTTTCGTGAAATTGTGTCCCCCGTCTGTCCGCAGTGAAGTTCACAAGATTGCAGGCTGAGAAAGAGAATTGTTCATGAACCAGCAGCACTAACTGTCCACTTACACCATGCATGGAGCCGAAAGAGATGGGGAAATTCTATATGGATTTTTTTTTTTTGTATCTGAATTTATTCAGGAGAGACACAGTGTTTATAGAACTGAGGCAGAGAGGTTGTGGACTGTATCTGGACCACAGAAATGGAGATGCTTGGGGCCTTGAGGCAAATTAGGGCAGATGAAACCCCAGGGCCTGGCAAGGTGTCCCGTCAGGCATTGTGGGAGGCAAGTGCAGAAATTGCAGGGGCCCTGGCAGAGATATTTATCACGGGCGAGATGCCGGAGGACTGGAGAATAGCTAATGCTGTGTGGTTGTTCAAGAAAGGCTCTTAGAATAATCTGGGAAACTATCGGTGTCGAAGAAAAACGACTCTAGAGACCAGACCTCAAGCGGTGTTACCTTTATTCAGCATGACACCATGGAGAGCTCGCCGCAGAGTGCAGGGCTCTGAGTTACGGAGCATTTTCGACGTTTGTTTATAATGATGAACAGGCCAAATCTGGCGGGCTGGTGATTGTCGCACAAGCAGATACACATAACCAGGAGCATGCGAGTTCATCCGTCGCACAAGATACTTTTAATCACAGAACATCCAATGACCGCGTGTTCCTCTTTACGGCCATTTGCACTCAGTGCTGCATCCCGATTATGAACGACTGTCTGCTTTCTGCAGGTCCAAGCTTAACACATTGGGTTACAATTTCAAACAGAAAAATGCAAGTTTGCTACTTAGGTCATTAACCCTTTCCCTGACCCTCAATAGGCCAGTGAGTCTGACGTCAGTAATGGGTGAGTTATTGGAAGGTATTCAAAGAGACAGGATATATTAGAATTTGGATTGGCAGGGCCCGATTAGACAAATACTTTATTGATCCCAAAAGAAATTACAGTGTCACAGCAGCATTACAAGTGCACAGATATACAAATATTAGAAGAAAGATTAGAAGTTTACAAATTTCATGAAACATGCCGGTGATAATAAACTTGATTCTGAGATAAAGTGACGATCTTAGGGATGGTTAACATGGCTTTGTGCATGGTTGGTAGTGTCTAACCAATCTTACTTAGGAAGTTATTCGAGGAGGTTATAGAAACGTAGAAAACCTACAGCACAATAGAGGCCTTTCAGCCCACAAAGCTGTGCCAAACATGTCCCTACCTTAGAACTACCTAGGCTTAACCCATAGCCCTCTATTTTTCTAAGCTCCATGTTGCCATCCACGAGTCTCTTAAAAGACCCTATCGTTTTCACATCCACGCACTCACCACTGTGTTTTTTAAAAAAAACTTACCCCTGACATCTCCTCTGTATGTACTGTGCCCTCTTGTGCTGGCCATTTCAGCCCTGGGGAAAAAGCCTCTGACTATCCACACGATCAATGCCTCTCATCATCTTATACACCTCTATCAGGTCACCTCTCATCCTCCGTCACTCCAAGGAGAAAAGGCCGAGTTCACTCAACCTATTCTCGTAAGGCATGCTCCCCTCATGAGGAAATGTGATGAAGGAAAGGCAGTGGACGTTGTATTTGACGATGGGAGGCTGGTCTGGAAGATTCATTTGCTCGGCGTTCAGGATGAAGTAGTAAGTTGGGTGGAGTATTTGTTTCCTAGGAGAAGCCAGAGAGTGGTTGTAGATGGCTGCGTCTCTGACTGGAGGCCAGTGACTGGTGGTGTGCTGGTGATCTGGATGATAATGTAGTAAACTGGATCAGCAGATTTGTGGATGACGTGAAGTTGGGGGGGCATAGTGGACAGCAAGGACAGCTCTCAAAGCTTGTGGGACCTGGACCAGCTGGAAAATGACAGATAGAATTTAATGCAGGCCAGTGTATGGTGTTGGCCTTTGTAAGGACAAAGCAGGGTAGGTCTTACACAGTGAATGGTAGGGATCTGGGAATATAGTTCCTTGAAAGTGACATCACAGGCAGATGGGGTCATAAAGAGTGTTTGGCTCATTACAGGGGAGGTGGATAGGTTTTTGATTAGTAAAGGTTACGAGGAGAGGCAGGAGAATGGGGCTCGATAATAAATCGGACAAGATGGAATGGCGGAGGAGACCCACTGGGCCCAATGGTCTGATTTTGCAACTATGGCTTGTGGCCTTGTACGGCGTCCATGAGAGACTTTAATACAAGGCCTGTCGTTCTTTGAGATGGACAGAATAAGTCGCCGGATATTTTGTTGCTTTTTAAAACAAATTGCCAGACTCCCCCAGGTAGTTTGGAGGTTTTTAACATTCAGTCGGCATTAGGAAAAGCAAACCCAGGAAGGGGTGTTTCTGTCACTGCTTGTGCTGCAGGGCCAATGAATGAATTATGATGTCCACTTTAGGACCAGGACAGAAGGACTTTTGACCCTGATACGTTCAGGTCTTTTCTCTGCTTTGCTGGGTGCTTCTTTTCTTTCCATATTTAATATCGTGGCCATTCTCATTTTGCCGCTTGTGGGTATTCATGACAGCAATGCTTTCCGTAAAGGAGCAGGTTTAAAATTGGGATCTGTTGCCATAGTGACGATCGGAAATGGCAGAGGGCAAGAAGGGGCCAAGGGCGCATGCGCCTAATGCTGAAGGCCCGCATGCGCATTGCGCCCAGAGCGTTCGCGAATGACGGCAGTGAAACGTACGAAGTGAGTTGCCGATTTTAATCGTCGGAGTGAGTTTTGGGCCGAAAGAACTCCAGAAATACTCTTGTGCCTCTTGGCCTTCCCCCGTCCGCGGCCAGGCCCCGTTGAAGCCCCAGAAGCGTATGGGTGTCTCCGAAAGTGTCCTGGGCGGGGTGGTTTCTGGGCCGTGAGGGACTGTGGGTATTACTGTGACCATGCTTGTCTTTGTCCGCTGTGTTTTCAGAATCGTGTTTATTATCACTGAAATATATTACGATATTTGTTGTTTTGTGGAAAAGTACAGTGAAATATATA
Source organism: Hemitrygon akajei (assembly GCF_048418815.1). Taxonomy (NCBI): domain Eukaryota; kingdom Metazoa; phylum Chordata; class Chondrichthyes; order Myliobatiformes; family Dasyatidae; genus Hemitrygon; species Hemitrygon akajei. Next base: position 20,352,075 of record NC_133148.1, on the reverse strand, counting down.
ACTATAAGTTTAAATGAGAAATAAGAAAAAAGAGAGCAACGTAGTGAGATAGTGTTCATGGACCGTTCAGGGTTCTAATGGCGGAGGGGACAAAGCCGTTTCTAAAACGTTGAGTATGTGTCTTCAGGCTCCTGTGCCCCCACCCTGATAGTGGTAATGAGAAGAAGGCATATCTTGTATGTGAGGGTCCTTCATGATGGATGCCACTTTTTAAAGATGTCCTTGATGGGGTGGTGGGGGGAAGGTGAGTGCCCACGGTGGAGCTGGTTGAGCATACAACCCCTCGCAGCCTCTTCCGCTCCTACCAGGCTGCTCAGAATGCTCTCTGCAGTACATCTATAGAAATTAGTAATGAACAAAAACTGTGGGTCACTGGAGGCCACATCAGGTACCTGTGAGACTGAAAATGACTTCTATTTCTGTTCTCCTTTCAGGTCTCAATTTATGCAAATATATTACACAAGAAAATAGGAGCAGAGATCTTATCAGTAGGACCCCCGGCTCTGCACCATCATTCAATGTGAACACAGCCGAACTACACCAGCCTCAATTGTGCCATTTCCCCGCCCCTTCAATTTCACAATATTTAAAATAGCTCCCTATCTCCATCTTAAATATTTTCAGTGATCTGTCCAGTCCAGGTGAAAGATAATTCCCAATAGGTCAATTGTCTATTTCTTTCCATTGTGACTGCCTAACTGTTGAGACCCTCCAGTGCTTTGTGTTGCTTGTTTAGAATAAAGTTTCCAGTCATAGTTCTTGGATTGCATGCTATGTTGGCATCGGAATCTGTGGCAATGCTTGCAGGCTGCCCTCACCACATCATTAGGCTGTGTTGGTTGTTAACGAAAACGGTGCATTTCAAAGTTAAGCGTATGATCAAAGTCACCATAAACCAGTTGAGTAGTGTCACAACACTCAGCAGGTCAGTAAATCCAAAGTAAATTTATTATCAAAGTATGTACGAGGGTGATTGATAAGTTTGTGGCCTAGGGTAGAAGGAGTCGATTTTGGGAAACCTAGCGCATTTATTTTTCCTACATTTACACACTCAGTCCAGCAGTCATGGAGCATACAGATCCCTTCTTTGTAGAAGTCAGCACCTTGGACCTCCAGAAGTGGTCCACAGCAGGTGTGATTGATAAGTTTGTGGCCTAAGGGAGAAGGAGATGAGTTATTAACAAACTTTCTGCATTTTCACTCAGAGTTGAACTGCACGTGCATGTAACGAGAGCTGTATAGCTCATCTCCTTCTACCTTAGGCCCGAACTTATCAATCACCCCATGCTGTGGACCACTTCTACAAAGAAGGGGTCCGTATGCTCCACGACCGCTGGACTAAGTGTGTACATGTAGGAGGGGACTATGTTGAAAAATAACTGTGCTAGGTTTTCTAAAATTGACTCCCTTCGGCCACGAACTTATCAATCACCCCCGTATGTGTCAACCTGAGATTCACGGTAAATACAAAGAAACACAATGGAACTGATGAAACCGACAAAGGTGGACAAACAACCAATATGCGAAAGCAAATTGTGCAAATTTTAAAAAAGACAAAATACTACTAATAAATAAATAAATAAATATTGAGAACGCAAGTTGAAGAGCCCTTGGAAGTGAGCCCGTAGGTTGTGGAATCAGTTCAATGTTGGGGTGAGGAGCCTGACTGAGGGGCAATTCCTGTTGATGAACCTGGTGGTGTGGGACCTAAGGCTCTTGTACTTCCTTCCTGATGGCAGCGGCCAGAGGAAGAGAGCATTGCCTTGGTAGAGGGGGTGCTTGATGAGGAATGCTGCTCTCCTGTGGCAGCGCCCCATATAGTTGTGTTCAATGGTGGCGAAGGCTTCAACTCTGCTGGACCAGGCTTTATCCACTACCTTTTGTCGGCTTTTCGCTCGAGAGCATTAGTGTTTCCATACCTGGCTGTGACGTAACCGGTCAGTGTACTCCCCACTGTGCATCTCTGGAAGTTTGTCAAAGTTCGCTGGATCTTTACAAACTTCTAAGGAAGTAGAGGTTGCCGTGCTCTCTTCATAATGGCACCTACGTGCTGGACCCGGGTCAGATCCTCTGAATTTATAACGCCAATTAATTTAAAGTTACTGAGCCTCTCCGTCTCTGATGAGGACTGGCTGATGGACCCCTGGTTTCCTCCTCCTGTAGTCAGTAATCAGCTCCTTGGTCTTGCTGACATCAAGTGGGAGGTTGTTGCTGTGGCACCAGTCAACCTGGTCTTTAATCTCCCTGCGAGCTGCTGATTTGCCACCACCAACACCACAGTGGTGTTGTCAGTAAACTTAAATATCATATTGGAGCTGACCTTAGCCCCACAGTCAGGTGAGTAGAGCAGGGTAGACTGCCTTGTGCTGATTGGTGGAGATGTTGCTGCCGATCTGCACTGATTGGGGTCAGTCTCACTGAAATGTAGAGGTGAGAAATAAATCTGAATGTGCAGATTCCTCAGAGCAATGATTTCAGGTTAATTTATATCAGATGACATTGGCTCCAGCAAGGACCATAATCATGTCAGGTCAGCCGTGCAGGATGAAGCAGCTAGCTTTTGTTCGTGTGTTCCAGGTTCTGTTTTCTGCACTGTGATCTAATAGTTGTCTTGAAAATTTACAGTCACTTGGGATAGTTCAATATTGCATCCATGGTGATTATTAAAACATCCCCACATCGTATTTATCAAAACGGACTGTGTTTTGATCGGGCTGTGCCAGTATAACTCTCCATTTTTATCCCCCCTCAATCTTCTAAATTCCAGTGAGTATAAGCCTAGTCGATCCAGTCTTTCTTCATATAAAATTACTGCCATCCCAGGAATCAATCTAGTGAACCTTCTCTGTACTCCCTCTATGGCAAGAATGTCTTTCCTCAGATTAGGGGACCAAAACTGCACACAATATTCTAGGTGCTGTCTCACTAAGACCTTGTACAACTGCAGTAGAACCTCCCTGCTCCTGTACTCAAATCCTTTTGCTATGAATGCCAACAGACCATTTGCCTTTTTCACCGCCTGCTGTACCTGCATGCCCACCTTCAATGACTGGTGTACAATGACACCCAGGTCTCGTTGTATCTCCCCTTTTTAGGCCGGTTCATTGGCTATATTTAAGAGGAAGTTAGATATGGCCCTTGTGGCTAAAGGGATCGGGGGGTATGTAGAGAAAGCAGGTACAGGGTTCTGAGATGGATGATCAGCTATGATCATACTGAATGGCGGTGCAGGCTCGAAGGGCCGAATGGCCTACTCCTGCACCTATTTTCTATGTTTCTATGTTTACATTCATTCAAGGGATGTGGTTTTTTTAGATTGAACCAGCAGTTAATTGCCAATCCCTAAACATCCTTAAGGTGGCGCTGGTGAGCTGCTGAATGACGAGTCCTTGAGGTGCGTGTTCACTCCGAATTCCAGAAAATACATATTTATCCCTCTCCTCTTCCCCTCCCCCTCCCCTCTCTCCCTCGACCCCTTATAACACCCTCAATCCTGTATTCGTCTCCCTTTTCAGTTTTGGCCCTCTTTTGCAATGCAGCTCATCCCACTGACTGCAATTTTGTTCTATCACCTGCCTGTCCTTCCTGCCAGCCTCACTGCTTGTAAACAGCCCTATCCTCAGCTCTATCACTCTGGTTCCCACCCCTTGCCAAATTAGTTTAAACCCTCCCCCAACAGCTGTAGAAAACCTGTCTGCAAGGATATCGGTACCTGTAAACTGTCCCTTGTGTACCGGTCATACCTTCCCCAGAGGAGATCCCAATGATCCAGAAATAGGAAACCCTGCCCCCTACACCAGTTTGCCTGCCAAATTATCCTATTTTCAACCTCACTGGTGCGTGGCACAGGCGGCACTGCAGAGGTTGCTACCCTGGAGGTCCTGCTTTTCGGCTTTCTACACAACTCCCCAAAATTCTCTCTTCAGGACCTCCTCGCTCTTCCTACACGTGGTAAATAAATTGCAATCTTGGAATTTGAACATGGGGAGAGTTGGGGATGAGTGCAGGGTTACTGTAAATGTCTGATGGTAAGCCTGCACTCGATGGGCTGAAAGGCCTGTTTCTAGGGTGGACGCTTCTGTGCAGCAGCTCCCGCTGAGATGTTCTGAATTTGAAACATCAATACCTGGTCTGGTCTGAGCCTCCAGGACGGTCTAACCTCAGTGGGGAGAGAAGGAACGGGGATACAGGAGCAACCGAAGCGACGGACATTTTCCTGGTGGCAACAATCTTCACCTAAAACCTTCCTTCTCCAATTCCCTCCACTTGTGCTCTTTATTGCACTTTGGAAGGACAAACCAAGGTAGAACATACAAGGTAAATGGTAGGGCACTGAGGAGTGCAGTAGAACAGAGGGATCTGGGAATACAGATACAAAATTCCCTAAAAGTGGCGTCACAGGCAGTTAGGGCAGTAAAGAGAGCTTTTGGTACATTGGCCTTTATAAATCAAAGTATTGAGTATAAGAGTTGGAATGTTATGGTGAGGTTGTATAATACATTGGTGAGACCGAATTTGGAGTATTGTGAGTAGTTTTGGTCACCGAATTACAGGAAGGATATTAATAAGGTTGAAAGAGTGCAGAGAAGGTTTACAAGGATGTTGCCGGGACTTGAGAAACGGAGTTACAGAGAAAGGTTGAATAGGTTAGGACTTTATTCCCTGGAGCGTAGGAGAATGAGGGGTGATTTGATAGAGGTGTATAAAATTATGATGGGTATAGATAGAGTGAATGCAAGCAGGCTTTTTCCACTGAGGCTAGGGGAGAAAAAAAACCAGAGGACATGGGTTAAGGGTGAAGGGGGAAAAGTTTAAAGGGAACATTGGGGGGGGTACTTCTTCACACAGAGTGGTGGGAGTGTGGAATGAGCTGCCAGATGAAGTGGTAAATGCAGGCTCACTTTTAACATTTAAGAAAAACTTGGACAGGTACATGGATGGGAGGGGTATGGAGGGAAATGGGCCAGGTGCAGGTCAGTGGGACTAGGCAGAAAAATGGTTCAGCACAGCCAAGAAGGGTCGAAAGGCCTGTTTCTGTGCTGTAATGTTCTGTGGTTCTACTCTCTTCTTGATCCTTCGCCTCATCTCCCAAGTTCATGGATGCCCCTGCACTGTCGTCATAACAGAAAGTGCTAGGGACAAGGGTGCAAGAACATTTACGAGGACTGCTGGGATCTGAGGACCTGGGTTAACGGGGAAAAGCGGAACGGGATAGGACTTTAGTAGAAGAATGAGGAAAGATTTGATAGAGGAATGCAAAACCATGAAAGCTGTAGATGCGAGCAGGCTTTCCTTTCACCGCAATTGGGTGAGACTAGAGCCAGAGGCCCTAGGTTAAGGGTGAAAGGTGAAATACTTGCGGGGAACCCGAGAGGGGATTTCTTCACTCAGAGGGCAGTGAGAGTGTGGAACGAGCCAGTGGATGTGACGGATGTGGGTCCAATTTCAACATTGAAGAGAAGGTTCAATGTCCGTGGATGGAGGGATATGGAGGTGCGGGTCGATGGGACAAGCCCCGGACTCGGTTGGCTGAGGGACCTCTTTCCGTGCTGTGCTGACTTGACAAGTCAGGCGGCCACGCTGGAGAGAGGGAGGTAGTTGACGCTTTTTAGGTCAACGATCTTTCTGTCAGAAGTGGGAATACAGGTGTGTTTTCCTTTACGGGGGGGAGGCAATGGGGAGAACTAAGGAAGTGTCCATGACGGGGCGAGTTAATGGAGGGGTGGCTAAGATCTAAAGGCAGGAAGGATCTTAATAGAAACATAGAAAACATACAGCACAATACAGGCCCTTCGGCCCACAAAGCTGTGCCGGACATGTCCCTACCTTAGAAATTACCCAGGGTTACCCGTAGCCCTCTGTTTTTCTAAACTCCATGTTTGTTAGTGAAACAATTAGACACTGGAGAAACGGGAAGGAGTAAAACCAGGGAAGCCTCCTGTAGCTGAAACCTGATATCCCAGGGTTTGAAAAGACGTGGCTCTAGTTGCATTAATCTGCCTGGATGTGGAGCCGTCGCTGCTGGGGCAGGGTAACTATTTCCTGTCTGTCTGTGCTGTGCGGTTATTACGGGTAATCTGTCTGCACCTTCTCCCTGTAACTGTGTGGGTTTCTTCCGGGTGTCCCAACGTCTTGCCACGTAGGCCAGTACGTGAGTTGGTCATTAATAATTCTCCCTGATTAACAGGTGGGTGAGGATCTGGCTGAAGTCACTGAGATCATGGGGCGAGAGAGTAAGTTCCAATGAAAGTTCGTTGGGGAATGGGATTTCCCTTAGCTGGCTTGGACTTAATGAGCCAAATGGTCTCCTATGTCTCCCAGGGGAAAATGGAACTGATAACTTAATCCTTGAGGTACTTATAAATAGGGATTCTCTGCCTTCTTGCCTTGTGACTGGGTGACAGCTGCTTTCCAAGGCTGCTCGGGAGCCGAGCGTGCAGAAGTGATCGAACACTTAAGACTTTATCTGCAACCCTGAAAAGGCAGGTACCAATTGCGTTTTTGCTTTCGATGACTCAGACTTCACTGATTCCAATGCTGGAGTTAATGTGTCAGAAGTCGGGCGACTGAGTGGATCCTGAGGGACCTCACCCCAGTGGGTATCAGTCAGCGATCCCAGACTGAACCCTGTTCCTCCGGGGTGTGGGGTTTCCCTTGCATTGCTGTATTAGTCATAGAAACATAGAAAATCGGTGCAGGAGCAGGCCCTTCGGCCCTTCGAGCCTGCACCGCCATTCAGTATGATCATGGCTGATCATCCAACTCGGAACCCTGTACCTGCTTTCTCTCCATACCCCCTGATCCCTTTAGCCACAAGGGCCATATCTAACTTCCTCTTAAATATAGCCAATGAACCGGCCTCAACTGTTTCCTGTGGCAGAGAATTCCACAGATTCACCACTCTCTGTGTGAAGAAGTTTGTCCTCATCTCGGTCCTAAAAGGCTTCCCCTTTATCCTTAAACTGTGACCCCTCGTTCTGGACTTCCCCAACATCGGAAACAATCTTCCTGCATCTAGCCTGTCCAATCCCTTTAGAATTTTATACGTTTCAATAAGATCCCCCCTCAATCTTCTAAATTCCAGTGAGTATAAGCCTAGTCGATCCAATCTTTCTTCATATGAAAGTCCTGCCATCCCAGGAATCAATCTGGTGAACCTTCTCTGTACTCCCTCTATGGCAAGAATGTCTGCAAGATGTAGTCGAGTCCACATCTCCTCCAATACGAGCTGCAGGAATCCTTGGGACTCTCTGCAGTGTCAGCTCACGGGTGAAGATTAAAGATAGAAGATCAGCTTTCTTTGCGCCATGTAACATACAGTGAAATGTATTGTTTGCATCAACTAAATCAGCAGGGGTTGTGCTGGGGCAAGAGTCGCCACGTTTCCGGCGCCAACGTAGCACGCCCACAACTCGCTGACCCTAACCGTACGTCTTCGGAACGTGGGAGAAAACCGGAGCAACACGTGTAGTCAAGGGGAGAACGGATGTGGGAGGAAACCGGAGCTGTAGTGGGGTACACATGTGGTTGTGGGGAGAACGTCCCTGTACCATACGCACCCTTATCAGCAGAGAGAATTGAACTCCATTCTTACAACTGCCAGTGTAAAGAGATTACACTACCCTGTACACCCCCCAATCCCTTGGTATTTCATCCAATCACTGATTCCTGTCGTGCTTCCCACAGTCACGACGTTAGGCTTGGAGACACGGGAGTGTTGGACAGCAGCGTAAATCAGTGAACACAATGGGTCAAGATCTGTTCTCAGAGCTTGGTATCGGGTAGGAGCCCCGCCGCTGACTAAAGTTTCCCTGATGCACACATCTAACATGAGGGAATGAGCCCTGTTCAACCCAGTCTGCCGACCCCAGCTCTCGGAGCATTGCCGCCTCTCCCATTCCACCCTGACACCTCTCCTCTCTCACGTACATCAACTCCAGCTTGATACCCCCAACTCTGCAGTACACATGGTGTACAGTTCATAGTGTAGATCCCCCTCAGTTCGCCTTAAGACACAGGAGCAGAATTAGACCATTCGGCCCATCGTGTCTGCTCCATCATGGCTTAGTTATTATCCCTCTCAATCCCACTCTCCCGCCTTCTCCGTGTAACCTTCCAAACCCTTACTAATCAAGAACCTAACAACCTCCACTTTAAATATACCCAATAACCACCTCCACAGCCGTCTGTGGCAATGAATTCCACAGATTCACCACCCTCTGGCTAAAGAAATTCCTCCTCATCTCTAATCTAAAGGAATGCCCTGTATTTTGAGGCTGTACCCTCTGGTCCCAGACTCCACTGTAGGAAACATACCCTCCATGTCAACTCTATCTAGGCCTTTCAGTATTCAATAGGTTTCAATCAGATCACCCCCCTCCCCATTCTTCTAAACTCCAGTGAGTACAGGCCCAGAGCCATCAAACGCTCTTCATTCGTTAACAATAGATGACGAAGGGTCTCAGCCAAAATGTTGACTTTACATTTGCCTCCATAGCTGCTGCCTGACCTGCTGAGAGAGCTGCCAGAATTTTGTGTGTTGGTCCACTTGACAAAACTTTGCTCCAATAAAGCGCCCTATTTAATTTGGTTGGTCACAGTAAAAATGCACGTGGCTCTCCATAATAAAGTAAGATGTTACACATGGACACAGTCTTTCAAACAGACCTATGAAAATCAAACCTATTCAAGTCTTTCTGATTGTGTTAATGGAGCAAACTGGAAATGAACAAGCTGCTTAAACTGGGGCCCTTCCACTTGTCCACCTGGCGGGACAGGCCTCTGGACAAAGAACTTGTCATTCTCAGCTCGTTGGAACAAAACGTGTTTTAATTTTGATTTTACTGCTGCTTTCCTGGGAGGAGAATGACCCATTTCCGAGTCCTCTCAGAGTCGGAGAGCAGTACAGTAGGGATGTAGGCCCTTCGGCCCAGCGAGTCCATGATGACCACGTTGTCCACCCAGTTAATCCCAGAATTGGGCTTTCCCTCTATGTATCTTAATGCATCTTAAATTATACTAATCAGCCCAGTCCTCTGGCAGCTTGTCCATATACTCAATCACCCCGTGTGGATAAAATAACTCTCAGATACAGTTCCAGCCTTCCCTCTCTCACCCTCACTCTACGCTCTCCAGTTCTGGACTCCCGTACCCACGGGGAAAGTCTGTTACTGAAGCCCCTCATAATTATAAACATTTCTGAATGGTCGTCCCTTGTTCTCCTACATTCCAAGGAACGAAGGCCAAGCCTGGCCAAAGTCTCCTTATAACTCAGGCTCTCTAGTCTTGGCAACGTCCTCGTAAACCTCTTCTACACCCTTTCCGGTTTAATCGCACCTTTCCTGTAACAGGGTGACGAAAACTGTACGCTGTTCACTAAAGCAACTGCAACACAACGTCCGCACTCCTCAGCCGATGAGGGCCAGCGTGCTGAATAGCTTTCTTCACCGCACCGTCTACCTGCCACGCTGCACTCAACAATCTTCACCCTTACACTCCAGGGTCCCTCTTTACCATTATACTCTGTAGTGACTTACCATTCATAGTAGAAGTCCAACAGTGGTTGGACATTCCAAAATACATCACTTCAAACTTACTTGTATCAAAAATCACGGAGCAATATTAGACACAGATAGATAGGAGTTGGCAATACATGGCTGTGTATAGAGTGTACAGTTCTGTTTGATCATGACCAGTGCAGTCAAAGCACTTCCTTTGCAACCAATCCAGTGCTTTATTAAATGAGGTCAGTGGTGCCTGCAGGTGGAGGGATTACAAATCGAAGCTCCCACCTACAGTAACTATTTTAACGGCAAATATGTACATGTGTATGTATGCGTGCAATGGACTGATGGAATTAACCTTTAGCCATTCTCCTTATCCTTCTGCAGCCCCCCTGCATCCCGAACACTACCTTCGTATTGTCTGAAAAACTTGGCCATAAAGCCATCAGCCCATCATCTAAATCGTTGTCACAATGTAAAAAGAAGCGGTTCCAACACAGACCCCTGTAGAACACAATTAGTCACCACCAGCCAATCACAAAAGGCTCCCTTTATTCCTTCTCTGTACTTCCTGCCAATCCGCTAATGATCTACCCATGCTAGTATCTTTCCTGTAGTACCATGGGCTCTTATCTTGCTGAGCAGCCTCGTGTGCGGCACCTTCCAGAAATCCAAGCACACAACTTCCACCTATTCTCCTTTGTCTGTCCTGCTTGCTATTTCTCCAAAGAATTCTGTCAGGCAAGATTTTCTTGAGGGAACCGTGCTGACTTTACCCTGTTCCTGCAAGTACCCCTAAACCTCATCCTTATCAAATGACTCCGACGTCTTCCCAACCACTGAGCTCAGACTAATTGGCCTATAATTTCCTTTCTTCTGTCTCCCTCCCTTCTTGAAGAGTGGAATGACTTTTGCTATTTTTCAGTCCTCTGGAACCATGCCAGAATCTAGTGACTCTTGAAAGATCATTACCAATGCCTCCACAATCTCTTCAGCCTCCTCTTTCAAAATCCTGGAGCATAGTCCATCTGGTCCAGATGACTTCTCCAACTTCAGGCCTTCCAGGTTCCCAGGCACGTTCTCCTTGGTGACAGCAACTGCACTCACTTCTGCCCCTGACACGCTTGAACTTCTGGTATACTGCTGGTGTCTTCCACAATGATGCAAAGTACTTATTCAGTTTGTCCCCAATTACAACCTCTCCAGCATTATTTTCCTGTGGTCCAATAGCTACTCGAGCTTCCCTTTTACTCTTTATGTATCTGAGAATACTTTTGGAATCTTCTTTGATATTATTGGCTAGCATACCTTTATATTTCAGCTTTTCCCTTCTTGTGCCTTTTTACCTTCTAAAAAGCTTCCCAGTCCTCTAACTTCCCATTAAATGTTGCTCTAATTCTTGCCCCTCCTTAGTTTTAGTGTTGGCTTTGACTTCCCTTGAGTCATCATGATTTCAGAATACTTCTTCTTTGGGATGTATCTATCCTGCACCTTCTGAATTGCTCCCAGGTACTCCAGCTCTGCCATCATTCCTGCTAGTGTCCCCTTGCAATCAACTTTGGCCAGCTCCCCTCTCATGCTTCTATAATTCCCTATACTCCGCCGCTCCAAAGAAACCAACCCAAGTTTTTTCAGCTTCTCATGATAGCACATGCCCTCTAAACCAAACAACATCCTGGTGAACCTCTTCTGCACCCTCTCCAAAGCCTCAACATCCTTCCTATAGTGGGGTGACCACAGCTGTATGCAATACACCCGAAGAGGCCAGAATTCTACAAAGTTGCAACATAACCTCTTGACTTTTGAACTCAGTGCCTCAACTAATAAAAGCAAGCATGTCATAAGCCTTCCTACCCACCCTGTGTAGCCAGGTTCAAGGAGCTATGAACTTGGATCCCAAGATCTCTGCTCAGCAACACTGTTAATGATCTTGCCCTTAAGAGTGTAGCGTCTCCTTGCTTTTGCCCTACCAAGGTGCAACACCTCACATTTATCTGGGTTAAACTCCACCTTGCCATTTCTCGGCCCATATCTGCAACTGATCTACATTACATTGTATTCTTTCCCACTCGTCTACACTATCCACAAATCCACCAATCTTAGTATCATCCACAAATTTACTAACCCACCCATCTACATTTCCACCCAGGTCATTAATATACATCACAAACAGCAGAGGTCCCAGCACAGATCCCTGTGGACCACCACTAATTAGAGACCTCCAGTTTGAATAACTTCCTTCAACCACTATCCTTGTCTTCTGTGCGCACGCCAGTTCTGAATGCAGTCAATTCACCGTGAATCCCATGCATCTTAATCTTCTGGATTAGCCTCCCATGAGGGACCTTGTCATATATCTTACTGAAATCCTCTGCCCTACCCTCATCAGCCTCTCTCATTACCTTGTCAAAAAAACTCAGTCAATTTGGTAAGACACAATCTGACCTGCACAAAGCCATGCTGGCTCTCTCTAATCAGGCCATGGGTTTCCAGACGCTCATCCATCCCCTAAGAATTTTCTCCAGCAAATTCTCTACAACGAATGTAAAACTCACCGGTCTATAGTTCCCAAGATTTTCTCTTGTTCCCTTCTCAAATAGAGCTGCAACATTAGCCACTCTTTAGTTGTCTGGGGCTTCGCCTGAGCCTAGAGATGACACGAGGAGACTGGTCAAGGCCCCAGCAATCTCACCTCTTGCTTTCTTCAATAACGTGAGATAAATCCCATCAGGCCCTGGGGACTTATCCACCTTAGCACTCCGTAGGAGGCCCAACATCTCCTCCCCCTTGATCTCTGAATGTCCTGATGTATTTATACACACAACACTGATCTCCTGGTCCCCCGTGTCCTTTTCCTTGGTAAGTACGGAAGCAAAGTACTCATTAAGTACTTCACTCATATTTTCTGCATTCAAGCAAATGTTCCCCTCTTTATCCTTGATGGTCCCTCCCTCCCCTGAGTTATCCGTTTGCTCTTGATCTATGTATAGAATGCCTTGGAATTCACCTTATTCCTATTTGCCAAGGCCCCTCATGGCCCTCCTGGCTTTCCTAATTCCCTTCTCCAGTTCTTTTCTGGTTTCATTATAATCCACATGTGCTCCGTTTGATCCTAATGCTCGGAACTTTGCATAGCTTTTTTATCTTAACTAAATTCATCACCTCCCTGAACATCCAAGGTTCCCTTATTTTTCCGCCCCTGTCCCTCCTTCCACTGGAACACTGCTCTAACTATATACTAGCAGACAAAGATTGAAGAGGAAGAAATTTACCAGAATTGAATTTGGGAGCTGAGAGGTAATGTTGCAGCTACATAGGACCCTGGTCAGACCCCACTTGGAGTTCTGTGCTCAGTTCTGGTCACCTCACTACAGGAAGGATGTGGAAGCCATAGAAAGGGTGCAGAGGAGATTTACAAGGATGTTGCCTGGATTGGGGAGAATGCCTTATGAGAATAGGTTGAGTGAACTTGGCCTTTTCTCCTTGGAGCGATGGAGGATGAGAGGTGACCTGATAGAGGTGTATAAGATGATGAGAGGCATTGATCGTGTGGATAGTCAGAGGCTTTTCCCCAGGGCTGAAATGGTTGCCACAAGAGGGCACAGGTTTAAGGTGCTGGGGAGTAGGTACAGAGGAGATGTCAGGGGTAAGTTTTTTACTCACAGAGTGGTGAGGGCATGGAATGGGTAGCCAGCAACGGTGGTGGAGGCGGATACAATAGGGTTTTTTAAGAGACTTTTGGATAGGTACATGGAGCTTAGAAAAATAGAGGGCTATGGGTAAGCCCAGTAATTTCTAAGGTAGGGACATGTTCAGCACAACTTTGTGGGCCGAAGGGCCTGTATTGTGCTGTGGGTTTTCTATGTTTCTATATGATAACGTGCTGTACTGTTCCCCACACTGCCTCTCTTCCCATTCTATTATGTCACAGATGTACTGACATCAGAGCTGCTGACCCTCAAATCTCGGAGGGGGCAGCCAGCACCTTTCTCCCCAGGGAGGCTACAGCCAATACCTGATGACAGAAAGTTCGGGGCAGGTGCCGGCCGCTGGGTGTGCTGGTGAAGGCTGACCCAATAGGGCAGGGGTTCACAACCTTTTTTATGCCATGGAGCCTTACCATTAACCGAGGGGTCAGTGGACCCCAGGCTGGGAACCCCCGAAAACGGAGCATTTAAGAGTCTATTAGGTAGCTGCCTGGATGTAATAAGAATTGAGGGTTATGTATGGGCTGTGTCGGAAGGGTTTAGACTGATCGTAGAATGGGTTTATAAAGGTTAGCACGACATCAAGGGGTGAAGGGCCTGTACTCTTGCTGTAATTTTCCTTGAATCCAACTTCAATCCTGATCTGTGCATGTTCTCTGCAATAATAGCGATAATTTCACCGCCCGCCCCCTGCCAGCCCAGCCCCCAGAAGTCCTCCAGTTCCTTCCCATTGACCCAAAGTTATGCCAGGAAGTTAACTGATATCCTTAAAATCTCCTGAGCGTAGGTGAGCGGCAGAAAGGATCAAACAGGAGGTGAAGAGCACGTGAGAAAGTTGCAGGGATACCGCGCAGTACGGAGGGGCGGAATGGGACCAATGGGGTCATTCTGCTGGGAGCTAGCACTGGCCCGATGGGCTGAACGGTCTCCAACGCTGCAATAAGCTACACCCCTGGCGACACTGAGGCACAAAGGAAACTACAGATGTTGGAAATCTGGAGCAACACCCACAGAATTCTGGAGGAACTGTGCAGGTCAGGCAGCGTCTATGGAGGGGAATAAGCAGGTGTTATTTCAGGCCAAGACCCTTCATCAGGACTCTATCGTTTCCCTGCATGGATACTACCCAATCTGCAGAACTTGCCCAGCACTTTGTAGGTGTTGCCTGTGGCTGATATTACCCCCAATTGTCATGAGGTATATCAAGACCCTGCTGCCCCCCCTCACTGGTCCATCTGCAGTTTGCATACCGTACCAACCTCTCAACAGACGATGCCATTGCCACCACCCTCCACCTGGCCCTAACCCACCTGGACAAAAAACACACATACGTTCGGATGCTGTTCATAGACTTCAGTTCAGCATTCAACACAATCATCCCTCAGAAACTGATTGGAAAGCTGAGCCTACTGGGCCTGAGCACCTCCCTCTGCAACGGGATACTAGACTTCCTGCCAATCAGCTAATGATCTACCCATGCTAGTATCTTTCCTGTAGTACCATGGGCTCTTATCTTGCTGAGCAGCCTCGTGTGCGGCACCTTCCAAAAATCCAAGTACACAACTTCCACCTATTCTCCTTTGTCTGCCCTGCTTGCTATTTCTCCAAAGAATTCTGTCAGGCAAGATTTTCTTGAGGGAACCGTACTGACTTTACCCTGTTCCTGCAAGTACCCCCAAACCTCATCCTTATCAAATGACTCCGACATCTTCCCAACCACTGAGCTCAGACTATTTGGCCTATAATTTCCTTTCTTCTGTCTCCCTCCCTTCTTGAAGAGTGGAATGACTTTTGCTATTTTTCAGTCCTCTGGAACCATGCCAGAATCTAGTGACTCTTGAAAGATCATTACCAATGCCTCCACAATCTCTTCAGCCTCCTCTTTCAAAATCCTGGAGCATAGTCCATCTGGTCCAGATGACTTCTCTAACTTCAGGCCTTCCAGGTTCCCAGGCACGTTCTCCTTGGTGACAGCAACTGCACTCACTTCTGCCCCTGACACGCTTGAACTTCTGGTATACTGCTGGTGTCTTCCACAATGATGAAAAGTACTTATTCAGTTTGTCCCCAATTACAACCTCTCCAGCATTATTTTCCTGTGGTCCAATAGCTACTGTAGCTTCCCTTTTACTCTTTATGTATCTGAGAATACTTTTGGAATCTTCTTTGATATTATTGGCTAGCATACCTTTATATTTCAGCTTTTCCTTTCTTGTGCCTTTTTACCTTCTAAAAAGCTTCCCAGTCCTCTAACTTCCCATTAAATGTTGCTTAATTCTTGCCCCTCCTTAGCTTTAGTGTTGGCTTTGACTTCCCTTGTGTCATCATGATTTCAGAATACTTCTTCTTTGGGATGTATCTATCCTGCACCTTCTGAATTGCTCCCAGGTACTCCAGCTCTGCCATCATTCCTGCTAGTGTCCCCTTGCAATCAACTTTGGCCAGCTCCCCTCTCATGCTTCTATAATTCCCTATACTCCGCCGCTCCAAAGAAAACAACCCAAGTTTTTTCAGCTTCTCATGATAGCACGTGCCCTCTAAACCAAACAACATCCTGGTGAACCTCTTCTGCACCTCCTCCAAAGCCTCAACATCCTTCCTATAGTGGGGTGACCACAGCTGTATGCAATACTCCCGAAGAGGCCAGAATTCTACAAAGTTGCAACATAACCTCTTGACTTTTGAACTCAGTGCCTCAACTAATAAAAGCAAGCATGTCATAAGCCTTCCTACCCACCCTGTGTAGCCAGGTTCAAGGAGCTATGAACTTGGATCCCAAGATCTCTGCTCAGCAACACTGTTAATGATCTTGCCCTTAAGAGTGTAGCGTCTCCTTGCTTTTGCCCTACCAAGGTGCAACACCTCACATTTATCTGGGTTAAACTCCACCTTGCCATTTCTCGGCCCATATCTGCAACTGATCTACATTACATTGTATTATTTCCCACTCGTCTACACTATCCACAAATCCACCAATCTTAGTATCATCCACAAATTTACTAACCCACCCATCTACATTTCCACCCAGGTCATTAATATACATCACAAACAGCAGAGGTCCCAGCACAGATCCCTGTGGACCACCACTAATTAGAGACCTCCAGTTTGAATAACTTCCTTCAACCACTATCCTTGTCTTCTGTGCGCACGCCAGTTCTGAATGCAGTCAATTCACCGTGAATCCCATGCATCTTAATCTTCTGGATTAGCCTCCCATGAGGGACCTTGTCATATATCTTACTGAAATCCTCTGCCCTACCCTCATCAGCCTCTCTCATTACCTTGTCAAAAAAACTCAGTCAATTTGGTAAGACACGATCTGCACTGCACAAAGCCATGCTGGCTCTCTCTAATTAGGTCACGGGTTTCCAGACGCTCATCCATCCCCTAAGAATTTTCTCCAGCAAATTCTCTACAACGAATGCAAAACTCACCGGTCTATAGTTCCCAAGATTTTCTCTTGTTCCCTTCTCAAATAGAGCTGCAACATTAGCCACTCTTTAGTCGTCTGGGGCTTCGCCTGAGCCTAGAGATGACACGAGGAGACTGGTCAAGGCCCCAGCAATCTCACCTCTTGCTTTCTTCAATAACGTGAGATAAATCCCATCAGGCCCTGGGGACTTATCCACCTTAGCACTCCGTAGGAGGCCCAACATCTCCTCCCCCTTGATCTCTGAATGTCCTGATGTATTATACACACAACACTGATCTCCTGGTCCCCCATGTCCTTTTCCTTGGTAAGTACGGAAGCAAAGTACTCATTAAGTACTTCACTCATATTTTCTGCATTCAAGCAAATGTTCCCCTCTTTATCCTTGATGGTCCCTCCCTCCCCCGAGTTATCCATTTGCTCTTGATCTATGTACAGAATGCCTTGAAATTCACCTTATTCCTACTTGCTAAGGCCCCTCCTGGCTTTCCTAATTCCCTTCTCCAGTTCTTTTCTGGTTTCATTATAATCCACATGTGCTCCGTTTGATCCTAATGCTCGGAACTTTGCATAGCTTTTTTATCTTAACTAAATTCATCACCTCCCTGAACATCCAAGGTTCCCTTATTTTTCCGCCCCTGTCCCTCCTTCCACTGGAACACTGCTCTAACTATATACTAGCAGACAAAGATTGAAGAGGAAGAAATTTACCAGAATTGAATTTGGGAGCTGAGAGGTAATGTTGCAGCTACATAGGACCCTGGTCAGACCCCACTTGGAGTACTGTGCTCAGTTCTGGTCACCTCACTACAGGAAGGATGTGGAAGCCATAGAAAGGGTGCAGAGGAGATTTACAAGGATGTTGCCTGGATTGGGGAGCATGCCTTATGAGAATAGGTTGAGTGAACTTGGCCTTTTCTCCTTGGAGCGACGGAGGATGAGAGGTGACCTAACAGAGGTGTATAAGATGATGAGAGGCATTGATCATGTGGATAGTCAGAAGCTTTTTCCCAGGGATGAAATGGTTGCCACAAGAGGACACAGGTTTAAGGTGCTGGGGAGTAGGTACAGAGGAGATGTCAGGGGTAAGTTTTTTACTCACAGAGTGGTGAGGGCATGGAATGGGTAGCCGGCAACGGTGGTGGAGGCGGATACAATAGGGTCTTTTAAGAGACTTTTGGATAGGTACATGGAGCTTAGAAAAATAGAGGGCTATAGGTAAGCCCAGTAATTTCTAAGGTAGGGACATGTTCGGCACAACTTTGTGGGCCGAAGGGCCTGTATTGTGCTGTAGGTTTTCTATGTTTCTATATGATAACGTGCTGTACTGTTCCCCACACTGCCTCTCTTCCCATTCTATTATGTCACAGATGTACTGACATCAGAGCTGCTGACCCTCAAATCTCGGAGGGGGCAGCCAGCACCTTTCTCCCCAGGGAGGCTACAGCCAATACCTGATGACAGAAAGTACGGGGCAGGTGCCGGCCGCTGGGTGTGCTGGTGAAGGCTGACCCAATAGGGCAGGGGTTCACAACCTTTTTTATGCCATGGAGCCTTACCATAAACCGAGGGGTCAGTGGACCCCAGGCTGGGAACCCCCGAAAACGGAGCATTTAAGAGTCTATTAGGTAGCTGCCTGGATGTAATAAGAATTGAGGGTTATGTATGGGCTGTGTCGGAAGGGTTTAGACTGATCGTAGAATGGGTTTATAAAGGTTAGCATGACATCAAGGGGTGAAGGGCCTGTACTCTTGCTGTAATTATCCTTGAATCCAGCTTCAATCCTGATCTGTGCATGTTCTCTGCAATAATAGCAATAATTTCACTGCCCACCCCCTGCCAGCCCAGCCCCCAGAAGTCCTCCAGTTCCTTCCCATTGACCCAAAGTTATGCCAGGAAGTTAACTGATATCCTTAAAATCTCCTGAGCGTAGGTGAGCGGCAGAAAGGATCAAACAGGAGGTGAAGAGCACGTGAGAAAGTTGCAGGGATACCGCGCAGTACGGAGGGGCAGAATGGGACCAATGGGGTCATTCTGCTGGGAGCTAGCACTGGCCCAATGGGCTGAACGGTCTCCAACGCTGCAATAAGCTACACCCCTGGCGACACTAAGGCACAAAGGAAACTACAGATGCTGGAAATCTGGAGCAACACCCACAGAATTCTGGAGGAACTGTGCAGGTCAGGCAGCGTCTATGGAGGGGAATAAGCAGGTGTTATTTCAGGCCAAGACCCTTCATCAGGACTCTATCGTTTCCCTCCATGGATACTACCCAATCTGCAGAACTTGCCCAGCACTTTGTAGGTGTTGCCTGTGGCTGATATTACCCCCAATTGTCATGAGGTATATCAAGACCCTGCTGCCCCCCCTCACTGGTCCCTCTGCAGTTTGCATACCGTACCAACCTCTCAACAGACGATGCCATTGCCACCACCCTCCACCTGGCCCTAACCCACCTGGACAAAAAACACACATACGTTCGGATGCTGTTCATAGACTTCAGTTCAGCATTCAACACAATCATCCCTCAGAAACTGATTGGAAAGCTGAGCCTACTGGGCCTGAACACCTCCCTCTGCAACTGGATCCTAGACTTCCTGCCAATCAGCTAATGATCTACCCATGCTAGTATCTTTCCTGTAGTACCATGGGCTCTTATCTTGCTGAGCAGCCTCGTGTGCGGCACCTTCCAAAAATCCAAGTACACAACTTCCACCTATTCTCCTTTGTCTGCCCTGCTTGCTATTTCTCCAAAGAATTCTGTCAGGCAAGATTTTCTTGAGGGAACCGTACTGACTTTACCCTGTTCCTGCAAGTACCCCCAAACCTCATCCTTATCAAATGACTCCGACATCTTCCCAATCACTGAGCTCAGACTAATTGGCCTATAATTTCCTTTCTTCTGTCTCCCTCCCTTCTTGAAGAGTGGAATGACTTTTGCTATTTTTCAGTCCTCTGGAACCATGCCAGAATCTAGTGACTCTTGAAAGATCATTACCAATGCCTCCACAATCTCTTCAGCCTCCTCTTTCAAAATCCTGGAGCATAGTCCATCTGGTCCAGATGACTTCTCTAACTTCAGGCCTCCCAGGTTCCCAGGCACGTTCTCCTTGGTGACAGCAACTGCACTCACTTCTGCCCCTGACACGCTTGAACTTCTGGTATACTGCTGGTGTCTTCCACAATGATGCAAAGTACTTATTCAGTTTGTCCCCAATTACAACCTCTCCAGCATCATTTTCCTGTGGTCCAATAGCTACTCGAGCTTCCCTTTTACTCTTTATGTATCTGAGAATACTTTTGGAATCTTCTTTGATATTATTGGCTAGCATACTTTTATATTTCAGCTTTTCCTTTCTTGTGCCTTTTTACCTTCTAAAAGCTTCCCAATCCTCTTACTTCCCATTTAATGTTGCTCTAATTCTTGCCCCTCCTTAGTTTTAGTGTTGGCTTTGACTTCCCTTGAGTCATCATGATTTCAGAATACTTCTTCTTTGGGATGTATCTATCCTGCACCTTCTGAATTGCTCCCAGGTACTCCAGCTCTGCCATCATTCCTGCTAGTGTCCCCTTGCAATCAACTTTGGCCAGCTCCCCTCTCATGCTTCTATAATTCCCTATACTCCGCCGCTCCAAAGAAAACAACCCAAGTTTTTTCAGCTTCTCATGATAGCACATGCCCTCTAAACCAAACAACATCCTGGTGAACCTCTTCTGCACCTCCTCCAAAGCCTCAACATCCTTCCTATAGTGGAGTGACCACAGCTGTATGCAATATTCCCGAAGAGGCCAGAATTCTACAAAGTTGCAACATAACCTCTTGACTTTTGAACTCAGTGCCTCAACTAATAAAAGCAAGCATGTCATAAGCCTTCCTACCCACCCTGTGTAGCCAGGTTCAAGGAGCTATGAACTTGGATCCCAAGATCTCTGCTCAGCAACACTGTTAATGATCTTGCCCTTAAGAGTGTAGCGTCTCCTTGCTTTTGCCCTACCAAGGTGCAACACCTCACATTTATCTGGGTTAAACTCCACCTTGCCATTTCTCGGCCCATATCTGCAACTGATCTACATTACATTGTATTATTTCCCACTCGTCTACACTATCCACAAATCCACCAATCTTAGTATCATCCACAAATTTACTAACCCACCCATCTACATTTCCACCCAGGTCATTAATATACATCACAAACAGCAGAGGTCCCAGCACAGATCCCTGTGGACCACCACTAATTAGAGACCTCCAGTTTGAATAACTTCCTTCAACCACTATCCTTGTCTTCTGTGCGCACGCCAGTTCTGAATGCAGTCAATTCACCGTGAATCCCATGCATCTTAATCTTCTGGATTAGCCTCCCATGAGGGACCTTGTCATATATCTTACTGAAATCCTCTGCCCTACCCTCATCAGCCTCTCTCATTACCTTGTCAAAAAAACTCAGTCAATTTGGTAAGACACGATCTGACCTGCACAAAGCCATGCTGGCTCTCTCTAATCAGGCCATGGGTTTCCAGACGCTCATCCATCCCCTAAGAATTTTCTCCAGCAAATTCTCTACAACGAATGTAAAACTCACCGGTCTATAGTTCCCAAGATTTTCTCTTGTTCCCTTCTCAAATAGAGCTGCAACATTAGCCACTCTTTAGTTGTCTGGGGCTTCGCCTGAGCCTAGAGATGACACGAGGAGACTGGTCAAGGCCCCAGCAATCTCACCTCTTGCTTTCTTCAATAACGTGAGATAAATCCCATCAGGCCCTGGGGACTTATCCACCTTAGCACTCCGTAGGAGGCCCAACATCTCCTCCCCCTTGATCTCTGAATGTCCTGATGTATTTATACACACAACACTGATCTCCTGGTCCCCCGTGTCCTTTTCCTTGGTAAGTACGGAAGCAAAGTACTCATTAAGTACTTCACTCATATTTTCTGCATTCAAGCAAATGTTCCCCTCTTTATCCTTGATGGTCCCTCCCTCCCCCGAGTTATCCGTTTGCTCTTGATCTATGTACAGAATGCCTTGGAATTCACCTTATTCCTACTTGCTAAGGCCCCTCATGGCCCTCCTGGCTTTCCTAATTCGCTTCTCCAGTTCTTTTCTGGTTTCATTATAATCCACATGTGCTCCGTTTGATCCTAATGCTCGGAACTTTGCATAGCTTTTTTATCTTAACTAAATTCATCACCTCCCTGAACATCCAAGGTTCCCTTATTTTTCCGCCCCTGTCCCTCCTTCCACTGGAACACTGCTCTAACTATATACTAGCAGACAAAGATTGAAGAGGAAGAAATTTACCAGAATTGAATTTGGGAGCTGAGAGGTAATGTTGCAGCTACATAGGACCCTGGTCAGACCCCACTTGGAGTACTGTGCTCAGTTCTGGTCGCCTCACTACAGGAAGGATGTGGAAACCATAGAAAGGGTGCAGAGGAGATTTACAAGGATGTTGCCTGGATTGGGGAGCATGCCTTATGAGAATAGGTTGAGTGAACTTGGCCTTTTCTCCTTGGAGCGACGGAGGATGAGAGGTGACCTGATAGAGGTGTATAAGATGATGAGAGGCATTGATCATGTGGATAGTCAGAAGCTTTTCCCCAGGGCTGAAATGGTTGCCACAAGAGGACACAGGTTTAAGGTGCTGGGGAGTAGGTACAGAGGAGATGTCAGGGGTAAGTTTTTTACTCACAGAGTGGTGAGGGCATGGAATGGGTAGCCAGCAACGGTGGTGGAGGCGGATACAGTAGGGTCTTTTAAGAGACTTTTGGATAGGTACATGGAGCTTAGAAAAATAGAGGGCTATAGGTAAGCCCAGTAATTTCTAAGGTAGGGATATGTTCGGCACAACTTTGTGGGCCGAAGGGCCTGTATTGTGCTGTAGGTTTTCTATGTTTCTATATGATAACGTGCTGTACTGTTCCCCACACTGCCTCTCTTCCCATTCTATTATGTCACAGATGTACTGACATCAGAGCTGCTGACCCTCAAATCTCGGAGGGGGCAGCCAGCACCTTTCTCCCCAGGGAGGCTACAGCCAATACCTGATGACATCGAGTGAAGGAAGTTCGGGGCAGGTGCCAGCCGCTGGGTGTGCTGGTGAAGGCTGACCCAATAGGGCAGGGGTTCACAACCTTTTTTATGCCATGGAGCCTTACCATGAACCGAGGGGTCAGTGGACCCCAGGCTGGGAACCCCTGAAAATGGAGCATTTAAGAGTCTATTAGGTAGCTGCCTGGATGTAATAAGAATTGAGGGTTATGTATGGGCTGTGTCAGAAGGGTTTAGACTGATTGTAGAATGGGTTTATAAAGGTTAGCACGACATCAAGGGGTGAAGGGCCTGTACTCTTGCTGTAATTTTCCTTGAATCCAGCTTCAATCCTGATCTGTGCATGTTCTCTGCAATAATAGCGATAATTTCACCGCCCGCCCCCTGCCAGCCCAGCCCCCAGAAGTCCTCCAGTTCCTTCCCATTGACCCAAAGTTATGCCAGGAAGTTAACTGATATCCTTAAAATCTCCTGAGCGTAGGTGAGCGGCAGAAAGGATCAAACAGGAGGTGAAGAGCACGTGAGAAAGTTGCAGGGATACCGCGCAGTACGGAGGGGCAGAATGGGACCAATGGGGTCATTCTGCTGGGAGCTAGCACTGGCCCGATGGGCTGAACGGTCTCCAACACTGAAATAAGCTACACCCCTGGCGACACTGAGGCACAAAGGAAACTACAGATGCTGGAAATCTGGAGCAGCACCCACAGAATTCTGGAGGAACTGTGCAGGTCAGGCAGCGTCTATGGAGGGGAATAAGCAGGTGTTATTTCAGGCCGAGACCCTTCATCAGGACTCTATCGTTTCCCTGCATGGATACTACCCAATCTGCAGAACTTGCCCAGCACTTTGTAGGTGTTGCCTGTGGCTGATATTACCCCCAATTGTCATGAGGTATATCAAGACCCTGCTGCCCCCCCTCACTGGTCCCTCTGCAGTTTGCGTACCGTACCAACCTCTCAACAGACGATGCCATTGCCACCACCCTCCACCTGGCCCTAACCCACCTGGACAAAAAAGACACATACGTTCGGATGCTGTTCATAGACTTCAGTTCAGCATTCAACACAATCATCCCTCAGAAACTGACTGGAAAGCTGAGCCTATTGGGCCTGTACACCTCCCTCTGCAACGGGATACTAGTCTTCCTGACTGGGATACGTCAGTCAGTCCGGATCGGGAGCAACACCATCACACTGAGCACGGGGGCCCCCCAGTGTTTTTGTGCACTTTATGCAGTCCAGTGTAGGTCTGTAGTCTAGTGTAGCTTTCTCTATTTTTTTTAACATAGTTCAGTCTAGTTTTTGTACTGTGTCATGTAACACCATGGTCCTGAAAAACATTGTCTCGTTTTTACTGTGTACTGTACCAGCAGTTATGGTCAAAATGACAATAAAAGTGACTTGACTCGACTTTTCCACTGAAGACAGTCCTAGATATCAAACAGATGAAGTGCATGACAAATGTCAAGCTGATTTAATTGACAGGTATCTAAAACATTTCAACTCGTGTCCAGTTGAGCTGGCTGAGTGTCAGCAGGAATAACTCAGGTGAGAGTGCACCTGGACTAGACCAGCGCCCGCGGTCACTTGTGGATTAGTCGGTGTTTCCGCAGACTGGACAGCCCACCGAAGCCCTTCCCACAGTCGGCGCAGGTGAACGGCCGCTCCCCGGTGTGCACTCGCTGGTGCGTGAGCAGGTTGGATGACTGAGTGAAGCCCTTCCCGCAGGTGAAGCAGGTGAAGGGCCGCTCGCCGGTGTGGACCCGCTGGTGCGCGTGCAGGTTGAAGGTCTGGCTGAAGGCCTTTCCGCACAGGACGCAGGTGAAGGGCTTCTCGCCGGTGTGGACCCGCTGGTGCCTGAGGAGGCAGGACGACTGCGTGAACCGCTTCCCGCACACGGAGCACGTGAACAGTTTCTCCCCGACGTGAACCTGGCGATGCCTGAGAAGGTGGCAGGAGCGCGTGAACCCCCTCCCGCATTCGGAGCAGGTGAACGGCCTCTCGGCGCTGTGAACGCGCTGGTGTGTGAGGAGACTGGACGAGTGGGTGAATCCCATCCCGCACTCCGCGCAGGTGAACGGCCGCTCCCCGGTGTGACTGCGGCGGTGGATTTCCAGCTGGGACGGGTAACTGAATCCCTTCCCGCAGTCCCCGCACTTCCACGGCTGCTCCCTGGTGTGGCGATGGTAATGAATTTCCAGCTGAGAAGCATAGTTGAATTCCTTCCCGCAGTCCCCGCATTTCCACGGCTTCTCACCTGTTGGAAACCACTGTATTTTAATACCTTTTATAAGTTATTAGATGAATTAAAGTAATACCAAAGTTGTAGTTTTATCATTTGCACTTTTTAACAAATTCAAGTACAGGTGTCCCCCGTTTTTCGAACGTTGGCTTTACGACAGCTCGCTGTTACGAAAGACCTACATTAGTACCTGCTTTTGCTAACCAAAGAGGATTTTCGCTTTTACGAAGAAAAGCCGCCTGCTTTATACATGTGTTTACCCTGAGAAAGACTACAATGACTGTGAAGCCCTGTGCGGGCAATTGTGTGCGCATGTGTGTACGTGCGTAGGCGTGTACGTGCCGATTATTTTTCTCCAAATCGACTTTGGCTCCCTGTCTTCCCGATTTTGATAAGTGAAACTACACCATACCTACAATATTTCTACTTTGTATAGGCTGTATATTTATCATATCATTCCTGCTTTTACTATATGTTAGTGTTATTTTAGGTTTTATTGGTTACTTGGTATGATTTGGTAGGTTATTTTTTGGGTCTGGGAACGCTCAAAAATTTTTCCCGTATAAATTAATGGCAATTACTTCTTCACTTTACGACATTTCGGCTTACAAACGGTTTCGTAGGAACACTCTACCTTTGGATAGCGGGGGGAGCCTGTATTTTTCACAGTGTGTGGTGGTTCATCTCCACCTGCAGGCAGAAAGCGGTATAGCAGCTAAACTGACCATTTATCACCTTTCTCATTTTTCATTGGCTGAGAGTTAGCACATGACCCATGTGATGTAATTGTGATTTATTTTATCTAAGGAATTTCTCTTATCTTGATTATAGAGTTGATGGATTCTTTAGAGGTGTCATCTTCTCTTGTTACCCTTTTTATCTTCGCCTTCCTTGCCTTTCATTTATCTCTGTTTCTCAACTCTTTACTTAGTTTGCTCGGTATGTGTTTGTTTGTTTAAACTTTAAAATGAACGATCGTTAAGAATTAACGCCTCTCTTGACCCCGG
This sequence comes from Hemitrygon akajei, assembly GCF_048418815.1. Taxonomy (NCBI): domain Eukaryota; kingdom Metazoa; phylum Chordata; class Chondrichthyes; order Myliobatiformes; family Dasyatidae; genus Hemitrygon; species Hemitrygon akajei. The sequence continues at coordinate 20,326,140 of NC_133148.1, read as the reverse complement.
GAAGAACCCCAAGGGTCAGAGAAATAACAACGTACCTCTGTGGCTGCGCTGGTGTCTCGACAGTGCGGATGCTCGGGTGAACCCTCGGCCACACTCTGAACACGGGAACGGCTCCTTCCCGCTGCGGACGGATGCTTTCGCTTCCCCTTTCCAAGGTCGACGACGTGCAGGTGAATCGGGCGTCTCCGCCAGGCCCTGACATACTGTTTGGCGTGAGCTTCCTGTCTGTGAATCCCCCATCGTGGAGATCCTGTGAAAAACAGAAAACGGCGTGGAAGGGCTGGCGGAAATGTGGGGTTGATATCAAAGAAACCTCCAGTAATCTGAAACCTGATCATTCAGAAACCCTGATGGCGCACTGGAAGTGTTTCCCGTTCTCTGTTCCACTCACTGGTCCCGTTCCTACACTTGTGTAGGAACATAAGAGATTGGTGCAAGATAAGGCCATCTGACCTATCGAGCCTGCTCCACCATTCAATAAAATCATGACCGATCTGCCCCTGGACTCAGCTCAACCTTCCTGCCTTTTCCCCACAACCCTTAATTCTCCTGCTATGCCTAAATCTACCGAAACGTATCTTAAATATATTTAACGAGGCAGCCTCTACTGCTTCCCTGGGCAGAGAATTCCACTACTCTCTGGGAAAAGCAATTTCTCCTAATTTCCATCTAAATCTATTCCCACGAAACCTTGAGGCTATTCCCTAGACTTAACAATACAACGTTGCTGCCTCTATCTTAACTATCCCTTCCATATTTCTAGAAGATTCCCTCTCATTCTTCTGAATTCCACTTCCTTCCACTCATCCAGCCCCAATTCCCATGTTTTTTCTGACTGTCCCGAGTCCATTTCCAATGCTCCTATCAAGCTTGCCTCATTCATGATGGAATTTATTACAGTACTACGTAATGTTTTAAAGATTAGCTTTCTTTGTCACATTTACGCCAAAACATAGTGAAATGCATCGTTTGCGTCAGGGATTTGCTGCAGATGTCACTGTGCTTCCGGTGCCCGCGACGTACTAACCCTCACCGAACGTTTTAGGACTGTGGGAGGAAGCCGGGCTCCCAGAGGAAACCCAAGTGGTCACAGAGAGCACGTACAAACTCCGTACGGGCAGCAGCGGGAATCGAACCCTGTAAAGCGCCGCGCTAACCACTGCCCTACTGCCCTGCAGCATCCAAGAAAAGTAGGTTTGAGACGAGGCCGGGGGGCGATTCCAACATGAAGACTGGCACACCCCCTCACACATCCTGCAGATTTCTTTAGAGACCGAAGGTGAAAGAGCGGGAGAGAGCCAGAGCTCGATGTTGTGCGCTGTTCACTTCCATTAGCAATCTTCACCAAAGGAAAAAACATCTCATCTTCCTTGCCCTCCATATTCCGCACCATCTCCACCTCCAAACACAACTTTTTTCAGTGTCCACACCCTGATGATCCCCTTTCACACCCAGACCTCTCCTCTGCTCCCGAATGGCTACATCATGCCCTCCGCAGAGCTCCCCGCCCTGAATCCATTAACCCCGTCTCTTCCTCCGCCATGGTTTACTGGTTTTTATTTATTTCCGGCATCTGCAGATTCACTCGTGTTGTCCACGGTTTACTTCGTTGCTTCTCTGGTTTTGCGCCATTCCGCTCTTCTGCCTTTAAATCTACTTCCTACTCACCCAGCAAACTCCCTTCCCCAAAGGTTCCCTTCTGAAAATCACCATAACAAGAGCTGCACGCCATCTGCAAAGTTTCTAACCCCGGGCAGTTAATCCGATCAACCATTCTAGTTAGCGCCCCCCCCCCCCCCCCCCCCATCTACTACCACAGTCACTGCATGCAAATACTTGCTATTTATGTATTTTTCCACATTTTATTCCATATTTAACATTTATATAATTCTTCATTCTTTCTAATAAAACCATAAGACATAGGAGCAGAATTAGGCCATTGGGTTCATTGAGTCTGCTACGCTATTCAATTATGGCTAATTTATGATTCCTCTGAACCCCATTATTCTGCCTTCTCCCATTAACGTTTAATGTCCTGACAAACTGGGAACCTACCAACCTCTGCTTCAAATATACCCTCTACAGCTGTCTCTCGCAATGATTCCGCACTCTCTGGCATTTCCATCTGAACATTTCTCCTTATCTCTGTTCTCAAGAGTCATCAGTCCATTTTGAGGGTGTGCCCTCCGGTCCGAGTCTCCCTCCCCACCCCCCCACCACCCGCTCCGCAGGAAACATCCTCTCCGTATCCGCTCTATCCAGGCCTTTCAATAGCTTTCCATGTGGTCCCCCTCATTCTTCTAAACTCCAGCTAGTTCAGGCCCAGAGCCATCACATGCTCCTAATATGTTAACCCTTTCATTCCCGGGATCATTCTCGTAACCCTCTCCAACGCCAGCACGTCCTTTCTTAGATAAGGGGCCCAGAACTGCTCACAATGTGAATGATGATCTTTGTTGCGTGTTGTACTCTGACCAACAACCACAGCACAGAGCTGATACACGTACAGTCGGCCCTCCTTATCCGCGGATTCAACCGACCGTGAATCGCGGAAACCCGGAAGTGCTCTTCCAGCACGTTGTTCGAGCATGTGCAGACTTTTTTTCTTGTCATTATTCCCTAAACAATGCAGTGTAACAACCATTTTACATTGATTTGCTTAGTAATAATTGTAGCTTTCATCGGGGCAGAGCCTTTCTCACTTTATCCTTTAAAATTGTTCCGATCGTTGACCGACTGTAGCCTAACGCTTTTCCAATGACCGATGGTGTTTCACCTCTTTCCGATCGCTTTATTACTTCCACTTTATTTTCAATCGTGATTGTGATTATTTTTGTGAACAGCAACACTGCGGATTCAGTTCCCTGCCACCGGGTCCTAATGTCCACCGCACTGAGACTGGTTGAATAAGGTCTGGGGTTCCGCTGGGTCCTAAGGTCCACCGCACTGAGACAGGTTAAATAAGGTCTGGGGTTCCGCTGGGTCCTAATGTCCACCGCACAGAGACAGGTTAAATAAGGTCTAGGGTTCCGCTGGGTCCTAATGTCCACCGTACTGAGACGGGTCAAATAAGGTCTGGGGTTCCGCTGGGTCCTAATGTCCACCGCACTGAGACGGGTTAAATAAGGTCTGGGGTTCCGCTGGGTCCTAATGTCCACTGCATTGAGATGGGTTAAATAAGGTCTGGTGTTCCGCTGGGTCCTAAGGTCCACCGCACTGAGACGGGTTAAATAAGGTCTGGGGTTCCGCTGGGTCCTAAGGTCCACCGCACTGAGACAGGTTGAATAACGGACTTGAGCATCTGCGAATTTTGGTATCCGCGAGGGATCCCAGAACCAATCCCTTGCAGATAAGGAGGGCCGACTGTAATTGTTCAGGACAAATATTGGCCCTTGACCCCTGTTACTGTCTTATTCAAACTAAGCATGGCCTGGTACATCGCACAACAGTAGGGAACAAGACCAAAGAGTGCCTTGTTAACTGTTGTTCCTGGACGGGGGTTACAGTTCCCGATGGACAAGCAGGCTGCCTGTGCCCTGCATACTTGGAGTCAGTCAGGGAGCCACTCCCGTGCCCATAGCCACCCATTTCCCTGCTTGTCTCATTCCTTCACCCAGCGAAACCCTCATCACACTGTCAGCTCATTACTGTTCGACCGGCAGATACAGAGACACCGAATCAGTGCAGACAAAATGTCGGAGGAACTCAGCAGGTCAGGCAGCGTCTATGGACAAGAGTAAAGAGCCAATGTTTCAGGCAAAGACTTTTCATCTTGGCCCAAAACAGTGACAGCTTATTCCCTTCCATGGATGCTGCCTGGCCTGCTGACTTCCTCAAGTATTTTGCGTGTGTCACTCTGAATTTCCATCATCTGCAGAATCTCGTTCTTCCCTGAAACTTGACTCTTGATAACCATCTATTTCTTTACAGCGCAGGTCTCTCCATTTCCCTTCAAGTGTACACCAGCTCTCAGAGTAACCTTATCAATCCCATTCCCCCATTCCCCCAGCTGTAACCAGAACGCATTATAATCACAGCAAATCAGCCTGATTAGACACAAGAGGCCACGGATTCTGGAATCCACAGCGACACACAAAGCTTTTGAGGAACTCAGCGGATCAGGTCTTTGGACAGTCGAGACTGGTTATTTGGAATTGATTTTTTTATCAGCCTGATTTTTATTTTTTGAAAAGCAAATCCCATTTGATGAATGTGCCACCATTCTCCACGGGTACAAGCAGAGTTGATAGAGAGAGGGACCCCCGTTCTCCATATACACTCAGTACACCGGCTCGTTAATGCAAGTATCTAATTAGCCAATCGTGTGGAAGCAACTCAATGCATAAAAGCATGCCGCCAAGGTCAAGAGGTTCAGTTGTCGTTCAGACCAAATGTCAGAACGGGAGAGAAATGTGATGCAAGTGACTTTGACCGTGGAATGGTTGTCGGTGCCTGACGGGGCGGTCTGAGTCCCTCTGGGATTTTCACACATAACAGCCTTTAGAGTTTACAGGGAATGGTGCAAAACACAAAGCATCCAGTTCTGTGGATGAAAACACCTCGTGAATGAGAGAGGTCAGAGGAGAATGGCCAGACTGGTTCAAGCTGACAGGAGGCGACAGTAACTGAAATAACCACAGGTTACAAATTTGAGGAAGGACATTCTTGCTATTGAGGGAGTGCAGCGTAGGTTCATGAGGTTAATTCCCGGAATGGCGGGACTGTCATATGTTGAAAGATTGGAGCGACTGGGCTTGTATACACTGGAATTTAGAAGGATGAGAGGGGATCTGATTGAAACATGTAAGTTTATTAAGGGATTGGACACGCTAGAGGCAGGAAACATGTTCCCAATGTTGGGGGAGTCCAGAACCAGAGGCCACAGTTTAAGAATAAGGGGTAGGCCATTTAGAACGGAGTAGAGGAAAATCTTTTTCACCCAGAGAGTTGTGGATCTATGGAATGCTCTGCCTCTGAAGGCAGTGGAGGCCAATTCTCTGGATGCTTTCAAAAAAGAGTTAGATAGAGCTCTTATAGATAGTGGGGTCAAGGGATATGGGGAGAGGGCAGGAACGGGGTACTGATTGTGGATGATCAGCCATGATCACAGTGAATGGTGGTGCTGGCTCGAAGGGCCGAATGGCCTACTCCTGCACCTATCATCTATTGTTACAACAGTGGTGTCCAGAAGAGCGTCTCTGAACACACAACATGTCGAACCTTGAAGTGGATGGGCCACACAGCAAAGAACCATGAACACGTACCGGGAGGCCACTTTACGGGGTACAGGAGGTATCTAATCAAATGGCACTGAATGCATTTTCAGAAGGTGCCATATTAGAAAGCTGGGGCACAAGTTAAGAGCTCATAGAATGGAGAAAGTGTGTGAGCACTGATTGAAGACAGGAACCCCAACAACTAAGCCATGACCTCTTCTCACTACTACCATCGGACAGGAGGTACGGGAGTCTTCGGTCCCCCACCACCAGGTTCAGGAATAGTTATTACCCCCCAACCATCAGGCTCCTGAACCAGTGTGGATAACTTCACTCACCCCAACACTGAACTGATTCCACACATCAGGCTCCTGAACCAGTGTGGATAACTTCACTCACCCCAACACTGAACTGATTCCACACATCAGGCTCCTGAACCAGTGTGGATAACTTCACTCACCCCAACACTGAACTGATTCCACACATCAGGCTCCTGAACCAGTGTGGATAACTTCACTCACCCCAACTCTGAACTGATTCCACACATCAGGCTCCTGAACCAGTGTGGATAACTTCACTCACCCCAACACTGAACTGATTCCACACATCAGGCTCCTGAACCAGTGTGGATAACTTCACTCACCCCAACACTGAACTGATTCCACACATCAGGCTCCTGAACCAGTGTGGATAACTTCACTCACCCCAACACTGAACTGATTCCACACATCAGGCTCCTGAACCAGTGTGGATAACTTCACTCACCCCAACGCTGAACTGATTCCACACATCAGGCTCCTGAACCAGTGTGGATAACTTCACTCACCCCAACGCTGAACTGATTCCACACATCAGGCTCCTGAACCAGTGTGGATAACTTCACTCACCCCAACTCTGAACTGATTCCACACATCAGGCTCCTGAACCAGTGTGGATAACTTCACTCACCCCAACACTGAACTGATTCAACACATCAGGCTCCTGAACCAGTGTGGATAACTTCACTCACCCCAACACTGAACTGCTTCCACACATCAGGCTCCTGAACCAGTGTGGATAACTTCACTCACTGCAACTCTGAACTGATTCCACACATCAGGGTCCTGAACCAGTGTGGATAACTTCACTCTCCCCAACACTGAACTGATTCCACACATCAGGCTCCTGAACCAGTGTGGATAACTTCACTCACCCCAACGCTGAACTGATTCCACACATCAGGCTCCTGAACCAGTGTGGATAACTTCACTCACCCCAACACTGAACTGATTCCACACATCAGACTCCTGAACCAGTGTGGATAACTTCACTCACCCCAACACTGAACTGATTCAACACATCAGGCTCCTGAACCAGTGTGGATAACTTCACTCACCCCAACACTGAACTGATTCCACACATCAGGCTCCTGAACCAGTGTGGATAACTTCACTCACCCCAACACTGAACTGATTCCACACATCAGGCTCCTGAACCAGTGTGGATAACTTCACTCACCCCAACACTGAACTGATTCAACACATCAGGCTCCTGAACCAGTGTGGATAACTTCACTCACCCCAACACTGAACTGATTCCACACATCAGGCTCCTGAACCAGTGTGGATAACTTCACTCACTGCAACTCTGAACTGATTCCACACATCAGGGTCCTGAACCAGTGTGGATAACTTCACTCACCCCAACACTGAACTGATTCCACACATCAGGCTCCTGAACCAGTGTGGATAACTTCACTCACTGCAACTCTGAACTGATTCCACACATCAGGGTCCTGAACCAGTGTGGATAACTTCACTCACCCCAACACTGAACTGATTCCACACATCAGACTCCTGAACCAGTGTGGATAACTTCACTCACCCCAACACTGAACTGATTCAACACATCAGGCTCCTGAACCAGTGTGGATAACTTCACTCACCCCAACACTGAACTGATTCCATACATCAGGCTCCTGAACCAGTGTGGATAACTTCACTCACTGCAACTCTGAACTGATTCCACACATCAGGCTCCTGAACCAGTGTGGATAACTTCACTCTCCCCAACACTGAACTGATTCCACACATCAGGCTCCTGAACCAGTGTGGATAACTTCACTCACCCCAACACTGAACTGATTCCACACATCAGGCTCCTGAACCAGTGTGGATAACTTCACTCACCCCAACACTGAACTGATTCCACACATCAGGCTCCTGAACCAGTGTGGATAACTTCACTCACCCCAACACTGAACTGATTCCACACATCAGGCTCCTGAACCAGTGTGGATAACTTCACTCACTGCAACTCTGAACTGATTCCACACATCAGGGTCCTGAACCAGTGTGGATAACTTCACTCTCCCCAACACTGAACTGATTCCACACATCAGGCTCCTGAACCAGTGTGGATAACTTCACTCACCCCAACACTGAACTGATTCCACACATCAGGCTCCTGAACCAGTGTGGATAACTTCACTCACCCCAACACTGAACTGATTCCACACATCAGGCTCCTGAACCAGTGTGGATAACTTCACTCACCCCAACACTGTACCGATTCAACACATCAGGCTCCTGAACCAGTGTGGATAACTTCACTCACCCCAACACTGAACTGATTCCACACATCAGGCTCCTGAACCAGTGTGGATAACTTCACTCACCCCAACACTGAACCGATTCCACACATCAGGCTCCTGAACCAGTGTGGATAACTTCACTCACCCCAACTCTGAATTGATTCCACAACGTACAGACTCACTTTCAAGGGCTCTACAACTCGTGTTCTCAGTGTTAATTTTTATCTACACAACGAGTCTTCTTTTGTATAGTTTTCTATAACTTTTATTGTATTTCTTTACTTTTCCCTGAATGCCTGCAAGAAAATGAATCCCGAGTGTGTACGTACCTCGATAATATATTTGACCTTGACTTTAGGTCATCGCACGAGTCAAATTCAACAGGCTAGAAGGATGTAACTCGCGGTGCCTCAGAGATCCGTTCTCCACCCTCAATCGTTCATGGTTTGTTCACGACCTGGAGAAGAGGACAAGGGTTAAGAGGTTTAAATGTGCTGATGGTGGGTGAGACAGCACGCTGGGCTGAGGGCGTTTGGACAGCACGCTGGGCTGAGGGTGTTTGGACCCTGTAACTCAAAACTGAGAGGTTGACTTGAGTGAGCGAAAAGTTGGGCAAATGGAGTTTAATGTGGGAAAGTGCAGGGATATCCACGTTCAAGTTTATTGTTTAAATATTCTCAAGACAATTATAAATGCCATGGAAATCAGCCTTCTGCAACATTTTGACAGGAAAAGTCTAAAGACGGGCTATTCTGAAAATGGAGAAACACTGCAGGAGAGGGAAATGCGCAAGGATCTCGGCCTCATTTCCTTCTGCTTCCCCACGCAGTTTAGTTCCATGGGCCTGAACTCCAACTAACCTTGTGCTCAAGACCTTGTCCAACGTTCATTTAGATTTTTGGAAGGCGGACGCCCCTGCACTCTTGTAATCCACCTTTAGTGTCAGTCCTTCTGATTGTGTAAATCAAGAACCATTTGCCTTTAACTGGATCTGTTCCAGCTGCCTGTGAGTATTCATAGAACAGAGTACAGGCCCTTCGGCCCACAATGTTGTGCCAACCTCTTAACCTAATCTAACCCTTCACTCCTACGTGACTCTCCATATTTCTATCGTCCATATGCCTATGTAATAGTTTCTTAAATGCCCCTAATCTGCCTCTACTACCACCCCTGGCCAGACATTCCATGCACCCACCATTCCCTGTGTAGAAAAAAATTATCTCTGGCATCCCTCCCATACTTTCCTCCAATCACTTTAAAAGTCTCTGGCTTCCCACATGATCTGTGCTTCTTAACATTTTGTACGCCACTGTCAAGTCAGCTCTCATCTCCCCTCATTCCAAAGAGGAAAGCTCGAACTCGCTCAGCTATTCTCGTAAACCATGCCCTCACCCGACAAATGCCCCTCCACTTGAGGATTGCTGTTGAAGACCCTGACCTGGAGCTACACTCAGACTCCGGTTCTTTGCGGTGGTGGGACCCGCTCCCGGGCGCTCACGACCGGCCTAGAAGACAAGCGCACCTTCGGGATTCGGAGGCTTCGCGGCCCTGTGGACGGGCTAAGCCTGTGCCAGTGCCGCCAACTGTGGCGTCGCTTTGCTGGAAGAGAGTTTCAGATTCAGATTCAGTTTATTGTCATTTATAAACCACAAATACAATGCAGTTAAAAAATGACAATAGGACAGTAAGGTGTCAGTCCAGGCTGTGGATATTGAGGAGAACTTATTGGAATTGGTTTAGTATTGTCACATGTACCAAGAGTTAGTGAAAAGTTTCTCCTGCATACTGCTCCTGCAGAGCCATTGCAAACCGAAAGCCATGATGCATCCAGACAGGATGCGTTCTGTGGCGCGTTGATAAGACTCGGCAAGGCTCGGTGGGGCCGTGCTGAATTTCTTCAGCCTCCTGGGGAAGCAGAGGCTTTGCTGAGCTTGCTTGTCCGTGTGTGGGATGATGTGTCTGGATGGCATGCAGACAGCTTTTCACCGTGTCTGGCTCTACGTGACACCAACAAAGCAATCATCTCTGAAGCCCAGGGTCGCCATCCCAGAGCTGTCGAGGCCATCCAGCCGACACCTGTTTCTGAATGACTGATTGTCCGTCATATCCGACAACGACAACTCGAACTGCACGATAAAAACTTCTGGGGGGAGAGTTGTTAAAGTGGAAAAGCCTTTGCATTGGGACAGTTCCGCTCTCTCGAGTTCGGAAATCCAGGTCCAGCAGTTTGAGTAGTCGTCACAACCGGAGTCGAGTTTGGTTGAAGTGGATAACCGTGACTACTTCCATACGTCATGTTCTTCGCTCGCAACGAAGCGTTGCAGAACTCCCTTCCCGGCTGCTGGATCTCACCGTTGACCTCCTTTATCCAGACTGCAGGAGCTGACTTTGCTGCTCGGACAGGCGTGTCCCAGTCTCACTGGGGTATGAGGCCTCCAGCTGCCCTCACCGGGTTTAGCCCACCTGTCAGGGTGTGGTCGTGGCCGCACGCAGACAGCTACTTGGAGCCTCAGGTGAGAGCCGAGCGTCCGGCGGGGACCAAATGCCTTTTTGGGGCTGCTCACTTCTACCCGTTACCTCTCCTGTAAACCCCAGACGTGCTCACTGGCAGACCACTGCGCTCCCTTCACCAGGCCCCAAGCTTCAACAGGGGACTAAACCACATTTTTCCCAATGAGTCCCAACTCCAACCTTGAGTAAGAGTAGGGTGGAGTAGGGTACTCTTACTAAGAGTAGGCCATAAACCTACTCTTCCCTCATCCACCGATACACCCAGAGTAGCTACCCTATCTTCAGAAGCAGCAAAAACAGGGACACTGAGGGGAGATATGAAGCCCTGGGCCCATAAGCTAGCACTATGGTTCCGTAAAGTCAAGCTGATCTTTCCCCTCAGCCATAGTCTCCTAAACTCACTCCATAGAGTGTTATAGAATACTAAAGCACAGAAACAGGCCCTTCAGCCCATCTAGTCTGTGACAATCTATTATCCTTCCTCATCCCATTGACCCGCACCTCAACCATAGCCCTCCCATCCATATACTTGTCCAAGTTTTTTTTGAAATGCTGTACTCAAACCCTCATGCACCTCTTCCGCCAAAAGCTCATTCCATAATCTCACCTCCTTCTGAGTGAAGAAGCTCCCATTATGTTCCGCTTAAATGTTTCACCTTTCATCCTCAACCGATGACCTCTAGTTCTAGTCTCACCCAACCTCAGTGGAAAAAGCCCGCTTGCATTTACCCCACTGATACCCCTCATAATTTTGTATATCTCTATCAAATCGCCCCTCATTTTCCTGTATTACAGAGAGTAAAGCCCAACCTATTAAATCTTTCCCTATAACTTCAGTCCTCAAGTCCCAACCACATCCTTATAAATTTTCTCTGTACTCTTTCAATCTTATTGATGTTTATCCTATAGGTCAGATACTAAAATACTCAATACTCCAAATTTGTCCTCACCACCATCTTGTAGAACTTCAACATAACATCCCAACTTCAGTACTCAATGCTTTGATGTATGAATCAAAATTTGATTTATATCAATCCATCAATTCCCTCAGTATCCAAAAAGATTTTCTATCTCCATTGTAATTTGTATCCCAGAAACTGGCTACTGTTCGGAGGCCTTTATATAACTCCTATCAGGTTTTTTTTTTATAAACTCTGTCCACAATGATTCTGCACCTTCAGGGGGAAGGGGAGATAATAAATCAACCATGATGGAATGGCAGAGCAAACTCAATGGGCTGAATGGCCTGATTTTGCTCCTATGTCTTATGGACTTATTGACAAGTTCTCGATTGTGTCAAAGGTTACGGGAAGGAGAATGGGGGTTGAGAGGGATGCTAAATCAGCCATGACAAAATGGTGGGGCAGATTCAATGGGCCGAATGGCCTAATTGTGCTTCTATGTCTTATGGACTTATTGACAAGTTCTCGATTGTGTCAAAGGTTACGGGAAGAAGGCAGGAGAATGGGGGTTGAGAGGGATGCTAAATCAGCCATGACAAAATGGTGGGGCAGACTCAATGGGCCGAATGGCCTAATTGTGCTTCTATGTCTTACGCCTCCACACTTCCCTTGGGTAGACAGTTGCAAAGATTCAGACCCTCTACCTGAAGAACTTCCCATCTACGTTAGACCCCTTGCTCTAAGGCTGGAGCTGTAGCTTTCAGCACCCCAGCCAAACCCCGAAGGAGTTTTGTACAGTTACAATTAGATTGCTTCTCATTCCCCTGAATATCTTCTAAACGGGGAGTGAATTCAGAAGAGGTGCAAGGGAACTTGGGGCTTCCAATGCACGATTCCCCAAAGGTGATCTCACCATGCAGTGAAGAAGGCAGCTGCAACAGTAGAAGAGAAAATGAACGTGAAAGTACAGAAGTCAGGATTTGGGGCAGCAGAGTAGTGCAGGGGTTGGCAAAACGCTTTACAGTACAGGGGACCTGGGTTCAATTCCTGCCGCTGCCTGTGAGGAGCTTACACGTTCTCCCAATAACCACCTCCCACAGTCCGAGGTTGTACCGGTTGGTAGGTTAATTGGTAAATTGTCCCATAATTAGGTGAGGATTAAATGGGGGGGGGGGGTTGTGTGGTTTGAAAGACCAATTCTCAACCATAAGGCAAAGGAGCAGAAGTCGGCCATTCGGCCCATTAAGTCTGCTCCACCATTTCATCATGAGCTGATCCAATCTCCCATTTAGTCCCACTCCCCCGCCTTCTCACCATAACCTTCGATGCCCTGACTACTCAGATACCCATCAATCTCTGTCTTAAATACACCCAATGACTTGGCCTCCACTGCCACCCATGGCAACAAATTCCACAGATTCACCACCCTCCGGCTAAAAAAATTTTTCGTATCTCTGTTCTGAATGGGCGCCCTTCAATCCTCAAGTCATGTCCTCTCGTACTAGACTCCCCCACCATGGGAAACAACTTTGCCACATCCACTCTGTCCATGCCTTTCAACATTCAAAATGTTTCTATGAGGTCGCCCCTCGTTCTTCTAAACTCCAAGGAGTACCGTCCAAGAGCGGTCAAATGTTCCTCGTATGTTAACCCTCTCATTCCCAGAATCATTCTAGTGAATCTTCTCTGAACCCTCTCCAACGTCAGCACATCCTTTCTTAAATAAGAAGCCCAAAACTGCACACAGTATTCCAAGTGAGGTCTTACCAGTGCCTTATAGAGCCTCAACATCACATCCCTGCTCCTATACTCTATTCCTCTAGAAATAAATGCCAACATTGCATTCGCCTTCTTCACCACCGACTCAACCTGGAGGTTAACCTTAAGGGTATCCTGCACGAGGACTCCCAAGTCCCGTTGCATCTCTACACTTTGAATTCTCTCCCCATTTAAATAATAGTCTGCCCGTTTATTTCTTCTACCAAAGTGCATGACCGTACACTTTCCGACATGGTAATTCATTTGCCACTTCTTTGCCCATTCTCCCAATCTATCAATCTATCCTCAATGCTGTACCTCAGTAAATAAACAACAAATAAATACACTGATGAGACTTTGGAGGGTTTCAGTCAAATGACTTTTGGATATTGTGAGCAACGTTGGGCGCTGTAATTGAGAAAAGATGTGCTGGCCCAGAGCTGGTTGGCAAGGATTGGGACGGCATGGTTAGATAGCTGTCCACGCCAGTGACCCGGGTTCAATTGGCACCGCTTCCCGCAAGAAGCTTGTACCTTCCCCCCATAACCGTGTGGGTTTCCTCCGGCACCCAAAGGTGTACAGGGTAGTAGACAGTCACATGGGCGGAATTGGGTGCCGCTGCTCATTGGGCAGGTTAAATGGATGAGCCCAGCAATGAAGGTTTCACCTATAGAGAATGTTTTGATGTCTCTAGGCCTGAATGAGGGTGGGGGGGGCGCAGTGTGGTGGAGGTGGATCTTGAAGGAGGGTGGGGGGGGGGGGTGTGGTGGAGGTGTAAGCTACTGGATACTGAGATATGGGCAGGACACGGGGTGGATACGGGTAGATAGGAGGGGTTCCAGAATCGGAAGGCACAAGCTTGGGATAAAGGGGAATTTCTTCAGCCAGAGAGTAGGAATTCGTTGCCACGGAGGGCGGTGCAGTCCAAGTCATCGGGTGTACTTCGGGCAGAGATTGGTCGGTTTCTGATTGTTACGCGGATTAGGAGCGAGAAGCCAGGAGGACAGAGATAACATAAATCTGCCGAGCGGACTCAATAATTATGCCCCTATACACTGTCTTGTGAAATTGACGGAATTTCAGCCCACTGTGTTTAAAGTCTCCGCACGGGACAAATGCACCATCCCTGTCATCAACCTGGGGACCCTCCGCTGCTTCGCTGCGCCCCCCTCCCACCTCTCTCCACATCCGCGGCTGAGAGACAGCACCTCATCGCAGCCCTCCGGGTGCGATCTGTCCTGGGCCCGGACAACTGGAGCAGGACGTCCCTGGTACTCAAATAACCCGCTTCATCAAAGGCCGACCAGCAGGTCAGCGGACTGAATCGGGCGCTGGCAACACGGCGAGTCCGGCCGGGACGAAGGGGAAGATGCCGGGGACCAGGAGAGTTTCTGCGGTTCGCACCGATTCTCCCCCCACCCCCCCCCCCCCAATTAGGGCTACTCCTCTGGCCTTCGGCCCAGCATTGCGCTCCTACCTAGTACGGAGCCCGGCTGGCAGCGAACCCCCTATCCTCTCCGCTCCCGTCTCGGTCGTCCGGAATCGCCGCTCCGGGCTTCACCGCGCATGCCCGGGACGCCGCTTCCGGTTTCTGGCTCCCGCCGTCCCGACAGATCGCGTTCTGTGCCACTACCCTCCGCATTGGCACTTCTTCAACAGCTTTCATGGCCCATTATTGCCCCAACTCGTTTTGAGGCGCATTGCAATAATAATGTAACCAAACCCAATGCCTTCCCAAAGAGAAGCCAATCCAAAGCGGAAAACGTTAGACACTGTCTGAGCCTTTGACAACATCTGGGGAGTGTTTGAAAACTGCCGGCGGAGGAGCGAGTGACTCCGGCAGATCTCCGCAGTTCTTCTTCAAAATAATACCAGTGATCTGGTTAGAAAACAGAATTACAGTCCTTCTTGCCTCTGCTTATGTTTATAAAGAATTATCATGATTATTTTTGTACAGAGAATTCCTATTATTCTCATGCCATTAGTTGTATGCTGGACTTTCAAACCCAGATCGTGTCCGAGTGAGACTCGATTCCGGCGGATGATCAGACCGATTAAGCTTGGAACCAAGGTCGCGGCGGGAGAAATTTAACAGTCTACAACAATTCCGAGGCAAGCAGCGTTCGCCCGCTCGGGCGGATTTCCCGGTGCCCATCGATTTTAATTCCAGTCCCCATTCCCATTTCAACATGATCGCCCCTGGCCGCCCCTGCTGCCACGAACTCAGATGGAGGTGCGGGACCTCACGTTCGGTCTGCGTGGCCTCCGACTTGATGGCATGACCACCGATTCCTCCAGCTTCCGGTCATTTCCCCCCACCCCTCCCCCATTTTCCGTTCCGACTCCCCTCTTCCCCTCACCTGCCTCTGGTGCCCCTCCTCCTTCTCCCACCGTCCACTCGTCTACCACGATCCTTTTTCAGCCTTTTACCTCTTCGGTATATCACCTCCCAGCCTCTCACTTCACCCCGCCCCCACCCACCCGGTCTCACCCATCACCTGCCTGCCAGCATGTGCTCTTCCCCCCCCCTCCCCCACCTTCTTATTCTACCCTCTTCCATTTCATTCCCGACGAGTCCTCGCCCGAAATATCGACTGTTTACTCCTCTGCGCAGAAGCTGCCTGACCCGCTGAAGTTCTCCAGCATTTGAAGTGTGTTACTCGTTGCAGCCTCCTCCAGCCGATCCCAGAGACCCGCCACCAAAACCCCGACAGCCGCTCATTGCGGCTCTCTACCGATTTCAGACGCATCGTTGGCCTGCCTGCGCTTGACTGGACACAACTGGCGGCCTCTTCTCGACCAGAGAGCAACCGCTGACGCGGCATAAATACCCCGAACATACCGGCTCCAGTCGGCGGTGAGTTCGAGAGAGTCCAACGTGCCCGGAAGGAAGACGGGGTGCTGTTCCCGTAGTTCGCGCTGGCTCCGATCGGGTCCGGGGTGGAGGATTGAAGTGACCGGTCGCCGGGAGATCGGGTTCCCCGGGCGGTGGCCCAGTCTGCGTTCGGTTCCACCGGCGTCGAGGAGGCCGCACTGTGAGCACAGAAGGCAGCGAGTGGACGGGATGAATTGCAAGTGAACCGTTGCTTCCCCCGGGAGGGCTGTTTAGATCCCCGGGTAAACCCGTGGTTGCTAGGGGACGCGCCAAGGATGGAGGGAACAGAGGAATGGCCCATGGAATTGCGAAGGGAGCTGTCCTTGCGAAGTGTTGAGGGGGGAGGGTAAGGGGGAGATGTGTTTGTATTTTACGCTTTATACTGTATTGCTGCCGGAAAACGATAGTTTTCACGGCATAGCAAACCTTATTCTGAACTTTCTGTTGAACGGAGGCGAGGACGAGGGGAAGCCGGCCTTGTCGTGTATCGGGGGAGAGGCAGTGCGAACAGAAAGCGCGGGAAATGGATCACTCCCTCTGGTTGAAAAGCCAGATGGTTGAGGGGGAATAATTACGCAATAGGTGCAGGAGCAGGCCATTCGGCCCTCCGAGCCAGCACCGCCATTCAACGTGATCATGGCTGATCACCCACAATCAGTGCCCCGTTCCTGCCCTCTCCCCATATCCCTTGACCCCGCTATCTGTAAGAGCTCTATCTAACTCTGATTGTTCCTGAGCCTCGTGGTGTGGGTCCTGTACCTTCTCGACGACAGCAGCGAAAGGAGAGCCTGGATGGTCGGAGGGAGGAGTTGATGATGGAGTCTGCTTTCCTGCGACAGCGCCCCGTGCAGATGTGCTCAATGGTGGGGAGGGCTTCACCCGAGACGGACTGGGCCGCGCCCACTACTTCCGTTCAGGAGCATCGGCGTCTCCGTGATGCAACCAGTCAGTATGATCTCCGCCGCACGTCCAGAGAAGTCTGTCAGGGTTTTAGATCTCACGCCGAATCTTCATAAACCTCTAAGAAAGTAGAGCTGCCGCCGTGCTTTCTTCGTAACGGCGCCCAGGAGAAACCCCCCCCCCCCCCCGAGATAATAACACCGCGGAATTTAAAGCTGCTGACCCCTGAACCCCCCCCCCCCCGATGAGAACTGGCCGTGGAACTCGGGTTTCCTCCTCCTGAAGCCCCTGGGGTTTCCTGACTTTGAGTTGTTGTCGCATCACTCTGTCGGAAGGACGTTGGAGGCGAACCCAAGCGCAGGACCCCGACACGTCGGTAGCTTTAACAGAACTGTGTTTATTAATAGCTGCAAGGAAGGCCGGGGAGCGAGCGAAGCTGGACCGGGGATCGAACCCGGGTCACTACAGCAAGGCTCTGGCGTTTAGTGGCGGGACTTGGGCAGAGCGAGGATGCGGACCGGGGGGATGAGCGTGGCCGGGAAAGAACAGAGGGCGGAATACCCTGCTTCTACTAACACGGGGGGGGGGGGGGGAATTACCACAGGCAACCGGCGCGGGAACGGAATACAGAACACTCGGCGGTCGAGAGACAGCGGAAACACGGGCAAACAGCGCGGGGGGTGGGGGGACAGAGGAGCAGTCAGCAGGCCAAGCTCTTCTTGACCCCGGGTATTGGTGGAGCTGGACTCCGAACTGGAGACAGGCGGCAGGCAACACTCCTCTTGCTATGGAGCATTAACTGGAAAGGTAAATGGCTGGTAATCCTCATCTCGGCGCAGACAAACAGCAGGCAATTCTTACCCTGACGCGAAGTGGCACCTGGAGACTCGGAGTAGCGGCAAACGGCCGGCAATACTCACGATAACGACAAGACCAGACAACGACAGACAGTTCGTATCGTGACTCGGGGCAGCTCATGAAGCGGCAAACGGACGGCTAAACTCAGCTGGGCACCAAGAGACAGAATTCCCGAAGCAAGTTAGCATCCGCCATTCTCGGCGGCCCGGACCGCGCGTTGCCGGCCTGTCTGAGGTGATGGTCCAGCCCCGAGTAGATGTGAGCCGGAGTTTTTAAGTTGCCGGTTCGGATGAGAATCAGATGCCCTAATCAAGGAGCCGGGTAGAACACGGGGAAAAGGAAATTAACAGAAAATGAGGAGTCAGCGGACCGGACCGTGACACACTCTGCCAGATTTCCAGTCTCCCTGCTGATCCGTCACCACCTTTGACTCGGCCAGCGACATAAAACTTAAATGTGACATTGGAGCCGTCCTCAGCCTCACAGACGTAGGTATAGATCGGGGTAAAACGGAGCACGAAGCGCACAGCCTCGTGGTGCAGCCGTACTGGTGGAGATCGCGGAGAGGATCGCGTTGCCAATCCGAAATGACTGCGGCCTGCAGGTAGAAAATCCAGCATCCGATTGGACAAGGATGTACTGAGTTTATTGGTTAGTTCTGAGCGGGTGGTGGTATTGGGTGCAGAGCTTTAGTCAATGAAGAGCATCCTGATAGATGCATCTTTGTGTCCAGATCTTCCAGGGTTGAGCGAAGAGCGAATGAAGTGGCGTCTGCTGTTGACTCGTTGCTCCGGTAGACAAACTGACACAAAGTACACAGCAGATGCTGTGGTCAAATCAAGACGTACAAACAACCTGGAGGAACTCAGCAGGTCGGGCAGCGTCCGTGGAAACGAGCAGTCAACGTTTCGAGCCGAGACCCTTCGTCAGGACTGAAGAGGGAGGGGGCAGGGACCCCATAAAGAAGGTGGGGGAGGGTGAAAAACCAATCAGAAGAAAGATCAAGGGGTGGGGGAGGGGATAGGCAGGAGAGGTGAAGAAGGAATGTAAGGGGAAAGCACTATGGGTAGTAGCAGAAGGCAGAATCATGAGAGGTGATAGGCAGCTGAAGGAGGGGGCAATAGACAATAGGTGCAGGCGTAGGCCATTCGACCCTTCTAGCCAGCACCGCCATTCACTGTGATCATGGCTGATCATACACAATCAGTACCCCGTTCCTGCCCTCTCCCCTTATCCCTTGACCCCGCTATCTTTAAGAGCTCTATCTAACTCTCTCTTGAATGCATCCAGAGACTTGGCCTCCACTGCCTTCTGGGGCAGAGTGAAACTGGGATGGGGGAAGGGAGAGGGAGGGAATTACCGGAAGTTGGAGAATTCGATGTTCATGCCAAGGGGCTGGAGGCTACCCAGACGGTATATGAGGTGTTTCTCCTACAACTGGAGTTTGGCCTCATCGTGGCAGTAGAGGAGGCCACGTATGGACATATCCGAATGGGAATGTGAAGCAGAGTTGAAGTGGGCGGCAACCGGGAGATCCTGACGAGGATCCAATTCGCTTCTCAGGCAGGAGTTGATATGTTCCATCACCAACCTCCCAAATTACTTCACCACAGAGGGTGTAAGTGCTACCGGACGATGGTGATTGGGGCAGGTTCCACCTCTTCTTAGACGCCGGCAAAATTGAAGCCTACTTGAAGCAGCTGGGTGCCTCAGGTTGCCGAGGCGAGAGGTTAAAGATATTGGCGAACACTCCAGCCGGTTGTTCGTACTCGGGCAGGTACCCCGTCTGGGCTGTGTGCTGCCCGCGGGATCCCCCTCCCGGAGGCTGCTCTCACGTCGGCTTCCGAGACTGAAATCACGCGGTCATCGGGCGACCTGGTTGCTCCGTGATTTGACGGTCAGAGCGAGTTACAGAAGGCGTTCAGCTCTCCTGGGAGCGAAGCCCTGTGGTCCCCCACATTCTACGGCCGCGATGATTGCAACCAATTTTTAAAACTGCCTTTGAAGAGTTCCTCAGGTGCTCAAATCATCCCGTGGCTTAACTACGTTTCTGCTATTGATAATTTATACTCGTAAAGCTTCAAAATTTAACATCGGATTAATATTATTTGTGATCTTGACTGGCAAACGTCAGCAGGTGCTGAGAGTAATCCTCAGGGTCCTTTTTCTGAAAATGGCAGAGAGAGTTCGTTTAAGACCCGGAGAGAGTGGCAACAGATATTTTTTTATGTCACCTCTCAATACAACGCTAATGTTTCAGGCTAATTTGTCGGGTCCATTTCTCCATTACTTCGGAATTGCGCTTAAAACACTAATCTCGTGACAGGAAGATTGCAGCCTACCGAGTCCCTGTTGGCCGAGGAGGCCAGAAATACCGCCTGGAATTCCTGTTCCCGATCTCGACCTGATTTTTGTTATCTTCTACTGCAAGTCATCGAAAGACAAGGATATTCGAACTTGAAGCTCAAACGTCAAATTCTGGACATCCAGCGAGAGGACCCTCTGCTCTCTCCCTGGGAGAAAATTAATTTAACAGGTGAGATGCAGACAGACTAGTGAAGTATACCGCGGTACGAGCTGTAAAACAAACTTCAGACATCGCCGCCGCCAGACTGGCGGTCACAGCACGAATGATTCGAAATGGCTTCGAGCCGCCGTCTCCACCGAGATCAAGGCACACTTCGACTCAAAAAAAAGTTTAAATTGATATGGACAGTTTTGGGAAGTTCACGGTCAAATTAGGGTTTAGGGCTAGTGATTTGGGAGAGCTAGAGGTCAGACCATGTTTGAGGGGCAAGGATGTGGAGGAATTAGGGGCCAGGTGAGGGTTGAGGGAGAAGGATGTGGAGAGTTAGACATCAGGTGAGGGTTGAGGGAGAAGGATGTCGAGGAGGTAGAGGTCAGGTGAGGGTTGAGGGAGAAGGATGTGGAGGTGTTAGAGGTCAGGTGAGGGATGAGGGGGAAGGATGTGGAGGAGTTAGAGGTCAGGTGAGGGTTGAGGGAGAAGGATGTCGAGGAGGTAGAGGTCAGGTGAGGGTTGAGGGAGAAGGATGTGGAGGAGGTAGAGGTCAGGTGAGGGTTGAGGGAGAAGGATGTGGAGGTGTTAGAGGTCAGGTGAGGGTTGAGGGAGAAGGATGTCGAGGAGGTAGAGGTCAGGTGAAGGTTGAGGGAGAAGGATGTGGAGGAGGTAGAGGTCGGGTGAGAGTTGAGGGGGAAGGATGTGGAGGAGTTAGAGGTCAAATGAGGGTTGAGGGAGAAGGATGTGGAGGAGTTAGAGGTCAAATGAGGGTTGAGGGAGAAGGATGTGGAGGAGGTAGAGGTCGGGTGAGAGTTGAGGGGGAAGGGTGTGGAGGAGTTAGAGGTAAGGAGAGGGCTGAGGGAGAATGATGTGGAGGAGTTAAAGGTCAGGTGAGGGTTGAGGGAGAAGGATGTGGAGGAGTTAGAGGTCAAATGAGGGTTGAGGGAGAAGGATGTGGAGGAGTTAGAGGTCGGGTGAGAGTTGAGGGGGAAGGATGTGGAGGAGTTAGACGTCAGAAGAGAGTTGAGGGAGAATGATGTGGAGGAGTTAGAGGTCAGGTGAGGGTTGAGAGGGAAGGATGTGGAGGTGGTAGAGGTCAGGTGAGGGTTGAGGGAGAAGGATGTGGAGGAGTTAGAGGTAAAGAGAGGGCTGAGGGGGAAGGATGTGGAGGAGTTAGAGGTCAGGTGAGGGCTGAGGGGGAAGGATGTGGAGGAGTTAGATGTCAGGAGAGGGTTGAGGGGGAAGGGTGTGAAGGAGTTAGAGGTCAGGTGAGGATTGAGGGAGAAGGATGTGGAGGAGTTAGAGGTCAGGTGAGGGTTGAGGGGGAAGGATGTGGAGGAGTTAGAGGTCAGGTGAGGGTTGAGGGGGAAGGATGTGGAGGAGAGAGGTCAGGTGAGGGCTGAGGGGGAAGGATGTGGAGGAGTTAGAGGTCAGGGGAGGGTTGAGGGGGAAGGATGTGGAGGAGTTAGAGGTCAGGTGAGGGTTGAGGGTGAAGGATGTGGAGGAGTTAGAGGTCAGGTGAGGGTTGAGGGGGAAGGATGTTGAGGAGTTAGAGGTAAGGTGAGGGTTGAGGCAGAATGATGTGGAGGAGTTAGAGGTCAGGTGAGGGTTGAGGGGGAAGGATGTGGAGGAGTTAGAGTTCAGGTGAGGGCTGAGGGGGAAGGATGTGGAGGAGTTAGAGGTCGGGTGAGGGCTGAGGGGGAAGGATGTGGAGGTGTTAGAGGTCAGGTGAGGGTTGAGGGAGAAGGATGTGGAGGAGTTAGAGGTAAGGAGAGGGCTGTGGGGGAAGGATGTGGTGGAGGTAGAGGTCAGGTGAGGGTTGAGGGGGAAGGATGTGGAGGAGTTAGAGGTAAGGAGAGGGCTGAGGGGGAAGGATGTGGTGGAAGATGTCAGGAGAGGGTTGAGGGGGAAGGATGTGGAGGAGGTAGAGGTCAGGTGAGGGTTGAGGGGGAAGGATGTGGAGGAGTTAGAGGTCAGGTGAGGGCTGAGGGGGAAGGATGTGGAGGAGTTAGAGGTCAGATGAGGGTTGAGGGGGAAGGATGTGGAGGAGTTAGATGTCAGGTGAGGGTTGAGGGGAAGGATGTGGAGGAGTTAGATGTCAGGTGAGGGCTGAGGGGGAAGGATGTGGAGGAGTTAGAGGTCAGGTGAGGGTTGAGGGGGAAGGATGTGGAGGAGTTAGAGGTCAGGTGAGGGCTGAGGGGGAAGGATGTGGAGGAGGTAGAGGTCAGGTGAGGGTTGAGGGGGAAGGATGTGGAGGAGTTAGAGGTCAGGTGAGGGCTGAGGGGGAAGGATGTGGAGGAGTTAGAGGTCAGATGAGGGTTGAGGGGGAAGGATGTGGAGGAGTTAGATGTCAGGTGAGGGCTGAGGGGGAAGGATGTGGAGGAGTTAGAGGTCAAATGAGGGCTGAGGGGGAAGGATGTGGAGGAGTTAGAGGTCAGGTGAGGGCTGAGGGAGAAGGATGTAGAGGAGTTAGAGTTAAGGAGAGAGCTGAGGGAGAAGGATGTGGAGGATTTAGAGGTAAGGAGAGGGCTGAGGGAGAAGGGTGTGGAGGAGTTAGAGGTCAGGTGAGGGATGAGGGGGAAGGGTGTGGAGGAGGTAGAGGTCAGGTGAGGGATGAGGGGGAAGGGTGTGGAGGAGTTAGAGGTCAGGTGAGGGTTGAGGGGGAAGATGTGGAGGAGTTAGAGGTCGGGTGAGGGTTGAGGGGGAAGGATGTGGAGGAGGTAGAGGTCAGGTGAGGGATGAGGGGGAAGGGTGTGGAGGAGTTAGAGGTCAGGTGAGGGTTGAGGGGGAAGATGTGGAGGAGTTAGAGGTCGGGTGAGGGTTGAGGGAGAAGGATGTGGAGGGATTAGACATCAGGTGAGGGTTGAGGGGGAAGGAGGTTGAGGAGGTAGATGTCAGGAGAGGGTTGAGGGGGAAGGATGTGGAGGAGTTAGATGTCAGGTGAGGGTTGAGGGGGAAGGATGTGGAGGAGTTAGACGTCAGGAGAGGGTTGAGGGAGAATGATGAGGAGGAGTTAGAGGTCAGGTGAGGGCTGAGGGGGAAGGATGTGGAGGAGTTAGAGGTCATGTGAGGGTTGAGGGAGAATGATGTGGAGGAGTTAGAGGTCAGGTGAGGGTTGAGGGGGAAGGATGTGGAGGAGGTAGAGGTCAGGTGAGGGTTGAGGGAGAAGGATGTGGAGGAGTTAGAGGTCAGGTGAGGGTTGAGGGGGAAGGGTGTGGAGGAGTTAGAGGTCAGGTGAGGGTTGAGGGGGAAGGATGTGGAGGAGTTAGAGGTAAGGAGAGGGCTGAGGGGGAAGGATGTGGTGGAGTTAGAGGTCAGGTGAGGGCTGAGGGGGAAGGATGTGGAGGAGTTAGAGGTCAGGTGAGGGTTGAGGGAGAAGGATGTGGAGGAGGTAGAGGTCAGGTGAGGGTTGAGGGAGAAGGATGTGTAGGAGGTAGAGGTCAGGTGAGGGTTGAGGGGGAAGGATGTGGAGGAGGTAGAGGTCAGGTGAGGGATGAGGGGGAAGGGTGTGGAGGAGTTAGAGGTCAGGTGAGGGTTGAGGGGGAAGATGTGGAGGAGTTGGAGGTCAGGTGAGGGTTGAGGGGTAGGATGTGGAGGAGGTAGAGGTCAGGTGAGGGTTGAGGGGGAAGGATGTGGAGGAGTTAGAGGTCAGGTGAGGGATGAGGGGGAAGGGTGTGGAGGAGTTAGAGGTCAGGTGAGGGTTGAGGGGGAAGATGTGGAGGAGTTGGAGGTCAGGTGAGGGTTGACGGGGAAGGATCTGGAGGAGTTAGAGGTCAGGTGAGGGTTGAGGGAGAATGATGTGGAGGAGTTAGAGGTCAGGTGAGGGTTGAGGGGGAAGGATGTGGAGGAGTTGGAGGTCAGGTGAGGGTTGAGGTGGAAGGGTGTGGAGGAAGTAGAGGTCAGGTGAGGGTTGAGGGGGAAGGATGTGGAGGAGTTAGAGGTTAGGTGAGGGTTGAGGGGGAAGGATGTGGAGGAGTTAGAGGACTCTGTTAGAAGTCAGGACTCTGCCCCACGTTCCATATTTAAAATCCATTGATGGGGATTGGCGTCAGAAGACATTCGCAGACCAAGTCTCTACTGCATCTTCCTGTGATGTGGACAGGTGACAATGGACATCTGTCCCCGATGGTGTGTCCCAGGATCAGATGTCCATGCAAACAGGAATCCTTAGGGTTCGTCAGTCAGCGAGCCCAGAGTCCGAGTCTAAATTCAGGCTTGGGGTCCTGTCATCGGCCAGTTTGGGGTCCTGTCATCGGCCAGTTTGGAGTCCTGTCATCGGCCAGTTTGGGGTCTTGTCATTGGCCAGTTTGGGGTCTTGTCATCGGCCAGTTTGGGGTCCTGTCATCGGCCAGTTTGGGGTCGATACCGAAGATCGGAGCCCAAAGGTCGACGGCCGAAACTCGGAGACTGGAGATTTGTCCTGGAGTTGGCGGACTGTCTGTGTATGTTGTTGGGTCAGCATGTCAACCTATCAACCTCCGCCTCAAAAACATCCAATGACTTGGCCTCCACAGCCAGCTGTGGCAATGAATTCCACAGATTCACCACCGATGGCTAAAAGATTCCTCCCCCCCCCCCCCCCGCCCAATTCTGAGACCTCCAGATGGAGGTGGGCTGGCAGGAATATTTTTAGAAATGTAGAAGCTGAACTCTCATCCGGGGAAAAAGAAACACATCTCAGAGAGTTGATGCTTCACATCAAACTCACTTCGTATTTTCCATCCCTTCAACACTTGGCCCATTGAGGCGATGCTAGCTCTAATAACCTCACGGCAACTTACTCTCTCTCGTGTCACCGCTTTAGTTCTTTGCAAGTCCGTTAGCTCCCTGAAAGTGGATGAGTTTCTAACAGCGTGCTGGCCACCATTGGTCTGTTACCAGGTATCAGAATTGGCATGTCGTCCGGTGCTGTATAAAACTTTGGTTTGGACGCATTTGAGATATCGTGTATCGTTCAGGTCGCCACACTGGAGGAGGATGGAAAGGCTTTAGAAGAGGATGGAGAATGTCCCATTCCACTTTTACACTATTTATTTTTTTGTGGCTAATTGTAATAACTAGTCCTGCTCTATCTTGCTGCTGCAAAACAACAAGTTTCACGATATATATTAGTCGTAATAATTCTGATTCTGTCGTTGCTTGGATTGGAGTCAATAAGGAGAGGCTGGGCCAACTTGGATTATTGTCTTGGGAGCATTCGGGACTGAGGTTTCACCTCAGAGACAGTCAGAACCTCGATCCCCAGGCTGGAAATGGCAAATGCTCGGGAACCGGGGTGTTAAGGGGAGAGGGGGGATGATAAGTGAGATGTGTGATATATTTACTGGACAGATATTTATATACAGGGAAAGCTTGGTGCCCGCAGCACGCTGCCAGGGAAGTCGGTAGAAGCAGATGCAAGAGCAATGTTTATGAGGCTTTTAGACAGACACGTGAATGGAGAAGAAATGATGGGACCACATAGGCAGGTGGAATTAGTTAGGTTGGCGTCCCTCTATGGACTCTTGACTAAACCGCTCTGCCTCAGTAAAGCACCACTCCGATATGTCTATCCATGGCCTCCTCTACCGTCAAGGTGAGGCCACACGCAGGTCGATGGAGCAATACCTTATCTCCCGCCTAGGTAGCCTCCAACCTGCCGGCATGAACATTCAACTCACAGACCTCCGTTGATACCCCAGCACCCCCCCCCCTTACCCCATCCCTATCTATAATTTTAGTCTGGTTCTCCTTCTCTCTCTTCCCCCCCCCCCTCACTATAATCTCCCCCCAGCCCTACCTTTCTTTCTCTTTTATTTCCCATAATTCAACACCTTCCCCCTAGCCCATTTCCCTCCAGCCTATCACTTCCCAGCTCTCTACTTCATCCCTCCCCCCACTTCTTATCCCCCCTCGACCATCCCATGTTACTTCACTCCTGATGAAGGGTTTCGGCCCGAAACGTCGTCACTACCTCCTCCCACAGATGCTGTCTGGCCTGCTGAGTTCTGCCAGCATTTTGTGTTTTTATTTAACATGATCAAAGACCTCATCCAGCCTGGATATTTTCTCCTCTCCCCCGTGTGATATGACTATCGAGTGGTTCCCTGCTACGATCAGATAGATTCTTGGCCTCACAATCTACCCCGTCATTTATATGCACCTTACAGAGCACTTTTTCAGTAGCTGTTCTGCATCACTAATGATCTCCCTTGTTCTACCTCAATGCACTGTGCAATGAATTAATCTGTGTGAGTGGATGCAAGACAAGCTTTTCACTGTATCTAGATGTGTGTACCAACAGTGAATGTCATGCTGTTTCTTCAGGGCAAAGCTCAGGATCACACAGAGACTCGGAAGGGTTAAACAAAACTCAGAATTTTGTCAACACAACAAAGCCATTGAATTTACAAGGTCTTCAGTAACTTGGGATAACTAAGTCAAAACTTCACTAGGCAAGGATCAGGACAACCGAGACACCAAGGGGTTAGCACTGCCCCTTTAAATAAACATCAGGGAACAAAAGGATCCATGCCCAGATGATAAAACCCCAGACTAAATATAAGCTAACAAGCAACCTTTCTAATCAGAGAGAAAAATCCAAGGATACTCTATCGGACATCCGCAAGGTCTCAGAGAATTAATTAGAAGTATCTGAGGACAATTGCAACTTAAATGTAAGTGAGAGAGGACCTAACAATAACACATAAAAACCTGGAAGCACAACAAAAAGAACCAACAGCAAAAATCTTAGAGCCCTCAGAATACTCTACCAATGATTTGAGGTTGTGACAAATGATAATCCCAATAACAAACCAATTCCAACACGATGGGTTGAAGGGACTCTTCTGTGTTCCATCGTGTCTTGGCCTAATTTACAATGGCCCACTGATGTCCTGTAGAGGTGGCATGGTAGTACCAGCTAGCGTAGTGCTTCACAGTGCCGGCGATCATGATCGGGGTTCAATTTCCCCGGTGCCCGCAAGCAGTTTGTGACCATGTGGATTTCTTCCGGATGCTCCAGATTACAAAGATGTGCAGGTTAGACCATAAGGTATGGGATCAGAATTAGGCCATTCGGCCCATCAAGTCTGCCACCCCATTCCATCATGGCTGATTTATTATCTCTCTCAACCCCATTCTCCGGCTTTCTCCTCGTAGCCTTTGATGTCCTAACTAAACAATAACCCAACTTCTGTTTTAAATATACCCCATAACCTGAGCTCCACAGCATGTACGGCAATGGATTGCACAGATTCACTATTCGTTGACTGAAGAAATTCCTTTTCATCTCTGTTCTAGATGGATGTGTCTTTATTCTGAGACTCACCAGCTGTATGAAACATCCTCTCCACATCCACTCTCCAGGCCTTCCAGTATTCTATGGGTTTCAATGACCTAATTCGTCTGAATGTTAGCGAGTACAGGTTCAGAGTCATCAAATGCTCCCCATACATTAACCCTTTCGTTTCTGGACTCATTCTCCTGAACCCCCTCTGGACCCTCTCCAATGGCAGCACATCCTGAGCTTTTCTTTGGGGCCCAAAGCTACTCTCAATACCCCCAGTGCGGTCTGACCAATGCCCTATAAAGCCTCAGTATTGCACCCTTATATTGTAGCCCTCTCCAAATGAATGCAAACGTTGCCTTCCTACCACCAACTCAATCTGCAAGCTCACCTGCACAAGGACTCCCTTTGCTCATCAGAGTTTTGAGATTTCTCCCCATTTAGAAAATAATCTAGGCCTTCATTCCTTCGACCATACACGTCCTTACACTATATTCCATCTGCTACTTCTTTGCCCATTCCCCTAATCTGCCCAAGACCTTCTGCAGATTCCTGCTTCCTCTACAATACCATCCCCTCCATGTATATTTCTTTTATCACCTGTAAGCTTGGCCACAGAGCCACTAATTGCGTTATCCAAATCGTTGACATATAACCTGAAAAGAAGTGATCCCAATCCACCCATCGAATCTCCTTTGTCTATCCTGCCTGTTATTTCTTCAAAGGATTCCAACAAACTTCTCAGGCAAGATTTCCCCTTAAAGAAAGCATGCTGACTTTGGTCTACTCTTTCATACACCTCCTAGAACCCCAGAAGCCTAATCCTTAACGATGAAATACAACATCTTCCTGTTATGTGTGATGGGAAAACCAGTTGGAGATGGGGTCCAGAGTTGACCCCCCTGTAAACTATGCTGCTAACGAGAGAGAGAGAGAAAGATTAAAATGGATGATTTGGTATTATGGCTTCTTCGCTAATTGTTGACTTTAACGCCAAGGACATTTGGCCTGTTTGTGTGGATCCCTGCTGACACAGCAGGGTGATGCCAGGTGCCTGCTGAGACAGGAGGGAGTGGCCAGTTTGATGGACATGGAGTTGATGGATGGCTGATACCCCATCAGGGGAGATAAGAGACGGGTCTGCTGAGACACCGGCAGACACACCACGAGACACGGTAAGGGTGTTGTGCACCCACAGGAAGGTGGGGGCTTGGAGGACCGAATTGGGAGATCGGTCACAAAGCTCACAGTGTGACGGCAGGACCGGTGGGGGCTCGTGTGTGTGTGTGTCCACTCACGCCAGAGTGACGAGTCCACCACGGAAGAACGGTCTAGCCGAGAACGGAGGGGTCAGAACCAAATCACCACGTCAGCACAACGGAACAAGAAGACAACGGAAGGTTTACCTGCTGCAGCTGCTCACATCTCGCTCACTCTCTCTCTCTCTCCCCAACGTCACAACAGCAACTACCTCAACTTAAACTGAACTGAACTCTGCATTATCTTAAGACTATTCATTTACCCCTAGACTTTGATAGAGCTTGGTTTTGATTCTTATTCCTACACTTCTGTATTGATCATTGCTAACCTGTTTTTATATGTATATTGGCATTTTTGATACTGTATTACTTAGTTTACTAATAAACACCTTTAGTTACAGTTCCACCAGACTCCAACGTATCATTCCATTTCTGCTGGTTTGGTAACCCGGTCACGGGGTATGTGACATTCCCAACCACTGAAGTCAGACTAACTGGACTATAATTTACTTTCTTCTGCCTCCCTTCCTTCTTAGAGAGCAGTGACATTTCCAATTTTCCAGTCCTCCAGAACAATGCCAGAATCTAGTAATTCTTGAAAGATCATTGCTAATACCTCCACAATCTCTTCAGCCACCTCTTTCAGAACCCTGGGGTGCACACCCTCTGGTCTGGGTGACTTATCTACCTTCAGACCTTTCAGCTTCCCAAGCACTTTCTCCCTAGTAATAGCAACTGAACTCACTTTTTCTCCCTGACACTTGAATTTCTGGAATACTGCGGGTGTGTTACACAGTAAATAATGACTCAAAATACTTGTCCACCGTTTCTTTGTACCCCATTGCTATCTCGCTAGTGTCATTTTCTATTGTCCGATATTCACTCTCGCCTCTCTACTTCTCTTTATATATCTGTAAAAAAAAAACTATTATTTTCTTTTTTGGGGGTATTTTTGGCAAGCTTACCTTCATAATTAATCTTTTTTCTCCTTCTGTTTTGTTTTTAATTGCCTTCTGTTGTTTTATGAAATCTTCTCAGTCTCCTAATTTCCCACTAATTTCACGCACTTGTCACCCACGATTCTCTCGTCCTCCCTTTAGAATGTGTCTTCATCTTTGGGGTATTCTGTGCCTTCTGAATTGCCCCAGAAACTCCAGCCGTTGCATTTCTGGCATTGCCCCTTCTAGTGTAACTTTTCAGTCAACTTTGGCCAGCTCCTCTCTTTTGACTCTGTAATTCAATTTATACCACTGTAATACCGATACATCTGACTTCACATTATGATCACTGACTCCCAAGGGTTCCTTTACCTTAAGCTCTCTAATCAAACCTGGTTCATTGCACAGCACCCAATTACTTTCCCCTGGCAGGCTCAAGCACAAAGCCACCTCTTAGGCCTTCTACAAATTCTTTCTCTTGGGATCCAGCTTTGCAAATCTACCCTCATTTGAAATCCCCCCATGGCTTTCATTACGTTGCCCTGTTACATGCCTTTTTGAATTCATGTTGATATTTATATCCCACACCCCGGCTACTGTTCAGGCACCTGTCTATAACTCCCATCGGGGTCTTTTTGCCCGTGTAGTTTCTCCGCTACCCACAAGGATTCTGCCCCTTTCGATCCTGTCACCGCTTTCTGAGGATTTGATGTCATTTTTACCAACAGAGCCCCTCTGCCTACTTTCCTGTCCTTTCAATGCAAAGTATCCTCGGATGTTAAGTTCCCATCTACGACCTTCTTTCAGCCGCATCTCAGTGACGCCCACATCTCAGTGACCTGCCAATCTCTAACTGCACGGCAAGATCATCTACCTTATTCCGTATTCTGCGTGAACAGAGAACATAAAACATAGAAGAGAACGGCCCAGGAACAGGCCATTCAGCCTACAATGTTGTGCCAACCCGGCTAAGAACCGAATCAGAAACACCCAAACACTAACCCCTCCTACCTGCCCCCCATATCCATTTGTCTGTCCAATCATCTCTTAAAAGCCTCCGATATATTTCCCTCTACTACCTTGCCAGGCAATGCAGTCCAGGCATCCATAACGCTCTAAGTAAAAGGCTTACGCCTCGGATCCCATTTGAACCTACCTCCTCTCACCTTCAATGGTATTAAACATTTCAACCCTGGGAGACAGATATTCCTTGTCGACTCTAACTCCGCCTCATAATCTTGTAAACCTCTATCGGATCTCCGGCACTCCGGAGAAAGCAACCCAAGTTTATCCAGCTTCTCGTGTTGGCACATGCCCTCTAAACCAGGCAGCAACATGGTCAAACTTTTCAGCACCTTCTCCAAAGCCTCGACGTCCTTCCTACAGTGGGGTGACCAGAACTGTACGCAATACGCCAGATGTGACCTAACCCTAGTTTTATGAAGTTGCATTCAAATAATACACGTTCAGTCCTGTATTCATCGTCCTTTTTGATTTTCCCTGATAGAACCACAGAACATTACAGCACAGAAACAGGCCTTTTGGCCCTTCTTGGCAATGCCGAACCATTTTTCTGCCTAGTCCCACTGACCTGCACTTGGCCCATATCCCTCCATACTCCTCTCATCCATGTACCTGTCCAAGTTTTTTTTAAATGTTAAAAGTGAGCCCGCATTTACCACTTCATCTGGCAGCTCATTCCACACTCCCACCACTCTCTGCGTGAAGAAGCCCCCCCCCCAATGTTCCCTTTAAATTTTTCCCCCTTCACCCTTAACCCATGTCCTCTGGTTTTTTTCTCCCCTAGCCTCAGTGGAAAAAGCCTGCTTGCATTCACTCTATCTATACCCATCATAATTTTATACACCTCTATCAAATCTCCCCTCATTCTCCTACACTCCAGGGAATAAAGTCCTAACCTATTCAACCTTTCTCTGTAACTCAGTTTCTCAAGTCCCGGCAACATCCTTGTAAACCTTCTCTGCACTCTTTCAACCTTATGAATATCCTTCCTGTAATTCGGTGACCAAAACTGCACAGAATACTCCAAATTCAGCTTCACCAATGCCTTATACAACCCCACCATTACATTCCAACTCTTATACTCAATTCTTTGATTTGTAAAGGCCAATGTACCAAAAGCTCTCCTTACGACACCTCATCGAACTGATTGCAATTTTGCCCTGTCACCTGCCTGTCCATCCTCACAGTCTCATCACACACTGCATCGATTTGTACACCAACTGCCCCGTCCCCACTCCGGTTCCCAAACCCACCCCTCCCCGACTTGCTAAGTTTGTTTAAACCCTCTCCAACATTTCTAGCAAACCTGCCCACTGGGTATTGGTCCCCCTCAGGTTCAGTTGTAACCCAGAAAAGATCTCAATGATCCAGAAACCCAGAACCGTGCACCACTCCCTTAGCCACTCATTCATCTGTAATATCATCGCACTCCTGCCCTGACTAGCCCGTGGCACTGGGAGGAATCTGGAGATTACTACCTTGGACGCCCTGCTCCAGCCTTTGTCTCTAACTTCCTATACTCACCGGGCAGGATCTCTTCCCCCTTTTCCACCTCTGTCTTTGGTGCTAATGTGCACCACGACCTCTGGCTGCTCACCCTCCCTCTTTAGGGTCTTCTGTAGCCACGCTGAGACATCCTGGATGGTAACACACCATCCTGGTTTCTCCTTCACAGCCACCGAATCTGTGATCCATCCCCCTCTAACTATCGAGTCTCCTATCACTATCACTCTGCCTCCTGAGCCTCAGAACCAGCCACATTGCCACTGCCCTGACTGCTGTTGGCCTACCCTGATAGGTTATCCCTCTGAGCGGTATACGGGGTATATTTGTTGCTGAGGGGGATAACCACAGGGGAACCCTGCACTGACTGCTTACTCCCCTTTCTTCCCCTGGTGGTCACCCGCCTACAATCCGAAGCCTGCACTCTGGTCACTAAAAGACTCATCTACGAGGTTTTCAGCCTCCCAGATGATCCGGACTGCATCCCGCTCCAGTTCCAGTTCCCTAACCTTGTCAGTCAGGAGCTGAAGTTGAGAACCCTTCCTGAAATCCCTCATTTCACAGGAGGAGCTTTCCACTGCCGGAAATACCACCTTGCTCTTACCTTCTCAAACTTAAGCTCTAGCCCGCGCCTGTTCTCACCCGAGCCGGACCGCTCTAACACTGTCCGCTCTAACACTGTCCGCTCAACAGTGGCCGCTCTAACACTGTCCGCTCTAACACTGTCCGCTCTAACTCTGTCCGCTCAACAGTGGCCGCTCCGCTCAAACCCTGCTTTTTCTTTCTGGCCCTTGCTAATTACCCCAAGCAATCTCCCAGTCTGCTTACAACTCCTGACAGGCCCCGTTTGCCTTTTAAACCGGACAAACTGGTGTGTAAAGTCCACCAGGAACTGTCTCCAACTCACTCTGCGACCTCCCGCTCTGGGTCAGTAAGTTGTGGGAATGCTATGTTGATGCTGGAAGCATGGAGACACTTGGCCCCATGGCCCCCAGCGCATTCTTGAACTGTGTTCTCCAATGACGGGATTCTCTATATCTTTTGATGTACAGTATATGTCACAAATAAGAGAAAAAGCTAATATTGCATTTTGATGTGTTGAGTGAAACGAGAGCTCGTGGGGGGATAACCACACGGTCAAAGGGACAACATACAAAACTCCACATAGACAGCGTAGGCTGTTGGGACTGAACTGGTGACCGGAGCTGCGGAAATTTGGGGAAAGCAAAAGAGAGGAAAAAGCAAGATTGGTTTTAAATTGAAGAGAGGTGGGGAAGAGTTGGATGGGACAGAGAGGAGTGAGCCCAGGAGGATTGCCCTGGTGACAAGCTGTATACAAAACCATCCGGTGGATCGATTTCCAGAGTGAAAACAGATGAAGGGACACGTTAAACCTGTGAACTGCAGGCCGGAGCTGTTGTTGAAATCAGGAAATGCAGTCAGCCCGCCAGCAGAGACCTTCCCCTTGTCCTGTTCGGCACGGACTCGAGATGGCCTGTTTCCGTGCTGTAATTGTTATCTGGTTATATGTACATGCCCCATCCCTCCCCTGCGCTCACTGCAACTTGAAACCAGACCATCGCCTCGCTGTCCTGGCTGATTCCCTCTGTCCACAGATGCTCCCTGAGCGGTTGAGGGAAAATTCACAGGGGCCCAGCTGCAGAAGAAGAGGAAGAGATCGAGGAGGGGATTGGGGGGAGTCTCTCTCGAACTATCCCAGGATGGTGGGACTGGAGCTGGTTTGGTCCTGATTCTTACCCGCTGCCTGAAAAAATGGAGTCACTAGGTGCATCATTTTCTGAGTATCACTGGCAAAGAAATGTCTCTACGATCTCTCGGCAGGGATTACAGTCATTACTATGACTGGCACGGCAGTAAGACTTAGGAGCACCGAGTGTGGAAAGAATTACAATCATTGACACAGCCAGAGAAGGAATCACAGCAGTCACAAATGAAGGCAAATGGGGCTCTCTCAGCTAGGAATGAGCAACTGATAGGTGATAGGTGGATCCAGACGAGAACGGGAATGATTCAGAAGAGAGGAGACTGGGGATGAAATCACTGAGCTTCGAGTTGTGAGACAAGTTCTTGAGGTATATGGATCAGTGTGCTAGTGGATCTACTTGGAAAAGGAAAGGCAAAGGATACATTTTTAAGGAGATTACAGGCGAACAACATAGTGCAATTTTGACACTCACAGGGCCTTGAAGTGCTGGGCCTTGTGGGGACTTGCTCAGGATTCTGAAGAACCATTCTGTTTGTGACAATGGTCCGGGCCAGTCTCTTTTGAATTGGCCCAGTTAGCTCAAACCATGAGCGAGTCACTAAACAGAGTTCGAGAGCTGTAAAGTAATGTCGCGACTTTGAAAAAAGAAACCTGGCTAGACCCCACTTGCAGTATTGTGTTCAATTCTGGTCACTTCATTATAGGAAGGATGTGGAAGCCTTAGAAGTTGCTGATGAGATTTACCAGGATGCTGCCTGGATTAGAGAGCATGCCTTAAGAAGACAGGTTAAGTGAGCTGGGGTGTTTCTCTCTGGGGAGAAGGAGGATGAGAGGTGAGTTGATAGAAGTGTATAAAACAAGAGGCACAATCAGGTGGGTAGCCAGGGACTTTTTCCCAGGTAGAAGTAACTAATACAAGCATCATTTTAAGGTAATTGAAGAAAAATACAAAGGGATGTGAGAGGCAGGTATTTTCACACAGAGAGTGGTTAGTACATGAAAGCCCACCCAAGGGTGGTTATAGCGACAGGTATTCAGATGCATCACTGGCACTTATGAAACTCTTAGAAAGGCAGGTGGATTATAGAAACAATGGAGGGCCATGTAGAATGTTAGAGTTAGACTGATCTTAATGTAGGTTAAAAGGTCAGCACAACATCAGGGGCCAAAGGGCCTTACTTTTCTGTAATATTCAATGCTCTATGTTTTCAACTCCTTAAACTGAGAACCTGCTCTCAGCTGGGTGCAGAAGATCCGGTTCTATTTTGAGGACTAATTGTGAAGATCTCCAGACCCTGATCAATACTTGTCCTTCATTCAACATGACAGAAACGATGGTCCGGTTGTGAACATGTTTCCGTATGTGGAAGACTATTGTGTGTAAATTAGTTTCAGAACTTTCAACATTACGATAACACCTACAACTCAAAGCTGTTTTTCCAGCTGCAAAACAGGCGGCGACCTGAGGTCGTGAAAAGGTGATATTCAAGGGAAGCATTGAAAAAAACGCTTCCATGGCGTCGGGATGAGACCATAAGCCCCCGCGCCGCAGATAATGTCCTATTGATACAATGGGAGCCAATTGCGCAGCCGCCAGAAGCTAGGGCGCGTTCCGCGCATGCGCGGCGCAGCCTGCGGAGGCCGGGTTGTGAAACTGTTTGACCGGCTGCGAGCTCCGGACACACCGCGGGTCCTCCTGCTGGAGTACCGGCCCGAGTCGGCCTGGAATGGTGAGCCCGTCCCGTCGATTAGTCCAGGTTTGGTGGGGAGTGCGGTAAAATGAATTTATTTGAATATTCAGCGTTCTTCCACGGGGTATAGAAGCGAGGATGGGGCTGAGATGCTTACAATGAGGAATCAGTCAGAACGCCCAGTCAAGTTTGCAGACTGACTTGGTTTAAAGCGAATAAAATGCGGAAATGGTGAACGCTCAGCCAGACTACAACCCCCATGCGCTTTACTTAGGCCCTTTCACATTCCCAAGTCAAGGACGAGTTTGCTGGCGTACGCACAGGTGCGGTGAAAAAGATTTAACTTTCAGCAGCCTGGCAGACACGGAGCATCGTGTAAAAGCAGCCGCTGCGAGAACTTCAGAAGTGAAACACGGAGCAGACGGTTCCCGAGTATAGAATTTCCCGCACCAGCCTGTCGGTCCACAGCCTCTCCCCGCTGCTAGTTAGGTAGGGGCCAAGAGCAAATGACCGGACCAGCACCAGAAGCTGGGTGAGACGAGAGCTAGGCCAAGGGGGAAGGGTGAACTATTTCAGGGGAACCTGAGAGGGGAACGTCTTCGCTCAGAGGTTGGTGAGAGTGTGGAAGGAACTGCTGGTGGAAATGGTGGGCGTGAGGCCGATTCCAACACGTAAGAGAAGTTCGGATGGGAGGGGTCCTGGGACGTGGCAGAATAACAGTTCAACATGGATTAGATGGGCCAAACGGCCTGTTTCTGTGCTGTGGTGTTCTATAATACACCTGATTCTGAATCTCTAATAGTGCTTCCCCCCTCCCATTGGCGCTGCCTACTTTCAGGAATATTGTTTTTATTTCGGGTTTTTAAATCGAAGCAAGAGGGGGAGAGTGAAGAAGTAAAGGCAACTCGGAGAGAAGTCATTTTTTACTGCGGGGGGAAAGAGGCTAGACTGCGCAGGCGCGTGACATAGTGCGCCAAAGGTTTAAAACAAGACCGCCATATCCAATGGGGAGCGGAGTGAGAGGGAGCAGAGTGGGACGGCTTTGGCTCAACAGGCAGAGGCGAGGGTAGCTTCCGGTAAGTTTTGTTTTGTTTGTTTAGAGTAGAGAGGATGCCAGGCAGGATGTTGGAATGCTCCTCTTGCAGGATGTGGGTAGTCAGGGAGACCTCCGGTGTCCCTGACAACGACACCTGCAGGAAGTGCATCCAGCTGCAGCTCCTAACAGACCACGTTAGGGAACTGGACCAGGAGCTGGATGACCTCCGGATCATTCGGGAGAATGAGGAGTTTATAGATAGTAGCTACAGGGAGGCAGTTATGCCAAAGGAGCAGCACACAGGTAATTGGGTTACCGTCAGGCGAGGGAAGGGGAAAGGGAAGGCAGAGCAGGGCTCCCCTGTGGCCATTCCCCCCAACAAGTATACCGATTTGGATACTGTCAGCGGGGGGGGCGGGGGGATGACTTACCTGGGACAAGCTGTGGCAGCCGGATCTCTGGCACTGAGTCTGGTTCTGCAGTGCAGCAGGGAGGGAGGAAGAAGAGGAGAGCGGTAGTGATAGGGGACTCCATAGTCAGGGGTACAGACAGGAGGTTCTGTGGTCGTGCCAGAGACTCCGGATGGTTTGTTGCCTCCCGGGTGCCAGGGTCAGGGATGTCTCTGATCGCGTGCACAGCATTCTGAAATGGGAGGGTGAGCAGCCAGATGTCATGGTACACATCGGTACCAACGACGTAGGAAGAAAGAGTGAGGAGATCCTGAAGAGTGAGTATAGAGAGCTCGGTAGGAAGTTAAAAAGCAAGACCTTGAGGGTGGTAATCTCAGGATTGCTACCTGTGCCATGTGCCAGTGAGGGTAAGAATAGGATGTTCTGGCAGATGAAAACATGGCTGAGGAACTGGTGTAGGGGGCAGGGTTTCAGATTTCAGGATCATTCGAGCCTCTTCTGGGGTAGGTGGGACCTGTACAAGAGAGACGGGTTACACCTGAACGACAAGGGGACCGATATCCTTGCAGGGAAGTTTGTTAGTGCCATGAAGGGGGGGGTTAAACTAGATTTTCATGGGGATGGGAATCAGAGTGCCGGAGCAGATGGTGGAGCGGGGGTGAAAATAAATGATGTTAAAGGTTCATGCAAAGTCACAAATAGAAGTTTTGTGTGTGGTGGTAATAATCTTCTGAGGTGTGTCTATTTCAATGCAAGGAGTATCGTGGGGAAGGCTGACGAGCTGAGGGCATGGATTGACATGTGGAATTATGACATTGTAGCCGTTAGTGAAACTTGGCTACAGGAGGGGCAGGACTGGCAGCTCAATGTTCCAGGGTTCCGATGTTTCAGATGTGATAGAGGCAGAGGGATTGGGGGTGGGGGGGGAATGTTAGTCAGGACAAATGTTACAGCAGTGCTTCAGCAGGACAGATTAGAGGGCTTGTCTACTGAGGCCATATGGGTGGAGCTGAGAAACAGGAAAGGTATGACCACATTAATGGGGTTGTATTATAGACCACCCAATAGTCAGCGAGAATTGGAGGAGCAAATCTGCAGCGAGATAGCAGACAACTGCAGGAAACATAAAGTTGTGATAGTAGGGGATTTTAATTTTCCACATATTGATTGGGACTCCCATACTGTTAAAGGTTTAGATGGGTTAGAGTTTGTGAAATGTGTTCAGGAAAGTTTTCTAAATTAATATATAGATGTACCAACTAGGGAGGATGCAATATTAGATCTCCTATTAGGAAATAAGTTAGGACAGGTGACGGAAGTGTGTGTAGGGGAACACTTTGGTTCCAGTGATCATAACACCATTAGTTCCAACTTGATCATGGATAAAGATAGATCTGGTCCTCGGGTTGAGGTTCTAAATGAGAAAAAGGCCACATTTGAAGAAATGTTAAAGGATCTAAAAAGCGTGGATTGGGACAGGTTGTTCTCTGGCAAGAATGTCGTTGGTAAGTGGGAGGCCTTCAAAGGAGAAATTTTGAGAGTGCAGAGTTTGTATGTTCCTGTCAGGATTAAAGGCAAAGTGAATAAGGAACCTTGGTTCTCGAGGGATATTGGAACTCTGATAAAGAAGAAGAGAGATGTATGACATGTATAGGAAACAGGGAGCAAAGGGGAACGCGCTAAGATGGTAGCGCAATATTAATACACAACAGCCTCTCCAGGCTCTGGATTTGGGGATTGCCAAACGTTATATGGATTTTTTGGTGTAGTCTGTTTTGTCATGTGCTTTTGTGATAACGTTGTTTAATTTTTTTAAGGCACACCGCATTGCAGTTGTGGTTTCTAAATGACAATAAACTGAAATTCAATCCGATTCAATTCAAATAAGTTGCTTGAGGAGTATAAAAAGTGCAAAAAATACCTAAGAAAGAAATCAGGAGGCCTAAAAGAAGACATGAGGTAGCTTTGGCAGTCAAGGTGAAGGATAATCCAAAGAGCTTCTACAGGTATATTAAGAGCAAAAGGATAGTAAGGGGTAAAATTGGTCCACTTGAAGATCAGAGTGGTCGTCTATGTACGGAACCAAAAGAAATGGGGGGGATCTTAAGTGTTTTTTTGCGTCTGTATTTACTAAGGAAACTGGCATGGAGTCAATGGAAATAAGGCAAACAAGTAGTGAGATCATGGAACCTATACAGATTGAAGAGGAGGAGGTGCTTACTGTCTTGAGGCAAATCAGAGTAGATAAATCCCCAGGACCTGACAGGGTACTCCCTCGGACCCTGAAGGAGACCAGTGTTGAAATTTCAGGGGCTCTGGCAGATATATTTAAAATGTCGGTATCGACAGGTGAGGTGCCGGAGGATTGGAGGATAGCTCATGTTGTTCTGTTGTTTAAAAAAGGCTCTAAAAGTAATCCGGGAAATTATAGGCTGGAAAGTTTGATGTCAGTAATAGGTAAATTATTGGAAGGAGTGCTAAGAGGTAGGATCTACAAGTATTTGGATAGACAGGGACTTATTAGGGAGAGTCAACATGGCTTTGTGTGTGGTAGGTCATGTTTAACAAATCTATTAGAGTTTTTTGAGGAGGTTACCAGGAAAGTGGATGAAGGGAAGGCAGTGGATGTTGTCTACATGGACTTCAGTAAGGCCTTTAACAAGGTCCCGCATGGGAGGTCAGTTAGGAAGATTCAGTCGCTAGGAATACATGGTGAGGTAGTAAATTGGATTAGACATTGGCTCAATGGGAGAAGCCAGAGAGTGGTAGTGGAGGATTGCTTCTCTGAGTAGAGGCCTGTGACTAGTGGTGTGCAACAGGGATCAATTCTGGGTCCATTGTTATTTGTCATCGATATCAATGAGCTGGATGATAATGTGATAAACTGGATCAGCAAATTTGCTGATGATACAAAGATTGGAGGTGTAGTGGACAGTGAGGAAGGTTTTCAAAGCTTGCAGAGGGATTTGGACCAGTTGGAGGAATGGGCTGAAAAATGGCAGATGGAGTTTAGTACAGACAAGTGTGAGGCATTGCTCTTTGAAAGGACAAACCAAGGTAGAACATACAAGGTAAATGGTAGGGCACTGAGGAGTGCAGTAGAACAGAGGGATCTGGGAATACAGATACATGATTCCCTAAAAGTGGCGTCACAGGTAGATAGGGTTGTAAAGAGAGGTACATTGGCCTTTACAAATCAAAGTATTGAGTATGAGTTGGAATGTAATGGTGGGGTTGTATAAGGCATTAGTGAGGCTGAATTTGGAGTATTGTGTGCAGTTTTGGTCACCGAATTACAGGAAGGATATTAATAAGGTTGAAAGAGTGCAGAGAAGGTTTACAAGGATGTTGCCGGGACTTGAGAAACTGAGTTGCAGAGAAAGGTTGAATAGGTTAGGACTTTATTCCCTGGAGCGTAGAAGAATGAGGGGAGATTTGATAGAGGTGTATAAAATTATGGTGGGTATAGATAGAGTGAATGCAAGCAGGCTTTTTCCACTGAGGCTAGGGGAGAAAAAAACCAGAGGTCATGGGTTAAGGGTGAAGGAGGGAAAAGTTTAAAGGGAACATTGGGGGGGCTTCTTCACGCAGAGAGTGGTGCGAGTGTGGAATGAGCTGCCAGATGAAGTGGTAAATGCAGGCTCACTTTTAACATTTTTAAAAAAAAACTTTGACAGGTACGTGGATGAGAGGGGTATGGAGGGATCTGGTCCAGGTGCGGGTCAGTGGGACTAGGCAGAGAAACGGTTCGGCACAGCCAAGAAGGGCCGAAAGGCCTGTTTCTGTGCTGTAATGTTCTGTGGTTTCCAGCACCTTTCTGTGGCTTTTCCTCTCCCGCTGACCGGCTTCCCAATCCCTTCCCACAGGGCATCGGTGATGGACCGTTCACAGACAGGGATTTCCAACCAAAGAGTGGGTCAGGACTGGGCAGAGTCTTCTGATCCGTCTGGACGTCTTCAGCCTTTGGACAGGGGAGACGGGAGCCCCGTTCGGGGCGGGGTGAAGCGGTACACGTGCTCCGAGTGTGGACGGGCCTTCAGCCGAGAGTCTCTTCTGTCGAAGCACCGTTGCCAGCTCACCGGGGAGAAGCCATGGAAGTGCGGGGACTGCGGGAAGGGCTTTAACTACCCGTCCCAGCTGGAAATCCACCGCCGCAGTCACACCAGGGAGAAGCCGTTCATCTGCTCCACGTGTGAACAAGGATTCTACTGCCTGTCCAACCTCACCACGCATCAGAGATTCCACACGGGGGAGAGGCCGTTCGTCTGCTCCGAGTGCGGGAAGGGGTTCAGCCAACCGTCCAACCTGCTCAGGCACCAGCGGTTCCACACCGGGGAGAGGCCGTTCGCCTGCTCGGAGTGCGGGAAGGGATTCACTCTGCCCTCCCAGCTAGCGAGGCACCGGTGGGTCCACACCGGGGAGAGGCCGTTCGCCTGCTCGGAGTGCGGGAAGGGCTTCACGCTCTCCTCCCAGCTGGTGAGGCACCAGCAGGTCCACAGCGGGGACAGGCCGTTCACCTGCTCCAAGTGCGGGAAGGGCTTCACTCAGTCGTCCTCCCTGCTGACGCACCAGCGGGTCCACACCGGCGAGAGGCCGTTCAGCTGCTCGGAGTGCGGGAAGAGCTTCGCTCAGCTGTCCAACCTGGTGACGCACCGGCGACTGCACACCGGGGAGAGGCCCTACACCTGCTCTGTGTGTGAGAAACAATTCGCCTATTCGTCCAACCTCTGGAAGCACCAGCGGATTCACAAGTGACGGCTCCTTCCCACGGGACTTCTAAATTCAACGGAGCCGGAACGCAAGGATTTTCACTCCCTCACATGGTGGGATGGATGTAAGATTTTAAAAATAAATTCTAAATTTTGCAGGCTCAGTCTGCTCCCTCTAACAGGAGGGCCTTCCCTCCCTTCACTTTCTGGGCCCTGGATGATTTCGGACACTCAGACCCATTGGCCAGCTGTGTCCACCCGAGAGAACAAACTGCTCTCAGTTTAACATTTTCGCTTTGACGGTCAGTCCTCCCGAGCCCCGTGGCGTCAGGCTGGAACCTGGGGTCCCAGCTGACCAGAGAAATGGGGAATTCAGGGCCCTGCTCTCAATTTCTGCCTAACCCTCGGTGATTTCTTTTTTGGGGAATCCTCTTGCACAGCCTCAGAAGGAAGGGACTTGCGGACTGGAATTGCGTGCTGATGACGTCACCTGACGGTCTCGCGATCGATCCACAGCTAGACGTCGCGGTGGGGCGGTGCTGGGTGCTCTGTCCTGGGTGAGGATTGCAGTCTCCAGCACTGATTTAGACCCGTATCTGTGACGCCCGCTGGAGTGTGGTGCGCTCAGAGCATTCACTGATAACTTTGCCACGTGCACGGGCGGTCACCCTGACAGTGGCCCACGGAACTGAGCTTTAAAGGGGGATTGACAGTCGGATAATGGCCCCTCCGCGGTGCATGTGATTTACAGTAAAGCACAGAAATTCTGAAGGATCAGTGTAAAACTGCACACAGATACCGACAACCAAAATGCAAAAGGTAAACTGCAAATATACAAAAAACACGAGTAATAATAATAAATAATATTGAGAATATGATTTGTAGAGTCGTTGAAAGTGAGGTTGTGGGATCAGTTCAGTGCTGGTGTGATTGAAGTTACCCTGCCTGGTTCCGGAGACCGATGGTCGAGGGGTATCTGAGGCTCCTGTATGGCCGCAGTGAGACGAGAGCACGGACGCGAGGTGTGGCAGATGCCGGGGAACTAGAGTGACCCACGCAGCGAGGATCTCAGTCGGTCAGGCAGCAAACCCGGGGTCTCGTCCCGAAACGTTGACGGGTTAGTTCCGTCCCTAGACGCCGCCTGACCTGCTGAGCTCCTCCAGCGCGTGGTGAGTAAATCGCCCCGGGGTTTCCTTGGCTGCGCGAGCCCGGGGAAAACGTTCTCCGGTCCCGCCACGCTCGTGAGAGTGAGGCGGCTCTCCCCCCCGCCCCCCCCCCCCAAGCCCGGTTTGTGTGGGTGCCGTGTCATTTGCCCCCCCGGCTTGCTGCGGCAGACAGGAGCGCTCCACGACGGGGAGTCACTACTGCCCGATGCATCACCAGCGCCAGCCAACCCGCCATCGAGAGCAGATACACAGAAAGGTGCCGGGAAAAGGGCCAGGAATATCATGAAGCATCTCGCCCACCCTGATGGACTTGCCCCACTCCATCAGACTGCAAACATACTTTCCCCCGCGCAGTAAGCCTGATCAACACTTCCACCCACTAGCTCCACCACTACCACTTATTTCCTGTCAGTGCCTTTTGTACAGCCTAGCGTCACTTAATGGACAGTCAGTCTATATAATCTGAGTTATTTTCTATTTATTGTGTCTTGTTATTACTGTGTTCTTTATCTCTGTTTCTTTGTGCTGCATCAGATCCGAAGTAACAACAATTTCGACCTCCTTTCCACTCGTGTACGGGAAATGACATTAAGCAACCTGGTATCTTGAACCGTGAACTCCAGCGTATTCAGTCCCTTGTAGCTGCCGGCTCTGTTTCTCTGCATTTGATCTATACCCTTCCAAACCTTTCATATCTGCCCCAGTGCCTCTGAAACATTGTAATCGAACCTGCCTCTACCACTTCCTCTGGCTGCTTGTTCCATACACCCACCACCTTCTGTGTGAAAAGATTGCCCACACTCCAGGTCCCTTGTAAATATTGCCCCTCGGATACCAAACCTGTGCCTTCTAGTTTTAGATTCCACTACCCTGGTCAACTAATCCCTGATAAGGCTCTGTATGGTCACCCTCAGCCCCCTGCACCCCCAGCCTATCCAGTCTCTCCTTATAGTTAAAGTCCCCCAGCCTTGTGAATTCTTACTGCGCTCTCTCCAGTTTAATGACATCCTTGCTATACTCAGCCGATCAGAACTGCACACAATACTCCCAACGTCTGCTACAGCTGTACAAGGCGTTCCCAACACTTGGCAATTGAAGACGAGTGTCCCAAATGCCTTCTTTGCCCCCTTGTCCGTTGTGTGGCCTCCTTTAGGGGGATATGCACCAGTTCCCCGAAGTTCCTCGATGCAGTTGCTGGACTTGTGGGAGCCGATTTGGTCCACCTCCGGTGAATGTCCTTGTTTGAATTCATAACAAGCTGATCACAACAGCAACTGGATTGAGGGGCGTTTCAAAACTGGTGGCCGATCAAGGCCCCGAGCCCCGTCTCTCATCTTCTCCACGTGGCAACCCTCTGCCCTCTCCGTGGAGAGCGGCCTGCTCGATCATCGATCGAGCTCCAAGCAGTTTTCAAAGCACAAGCAAGGCAAAAGGAACAAGTAGGTGTAGGAAAGTGAAATAATTGCAGAGATTGGCTATCTGGAAGATGTCGCCCACGGAATCGTTGTTGGCTGGCGCCATCCTGTCGGGAATTCCACGGTCTCCGTCGTGTCACTTTGTACTGATTATGAACGTCTGCAACAGAATGAATCTCAGGTAGTATATGGTGACGTATATGTATTTTGATAATAAATTTACTTTCAACTTTGAACTTTGAAGTCTAGAAGGCCCGCATGCCGGGTATCACGTGCTTCGCGACATAATATCAGATGCGCAAGTGGTTCCTGGCTCCTAATAGGGGCTTTCTCGATCGTGGCGATTCCTCAAGTAGGTTAATAGCCACCCTCCAAGAGGACCGGAACCTTGTCTTGGTTCCGAGGGTTGCATGCCCCAGTGACCCGGAGAGTTATTTTGGCTGGTAGGGTCACCCACCCCAAACAGGTCAAAGGGTAAAGGTCAGACTAAGACTGGTCACTGGTCCTCCAGCTTCGGAGGTTCAGCTCAGGGGCTAAACTCCCCGACAGCTAAAAGAAAACTGTTGCGGAAACAGCGATGAAGAGTCCCTCTACCGTGCAGCCG
This sequence comes from Hemitrygon akajei, assembly GCF_048418815.1. NCBI lineage: Eukaryota > Metazoa > Chordata > Chondrichthyes > Myliobatiformes > Dasyatidae > Hemitrygon > Hemitrygon akajei. The sequence continues at coordinate 20,281,283 of NC_133148.1, read as the reverse complement.
AGTGTGGCGGTGTTCCTAAGTCTCCGCCCGGGACTTGCGTGACTGACGAAGCTGGCACGATGAAGGAACACCGTCAGAGATGGGGGACCATCATTGCTGCTCTAAACACCAGTGGCATAACGGGAGGTAAGTAAGTTAGCCGCCCTGCAGCCAGCAATAGTTACGCAGTGGGCAGCGTTACCTCCCTCCCCTCCCTTCCTCTTCTCTCATTTGCAACAGAGTCTCATGGGTATGCACAGCCGGGCGGCAAATTGCCTTCCCTGAAATGTATCAATGAGCCAGTTGGGCTTTATGAAGAATCACTAGTTTTCAGCATCACTTTATTCTCAATTTGAGGACAATTTTCCAATTTTTTTTGAAATTTTGTCTTTCTCTCACTTTGAACATTTCAAGAGGGTGTTGGTATCGGGGGGGGGGGGGGGTTCACAGACAGAACCAAAGAACACCGCCTGAGTCATTCGATCCACCAGGTCTTCAGCATTTCAATAGAAACACAGGAAACCTTCAGCATAATACAGGCCCATCGGCCCACAAAGCTGTGCTGAACATGTCCTTACCTGAGAAATTACCGAGGCTTACCCATAGCCCTCTGTTTTTCTGAGCTCCATGTACCTGTCCAGGAGTCTCTTAAAAGACCCTATCGTATCCACCTCCACCACCGTCGCCAGCAGCCCATTCCACACACTCACCACTCTGCGTAAAAAACTTACCCCTGACATCTCCTCTGTACCTACTCCCCAGCACCTTAAAACTGTACCCTCTCATGCTAGCCATTTCATCCCTGGGAAAAAGCTGACTATCCACTCGATCAATGCCTCTCATCATCTTATACACCTCTATCAGGTCACCTCTCATCCTCTGTCACTCCAAGGAGAAAAGACTGAGTTCACTCAAGCTATTCTCATAAGGCATGCTTCCCAATCCAGGCAACATCCTTGTAAATCTCCTCTGCACCCTTTCTATGGTTTCCACATCCTTCCTGTAGTGGGGCGACCAGAACTGAGCACAGCACTCCAAGTGGGGTCTGACCAGGGTCCTATATAGCTGCAACATTACCTCTTGGCTCCTAAATTCAATTCCACGATTAATGAAGGCCAATACACCATATGCCTTCTTAAAAATTGAGTCAACCTGCGCAGCTGCTTTGAGTGTCCTATGGACTTGGACCCCAAGATCCCTCTGATCCTCCACACTGCCAAGAGTCTTACCATTAATACTATATTCTGCCATCATATTTGACCTACCAAAATGAACCACTTCACACTTATCTGGGTTGAACTCCATCTGCCCCTTCTCAGCCCAGTTTGCATCCTATCAATGTCCTGCTGTAACCTCTGACAGCCCTCCACACTATCCACAACACCCCCAAACTTTGTGTCATCAGCAAACTTACTAACCCATCCCTCCCTTCCTCATCCAGGTCATTTATAAAAATCACGAAGAGCCAGGGTCTCAGAACAGATCCCTGAGGCACACTGGTCACTGACCTCCATGCAGAATATGACCCGTCTACAACCACTCTTTGCCTTCTGTGGGCAAGCCAGTTCTGGATCCACAAAACAATGTCCCTTTGGATCCCATGCCTCCTTACTTTCTCAATAAGCCTTGCAGAGGGTAATTTGTCAAATGCCTTACTGAAATCCACATACACTACATTTACTGCTCTACCACCATCAATGTGTTTAGTCACATCCTCAAAAAATTCAATTAGGCTCATAAGGCACAACCCGCCTTTCCAAATGTTCATAAATCCTGCCTCTCAGGCAACCACTGAAGTAAGACTCACTGGTCTATAATTTCCTGGACTATCTCTACTCCCTTTCTTTAATAGAGGAACAAATCCGCAATCCTCCGGAACCTCTCCCGTCCCCATTGATGATGCAAAGATCATCACCAGAGGCTCAGCAATCTCTTCCCTCGCCTCCCACTGCAGCCTGGGATACATCTCATTGGGTCCCAGTGACTTATCCAATGATGCTTTCCAAAAGCTCCTGCACATCCTCTTTCTTAATATCTACATGATCAAGCTTTTCAGTCTGCTGTAAGTCATCCCTACAATCAACAAGATCCTTTTCTGTAGTGAATACTGAAGCAAAGTATTCATTAAGTACCTCTGCTCTCTCCTCTGGTTCCATACACACTTTTCCACTGTCACACTTAATTGGTCCTATTCTCTTACGTCTTATCCTCTTGCTGTTAGCATACTTGTAGAACGCCTTGGGGTTTTCCTTAACCCTGTCCGCCAAGGCCTTCTCGCGGCCCCTTCGGGCTCTCCTAATTTCTTTCTTAAGCTCCTTCCTGCTAGCCTTATAATCTTCTAGATCTCTGTCATTATCTAGCTTTTTGAACCTTTCGTAAGCTCTTCTTCTTGACTAGATTTACAACGGCCTTTGTACACCACGGTTCCTGTACCCTACCATCCTTTCCCTGTCTCATTGGAATGTACCTATGCAGAACGTCATGCAAATATCCCCTGAATATTTGCCACCTTTCTTCCGTACGTTTCCCAGAACATCTGTTCCCAATTTATGCTTCCAAATTCCTGCCTGATAGCCTCATATTTCCCCTTACTCCAATTAAACGCTTTCCTAACTTGTCTGTTCCTATCCCTCTCCAATGCTATGGTAAAGGAGATAAATTGTGATCACTATCTCTAAAATGCTCTCCCACTGAGAGATCTGACACCTGATCGGGTTCATTTCCCAATACCAGATCAAATACAGCCTCTCCTCTTGTAGGCTTATCTACATATTGTGTCAGGAAACTTTCCTGAATTGCACCCCATCTAAATCCCTCGCTCTAGGAGCATGCCAATTGATATTTGGGAAATTAAAATCTCCCACCACGACAACCCTGTTATTATTACTCCTTTCCAGAATCTGTCTCCCTATCTGCTCCTCGATGTCCCTGTTCCTATTGGGTGGTCTATAAAAAACACCCAGTAGAGTTATTGACCCCTTTCCTGTTCCTAACATCCACCCACAGATTCCACAGACAATCCCTCCGTGTCTTCCACCTTTTCTGCAGCCGTGACACTATCTCTCATCAGCAGTGCCACGCCCCCCACCTCTTTTGCCCCCCTCCCTGTCCTTTCTGAAACATCTCAAGCCTGGCTCTTGAAGTAACCATTCCTGTCCCGGAGCCATCCAAGTCTCTGTCATGGCCACAACATATGAATGTGGGAGGAGATATCTCGCTTCACAACGGGGAGCAGCCGTGAAGATGTTGTGTATGTTGAGCTGAGTGACCGCACTGCCGAGGCCCCGGGACAGTCGATTGAAGGTGTTAGTTCCCTGTCGGAGAATAACTGAATTCACTGCTTGGAGGACGGCATTACCCTGAGTCGATCACCCGGACTGTGAAGCCCAGAGAGGTCAAATAACTGCAGGGGCTCCATTCCGCCGTTGCTGCTTCTGATAATGATACTCAGGGCTGGGCCATGCTCATTTTCACAACGTGGGCTCGTTTCAATGATGTTAGTAACTCCTACAGCCGGATTGGAGATTAATATTCTGATTCCTAAAGAAAAACTGATCCCCAGTTCTAATTCTGATTCTAATATTCTTCACAAATGGTCTTGATCGCCAGCACCCGGTGTGTCGCCTCTTTAAGGTGTTGTTCCGAAAGAATTTTAATAAACTTTTTTTCTGGTACTGAAGATGGCTGAAGGGTATTCCGTTTCCACCCGTGGGAACTGTTGTTGAGGGAATTGTAAACTTGAAATATAGAATTATTGAATGATTGTCAATTTACGGATTAAGATTTCAAGTGCGCACACTGCGGGCTAGGTCACAGATTAGCATTGGATGACTGAGTAGGGGGAAGCTTCTGCTCTGATGCCGTCATCGTACTCACCCCCCCCCCCCACCCCCACCAGTTTATTGACATAACCATTACAGCACAGAAACAGGCCATCTCTACTCGGAGAGTGGTAGCTGTGTGGAATGAGCTTCCAGTAGAAGTGGTAGAGGCAGGTTCGATATTGTCATTTAAAGTAAAATTCCCCCTCGTGTTACCCTTAAACTTTTGCTCCCTAACTCTCAACTCATGTCCACTTGTTTGAATCTCCCCTACTCTCAATGGAAAAAGCCTATCCATGTCAACTCTATCTAACCCCCTCATAATTTTAAATACCTCTATCAAGTCCCCTTCAACCTTCTACGCTCCAAAGAATAAAGACCTAACTTGTTCAACCTTTCCCTGTAACTTAGGTGCTGAAACCCTGGTAACATTCTAGTAAATCTTCTCTGTACTCTCTCTATTTTGTTGACATCTTTCCTATAATTCGTGACCAGAACTGTACACAATACTCCAAATTTGGCCTTACCAATGCCTTGTACAATTTTAACATTACATCCCAACTCCTATACTCAATGCTCTGATTTATAAAGGCCAGCATACCAAAAGCTTTCTTCACCACTCTGTCCACATGAGATTCCACCTTCAGGAAACCATTATTCCTAGATCACTCTGTTGACAAAGTCAAATATTAGATTATCTTTATTTGTCACATGTACAGCAAAACAATTCATTGGCATCAAATCAGACCAGCGAAGACCGTTCTGAGCCGCCCACAGCTTCCCCAGCCTAACCCTAACTCTAACCCTAACCCTAACCCTAACCCTAACCCTAACCCTCTAACCCTAACCCTAACTCTAACCCTAACCCTAACCCTAACCCTAACCCTAACCCTCTAACCCTAACCCTAACCCTAACCCTAACCCTAACCCTAACCCTAACCCTAACCCTAACCCTAACCCTAACCCTAACCCTAAACCATGCCCACAACTTCCCCAGCCTAACCCTAACTCTAACCCTAACCCTAACCCTAACCCTAACCCTAACCCTAACCCTAACCCTAACCCTAACCCTAAACCATGCCCACAACTTCCCCAGCCTAACCCTAACTCTAACCCATGCCCACAGCTTCCCCACCCTAACCCTAACCCTAACCCATGCCCACAGCTTCCCCAGCCTAACCCTAACACATGCCCACAGCTTCCCCAGCCTAACCCTAACCCTAACCCTAACCCTAAAGCATACCCACAGCTTCCCCAGCCTAACCCTAACACATGCCCACAGCTTCCCCAGCCTAACCCTAACCCTAACCCTAACCCTAAAGCATACCCACAGCTTCCCCAGCCTAACCATAACCCATGCCCGCAGCTGCCCCAGCCTAACCCTAACCCTAAAGCATACCCACAGCTTCCCCAGCCTAACCCTAACCCTAAAGCATACCCACAGCTTCCTCAGCCTAACCCTAACCCTAAAGCATACCCACAGCTTCCTCACCCTAACCCTAACCCATGCCCACAGCTGCCCCAGCCTAACCCTAACCCTAAAGCATACCCACAGCTTCCTCACCCTAACCCTAACCCATGCCCACAGCTGCCCCAGCCTAACCCTAACCCATGCCCACAGCTTCCTCACCCTAACCCTAACCCATGCCCACAGCTTCCTCACCCTAACCCTAACCCTAACCCATGCCCACAGCTTCCCCAGCCTAACCCTAACCCATGCCCACAGCTTCCCCAGCCTAACCCTAACCCTAAAGCATGTCCACAGCTTCCCCAGCCTAACCCTAACCCATGCCCACAGCTTCCCCACCCTAACCCATGCCCACAGCTTCCCCAGCCTAACCCTAACCCTAAAGCATGTCCACAGCTTCCCCACCCTAACCCATGCCCACAGCTTCCTCACCCTAACCCATGCCCACAGCTTCCCCAGCCTAACCCTAACCCATGCCCACAGCTTCCCCAGCCTAACCCTAACCCATGCCCACAGCTTCCCCAGCCTAACCCTAACCCTAAAGCATACCCACAGCTTCCTCACCCTAACCCATGCCCACAGCTTCCCCACCCTAACCCATGCCCACAGCTTCCCCAGCCTAACCCTAACCCTAAAGCATGTCCACAGCTTCCTCACCCTAACCCTAACCCATGCCCACAGCTTCCTCACCCTAACCCTAACCCGTACGTCTTCCGAATGTGGGGCAGGGGGACCTAGTGGCCAGGTATGCGGACGATACGAAGATAGTTGGAGAGGCAGATAGTGTTGAGTCTGCAGAAGTACTTGAACAGATTAGGAGAATGGGCAAAGAGGTGCAGATGAGTTAAAGTGTAGGCGAGTGTATGAAAGTATAAAGGTGTAGACTGTTTTCTAAACGGGGAGCAAATTCAGAAATCAGAGGTTCAAAGGGTCTTGGGGAGTCCGAGTGCAGGATTCCCTGAAAGTTAACTTGCAGATTGAGCTGGTGGTCAGGAAGGCAAATGCAGTGCCAGCGTTAATTTCGAGACAACTGGAATGCAAAAGCAGGGACATGCTGAGGTTGTATTAGGAGTTTTATCAGATCACACACGTGAGCAGCTTTGGGCGCCTTCTTTCCGAAACGATGTGCTGACGTTGCAGAGGGCATAGAGGGCATAGAGGGCATATACCAGAATATGGGAAATGAAAGGGTTAACGTATGAGGAGGGCTTGATGATTCTGGCTCTGTGCTCGCTGGAGTTTCCGAGAATTGGGCTGGGGCGGAATTCATTTAAACCTATTGTATATCGAAGGGCCTAGAGCGGATGTGGAGATGATGTTTCCTGTAGTGAGGGAGTCTCCTGTAGATGGGTGCAGCCTCACAGTGGTGTCCCTTTCGAGCAGAGATGGGGAATTTCTTCAGTCAGAAGGTGGTGAATCTGGAATTCATTGCCACGGACGGCTGTGCAGACTAAGTCATTGGGTATATTTAAAGCTGACAGGTTCTTGATTAATAAGGGTGTCATAGTTTATGGGGAGAAGGCAAGAGTATGGCGTTGAGAGGGATAATAAATCAGCCATGATGGGATAACGCAGCAGGCTCGATGGGCCAAATGGCCTAATTCTCTTCCTATGTCTTATACTCACGGTATTATGGTCACAGGAGAATGTACACACTCCATGCAGACGGCTGGCACTGCGCTACCATGCCAAAATGGAACTGTGGGTACTGCCCTGCTGGGAGAGCTGTTGGAAGATCTGAGTAAAAAGAAAATGCCAGGTCGAGATTGGTGACGTCTGAACGTGCCTACCGGGAGTGAAAACCCTTTCTAAAGCAAACGGGGTGGACGGGGTGCCAGTTTTGGAGTTTCAAGCAGTATTTGCACTGAATGGATGGCGGTAGCAGGTCTTTTCATAACAAGCACCGGGTGGCTGTGGACCGAGTTGTGGGGGCCCTGATCGTTAGGTGTCTAATGTATACTTAAAGTGGGGAGGGGGCGGGCTGATGCGTTTTTGAACGGCTGGGTTAGTTGTGGGCATACTGTGTCCGCGTGGGATGCGCAGCATGACACAACGTTCGCTGTTGTGATTTGATGCAGTTCATGATGTGCACCTGACACATAAAGGTAATATTTAAACTCAACTTCCATAAGCTTCAAATCTATCGATTTGTTTGCTTAGAGATACGGGACGGAGCAGGCCCACCTGTTTTAACGTCAGTCTAATCACAGGACAATTTACAATGAGTAATTAACCGACTAACTCGTACGCCTTTGGGCTGCGGGAGGGAACTCAGTCACTGGAGAATAGAAACCCCTGCGAGGTGCTGCCAGAATTGCTCTCTGAACCGCTACGCTACTGTGGCACAAAGGCCAGACGAGCTTGGTCACGGCCGTTACGCTACCGTATCGAGGAGTTGGGGCTTTGGGTACTGAGTAGATTTGCTCCTGTTTCCAGTGTTTAGTGTGAGCGGTTTATACCCGCGTGCTTTAAGTATGTTCAAGCAGGGAAAAGGCCCAGCCGGTCATAACCGTTGATGTACAGCCAAGCCATTTTATTTCAGGAATACGTACAAACATTTGAATATGTTTCGAAGTTTATGGAATGGAGAACAAATTAGTCCTTGGTCGACTGTCAGATGACGGTGAGAACCTGCACTCTCTCAGTTCTGTGCTGCATTACTATGAAAGGCTGTATTTCACGTGGCGAGATGGTCGCAAGGGATCCAACATGGTGATCAAAACACGCGCGCACACAAAATGCTGGTGGAACGCAGCCCTTCGAGCCTGTTTAACATCATTTTCTGCGCACAGGTGTGAAGGAGAATGAAATAATTTTGACTCCGGATCCGACGCAGCATTCAGAAACCACGATGGCTAAAAAACACAATAGAGACACCGCCAGTACGGTTTCAGTACCAGTGATGCGGCTGGTCAGGACGCTCGCCACCGCGCGTCAGTATGGATGTGGAAAGTCCAGCTCTCGACATTGGCGAGAGTTTGAGCGCGGTAAGAGCTCCTAGGATTTGAAACTGCTTGCAGTTTCCACTGCCGTAAAGGGGGATGTGAGAACGGTGCGAGTCCTGTCGACTTTGTCTCGCTGGCGTTAAGGAACAGGTTTCGATCCGCAGGTCGTCTCATCGTCACTGGTGATGAGACTCGCTCCCCCCCACCGCCGTGTCATCAGCAAACTTGACGATGTGATGTGATGTGATGCGACCCGAGTGTACAGCAACCGGCTCAGCACACATCCCCGGGGTGGGGGCACCCGTGTTGAGGATGATAGGGGGGGGGGGAGAAGCAGATGTGCATCCTGACTATCTGAGGTCTGTTCATGACACTCACTTGCTCAATGGCGTGTTTAGACCGAGGAGTGGGAGCTCGCTGAACAAAGTCTGTGGGACAATAGTATTGAGTGCCGAACTGGAATCCAGAAACAACACTCCGGCATGAGTACTCATTCTCTAGATGTGTCAGGGCCAGGTACATGGTACATGGACAGGAGGAGGAGTATAGGAAACTGATACAGGACTTTGTGATATGGTGCAACTCAATCTACCTGCGTCTCAATATCACCAAGACCAAGGAGATGGTGGTGGACTTTAGGAGATCTAGGCCTCATATGGAGCCAGTGATCATTAATGGAGAACGTGTGGAGCAGGTTAAGACCTACAAGTATCTGGGAGTACAGTTAGACGAGAAGCTTGACTGGACTGCCAACACAGATGCCTTGTGCAGGAAGGCACAGAGTCGAATGTACTTCCTAAGAAGGTTGGCGTCATTCAATGTCTGTAGTGAGATGCTGAAGATGTTCTATAGGTCAGTTGTGGAGAGCGCCCTCTTCTTTGTGGTGGCGTGTTGGGGAGGAAGCATTAAGAAGAGGGACGCCTCACGTCTTAATAAGCTGGTAAGGAAGGCGGGCTCTGTCGTGGGCAAAGTACTGGAGAGTTTAACATCGGTAGCTGAGCGAAGGGCGCTGAGTAGGCTACGGTCAATTATGGATAACTCTGAACATCCTCTACATAGCACCATCCAGAGACAGAGAAGCAGTTTCAGTGACAGGTTACTATCGATGCAATGCTCCTCAGACAGGATGAAGAGGTCAATACTCCCCAATGCCATTAGGCTTTACAATTCTACCGCCAGGACTTAAGAACTTTTTAAAAGCTATTATTAATGCTTTTTGAGATGGTGATTTAGATGCATATCATATTTTTTTACTGAGTTAAGTATTGTATGTAATTAGTTTTGCTACAACAAGTGTATGGGACATTGGAAAAAAAGTTGAATTTCCCCATGGGGATGAATAAAGTATCTATCTATCTGTTCTAGACTGGTCCCGTTGGTGAGTGTGGAATATGGCAAAAATGCAATTTTTGATATAGCGTCAAAGAAAAGTACAGGACTGAATGAAAGTGATCCTTCTGCCCATCGATCTGCTCCGGGACCAGACCCCTTCCATCCACGTACCTATCCGAACTTCTCTTAAACGTTGAGATTGAGCTCCCATGCCTGGCAGCTCATTCCACACACTCACCACCCTCTTGTGAAGATGCTTCCCATTGTGTTCCCCTTTCACCCTTAACACATGACCCAACCAACCTCAGTTGTGAAAGGGTTTTGTATACCCCTATCAAATCTCTCCCGCCCCCCCTACCCCAATCTTCTAGGTTTTAAGGAATAAAATCTTTGCTTATAACTCCGGTCCTCCAGATCAGGCAAAATCTTGTAAATATTCCCTGTACTCTTTCCATCTCATTTATATCTTTCCTGTAGGTAGGTGACCAAAACTGCACACAATCCTCCGACTCAGACCTCTCCAACGTCTTATACAACTTCAGCTTAACATCTCATCTCCTGCACTTTGATTTGTGAAGGCCAATGTGCCAAAGGTTTTCTTTATGGCCCCATCTGCCTGAGACACCACTTTCAATGAATTATGGACCAGTATTCACCTATGCCTTTGTTCCACCACACTCCTCAGTGCCCTGGTTATCATACCGAAGTGCAACACTCGGCACTTGCCTTGATTGAATTCCATCTGCCATTTTCCCAACCGATCCAGATCCCTCTGCAAAGCCACGATAACCTTCCCTGCTGTCACCCACAAACTTGCCGATAGAATGCTGACAAAAAGGCCTCGACAGACCGGATGTGAGATGATTTTTCCAGAAGTGGGGGCATCTATGACCAAAGGGTACAGCCTCAGAATAGAAGGAAGTCTCTTTGGAACAGAGACGAGGAGGAATTGGGCACTGAATCTGTGTGAAAGTCAATGTGGAGGCCAAGATGTCCGGTATATTTAAAGCGGAAGTTGATGAGTCAGGGTGTCAAAATCTATGGGGGGAAGGCAGGAGAATGGGGTTGAGATGGGTAATAAAGTAGTCATAATGGAATGGTGGAGCAGACTCGATGGGCTGAATGGCCTAATTCTGTTCCTTTTCCTTATGGAGTTCATCTGGTGAATTTCCTTCAAACTGCATCCTTGTTTTTTGACCAAAACTGTGCATGGTTTTCTGGGTGTGTCCACTACGGCTGTTACAAACCCTCCTTATTGAACCATGTCAGATCCATTTCAACAAGTTGACGGTGTGGAGTATTGATTGGCCCCCTGCATGCAGGGGGGATCTCTCTGTTAGCGTGGGCTCCCGAGTGCACGTTTTCCTCTTGGTGCCACTGGCTCATTGCTGCGACACTGCCAGTGGCCCAGCATGTACCATTCCTAATATAACTCTGTAAAAACATTTAACCAACCTGCTCCGTCTCCACTCACACGTGACACCGATTCTTAAACTCCAAGCTGTTTGAAATAATGACCAAAATGCCATTTGCCTTCCTAACTACTTGTTGGACCTGCCAGATCCAGCCACTGGAATATCCCTGTCTCCCTCCACTTCGATAATCATCATTTTGAGCCGGAACAAAATGCTGCCAAAAGTGTTTTGTTGACAGCCGAGGCCGAGATTCTGAAATAAAAACAGTAAATTGGAAGAAATACTCAGCAAGGTGGGAACATCTGTACAAAGAGGAACCGCTAATGTTTCGGGGTCCGAGACCCTTTGTCAGAGAGTTTGCAAAGTGGAAAGAAACGCTTGTTTTCAGGAGAGGTGGGTAGAGCAAACGGAATATTTTTGATGGGGCAAGATCAACCAGGTTAGAGAGGCCGATAGAGGCACATTAAGCTTCTCTGTCGGTAAATGGTGAGGTGGCAGCACGCGCACAGCAGGCCAGTCCATAGGAAAGGACAATGAAGACAGGGGCAAAATGCTGACGGACAGAAATGGTCATTTCCGATACAGACGTAGGAAGTGAGAGGTCATGTCTGGCCTCATCGTAACCGAGCCGGGGATGGAGAATTGAAGTGAGACCAGGACCCCTCCTGCAGATTGACTGCAGCTTCCCCACAGAGCAGTGACCCAGTGTTTAGTCCCTCCGGTGTCGAGGAGGCCCCATTGTGAGCACAGAATGCAGGGAGTGGACGGGAAGAAGTGCAAGTGAATCACGGCTCCCCCCGGAAGGGCTGTTCGGATCCCTGGACAGCAGGAAGGAATGAGGTGGGAATATGCCATGAGACGGAGTCTGGAAGAAGACGTGGCCAGAAAGTCACGCTAAAAGCATAGTGAGAGGAGCATGTATCTGGCAGCAGAACTGCCGTAACGGATCATCTGTTGCGGTTTAGAGGCGTAGACTTGGGGAATTCTGCTTCTCGACTTTTCAGCACGAGAAACGGTAGCAGGTAGGCAACACCTCAAGCACTACCTCATTTCTCCTCCTGGCTTGTCGGAGTTCAGGAGCAGCAAGGTAAGGCTGCAGTTCCCTAAAACCCCGGTTGGACCACGCTTGGAATGTTGTGTTCATTTCTGGTCACCGCATTATAGGAAGACTGTGGAAGCTTTAGGAAGGGTGCATAGAGCTTACATTTCTAAACAGAAGCTGTCCAGTTTTTATCCAAACGTTTCTCCACTTTGCAGCTCTGCTGATGCCTCTTTAATTCATATGTTTTGGTTTTGGTTTTGCCCTAAAATTGAAAAGTTTTGGCGGGAAGCATTCCATACCTTCTCACAACTTTTTAGGGTCCAATTTGACCCAAATCCCCTTAATGCCTTGTTTGGTATTATTGCAAATGAAGATATAACTTTAAATACTCCTAACCTACAGGTTTTAGTTTTTACCTCTCTTTTAGCAAGGAGAGCAATCTTGCTTAAATGGAAGGAGGCTACCCCTCCTACACATCTTCAATGGCTACGTGATATTATGTCTTATTTAAATTTAGAGAAGATCCGTTGCTCAGTCTTAAATTCGAAACAATCTTTTTATGATATTTGGGGACCTTTCCTAAATTACTTTTCCAATTTATAAAGTTTAACAGTGCCCAGACTTTTATGTATATTTCTATCTTCCCTTCTTAAGCGAATATGTTTTTTTTTCTAATTATCCATTATCATCCATCAGCTTTTTTCTTTGGTAGTTGGTAGGGGGTTGACTTTTTTTTATATAATTTTTTTTTTATGATGTATGACCTATCTTTAAATTTTTTATTACAGAGTGGTATACCTTTATGTGTTATGCTATAACATTTTGATCAATTTTATTACAATATATGAATGTACACAATTTATGTTGAGATGTATCTATGTATTGCACTCTGTAAATCTTGTTTTTTCTTCTGAATAAAAATACTGGAAAAAGAAAAGATAGAGAGGGTGCAGAGGAGATTAACCAGGATACTGCTGGGACTAACGGCGATAGGTTGAGTGAGCTATGGCTTTTTTCTTTGGGGCAAAGAAGGATGTGAGATGACTTGATAGAGGTGTACAAAATGTTAAGTGGCGTAGAGTGGATAGCCCGAGACTTGTTCCCAGGGTGGAAATCGCTAACATGAGGGGACATAATTTTAAGGTGATTGAAAATTATTCAGAGAGCGGCCTGTCGGGGTGAGGGTGGAGGCAGATACATTTGGGACATTAAAGAAACTCTTGGAAAGGCACATGGATGATAGAAAAATGGAGGGCTATGTAAGAGGGACAGGTTGCCGGGGGATGTGAAGAAAAGTCACGTAGTCACAGAGGATGTGGTAGCTCCACGGAGGCCATACTGGGTGTCGGAACTGAACCCAATGTCTGGTGCCCAGTTTAATGTTGGATATTAAAAAGGGAACAGACTGTGCTATCCGGCGATTATCTGATTTATTTGCCCTCCTGCCCAGTTCTCTGAACTGACAGCATCAGCAGAAACAACCTACGGCTGTGAGAACGAGCCTGGCTCGACTCCCACCAGCAGACCCCGACCTCCACAGTCACTTGTGGACTCGCTGGTGCTTGCGCAGGTTGGACGAGCTGCGGAAGCCCTTCCCGCACACGGAGCAGACAAACGGCCTCTCGCCGGTGTGCACTCGCTGGTGCGCCAGGAGGTGGGAGGAGCGCGTGAAACGCTTCCCGCACGCGGAGCAACTGAAGGGCCTCTCGCCGGTGTGCAGTCGCTGGTGCGTGAGCAGGCTGGACGACTGAGTGAAGCCCTTGCCACACATGGAGCAGGTGAACAGTTTCTCCACAAAGTGAACCTGATAATGCCGAGGTAAGTGGCTTAACTGAGTGAAGCCCTTCCCACACACGGAGCAGG